>NC_072425.2:19195000-19820000 GCF_028878055.3 Symphalangus syndactylus
GCTGGTCTTGAACTCCTGGCCTCAAGTGAACCTCTCTGCTCACTGCAAGCTCCGCCTCCTGGGTTCATGCCGTTCTCCTGTCTCAGCCTCCCCAGTAGCTGGGACTACAGGCGCCCGCCACCACGCCCGGCTAATTTTTTGCATTTTTAGTAGAGACGGGGTTTCATCATGTTAGCCAGGATGGTCTCAATCTTCTGACATCGTGATCCGCCCGCCTCGGCCTCCCAAAGTCCTGGGATTACAGGTGTGAGCTGCTGCACCTGCATATTTAGCAATTTTTATTCCAGTAAGTTTTTTTTTCCCTAACATGAATGTATTGCTCTTTTAATTGTCACAATAATAATGAAACAGAAGATGTTCATGTGGGAAGTTATAAGAAACTCACCCAGTTCTGTTTAGAGAAAAACTGATGGGCTGTTTTTAGATAAAGTTGATTCTGCTTTTTAAAACAATGAAATGTCATTATTAAAAACCAGACATCTGTCAGAATTTGTGAGTGCTGAAAAAAAATGTAAAAACCATACAGTACTCATACTTGACATCTTAAACTATATAGTAATTATCTTTTCTTGATTAAGAAAAGCCATTGACTACTTGTTTGATATTTTTATTAATCATAGATTCAGAAAATTTTGAATGGCTATTATGCGTAGAGTATAGGCACTAAGGGAAAGAGGGGAAATGAGAACTCTGTCCTCAGGATTAACAGATGAAGATAATCATAGTGTTTACTGTTGACCAAATGCTTGCTCTGAGCCAGGCAGCATGCATCTAATCTACACAGCATCTAATATACACAGAAATATGATGTGTGGATTATTATTTCTGTGTTGAGATACTGGGTCTGATAGAGATTCAGCAACTTGCCTAAGATCACACCCTGCTATATGGTAGGGCCAGCTTTGAATCTGGATTATCTTAGTTTTGGAGGTCATGCTATTTCAGAAGAACCACGTGTATTAAAAGAAATATTTCCACACATTTTATTTGCTTGTCAAACACTGGGTATGTTAGTAGGATATTAGAGTCTCTATATTTCCCAACATATATTGCATAAGAAAATAATAGCTTGAGCTTTTTCCAGCTTGGTTCTAGAAGAGTACTCAACTCAAGAGACCAGGGTTCTGTTACTTACCATGTCACTCGCTTTCTAAGTGTCTTTGACTTAGAAGACTTTGACTGCATCATCTTACCTTTCTGAGGCTAAATTAACTAGTCAGTAAAAAGAGTGACGGATGGATGAGGTCATATCCATCATTAGAATTACATAATATTGTGGTCAATATGAGACATTTAGGAATATTTGGAGACTCAAGTGTTCAGGTTCGCTTTATGAGAATACTGTAGGCAAGGTAGATTTTTCATTCATCAAACGTTTATTTAATGTTTGTCTTGCTCCTGGCAGAGTAAGTGGTCTCAGGGGTGCATTGATGCAAGGGTAATCCCTGTCCCTCAAGGAGCCAGTTCAGAGTCTGAGATAAACAGAATGTGGCCGGGCATGGTGGCTCACGCCTGTAATCCCAGCACTTTGGGAGGCCGAGGTGGGCAGATCACGAGGTCAGAAGATCGAGACCATCTGGCTAACACGATGAAACCCCGTCTCTACTAAAAATACAAAAAATTAGCCGGGCGTGGTGGCGGGCGCCTGTAGTCTCAGCTACCAGGGAGGCTGAGACAGGAGAATGGTGTGAACCCAGGAGGCGGAGCTTGCAGTGAGCAGAGATTGTGTCACTGCACTCCAGCCTGGGTGACAGAGTGAGACTCCGTCTCAAAAAAAAAAAAAAAAAAAAAGATAAACAGAACGTGATGATCTAAGGACAAGATGATTTGGAAGTACAAAGGAGTCATGCCTAGACTGAGGTCTTAGTAGGAGAAGTTAGTGAGTACTATGTCCAGCTTTGAAGGGTGAGGAGAACCTGGCTGGAATCTTTGATTGAGTTTTTCAGTGCCTGCCTTGAGAATTCTGGCCCCATGTGCCTGTCTGTGTTCAAGTATATATCCCCAGAAGGAGAAATAAGCCTCTCACTGCCCTCCTCATCATAACCTTCCATGCAGCTGTCTGTCCTTCCTAGAAACCTATAAATTCTGATTCAGGTCTTTTGTATTAGAAACCAGATACTGTATCTGCTGCCATGTAAACTTCTTTCTCCTGGAAAATTCCTAGGTGTTCTCTTAAGAGCCAACTCAGACGTCACCTCTTCTGTAACATTTCCTTGCCTCATCTGAGAGTGGCCTCCTCCTCTGTACTTCCACAACAGTCGTCTCTTTAGAGTACAAATTTGTCTCTTCCTGTGCCTCTCTCCCCCACTTCCCTGTGTACGTAGTGCCCAGCATAGTGTTCCGTAGGTATTAGGTGGGAGGGAGGGAGAATTTAAACAATTTTAATGATAACAAATATAATAATGATAACAAGCATATATTGAGAATTTACTATGTGCCAGGCACAATTCTGAGTGTTCTGCATGCATTGATTAATTCTCAAAACAGCCTTGTGAGGAGATATGATAACCCCCCCAGTGAGAGGTGAAGGAGACTGAGGTATGGGGAAATTAAATAACTTGCCTTAGGTCATACAGCTAAGAAGTGGGGAGTCTGCAATTTGAACCTAGGCACAGCTCCAGATAGTGGTTTTTTGTTTGTTTTGTTTTGTTTTGTTTTTTTGAGATGGAGTCTCTCTGTGTTGCCCAGGCTGGAGTGCAGTGGTGCATTCTCGGCACACTGCAGCCTCCACCTCCTGGGTTCAAGCAATTCTCCTGCCTCAGGTTCCCCAATAGCTGGGACTACAGGCATGCACCACCACACCCTGCGAATTTTTTTGTAGTTTTAGTAGAGACGAGGTTTCACCATGTTGGCCAGGCTGGTCTCGAACTCCTGGCTTCAGGTGATCTGCCCGTCTCAGCCTCCCAAAGTGTTCAGCTAGAGTTCTTAAATCTCTATATTTGAAGGGCTCCCAAAGGTCTTCCACTTGTTATTGTGAAGTTAATTCTCAGCCAGATTTTTAAGTGGCTCCATGTTTTCCCAAAGGGGTTGGCTCCAAAGGTGGTGATCATTCCTTTTGCCCTGAGGTTTTCATAAAATCTTTTTGCAAGTGGAATATTTGTAGCTGTAGCCATTTGAGAGACAATGATGTGCTTAGGGACAGAGTGCACTATTCTCCCGATGACACAATGCTTTATGTGCTGCAGTCTTGAAGGGTGCAGGCTCTGTTTCCTCAGGCCCGAATGATTGAGGGACATGAGTGAGAGTAAGCAAATTGCAGTTTAATCTTGGGCACATCGAGGTAATTTGTACGAAATAGTGTTTAGACTTGGCTGGGAGAAAGGATGTTGCTTGTAGAAAAAGCAGAAAAATATTAAAGTGTATTTTGTTTGCAAAACAAAGGGTCTTTCTGTGAAATCAGTATTATCCAGGGGGTTATTTTCAAAGAAGGATTGTTTCCAAAGTGAGACTTAAGCCAGCATTGACTGGAGTACTTTTCTTCTATTTCACTACTCTCTCCCCACAGTGTGTCCCTAAGGTCAGCCAGTGATTCCTTCTCAGTGTCTGTCAGATTTGACACTTCTCAGATTCACCAGTCACACTCTTGTTTCAGGACCAAATCACAGCCCATTTATATTACAGGGGCACCTTCCAGGCTGGTCTCTCTGCTTCATGTCCCCTCTCTTTTGGTTTGTCCTGTTCATTGGTGGCCAGATTAAGTACTCCCACTGCCCTTCCAAGGTAGCAAAACTAAACTCCTCCACCTGACAATCAGAGCCCTTTCCCTCAGACACTTTCCAATTTTAATTCTTACTGTTGAGTTCAGTTCAACCATTAAGTACCCATTACCAGCTGGGTGTGGGGGCTCAGACCTGTAATCCCAGCACTTCGAGAGGCCAAGACTGGTGGGTCACCTGAGGTCAGGAAATCGAGACCAGCCTGGCCAACATGGTGAAACCTGTCTCTACCAAAAACACAAAAATTAGCCGGGTGTGGTGGTGCATGCCTATCTATAATCCCAGCTACTTGGGAGGCTGAAGCAGGAGAATCGTTTGAACCTGGGAGGCATAGGCTGCAGTGAACCGAGACTGCGCCACTGCACTGCAGCCCAGGAAACAGCGAGATTCCATCTCAGAACAAAAAATAAGTACCCATTACCTACCTACCTTCCTATTGTGGGTATGCTACTTTAATACATCGTTTCTCATTTAAGCCTTGTAATAGGCCAGAGATTTTTTTTATTCTTGTTTTCTAGATGAGGAAACTAAGAAACAGAGAGGAGAAAACCCCACAGAGGAACTGGCATGTAGGTGAAAAATAATTATTTGTGAAATGAATGAATAAAAGCAAGCCATTAAGCAAGTTTGCACAGTACTTAAATCTGGGTCAGTCTGATTCCAAATCTTCTGTTATCCTGAGTCCCAGCATGGCCTCACCTTGCTTGTTACCTGACAGTTCTATGCCCACAAGTGATTTTTTTTTTTTTTTTTTTGAGACAGAGTCTGGCTCTGTCCCCCAGGCTGGAGTGCAGTGGCACCATCTCGGCTCACTGCAAGCTCGGCCTCCCGGGTTCACGCCATTCTCCTGCCTCAGCCTCCCGAGTAGCTGGGACTACAGGCGCCCGCCACCACGCCCTGCTATTTTTTTTGTATTTTTTAGTAGAGACAGGGTTTCGCTATGTTGGCCAGGATGGTCTCGAACTCCTGACCTCGTGATCTGCCCACCTCGGCCTCCCAAAGTGCTAGGATTACAGGCTTGAGCCACCGTGCCCAGCCCCACAAGTGATTTCTAATTTTTTCATACATCTGGCCCATTTCCTCATTTTCTTTAGAAAACAGGGCAAAACCCATTCTCTTTAACACTTTGATACTTGAACCACCTTTTATCTGCTCATTCCCTCTGCACTTGTGCATCATTTACATTATACTTTTTTTATTTTTATATTTATTTATTTATTTATTTATTTATTTATTTATTTATTTATTTTGAGACAGAGTCTTGCTCTGTTGCTCAGGCTGGAGTGCAGTGGTGTGATCTCAGCTTACTGTATCCTTGGCCTCCTGGGTTCAAGTGATTCTCTTGCCTCAGCCTCCCAAGTAGCTGGGATTACAGGTGTGCACCACCACATCCAGCTAACTTTTGTATTTTTAGTAGAGATGGGGTTTCACCATGTTGGCCAGGCTGGTCTCAAACTTCTGGCCTCAAGTGATCCACCCACCTCGGCCTCCCAAAATGCTGGGATTACAAGGGTGAGCCACCATGCCTGGCAGGTTTACAATAAACTTAATTAGATATTGACTTGTGGCATTTCTAATCAGATCATGTGCATGTATGTATGTCTTCTTAGCTAGACACGAGATTTTTGGGCTAAGGTGTGAGTGTGGTGGATTAGAGTAAGACAGGTTGAGTCCTAGCTTGCCACTTATTCTCTGTGTGACCATGAGTAAGAAGTTAGCTTCTCTTGCACCCATTGTCTTCTCCCTCCAGCCTTGCTGGTAGGAGTGGTGCAGATCACCTGGCGGATCATATGTGAGCAAATGCTGCTATAGTCATTGGCACATAACAGATGACAAAGGCATGTTTGTTGATTCATTTTCTCAGTTAATTCATGCTGTTTTAGTTGTGAATGGTCTGGTAGTAGATACACTGGATACACCTGCCCTGTGTTCATTATTTGGTTTGGAATTTTCTCCTCAAGGATGATGATTGTTCTGGCACTATTAGATTGACTTTCTCAGTTCACATGTTAGAGAATATGCAGTTATCTGGCAAAAGCCACAGTTACAGAGTTGTTAGGTATGGGGGAATTTTGAATTATCTAATTTGTCTTTATTGTATCTTGATATATATGCGTTAATTTTTTTCCTATGTATTTTCAAACCGGTACTTCCTAGTGTTTTTAAAGTGTTTGGTTTCATTTTTTGCTTTCAGTTTTGTTTTTTTCTCTTCTGTATATTAATATGTCCCTTCCAGGATAACTTTCATCTGTTCTAGGCATGATGCCTGCTATTAGGTGTTTTCTGCCTTTGGCTTGGTCCACAGTTGTGCTCGTCTTAGAACCAGCCTCCTTTTTTCTGTTGTTCAGCAGCAGTTCCCCAGGGTTCACTCTGACATAAATCAGTGGTGAAGGAAGACTTGGGAATAGGGAATGTGGTCTCTGCCCTGGAGCCGTGTGTCCTTTAGGAGAAGGCACTTCAAAGCAGCAGCTGTTCCCATTACACCAGCCGCAGCTGATACCAGGAGTTCATACATGTCCCAGGTTGAACTGAGCTGCTCCAGTTGAGCCATATGTGAATTAACATGCCTGTTAACAATTTCTATTTAGTTTAATTTAGTGAAAACTTATCAACCCCCTACTTTCTGGGTCCCATGGATACAGACATGAATAAACTGCTACGCCTGCTTTGAAGTAACTTGTAGACTGGTAGGTATGCAAACCACAATAAAGAAGCATTAAGAAATTTCTGTATTAAAGACTTAACTTAAAAATCAGAATTTCGTGATTGTATCTCTCTTCAAGCCATAGATGCAAAATCATCTTTACATCATTTAGCATGATTTATAGTGGAGGTGTAGTTTTGCATTCTGCTTTTTTACCTGCTTTTGTGTTGAGTTTTTCTTGTTTGTGTAGAATGCAAATAGTGTTTAGATTACATTCCTTTGGGCAGATACTTCAGTTCACTAGCCTCTTTCTCAGACAGGGCTGCTTCATGAACGGTCTTGTGGCAAAAGGTAGGGCTCATTTTAGCAAATAGTAGAGCAGTGATCTCTGTTGGTGAAGGTGCCAGATCAGCCTGAACATAGGGTGGAAGGCATTTTTCTTGACTTTTTAAATGAGCAGCAGCTGGGGAGCTAAGAAAGAGAAAGATGGTTTGGTAAATGGAGAGAGCTCACTGGTAGTTCATATCTAGGAGCTTTAACTTAATTTGTAGTATTGGGAAATGTTTCTAATCTTCTCAAAAGGGGCTTGTGCCACAAACGATGTTTGAGGTGAATGGGTCTGTTCTAAGTTCTGACTGTTGGTGTAGACATTTAAGGGCATCTGGTAAATCAGAGGGTAGGATTATCAGTACTTGAGGACTACCTGGCCTTAAGGGAACAGTAGGCTTCACAGTAGGAAGGCTGACATTGCTGGAGAATAGTGTGCCATCGAATAAGTGGAAAAAGAGTAAAGATTAGTGCCCAAGAGAATGAGTCCGTCATGAGACTCGTTAGTTCTATTTGTTGACTAACTGGAGAGGAGATGACATTTTCTTCCAGTAGATTGAGATGGAGAAAAGCAGAGGGCTAGCCATCAAAAGTGTGGATTCCTGTCCCAGCTTCTGTTCTTTCCTTGCTGTCATTCCTTCAGATGAACTCTTTGAGAGTCTTCACCTGAAAAAAATGGGGACAGTCTCACCTACTTGATGCAGTTACTTTGAAGGTTAAATAGAAGGTGCTCGTGAAAGTAGTTTAAAGGCTGCCTGTTGTTATTCTACTGAGTTGTTATATTAAGCATTATGTTTTGAAACTTTGACTTTCCATCTCCCCTGTAACCCTTTATCAAGCATTGTCAGGATCATATTCCAAGGAGAAATTTAATCCATACCTAACTTCACCAGTACTCAGTTTGCCCACAGAAAATGGGTTCGTTAAGCTGTGTAAAATTTTTGCTATTTAGAAGGGAAGTGAAACTATAATTGTTTCAGTGGGATTTTTTCCTCCCCCAAACCTTGTGAAAAATATATTCATATGTTTTATAAGACTCCCCCACAAGTCTAATTTGATGACAAGAATTGCTGTTATTGCTAAATTTATTACACGTTCACCTCTTTTCCCTGAGTGACTCATTATTGAGTCCTAGAAATGCAACTGTGTTTTTGTTAGGAGGAGGTTGTGGTAAGGGAGAACTTAGGGATGACTTTTAAATAAGAGAACTTTGTATTATATTTATCTGTCTGGAGGCAATAAATCTGTTTCACCAGATTAAATACAGACTTCTTTATAAAGCCCTGTTTTCTCAAACCTCTTATCAGCAGCACTTGGCAGTAATCACACCTACGGAAACTTGTAATTTTCCTCAAGGAGGTGACACTGACAGAATTAAAAATGAAGGAGCCCCCCTGAAAAGCAAGTTCATTACAAATTAACAGTGGTCTTAGCAAAGCAGTGGGCTAAGGCGTGTCAAATAGCGATATGGATAAAGAAACCCAGCATTTTAAACTGTCAGAGCTGGGAGCAAGGCTAGCCTGAGAACAAATTAATCACATATTGTCAAGGCAAAGTTGCATCAAATTAACACATCGGATTCCAGCATATTAATGTCAGAATGCTTTCACCTGATTATTACTGCAAACCATTGCCACTCTTTGAATGCAAAGATATAATTAAATTGCTAAATAGAAAGTGCATATAATATCTCCACATGCATTTAGGATGCACGAGCTGAAAAGTGCACATCCTAGGAAGTGACAGATTCTATTTGTAGGGGAGAAACTTTACTTTTTTTCCCCTTTTATTTACTTGGGAGTACTAGAGTATGAAATTAGAAAAGTTATGTTATTCATATTCTATATGAGTTAGATGAAATACAGGTTTAATTTAACTGATCTGCTACACTGACTATGAGTACATAATTACCTCTGCATTTTTCTGGAAGAGAAATGGGACAATGTTGCAAAATAGTACTTTGCATCAAAATTGCCCATTACACATAATCCTGGTGGTGGATTCGTCATCAGAAAGTGCTTAGGAGAAACTAGATTGTCCATTCTGACAACTGTCTTTTATGTAAGGATTACTTTCTATCTCAGCTTAATCTAGTATGTGTTCTATTATATTTAAAATAAGAATTCAGGCAGAAGCCCAGCTGTGGTTGACCTTTTGACTCAAGGAGGCAGCCCAGCAGGAAGAACTTGCTTTTTATTAGTCCCTGTTTGTCCCAGGTGATACTTGGGCCAGGCTTTCTGGCTTGCTGTCTTTGTTATCCACAATCAGCCTTGCTGTCCCTGTTACTTACACGTAGATTTGGCTACTCTCCCTGTGTCCTCTACCAAGCTCTGTTGGCCCTGTGCATTCAAATCTTCCTTAAATCTCACACTTCAGCAACTCACACTTCATAGACTTCTGTTTTCAGCTTTGAGATTGAGCAGTCTTGCATTTACAACGGCTCACTTAGCAGAGCTAAAGGGCTTGTAAATTCAAAAAAGGGAAGTAGTAATCACTAGGAGCCACCATGGGTTTCCTCAGAACCAAGCAGGGCAGAACAAGCCCATTTCTTTCTTGGATAGGGTTGTTAGCTAGATAGAGGACTGTGATTAAAATTCTTTGTTCTGAATTTCAGTAAAGCATCAATTTTTGCACAGTATTCTTGCATGCAAGCTGGAGATATTCGCCAGTCAAATTGTGGTCAGGTGGACTTTGCACCTGGCTGAGAGACTAGGCACAGAGTGGTGATTAATGGATTTATGTCAAACTGGAGAGCTATCTTTCATGGCAAGCTGTAGGTCTCTTGTGTGTTCATTGCTGTCAGGGACCTGAATGAGAACGTTGATGATAGGCTGATGACACTTGTGGAAGGCAGAAAGCTGGGAAGAATAGCAGGCATGTGCAGTGACAAAGTCAGAGACTGAAGTGGTCTTGACACACCAAAATGATACTTGCACTTAGGTCATAAGATGCAGTCATTTGTGTGTGGGGGTGGCAGTGGAAAAGGGGAAGAGGAAGATGAGGTTTAGCCAAGTAGCACATAAAAGAAAAGGTTTAGGGTCATGGTTGATTGTAACCTTAGTATGATTCAGCAGAGCCAGGTAGTTAGAAGGAAAATTCATTCATTCATTTCTCAAATATTTCTTGAGTGCCTGTATGTGCCAGGGACTTGACTAATGCTGAGGATACAATAGTGAATGAGATAGTCCCTAACTTAATGGTATGTGTAATCTGGTAGGGAAGTCAGACAATTATAATATAGCATAATAAATGCTATGAGAGGAAAAGTTTAGTATGGTGAGTTTCTTTTTCTTTTTTTTTTTTTTCTTTGAGATGGAGTCTTGCTCTGTCACCCAGGCTGGAGTGCAGTGGCGTGATCTCGGCTCACTGCAGGCTCTTCCTCCCAGGTTCAAGTGATTCTCCTGCCTCAGCCTCCCAGGTAGCTGGGACTACAGGCATGTGCCGCCATGCCCAGCTAATTTTTTTGTATTTTTAGTAGAGATGGGGTTTCACCATGTTGGCCAGGCTGGTCTTGAACTCCTGACCTCAAGGGATCTGCCCACCTCGGCCTCGCAAAGTGCTGGGATTACAGGTATGAGCCACCACGCCTGGCCTAGTATGGTGAGTTTCTTAGAGGAGGGACACCCGACCTGGGCTTCGCATGGGAGAATATCAGGGAAGACTCCTTAGATGACCCCTAAGCCAAGCCTTGATGGATGGGAGGAGGTTAGGCAGGAGGCTTCTAGGTAGGTGAAGTGCTGGTGTAAACATCTGAGGTGAGAGATGCTGGTAAATTCTGGGCAATGAAAGTAGTAGGGTGTGACTGGAATGTGGAGGATGAGGGCAGAGGAGGTGAGAGACGAGACTTGATCAAGAAGAGTTTTGATTTGCTCCTGCGAGTTGTATTTGGAGCAGGAAACTGACATCCTTAGGTCTGAATAAATCACCATGGCTGTGGTTAGCAAAAGTAGGGAATTTAGTGTGGTGAGGTATAGTAAGTTCCTGTACAACAGACATTTACAACTATAAGTGTCTATTCAGACAGGTGCCACAAGGAGGTGGTAGAGACTGGGAACCGGGTGGGGCATATGAGTTGGGGTTTACAGAATCCATCCAGAGAAGATCTGAACATTGCCTGAAAATAGTAGAAGGGTTCTTGGGTGGAAGACGCTCTGCCAGGCTGGACAGAGCAAAGGCAGTTGTCTTCATTCATTTTATGTTGCTATAACAAAATGCTGGAGACTGAGTAGTTTATAAAGCACAAAGGTTTTTATGGTTCACGATTCTGATGGCTGGAAAGTTCAAGTTTGGGCATCTGCACCTGGTGAGGGCCTCAGGCTGCTTTTACTCATTAAGGAAGGCAGATGGGGAGCTGGGGAATGCAGAGATCACATGGTGAGAGAGGAAGAAGGACACGGGGAGGTGTCAGGCTTTTCAGGCTTTTTTTTTTTTTTTTTTTTTTTGAGACAGGATCTCGCCATATCACCCAGGCTGGAGTGCAGTGGTGTGATGACAGCTTGCTGCAGCCTCAGACTCTTGGGCTCAAGCAGTCCTTCTGCCTCAGCCTCTCGAGTAGCTGGGGCCACAGGTACATGCCACCATGCCCAGCTAATTTTTAAAAATTATTTTTTGTAGAGGTGGGGTCTCCCTTTGTTGCCCAGGCTGGTCTCAAACTCCTGGGCTCAAGTGATCAACCCAGGCTCTTTTTAATACCAGCTGTCTCTGGAACTAATAGAGTAAGAACTCACTCACTTCTCAGGGAAGGTATTAATTTATTCATGAGGGATCTGCCTCCATGATCCAGACACCTCCCATTAGGCCCCATTTCCAACACTTGGAATCAGATTTCAACATAAGGTTTGAAGAGGACAAACATCCAAACCATAGCAGAGGTGTTAATCATCTTTCCATGATTAAGGGTTCAGTGTTGGCTATTTGTGTCCTAACTCCCTAGACTTGCATTGACATACCAGGGCTGCTGCACTGCTTTGGGCCAAAGATTTCCTCATCTGTAAAATAATAAACCATACAATATGTGAAGGCCAGAGATAGTGTTTTACAAAGCACCTGGTATGGACTTGTGCTGAGTAGGAATCTAGCCAGTTATTGTAGAATCAAGTTCTTGGAGGCTGGGCATGGTGGCTGATGCCTGTAATCCCACAAGTTTGGGTGGCTGAGACTGGGGAATCACTTGAGCCCAGGATTTCAAGACCAGCCTGGGCAACATAGGGAGGGCCTGTGTCTGCAAAAAAAAAAAAAAGAAAGAAAGAAATTAGCCAGGTGTGGCACACGCCTGTTGTGTCAGCTACTTGGGAGGCTGAGGCAGGAGGATCAGTTGAGCCGGGGAAGTTGAGGCTGTGGTGAGCTGTGATTATGCCACTGCACTCCAGCCTGGGTGACTGAGCGAGAGTTCCTGGACCCTTGACTGTCTCAGAGATTACTAGAGTTAGGTGTCACTGATTCCTGGCCTTGACTGTTACGTTTCTACTTTGTAGGGGTTCTAAGGCCTTAGTTGACCCCAGGCTCAGCGTCCGCTGCCTCTCAGTGCACTTCCATCCTACTTCTCCACATAGTTTGTGAGTTCAAGCATGCAAACTAATTTGGATATTCATGTCATTTAAATATGTTTATAAGTTGTGTGTTTACAAAAGCCACATTTATTGTACTCCAAGGACATCTAAAAGTGACTTTTTGTGTTATACATGGCCTTGTCTGCTCCGACTAGTATAGGTATTTGGGAGTGAACCATGTCTGCATTTCCATGTCTTCTTTTCTTATTTTTCAGTTAAAATTGTCAAAAAACACATAAAATTTACCATCTTAACCAATGTTAAGTGTTCAATGTAGTAGTAACTATATGTACATTGCTGTCAACAGACCTCTCAAACTTTTCAGTCTTGCAAAACTGAAACTTTATATCCATTGAACAACTTCCCTTTTCCTCTTTCCCCCAGCCCTGGCAGCTCCTTTTTTACTTTGTTTCCAAAAGTTTGAATGCTTTAGATCCCTCATAAGATATGTAGTAGTAATACTGGAATCATGCAGTATTTGTCTTTTTCTGACTGGCTTATTTCACTTAGCATAATGTCCTCAGGGTTCATCCATGTTGTAGCATAGGACAGGATTTCCTTCTTTTTAAAAGATGAATGATGTTCCATTGTGTATACACACCACATTCTCTTTATCCATTCATCTTTTTATGGACATTCAGGTTTTCACTTCTTGGCTATTGTGAATAATGGTGTGCTGAACATGGAAGTACAAATATCTCTTTGAGATCTTGTTTTCAGTTCTTTTGCGTGTATACCCAGAAGTGGGATTACTGAAATTACATGCAATTTGTAATTTTTTGAGGAACCTCACATTGCTTTCCATCGTGGTTGCATTATCTTACATTTCTACCAACAGTGCACAGGCTTCCACTTTTTCCACATCCTTTTCAACACTTTTTATTTTCTGGTGTGTGTGTGTGTGTGTGTGTGTGTGTTGACAGTAACCATCCTAACGGGTGTGTGTGTGTGTGTGTGTGTGTTTTGACAGTGACCATCCTAACAGGTGTTAGTATGATACCTCATTGTGGTTTCAATTTGTGTTTCTCTAATATTAGTGATGTTGAGCATCTTCTCTTTTCATGTGCTTGTTGTCCATTTTTATGTCTATTGCAAGTCCTTTGCCCATTTTAAATTGTTTGTTGTTGTTGTTGTTGTTCTTGTTGAGTTGTAGAGTCCATTATATATTCTGGTTAGATATATTACCCCTGATTAGATGTATGGTTTGCAAATATTTTGTCCTGTTGCATAGGTTGCCTTTTTACTCTGTTATTTTCTTTGCTGCACAGAAGTTTTTGAGTTTGATATAGTCCCATTTGTCTGTTTTTGCTTTGATTACCCATGCTTTTGGTGTCACATCCCAAGAAATCATTGTTACATCCAATGTCATGAAGTTTTCTCCCTTGATTTCTTCTAGAGGTCTTACATTAGCTTCAGGTCTTACATTAAGCCTTTAATCTATTTTGAGTTAATTTTTGTCTATGGTGTAAGGGTCCAACTTCGTTCTTTTGTATGTGGATATCCATACAAAAGAATCCACACAATTCATTTTCCCAATGCCATTTGTTCAAGAGACATTTTCTTGTCTTAAGTGACTTATAATGAGAACACTTTTCACAGGTGTAAAAATGACATTTAGAATGTATCCTTTATATGGCTCTTGATGATCTGCATAGTGAAGCATTTTATTTAAAGTGCCCCTTTCCCCACCTTGTCACCTGCCCTGTCTTCTTGCCCATTCCATTTTCTGTCATAACTTGTGTGTTGTGTGTGGTGTTCTTCTGCCTGAAATGTCTTCCTCTATAGTGAATTGCTGTTTATCCTTTAAGATTCAGCTCACACATGGCCTCCTCTGCCTCCTACAAGTTCACTACCACAAGCAGTACTTATGACACTCCATTGTAGTTATATATTTGTATGTCCTTTGCTCTCATAGAATGTAAGCTGTGTGTGGACAGGGCAATGTCCAGTTTTCTAACACTAGCAACTCCCACAGACCCTAACATTCAGTAGTCACTTTGTACAATTAAATGAAGAGGCTGCCTTTGTCATAGAGAATTATAAAATGGTACAAGGCAGGATGCTTCAGTTTGTATGTAACTAAACAAGCTTCTGTCTCCTCAGTTCTAAAATTAGGAAGTGAATTAGTTCTCTGAGGTCTCTTCTGGCTCCAACAGCCTATGAAAACAGTGGGAATTCTTACCTGAATGCTTTCAGAGCTTCATTCCCATATATCCCACAAGATCTACCGTAAAGTAGGATAAAATCATAACTTTTTGGAGGGTGAGACGGGGTGGGGTATAAGGAATTATGCCATTCAAGGGTCAGATGAAAAGCTGGGCACAGTGGCACACACCTGTAGTCCCAGCTACTCGAGAGGTTGAGGCAACGTATGTGGCCCAGCCTGGGCAACATAGCGAGACACTGTCTCTTAAAAAAAAAAAAAAAAAGAGTTAGGGGAAGTGTGCTGGCAGGGCCTTCCTAATGTGTTCCGGTTCCAGTGGTTCCCTCTCTCAGTGCAGTCCAGGTGTTCCCATCCCACTCTCTCTGCCTTCACTATTCCCATCTCTAAAACTGGAAAGATTAGAGAGGATCTTCACTTTATATGGTTCACTATATGTGCGTTTAAGGGGGGAATGAATGTATTTTTAAAAAATATTTTAACATTGGGAAATGAAAAATTAATTTTTATGTGAAAACTTTAAAGCTTTAAAAAGCTGGCTATTGGAAATGTGCCCAAGATAGAGGCATTTTAATGGCAGTGGGGAGGGTGTGTATCATCTTTGGGGTAGTGTGAAATTTTTTAAGTTATCAGAAGGGGTCATGGATTACGGATAGTCATGAGACATTGCATTAGTTTCTGTTCTAATTTTCTATGATTTTATATTGATGACAATTTCACAGAAGGCTTCAGTGGGATGAGCCCTACTCATTGTTACATATGAATTGCACCTACAGTTTTGTTGGCTTGTTTGATTTTTTAAATTGAATCCTCACTCCACCACTTACTAGCTGTGTGGTGAAAAAAATAAGTGATAAGAAAATCACTTTTCTCTAAACCTTAGTTTTCTCATCTGTGAAAGGGATATGATGATAGTATCTTCTTTTATAAGGTTGTACTGATAATTAAGTTAGATACATAAGCCTCTTGGATAGTGGCTGACACATCATAAATCTTCTATATATGTTAGTAATTATTGTTAAGGATATTGGACTGAATATTAATCACACTTTTCTGATCTAACTTTGGAACCTTGAGAGTTAGATGGATAAATCAGAAAAATGGAATTAAATGTATCTACTTTATTATTGGTAAATCTGGTTAGGATCTGCAGCCCTAATCAGGCTTTCTTAATTCCTTCTCCACTGAGTTTGGACCAGCACTCTCCAGTAGAACTTTCTATGATGATGGAAATCCTCTCTGTCTGCGCTGATCAGTGTGGTAGTTACTGGCCACATGTGGCTGTTGAGTACTTGAAATATGGCTAGTGTGGTGATGGAATTGTGTTTTTAATCTTATTTAATTTAAATTTAAAGAGCCAAATGTGGCTAGTGGCTGTTGGACAGTGTAGGTCTAAACATTGGCATGACTCACCCAGCAAGAGATTAGATCTGCATAGGAGACAAGCTTACTAGAATTGCTGTCTCATACCCTTTCTGTGCCAGTAATGGGGTCAGAGGGAGCTAGACCCCCCAGACCTATTTGCAGAAGGCTAGCCAGGGCCCTGACCCCAACATGCGGAACACACAGAAGCAGTTGCTGAGCAGGCACTTTTGAGAGAGCCTGGAACAGGTGAGGCCATGCCAGGTAAAAAGAGAAGTGTTCTTCCCAGTATTTCTAAAAGTGTAGAAAGACCTATTTTATGACTAAAGCTCGGAAACCTGGTATAGCAGTCTTCCTTACCTAGTTCCCTTACAATTGCATAGAATAGATAGAATAGTTCCTCTTACACTTAACAGTGACTAAAGGTTGTACCAAGCATTTTCTTAAAAATAAAATGTAGATGTTCAGTCCTTAATGATATGGACTTTTTATATTTTGCTTCATACTACACCCTAAGTATGACTTCAGTAGTTTTTTCTTGTGAACTTTCTTACCATATAATTGGACAATCCAAATGTAGCCTATTTTTCAGACAGAACAAGGATAAAAACTTGAAACTAAAAATAAAACGTTTTGTAAGCCTTTGCTGTGAATTCAGTCCAACCTCAGTTTTTTGGTTTTTTATTGTTTGTTTGTTTTTGAAATGGAGTCTCACTCTGTCACACAGGCTGGAGTACAGTGGTGCAATCTCGGCTCACTGCAACCTCTGTCTCCCAGGTTCGAGTGATTCTTGTGCCTCAGTCTCCCAAGTAACTGGCATTACAGGCGCACACCACCACGCTGGGCTAATTTTTGTATTTTTAGTAGAGATGGGGTTTCACTATGTTGGCCAGGCTGGTCTTGAACTCCTGACCTCAAGTTATCCATCTGCCTTGTCCTCCCAAAGTGCCGAGATTACAGGCGTGAGCCGCCACACCTGACAGTCCTACCTCAGTTTTATTGAACATGGCTTTTGTTAAGCTTATAAAAAGCCAGCTGCTGCTCTGCAGGGTTGTTTTTTTTTTGTTTTTTTGTTTTTTGTTTTTCCCTCAATAATTGTGTAGTTTCATGGCGTGGAATGTTCTGTTGTCCACCAGCAACTGAGTGAATTAGAAATGACAGTATTTTGGAATCAAAATTTTACATTTTGGAATGTAAGTTCTCTCCCTTTTTAATTTTTAGTTGACATGTAATAATTGTACATATTGGGCTGGGTGCGGTGGCTCATGCCTGTAATCCAGCACTTTGGGAGGCTGAGGTGGGCAGATCATGAGGTTAGGAGATCGAGACCAGCCTGGCCAACATGGTGAAACCCTTTCTCTACTAAAAATACAAAAATTAGCCAGCCATGGTGGTGCCCGCCTGTAATCCTGGCTACTCAGGAGTCTGAGGCAGGAGAATTGCTTGAACCCGGGGGTCAGAGGTTGCAGTGAGCTGAGATCACGCCACTGCACTCCAGGCTGGGCGACAGAGTGAGACTCTGTCTCAGGAAAAAAAATTAAATAAAATATAAAATAAAAGAATAATAATTGTACATATTTATGGGGGTACACAGTGATATTTTGATATGTGTATGCAATGCATAATGATCAAATCAGAGAAATTCACATATCACAAACATCATTTCTGTGTCGTGAACATTCAAAATCCTTTCTTTTATCTTTTTGAAAATATGCAATAAATTATAATTAACCACTTACCCTACAGCACTGCAGAACACCAGAGCTCATTCCTCCTATCTAGCAATAATTTTGTACTTATGAACCAGCCTCTCACCATCTTCCCTTCCCCATACTTCTACCAGCCTCCAGTACCCACAATTCTACTCTCCACTTCCATGAGCCCCAGTTTTTTTTAGCTCCCACATATGAGTGAGAACATATGGTATTTATCTTTCTGTGCCTGACTTCTCTCTCTCAACATAATGTTCTCCAGACTCATCCATGTTGCCAGTGATGACAGGCTTCCATTCTTTTATATGACAATAGTATTCCATTGTGTATGTATACCACATTTTCCTTATCTGTTCATCTGCTGATTCCACTTCTTACTCTCCTTCTTTTAAAAATAAACAATGGTTAGGCTGGGCGTGGTGGCTCACGTCTGTAATCCCAGCACTTTGGGAGGCCGAGGCGGGTGAATCACGAGGTCAGGAGATCGAGACCATCCTGGCTAACACGGTGAAACCTCGTCTCTACTAAAAATACAAAAAATTAGCCAGGCGTGGTGGCGGGCGCCTGTAGTCCCAGCTACTCGGGAGGCTGAGGCAGGAGAATGGCGTCAACCTGGGAGGCGGAGCTTGCAGTGAGCCGAGATTGTGCTACTGCACTCCAGCCTGGGGGACAGAGCAAGACTCCGTCTCAAAAAATAAAATAAAATAAAATAAAAATAAACAATGGTTGCACTTCTAAACTTTTCAGTTGATACCCTTTTGCATCAAATATGTTCAAATTATTAAATAGTAGCCTTAAGAACCCATGTATAGTTATGGGGTATGAGAAGTTGTTTTAATGACCATGGAATTTGTATAGTGAGGATATCGCATATCTAAAGCAGCCTTCAGTTAGGTAGAGGCTGTTAATCTAAACATACACATTTCAATTAAAGCACCTTTGCTGACTTCTTATCTGACTTTATTGTTATTTTTGGTTCAGTTTATTGAAACATCCTTGAAAAGAGCTTGGAATAGTAAAGCATTGATTAAGCATTTACTGTGTGTTTGGCATTGTGCTAAGTATTTTATATACATTATCTCATTTAATCCTCGTATGAACTTCTGAGATAGGTAGTATTGCTGGTTTACAGATGTGGAAAATTCTCGGCACCTGTTTTCTCACTTTTAGACTAGGGTTAATAATATTACTAACTTCATTGTGTTGATGAGAACTAAATGAGATAATACATGTCCACCATGAAGTAAGTACTCCATAAATGATAGCACTATTGTGGTTTGTTTTTGTTTTTGTTGTTTTGAGAGAGCATCTTGCTTTGGCTCCCAGGCTGGAGTGCAATGGCATGATCACGGCTCACTGCAGCCTCAACCTCCCAGGCTCAAGTGATCCGCCTGCCCTAGTCTCTGGAGTAGCTGGCACTACAGGCACTTGCCACCACACCTGGCTAATTTTTGCATTTTTGGTAGAGATGGGGCCTTACTGTATTGCCCAGGCTGGTCCCAAACTCCTGAACTCAACCAATCTGCCCACCTCAGCCTCCCAAAGTACTGGGATTAAAGGCATCAGCCACTGCACCTGGCCTGATGGCACTGTTGTTATTATTTAATTTCATGTTTTAAATAGGTGATACATTTGTATGGTTCAAAAATGTAAAAGGGAAACATGTCTCACTCCCTCTTGTCCCCCATTCATGTCGTCCCTACCCATACCCACTTTACTAGGTTGTTTATCTTCTAGGGTCCATATGAAAATATATTATTTTTCTCCCCTTTTACACAACATGTAGCATATTGTTAACACTTTTCTTGAGCTTGCTTTTTTCACGTAACAATGTGATTGGAAATCTGTCTCTGTTAGTGCCAGAGAATTTCTCATCCCTTCATATAGCTGCATAGTATTCCATTGTTTGGAAATACTGTAATTTATGTAACTAATTCTCTGTTGGTGAAGAATTGAGTTGTTTCTAATCTTTTACTATTACAAACATGCTGTAGTGAATAATCTTGTACATATGGCATTTTGTACATGTGCAATTATATGTGTAGGATAAATTCCAAGCAGAATTGCTGGGTCAAAGGG
This sequence comes from Symphalangus syndactylus, assembly GCF_028878055.3. NCBI lineage: Eukaryota > Metazoa > Chordata > Mammalia > Primates > Hylobatidae > Symphalangus > Symphalangus syndactylus. The sequence continues at coordinate 19,214,551 of NC_072425.2, forward strand.
AATATGCATTTGTAATTTTCGTAAGTATTGCCAAATTGTCTCCTTCGGGATTGCTCCAATTACACTCCTACCAGCAATGTAAGACACTGCCTGTTTCTCCATAGCCTTGCCACATAAGTTGTCAGATGTTTGGATTTTTGCCAGTCTAATCAATAAAAAATGAATCTGTATAATTTTTTTTTTTCACTCTGTCACCCAGGCTGGAGTGCAGTGGTGCGATCTCAGCTCACTTAACCTCCACCTCCTGGGTTCAAGTGATTCTCCTGCCTCAGCCTCCAGAGTAGCTGGGATCACAGGTGTGCCCCACCACACCCAGCTAATTTTTGCATTTTTAGTAGAGGCGAGGTTTCACCATGTTGGCCAGGCTGGTCTCCAACTCCTGACCTCAGGCGATCTGCCCACCTTGGTCTCCCAAAGTGTTGGGATTACAGGCGTGAGCTGCCGCACCTGGCCCAAATCTGTATAATTTTAAATTACGTTTATTTCTCATATTAGTAAGATTGGGCTTCTTTTTATTTAAGAATCTTGAGTTATTGTTAACGGCTCAGATGTGTTGGATTCTTGAACTTTTTCTTATTTTCTAAGATTTTTTAAAAAATATATTAAGGAGATTAGCCTAGTTTATTATGTATCTTGACTTAGTTCATGGAGTTTTTTTGTTTGACTGTGCACTAATTTTTTTTTTTATTGTAGCAAAATACACATTTTTTGCCTTTATAGCTTCCGGATATTGAATTAATCAATGTGGAGAAATTTTTTTTCCAATGTCTTGCATAGTTTTAAATTTTGTTCCTAGGTATTTGTAGTTGCAGTTGTAAATGAGGTCTTATTTTCTGCTATGTTTGTATATATGAAGATTCCTGATTTCTCTCTTAATTTTGTATTCCTTTATGTTACCAAATTCTCTGTAGTAGTTCTTCATTTGTTCTTTTAGGATTTTCACACATACAAGAATATTGTTAATTTGCAATAATACACAGAATAAAACGCAGATTTTTTTTTTTTTAAATGGAGTCTTGCTCTTTTGCCCAGGCTGGAGTGAAGTGGCATGATCTTGGCTCACTGTAACTTCTGCCTCCCGGGTTCAAGCGATTCTCCAAAACGCAGATTTTTGTAAACCTCTTTGATTTCCATTTTTATACCTGTGACTTTCTCTTGTCCGACGTTGTTGCTGTTGTTTATGTTATCGCTGCCACCACCATAGTACTTGTCTTTAAGCTAAAAGTTGGCATTAGGGGAATGTTAACTCCCTCTTTAAATTGCAAGACGTAAATATCTCTAAAATGTGACTAGCCCATGTTTATACTAAGCAGAAGATATTAAGACAATTTTTTGTTTTTGTGTTTTTGAGATAGGGTCTTACTCTGTTGCCCAGGACGGGGTGCAGTGGCATGATCGTGGCTCACTATAGCCTTGACCTCCTGGGCTCAAACAATCTTCCCACCTCAGCCTCCTGACTACCTAGGACAGAAGGCATGCACCACCACATCCAGCTAATTTAAAAAGATTTTTGTAGAGATAGGGTTTTACCACATTGTCCAGGCTGATCTCAAACTTCTGGGCTCAAGGGATTCTCTTGCCTTGGCCTCCTGAAGTGCTGATATTCCAGGCATGAGCCACCGTGCCCAGCCTAAGACAGATTTTCATGAGTAAAAATAAAGGTGTGGGGGTGGATGAAAATGTCTTTGAATTCTTCTAAGTGACCCTTTACTGCATTGCTTATGAGAATCTGTATTAAATAGCTGTTTGTTTGTTGTTGTTTTATCATTATTGAAAAACATATTTGAGGTATATATGCTCCACTGCACATAACAAACAAATTTGAGTGATGATAGGTCTTTTCTGTCTTTGAAATCACTTGGTATTCTTTTTTCTTTCATTCTGAAAAATAATTAGTGCTTGACAATGCACCATCAGATTATATATATGTGTTTTAGTTATGATCTTGCATTTTACTAAATATAGACCAACATTTGAATTAGCAACTGAAATTAGAACTTGAATTAAGCTTAGTAGGAGTTTGAGATTTTTTTTTCCTGCTTTCTTTTCCTTGATTCATTGTAGTCCCATAATGGGTAATGGGTTGTCTCTAACATTCAGCCTATTGCCTTTTTTTTTTTTTTTTGAGACGGAGTCTAACTCTGTCACCCAGGCTGGAGTGCAGTGGTGCAATCTCAGCTCACTGCAACCTCCCCCTTCCAGGTTCAAGCGATTGTCCTGCCTCAGCCTCTCTAGTAGCTGGGACTACAGGTGCATGCCACCATACCCAGCCAATTTTTGTGTTTTTATTAGAGATGGGGTTTCACTATGTTCGCCACGCTGGCTCGAATTCCTGACCTCAGGCGATCCTCCCTAAGTTCTTTTTTTTTTTTTTTTTTTATTAAACTTTAGGGTTTTAGGGTACATGTGCACAATGTGCAGGTTTGTTACATATGTATCCATGTGCCATGTTGATTTCCTGCACCCATTAACTCGTCATTTAGCATTAGGTGTATCTCCTAATGCTGTCCCTCCCCCCCCTCCACCCCACAACAGTCCCCGGAGTGTGATGTTTCCCTTCCTGTGTCCATGAGTTCTCATTGTTCAATTCCCACCTATGAGTGAGAACATGCGGTGTTTGGTTTTTTGTCCTTGCGATAGTTTACTGAGAATGATGTTTTCCAGTTTCATCCATGTCCCTACAAAGGACACAAACTCATCATTTTTTATGGCTGCATAGTATTCCATGGTTAATAAATGGTGCTGGGAAAACTGGCTAGCCATATGTAGAAAGCTGAAACTGGATCCCTTCCTTACACCTTATACAAAAATTAATTCAAGATGGATAAAAGACTTATATGTTAGACCTAAAACCATTAAAATCCTACAAGAAAACCTAGGCAATACCATTCAGGACATAGGCGTGGGCAAGGACTTCATGTCTAAAACACCAAAAGCAATGGCAACAAAAGCCAAAATTGACAAATGGGATCTCATTAAACTAAAGAGCTTCTGCACAGCAAAAGAAACTACCATCAGAGTGAACAGGCAACTTACAAAATGGGAGAAAATTTTTGCAACCTACTCATCTGACAAAGGGCTAATATCCAGAATCTACAATGAACTCAAACAAATTTACAAGAAAAAAACAAACAACCCCATCAAAAAGTGGGCAAAGGACATGAACAGACACTTCTCAAAAGAAGACATTTATGCTCCCTAAGTTCTTAAAGGAAGTTGTTGTTTGCTTGGGAGTAATTGGGTGCTTTTCCTCTCCACATATGCTGGAAAGGTTATGACGCTTCTCACGAGTGAATTAGAGAAATGGGTTCACTTGTAAATATTTTTGTTTTAAATTAGAAAAAATTAAATATTGAGTAGACATAGAAGATTTTTAAAGTATCTCCAAGGTATAAACAGTTGTACAATAGTCACTCATGTACCTATCACCCGTTTGGGAGGAAGAATATTACTTTTACTTTTGAAGTCCCCTCTGTGTCCTCCTTGCTCCCTGACCACTCACAGACATGTCTTTAATTCCCTTGCTTTTCCTTGTAACTTTATCCTGTATATTTGTATCTCGGAACAATATTTTTTTAACTTTATGTAAATAAAATTGTACTTTAAGTGTTCTTCTGTAATGTTTTCCTCTTAACATTATGTTCCAGAGATTCACCCATATTGATGTCTGTAGCTGTAGTTCATTCATTTTCATTGTGTGGGTACTCTGCAGTTTATCCATTCCACTGTTGATGGACATTTCAGTTGCTAACAGTTATTGCTATTACAAATAATGCTGTTTATAAGTGTTTTCAATGTGTAAGAATTACCCCTTGGCAGAGACTTTTAAAAAGATTTATTTTATTTTGAGATAGTGTCTCTGTTGCCCAGGCCGGAGTGCAGTGGCATGATCATGGCTCACTGTGGCTTAGGTCTCCCAGGCTCAAGCAATCTTTCCACCTCAGTCTCAGGAGTAGCTAGGACGCTAGGCACTTGCCACCACGCCTGGCTAATTAAAAAAAAATTTTGTAGTAACAGGATCTCCTTTTGTTGCCTACTCTGGTCTCAGATTCCAGGGCTTAAGCGATCCTTCTGTCTCATCCTCTCAAGTGCTGAGATTACAGGAATGTGCCATTGTGCCTGGTCTACAAACATTTTGGCCATGAATCATATGTAATAAGAAACACATTTTGGGGTACAACATGAAAGTTTTGATCTATGCATACATTGTGGAATGATTACATCAATTTAATTAAAATATCCGTCACTTCACACACATACAAATAGAAACACATTTTACATCCTGAACCAGTACGTGCATATTAAGTGCACACACATATAGATAAATGATATATGGAAACTATTTTCATAGAAAAATACTTAACCTTTACTAAGTAGAAATGCATGCTATTTTTTATTCTAATCAATTCTATTTTATCTAATTTTAAAATAAAAGATTGGTTGAAATTGGCTAAATTGATTTCCTAGCCCTCAGAGGGACCATGGTTTGAAAACTTTGTTGGGGAATACATGCAGATGGACTTACAGGGTCATGGGATCTATGTACAGCTTCAGCTTAGTAGATAATGCCAAACTGTCTTCCAAAGTGGTTATTCCCATGTGTGCCCCTCCAGCAGTGTGTCAGTGTCGTGCTCCCCCGTCAGACTTATTTTTTCTAGTCTTATGGGTGTGAAATTATATCTCATTATGATTTTAATTTACATTTCTCAAAATATAATTGAAATTGAACATCTTTTTATGTGTTTATTGGTTATTCATGTTTCCTCTTCTGTGTGAACTACTTGTTCTAATCTTTTTTCTATTTTAATCAGTTTCTTCCTGATTTGAAGAAGAAATTTGAATGTATGTTGGATACTAACCATTTTTATGTATTGGGTAGCTTATGGCTTGTCTTCATTCTCTTTTTGGTGCTTTTTAATGAACAGAAATTCTTGTTTTTAGTGTATTGAATTATCAGTCTTTTGCTTCATTTTTTATGCTTTTTGTGTTCTAAGAAATCTTTACCCTCAAGATTATAAAGTTATTTTCCCAAATTGTATTTAAAGTTTTTATAGTTAAATAATTAATCCATCTGGAACTGATTTTCTGCATGTGTGGTAGTGAGGTAGAGGTCTGATTTCTGTTTTTTTTCTGTGTGGTTAATCAGTTGGTGGCATTATTTATTGAGTCCCACGTTTCCCCATTGGTTTGTCATGCTTGCTTGGTCATATATCAAGTTTCCCTATGTTTGTGCTGCTCTTCCTGGACTTTTCTGTTTCAGTTGTTTATTTGGTTTTTCCTGTGTTAATATCACATTATTTTAATTACTTTAAATGTAAAGCGGTTTCTGATATCTGGTAAATCATGCTCCTTCAACCTCCTTTTCTATTTTATTTTGTTTTATTATTATTTTTTTGAGACGGAGTCCCACTCTGTTGCCCAGGCTGGAGTGCAGCGGTGTGATCTTGGCTCACTGCAACATCTGCCTCTGCAACATCAAGCGATTCTTGTGCCTCAGCCTCCTGAGTAGCTGGGATTACAGGCATGCACAACTATACCTGGCTAATTTTTGTATTTTTAGTAGAGATGGGGTTTCGCCATGTTGGCCAGGCTGGTCTTGAACTCCTGACCTCAAGTTATCCACTCACCTTGGCCTCCCAGAGTGCTGGGATTACAGACATGAACCACTGTGACAGGCCTCAACCTCCTTTTTGTTATTTGTGAGTGTCTTGCATATTCTTAACCTATTGCCCTGCTACACACTGGCTGATTTTTTGTGTGTGTGTTTTTAGTAGAGATGGGGTTTTGCCATGTTGGCCAGGCTGGTCTTGAACTCCTGATCTCAGGTTATCCACCCACCTCGGCCTTCCAAAGTGCTGGGATTACAGGTGTGAACCACCGTGCCCAGCCCCTTCCATATGCATTTTTAAAATCACTTGTCAAGTTAAAAAAAATTCTTGAGATTTTGATTAGAGTTAGATTAAATTTGTAGATCAATTTGGGAGAATTGACATCTTTGCCATTTTGAACATGATATATCACTTATTTAAGTGACCTATAATATCTTTCGTAAAATTTTATCATTTTCTCCATGGAAGTCATATATATGTATAGTTTTTCGTTGTTAGATTGATTCACATATACCTATTATTAAATATATTTTTAAATTCTACTTTCAAGATTTTATTTAAATTATAGTGTCTTCCTATTTGTTGCTGGTATATAGAAATGTAGTTGATTTCTTTGACATTGATTTTAATGTCAGTAACCTTAATAAACTCCCATAACTTCCATTAACTTATACCTTTTTTGGTTTTCTGTGTAGTTGGTCATTTGCAAATAATGATAGTTTTATTTCTAATCCTTATACTTTATTTTTCTTGCTTTACAGAGCTGAAAATTTAAAAAATTCTTTTTATTGCTTCACAATACCATGTTGAAAAGAAATTGTCTTGTTTCTGATATCAAAGGACATGTTTCCAATGTTGCACCATTTAGGATATTTCCTATTTTAGCAGATGTTCTATGTTGGGTTAATAAAAGTCCTTTCTGTTCCTAGTTAGCTACAATAATTATTACTTTCTAAATCATGTACATTCAACTGTACTGAATGTTGAATATACTGAATTTGCCTATACTACCATATGATTTTTCTCCTTAATCTCTTAATATGGTTATGATTATGATTATATTTTGAGACGGAGCCTTGCTCTGTCACCCAAGCTGGAGTACAATGGCACGATCTTGGCTCACTGCAGCCTCCACCTCCAGGGTTCAAGTGATTCTCCCTGCCCCGGCCTCCCAAGTAGCTGGGATTACAGGCGCCTGCTACCACACCCGGCTAAGTTTTGTGTTTTTTAGTGGAGACAGGGTTTCACCGTGTTGGCCAGGCTGGTCTCGAACTCCTGACCTCAGGTGATCTGGCCACCTCGGGCTCCCAAAGTGCTGGGATTACAAGTATGAGCCACCACACCCAGCTTTAATATGATTATTATATTGATTTATCTTCTTATGTTAAACCAACCTAGAATTTGATAAGATAAACTCAACTTTGGTCATCAGATATTCTAGTTTTTATTTCTTACCGGGTTGGTTTGCTAATATTTTCTTCAGGATCTTTGTTCACAAGTAAACCTGGCCTGTAAGATTACTCTCTTACACTCTCAGGTTTGGATATGGAGGTTTTTCTAGCCTTATAAAGTGATTTAGAAATTGCTCTTTTCGGCCGGGCGCGGTGGCTCACGCCTGTAATCTCAGCACTTTGGGAGGCTGAGGCGGGTGGATCACGAGGTCAGGAGATCAAGACCATCCTGGCTAACATGGTGAAACCCCGTCTCTATTAAAAAATACAAAAAATTAGCCGGGTGTGGTGGCGGGCACCTGTAGTCCCAGCTACTGGGGAGGATGAGGCAGGAGAATGGCATGAACCTGGGAGGCAGAGCTTGCAGTGAGCCGGGATCGCGCCACTGCACTCCAGCCTGGGTGACAGAGCGAGACTCCGTCTTAAAAAAACAAACAAACAAAAAAAACAACAACAAAGAAAAGCAATTGCTCTTTTTCGGTACGGTTAAATAGTATGGGTAATTCTAGCATTATCTGTTCTTTGAATGTTTGGTGGAACCTGCTAATAAAAGTAAACTATTGTTGTCACAGGTTGGGTTCTCCTGGGAAGCAGTCTCTGAAATGGAGATTAACATGCAGGAAATGTATTAGGGAGTGTTTTCTGGATTAGCATCTGTGTGGAAAGGGAGGAAAACAGAATTGGGTAGAGGGAGGAGTTGGGACTGTGATGCAGTCATAACAAGGCCTCACCTGACACCACGGAGTACTCTGCAGCTGGATAGACCTTCAGAGTTGTCCCAAGTTGGGGTCAGGGGGTCAGGCCTCTTACATTCTTGCATCTGACCTGTCATTGGATTCTCAGTGTCGTGAGAAGGAGGTGCAGTCTTGGCAAGGTGACTCTGTCAGCCAACACAATTGCAGGAAAGGACTAGCAGCTGATAGCCATCAGCCAGCATTCTTTCCAGCTGTTGGGAAATATGCCCTTTATTCCTGAAAGAGGGGATCTGGGTGGTACAGGAAGTGACCATGCCAGTCCACCCTTGGTGCTGCTTGGATTTACTGGCTTCATGTTAAGTTCTGGGAGCACACCTTCAGGTCTGCGTTGGACTTCTTTTCTTTGGGGAAATTTATACAAAGAGGGTTAGTATAATGATCTACAGTCCCGTTTCTTTCACTGGTCTTGAGGTCATGACTAACACTCATCTGTCTCTTCAAGTATTTATTCTGGTCCCGTCAACCTTGGTTAGTTAGCATCTCGGCTGGTCTAGGTCTTAAATGGTATGATGACCCAGACCCTTATCTCTGAGGGCCCAAGCCTCTGTTTACCTTTCTCAGGATGTAGCTGCTTCATTTGTCCATTAACCACCAAAACTGGGTAAAAGTAGTAAGATACCCCAGTGGATTTACTGGCTAGATGTGTTTCTTCCTGCCTCCATTGTGTAACAGCCTCATGTTCTTCTGATGAGTGTCAGTCACTCCTGTGAGGTTGGTGACTTTCCTTCTTGCCTGATGTCCCTTGGCATGAGGAACCTGGGCTGCAGCCATAGTTTTAACATTTAGTGATACTTCTGCTATGTCTCCCAGTGGAAGTGTTCTCCCTTTGGGAATCAAGATCTCTTAATTGACAGAGCCTCTATTTACCCAACAGAATTAAAAACATAAGTTCATTCACATAAAGATTTGTACATGAATGCTGGCCTGTTCAAAAACACTGCAGGACAGATGGCTTCAGAAAGAATAGGGAATCAGGAAATAGACAACGCGTTTAGGCACTCAGTTTATTGTGGTTCTACAACAACTGATTGTTAGTAGATAAGTTTAGTTTCCAATCTTACTCCACATGCCCCCCCATTAAAGAGCTAACATAAAAATTTTAAATTAAAAAAAAAAACTAAAAGAATTTGTACAGAAGCTATAACATTACCAATTATTTGAGATTCGTTGAGCATGGCTGTATGCCCATTAATATAGGTCATCTTTTATAAATATTATATGTGAACTTGGAAAGAATGTGATTTTAGCTGCTGTTGGTTGCAATATTCTAAATATTGTCATTAGGTCAAGACTGTTACAGGTTGAGCATTCTTACTCTGAAAATCTGAAGTTTAAAATGCTCCAAAATCTGAAACTTTTTGAGCACTTATAAGTAACTCATGTATCAAAAAATAACAGAAATCAGAAAATATTTAGAAGCAAGCATTTCCTTTGGAGCATGCTCAAAGGAAATGCTCATTGGAGCATTTTACATTTTGGATTTTTGGATTAGGGTTACTCAACCAGTAAGTATAGTGCAAATATTTCAGAATCTTAAATCTGAAACACTCCTGGTCCCAAGAATTTTGAAAAGGGGATACTCAATCTATAATTCTGTTAAAATTTTCTTTACAGATATTTATGTCCAAGCCATCAGTTAGACAAAAATATGCTTGAATTTCCTGCTGTTGATAGATTGTCTTGTTTTTTCTTGTTAATTGTGACTATTTTTTCTTTATATATTGTGGTGTTATGCTTTTATGTTCACACAATTTCAGAATTGCTATTTTTTCCTGGTGAATTGAACCATTTGTCATTTGTGATTATACCTAGTGAAGTTTTCCTCCCTTTCAAATAGTTACACACCTGCTCCATTTGGTTGGTATTTGCCGGGTATAGATGTAGTTTCATTTTGATGTTTTAAGATACAGATCTTCTTTCCTATTTTTCTTCTTTTGCATTCATTGGGCTTTCTGAATCTGCGTATTAGTGTCTTTCATCATTCTGGAAAATTCTCAGCCACTGTCTTTTCAGACATTGCCTCTGAACCAGTTACTCTTTTCTCTTCTTCTGAAACTCTAGCTACACCTATCAGAATGTGTTATTTTATCCTTCTCATCTCTTAACGTCTCTTTATTTCCTATCTCTGTGTCTCTTTGGGTTGCATTCTAGGTAATTTCTTCAACTCTTATCTTCCTAACAGATTCTCTCCTCAGCTGTGGAACCCATATGTTGCATTTCCAGTTTTAGTTGTTGTATTTTTAATTTCTAGAAGTCTGATTTTGGTCTTGTAAAAATCTGCTTGGTAATTTAAAAAACTATTACAAAAAGTGTAGTAATTTTATTAGTAAAAGTTCAGTGAACACCCTTATGTGTAGCACCTATATTCAGTAATTGTTAACATTTTGCCATATTTGCTTTATTTATGCTTTATTTAATCTTTAAAAGTTGACATTCACTCCTAGCAACATTCTCCTACTCAACCATAATATCATATCACACCTTGAATAATCTTTTATAGTCTCTTGCACTTACTCCACATCTTTGCTTACACATTTATTTTATATTTTGCTTCTGATCATACTGTTAACTCCAGTCTTTCTGGGCCTACTTCATGATGCCTTCTATGTTTTGTGATTTGGAGACAGAACAAATTATTTCTTGCAACTTTTTCTGTTGGAATTATTTGAGTCATTTAGGTTTTTCCCAATAGGATCTGTGTTTGCTTCTACCTAGAACTTGGGGACACTACCAGCTCAGGACCACTTTAAATTCTTGTCTTAAAATCTTTCTGGTCCATCAAATAATACAAATTTGAGATAGAAATTTCATATGAAGGTTGGTTTACGTTTATAAAGTCTGAGGAAGAAAATAATTTTGGGGGAAGACAGGCAGTTTTACCTTGCTGGAGGTCAATTGGGAAACCTTAATTCTAATTTACTCTCATGTGTAGGTCTTTGGTGGTGGTGGGTTGTGAGGAGGGTATCACGGTCTTATTATAGATTATAGATAGATTGTTCCCTATAGCCTGCTGACCAAGAAAACTGACACTTCATGTCACCTTGTTTGGCAAGTACCATCATTCAGGCAAAATTGTGTTCTGTTTTTCATTCTAGGTTCTCTTTTCACTTATCTTTTTGCTTTTGTGATTTCCTTAAAAACTTGCCAACCAGTGTATTGAGTCAGATAAAATAGCTCTTTTTATATTTCATAAAAATGTTTAGCTGTTTTCTGTTTGAGGGTTGGTCAGAATACATATTTTGCCATGTGGTTGAAATACAAGTCCCATAGTAAAATAGTTTTTAGTGTGTTGTATTAAATGCTGTGGGATAGGAATATATATTACAGAATGAAGAGAAAGAGTTTGTGTTTACACATATCATGGCTGTTTATTTCATGCAAATGTCGATTCAAAACCTAAGAAGATGTTTTTTTCAAATAAGAACTTTCCCTCCAAAAAAGCTTTTCAAATATATTGGTTTTGGGAAGAATTGTTGTCAAGTTAAGATTGTGGTCTTTTGAGTCAGTCAGAGGCGGGTTTCCATCTGAGTTGTCTTACTGGCTGTGTGACCTTTAACACTTTCTTTCACTTTTTAGCAGTTTATCTGTAAGATAGGGTAAGTGAGGGCTGTTTTGCAGATCAAAAGACAGAATTTATGTGGCACACTCAGCCCAGTGCCAGGCACAGAGTAAATGGTAGCTGTTATTAATTTTAGTTATTCTCTTTCCAGAAACGTTCAAGATGCTCTTAATAGAGTGTTACATGTGAAACATCTCCCATTGTCCATGTAGTAGTGTAAAATTGAATGTGGGTTTGGGAGAAACTACCAAAAAGAGAAAAACGAGAAAGGCACTCAGGGTCAGAAAATGAGGAAAACAGTATGAAGCTTGGCAGGCCAGGCACGGTGACAAGTGCCTGAGTTAGCTATTCAGGAGGTGGAGGCAAGAGGATCACTTGAGCTCAGGAGTTCAGGACCAACCTGGGCAACATAGTGAGACTCTTTCTTAAAAACAAACAAACAAACAAACAAAGAAGCTTGGCAGGTGAAACAAGGAAAGTCAGAGGCTGTCTGCTTCCCTTAGCATTCCAAGAGTGGGATTTCTTAAGGATTTTTTCTGTTCCAGCTGTTTTTTGTGTATATCCTGTTCATTTAGTTGAGCATATACATCCCTACCCCTTTGGGTTAAAGGAAGTTCCCACTTGCTGTGGTTCAGGGGAGCTGCTTTGGGTACTTTAGGGGAAGGAAACTTGTTCCCTTCTACAGAGACCTCAAAGATAGGAATTTTCATTCCCATCAGTTCAACAAGTTAACCATTTTGCATCCCCAGAATTCTGGAAGTACCTAATTAAAAAATGACACAGTTGCATTTTTAATAGACAAATTTACAATTAACAGGAATTTAAAAATATATAACATGCAACATCAGCATGTATCAGGTAGTATAAGCATTTAGGTTTTTTTCTCTCCCTCTTGGTATGACTCAGTCTAATTCTTGTATAACTTCTTAGTTAGGCTCCACTGTAGGGCAGTATTGGAAATAAGAGGGAATTGTGTAGCCCACCTCCATCTAACCTTTTGCTGTCTTTTTTTTTTGCACGTCCAAAGACAGGAGAAGTATGTCTTATTCATCGTCTTTGTATATTTCTTTTGGTACTACTATTGTCATTTTGGTTTTTTAGTAAAGGAAATTGGCTTATTTGAAACGTTTGTTTTAATCCTCTATGGAAATAGCAGTTTACTGGAAGGTTAAGGCAGCTCGTTTGGGCTCCTCTCAGAGTCTCTGCGCAACTGTTGGAAAGGAAACCCCAGGGAAACCCCTGAGCACAGGCGTTGGAAAAGCAGTGGCTGCGCAGAAGACAAAACGCTCCAGATGCTTTATCAGGTGCTGTCTGGAGAGCAGGAATAATGGTCTGAAGGCGGAAATGCTGATGTCTCCACTTTCCCAACTTAGTACAAATACCTTCTTTATCTTTGGTGGATTTTGGTGCCACAGCGGCGGCCCCAAGAAGCCTTAAATGCAAATGCGATTGCTTTTAGAATTTTGGCTTTGAAAGCCTGGCATTTGGGGGTTTTCTTCACTTGAATTCTCTTTTTAAAGGGAGTGGATTCAGAGCATCCACTGTCAGTTCCATTTCCCTTGCTATGATGGCTTGTTCACTGTTTACATCAAAGGATTCAGGAAGCAAGAGATGTGAACATAAATAAATAAATGATCAGACTAACAAATAAATAAAAAGCTTTGCTTCCTTTGTCACATTGTGAAAAGGCTTGACTATAACATAATGGGAACACAGCAGCTGTTCGATTAAAACTTCAGGACTTTTCTGGAAACTTCGAAGCATGTCTGCTACTATTCTTTTTTTTCTTTTTCTAATAACACTATGACATGGGGTAAGTAGAACCCTAGAGTGCCATGGTTGCAGTGGGACTGTTGGATGCATCATCTTCCCAGTCACTACAGGCCCTGGCATGACATACCCTCCCTGCCGGTGCCTGTCTGCCCATTGACATGGCCATCCTTCGGAAGCCTACAAGTTGATTTGTAACTTGTTTGCTCTTTGTCCCCATACAGTCTTATTAAAAGCAAAGTTACTTTGGGAGGCCGAGGCAGGCAGATCACAAGGTCAAGAGATCAAGCCCATTCTGGCCAACATGGTGAAACCCCGTCTCTACTAAAAATACAAAAATTAGCTGAGTGTGGTGGCACATGCCTGTAGTCCCAGGTACTTGGGAGGCTGAGGCAGGAGAATCACTTGAACCCGGGAGGCGGAGGTTGCAGTGAGCCAAGATTGCGCCACTGCACTCCAGCCTGGTGACAGAGCAAGACACTGTCTCAAAAAATATATAATAAATAAATAAAAAATAAAAGCAAAGTAAGCAAGTTTGCAGTGTGGGAAGGCAATTTTAAGTGATGAGTAAGAACTCGGACTCTGGAGTTAGACATCCCCAGTTAGCATCTTCGCTTCACTAGCTGTGTAACTTTGGGCAGTGTTGCTTCATTTCTACAAGCTTCCATTTCAACTCTAAAATAGAAATAATTGTTGAATCTAACTCAGAGTTGTTTGAGATTACATAAGCTAATATGGATGTCAAATGTATGGGGTGATATCTGACCTATAGTGTTTAATAAATATTAGCTGCTGTAGTGTTGGAATGAAGAGCCAGTCTTTGAAAAACACCCTTTATATCTTGTCTTCCTTTGATAGGAATGTAGTTCATTTTATTTTTGAGAATTCTCAGTTATTTCTCCAGCCCATGATATTTATTGTTTCAGTCACTATAATATTGAAACCCTATGAAATTGCAATTTTTGTAGGTCGCAAGTGATTATCAGCAGTTTCATACGATTCAATTTAATGTAATAAACTACTGGAGTGTTTGCTGTATGCCAGAGTATCTACTATGCCATTTCATTCATTCTTTCGAGCTTCCTTGTAAAGTATGTAATATTATTCCAGTTTTGGCATGGGGAAATTGAGGCTTAGAAAGGTGAACAGACTTGCCTGAGGTTACACAACTAGTAAGTAGTGAAGCTGGAATTCAGACCTAGGTCTCTCGAATCCAAAGCGCATTTATTTGCTTTCCACTTTCTACCCACGAGCCATCTCAGACATACCCTCCCCTAGCTCCATGCCCAGTAAAGATGAAAGTCAGAGAAACTACACTGTTTCTTCTCGATTGTAGAAGATTCGGGTTTTCTTCAGTAGGGTGAACATAATGTGTCTGTCCTGCGTTGATGAACCTTTTGTGCTTTTGTCTCTCCTTTTCGTATCAAGAACACAGCATCTGCAGTGTTGGCTACAATCACCTTGGCTCTTTCAGAAAGGCATGTAGAGAATGAAAACAAAGAACCTAGACTCTGCCTTCAACGCAGTTTTCATTGTCTGGTGCAGTTTCTCATGGCCATAATTTTTGAGCATCTACTCTATTCAGGGAATGTGCTAGGACAGTATCTCAGTTTCCCTATAAGATTGAAGATAGGGGATAAAATCCTTTATAGGGGAGGAAACTAAGGGTAAATGGGATCACATGACTTAGAGAAAGGCACAATACCTGTCAGAGTCTATCTTGCTTAAGGGTCTAGGTCTTTTCTACTATACCCCATTTCTTCTTCCCATTCGTAGAAATCTTAAAGAAGGGGTATGAGGACAGCCTTTTCTGCAGAATAATTTAGAGCATATTTTGGTACATTATCCCTACTGAATTTTTACCATATATTCTTTCCCTTTTCCTTTCACCCCTTTTCTTTTCCTTCTTTCTTCCCCCCGCCTCCCTACACCCTTCTTCCCTCCCTGCCTTCCTCTAAACATAATGAAGTTTAAAAGATTAGGAAACCACTTAATGTATTTCCTGAAGGAAGTTGGGTTCTTGAAATATTCCCATTTGATTTTTTTTTCTGGCACTAAAAATTATTTCTAAGTTTAATTTACTTTCAGAGGAATTATCGTCTTATATGCTACTAAAACAGGTTGAATTCCTATCAGTTTCAAAGAGAGTGATCTCCTCAGTCTTTGAATGGAGTATTTTAAATAATAGGATTTGGAAATAATTGCTTAATACCTGAATTCAAGATGACATAACATGTTTTGAGTTCTCAGGAAAGCCTGTTTAATGGAGCTCCCTACTTATTCCTAAATCAACCAACTTTCTTATTCACTCCATGAACTGTGCTGGTGAAACCTCTGATTGCAGCTGGAGGTTGCACTTTATTCCTTTGTTGTTCCATTGTTTCCTTTAGGGTGAGGGAGAATAATTAAGGAGAACATCTTTTCCGAGCAGCTGGAGCCAAATTCCAGCTGACTGCAGCACCTGCAAAGTTGACACCTCTGCCTCTGGGTGGCAGGGTGGGATGCCAGCCGTGGAGCCCGCAACAATGGGTTCCAAAGTGCAGAGATGTGGCCGTGCGATACCACTCCTGCCCTTCTGTGAGCTTCAGATGGCAATAATACCAGTGAATGCAAAGTGTCTGTTTTAGACTAATTAGAGGGATGATTTGTGAAACGGTGGCTATTTATTTAATTAATCACCAGCACAAAGCCATAAAACCCATATTTTAAAAATCCCTGTTAGTTTGCCATGTGGTTAATAGATTGGGGCACAGTAAAAAGTGACACAGTGATGTATTAAAAATGTTCCACCTAAGGTTCCTTCAGGAAGGAATGGAAGCTGTCTGCTTTCAGATACTGAAGTGTAACCTGCCAGGATTTGACCTGTCTGAGGTTTTAATATTTGTAAAGGCATTTATCTTTTGAATAGCATCTTTATTAGGACTTCTCTTCTTGGAATATTTCAAAATAAAAAATGTTTGTAGAATAATAAAAACTTATAATTAAAGTGAATTTTGCTACAGTTTCTCTTAATGACGAGGAACTATATTTTCTCGTTAAATTATACTATGTTTACTATGCATAGCAGTATCTTTTATACCATAGGTTATTTTCTGTTTGTAAATAAGGGAGTCATTTAATTAACTAAATAATAAATGCAATAGTATTTTTGTTGCCACTGTCAGCATTGCATTTTGTTTCGCTGTGGTGTTATTTTACTATCGAATAGGAACGGGGATAATTGGTATACTTGCTCAGCCTCAGCTCAGGTGAGTTGTCATTTCTGTATAGTAAGAATAAATGTCTAATTGACTTGTTCAAGAGATGGCATTGGCATTAAAATTGAGAAGAGATGGCTTAGATTGTAACAACTGGTAGTGTTTTTTTACACACACAGACTTCTTGTTGATTTTCAGTACACACAAGCACGAGTACGTACAGTCCCTCTTGCACTTTCAGTACTATTTGGAGATAAATTTGGAACATCTGTGCTGTTATTCATTCTTTATTAACAACATATTATTGAAATTATCAGTGTTCCTGCTAAAGCAAATTTAACTATGTAACGAAATGTTTTCTAGAAGAATTTAAAATCATGTATGAAAATGTGTTGCTCAGGTGAATTCTTATAAGGAAATTGTGCAGCTCTTAGGATTGTATTTCTCTGCTGTGTTGTATAATTACCTGCTCTGGTAGAAGGGGAGCTGGAATAAAACATGAGTATGTTAATGCAGCCTGGAGCTGATGTGGTGGTGATGATTACAATGCAGATAAAGCATTTCTCATAACTGCCGTTGCCTACTGGAGCCTTTGAAACATCTGGACCTTTAATTGAAAAATAGTGTGGTGCTGTGCAAGGCAGACGTGCTAAGTGAAGTCACTAATTTAGAATACAAAAATATAATTGATAAAGTGTTTTATTTACATTGTATTTAAATATTCATACTTTGTTATGCTTTGTGTAACAGGGAATTACTGGGTTAAATTTTCATGAATGTAGACAGTCTAAATGAGATAAATTAAGTGAAAATGTTAATGGAATTTTACATTGGAACCAGAAGGCAGTTTGCTCCAGGAGAGTGTGTACTTTTGCATCTATCGGAGCCTTTTAGGGAAGCAAATAGGTTAGGTCTTATTCGTTGAGTGTTGCATTTTAGAATTAACCATCAGTTGGTAGCATCATTACATTTCTTTCTTGTTGTTGTAATCATACCTTGTTATTTAGTTAAAGAAAATAAAATGTTTCTTGGCATAATGGTAAATGGCTGTAATGGCAACATTGTTGCCCAATAAACCAAAGCCTTGCCCACCTCTCGGGGCAGGTTATCAGAGTCTGCCCAAGAGCGCAGAAGAGCTGGTGAAGGGCTTGCAATTAACCTTTGTCCTGTGTTCGCAGCAGGGGAACTGACCTAGCAGCCTTCCGAGGAAATCCAATTTAATTTAAAATGAATTTGAAAAGACAAATTAGCCATATCTATTTTAATAAGATAAAATCCCGACTCTCCCTTTGTCTGGTTTAGTTAGGACCTCAGAGGAGATTGGACTGACTAAGACTCAGGATGAACACAAGGAAAATACTGCCAGGGGGCTGAGGAGAAACCCCGGAGACTTTGATACATGAGTGACTTGTCAGTTTCTGCAAGTGAGCAGGTCTTGTGCTGCCCATTTATGCAGGTAATTGCAACCTGAGATGGACCTTTGTCTCCTCAGACGCTTTGCTTGTGTTGGAGCTTGATGCCATGTTGATGTCATATGCTGCTTGCCCATCTCTCCAAGCACCACATTGTTACTTTCCTCTTTTGTCATTATCAGAGCACAATTGGGTACTGCCACCTGGGTAGCCAGATTTAGTAACAGATACACCTCACAATTACTGATGAGCCTTATAATCTGAGTACAGATTGTCTGTGGCCTGGAAGTTGGTGCTTGACCACTGCTTCTTGAAACTGAATCAGACAGAGGCTGGGTGCAGTGGCTCACACCTGTAATCCCAACATGTTGGAGCGCCAAGGTGG
Source organism: Symphalangus syndactylus (assembly GCF_028878055.3). Classification (NCBI taxonomy): domain Eukaryota; kingdom Metazoa; phylum Chordata; class Mammalia; order Primates; family Hylobatidae; genus Symphalangus; species Symphalangus syndactylus. Next base: position 19,232,689 of record NC_072425.2, read on the forward strand.
GAGGATCGCTTGAGCCCAGGAGTTTGAGACTAGCCTGGGCAATATAATTGAGACTCTGTCTCTATTAAAAAAAAAAAAAAAAAAAAAAAAGGAAGAAGCAAGTGTGGTGGTGTTCCTGTAGTCCCAGCTTCTTGGGAGGTTGAGGTGTGAGGATTGCCTGAGTTTAGGAGGTCAAGTATGCAGTGAGCCATGTTTACACCTCTGTACCCCAGCCTGGACAAAAGAGTGAGACCCCATCTCTTAAAAAAAGGAGAGAAAACGGAATCAGAAGGTTCTATCTGGTTTTGTTTTGTTTGAGACAGGGTCTTGCCCTGTTGCCCAGGCTGTACTAGCTGAGGGTTTTGGAACAGCCTACTTAATGAACAGCTCTAAGAGGGAATGAACGATCCTCACAGGACTGTTGGGCATATTAAATGAGATAATGTATGAAAAGTGCTTGGACCCTGATAGGTGCCCAATAGATGACAGCAGTAGTGACCTGCCAGTTGCAGAAAGAGCTTGTGGTGGGAGTGCAAAGTGCAAAGGCTGTGTACAGAGGAATGCACTTTCTGTGCCTGGCCCCATCTCCCATCAAGACTGTCAGCTTTGTAGCTGGCTACTTTTACTTTGTTTTGCTATGCTGACTACCTAATTGAATAATTTGTCTGACAGTTTGTATTATCCTGTGGATCTTGCTGTCCCCTCAGTTTTAGAAATAGAAGTTTTATGCCACTTACTGCTTTCTTGGTGATTCTGTCTGGAAGATGCGGGGTGAAGGCCTGATAATCAGACTTTTTGGACTGCTTCTCAGTTGTAAATTTTGTTGATAGTTACAAGTGATTCTTTCCAACAGGAAGAGCTGTTCTAGATAATTAGTAATTTATCTCTTCTTTCATTTGCTGATGTATATATTTCTTTCTTTTCTTTTTGAGACAAGGTCTCCTTCTGCTGCCCAGGCTAGTGCGCAGTGGTGCGATCACGGCTCATTGTAGCCTCAACCTCCTAGACTCAGGTGATCCTCCCACATCAGCCTCCTGAATAGCTGAGATCATAGGCTCATACCATCACACCTGTCTAATTTTTAAATTTGTTGTAGAGATGGGATCTCTTTATATTGCCTTGGCTGGTCTCGACTCCTGGGCCCAAGTGATCCTCCCACCCCAGCTTGCCAGAGTGCTGGGATTACAGGCGTGAGCTGCTATTTATATTTCAACATGCATTTGCAAACTGTGTTAAATGCAGACTTTCTCAATTGGCTCTTTGCAGTTGTATCACAATGTAAACAACCATAATATATTTTCTGCAGAGGAGGAGCATCCTTCTCTGTCACCAGAGGTGTAGGTTCTTTGTGTTGGCCTTTATGTGTTACATAGAGTAACAACTATCCTAGTTATTTCACATGTGCATTTTGAGGATGAAAGTGAATGTTGTAACTGAAGAAATGTGAACCTATTTATTTCCATTTTGTCTGATGTTTTTACATTGTTTGCTAGGAGGTGCGTCAGGGACTTGAATTAATTATAATTACTGAAGAGACGTACACTGATTGAGCAAATAAAGTAGTAAGCCCATTTATGCCAAGGCCATCTAATTAAATTCTAACTTTGGATAAACTGGATGTGCATGAAAGATTAATTTTAAGAGATTTTTATGACTTTCTAAATAATGATACAGTGAAATTTTTGAGTTATATCATTAAGGAACATTGAATCTTAAAGTGATAAAACACTTAGTTATGAACATACCACTGTATAGAAATTTGTGGATTTTTTACACTATTTAAAATTAAGGAAACAATTTTAATGTGAATAGTGACGTTTAAAATTTTTGTAATGTTTTATCGACTGAAACCCTGCAAGAAATGAGTATGACATATGTGCCTGGATTATTTCCGTCAATATTTATGCAATTTGACATTCTCAAAATACTTTGCTATCTTTGAAATGAAATTGTCCTCGGGGTAGTTGGAGGGTTATACCAAAATTTCCATATAATTTAGGAAGGTGATAATGGCTGTACTATAACCTTTTTTAGAGATACATCATCTAGTAATGGAGTCAAATATATATTCTCCATTGAGTTTTAATTTTAAAAGTTGATATTAAATCTTCAAGACTCATTATATTATGATAATTGATAGAGTTTAAAACATGTAACTCTTCTTTATGGTTTTAAAAAAACCTATTTTTACTTTTAAAGCATATTGATTTTATTATATGAATGATTTAATAATGAAGAGGTCCCTAAACTTACGCTCTGTGATGGGGCTTAGTTCATGCAGATTACCTTTCCCTGATAATACCATCATTATGGAAGCTATTGTTTGTATAATTAAATGCAAAGCACTGTGTAACATTAATGATCTACAGAATCCCACCATGGCTTTGAAAATTCGAAGTGGACATTTTACATGCTTTAAGATGGCTAGATTATACCTGTGTGAGGGCACATTCTGATACATGCTGTAACTGTCCCAAGGCTGGATGAGAAGAGAATGTGGTTCTTCTTTCAAAATAATTAAGATAGAGCCTTTCCCTGTTGCCTCTACTTCTCAATTTCATGTTTGCTTGAAGGGACATTTTGTCCAAAAATCTGCCTGGTCTGAGTAACAGCTTAAATTACAATAATAAGGAATAATTGACATTTGTATGATAGTTTGCAGTTCACAGAGGATTTTAACATGCTTTGTTTTCACTTTATACTTCCTGATAATCTTCTGAAGTAGATGGTGTCATCTCTATTTTATGGGAGAGGAAACTGACTTTCAGAGAGATTATGGGCTTACCCAAGGCTGCACAGCTCAAGGCTGGCAGGGCCAAGAGTCCAGATCAGTTCAGTTGACTCAGCAAACAGAAGTCTAGCAAATGTAACTTACGTTGGTGAAAACTGCCAGTATCAGGAATTGCTTTCTGAATTTAGGTCTTTGAGAAAATGATTGTTTCTGATACGGAGTGGACTGGCCTTTTTTTTTTTCCCTTCATACTTCCCCCCATGTTTTATGACATGTCTTACCTACATTTGAACATGAATGATTGCTAGTTTTTCAGTTGATATCTTGAAACAAAAGAAATATTTGAGGCTATTAATCAAACTTCATTTGATAACAGATTGTTTAAACCAATAATTGCTAGGCATTTTATTTCTTTCTCAAAAATGTTAGAGCATCAAAATATAGAGGGTTTGTTTTAAGTAGAGAAAACCATTTCTGAGAGCAGCAACCTCCTTCCTTGTTTTGAATCTGGGACTAAAGATTTACATTTGTGGACAGGCGCGGTGGCTCACGCCCGTAATCCTAGCACTTTGGGAGGCCAAGGCAGCCAGATCATCTGAGGTCAGGAGTTCAAGCAGCCAGATCACCTGAGGTCAGGAGTTCAAGAACAGCCTGGCCAACATGGCAAACCCATCTCTACTAAAAATACAAAAAATAGCCAGGCGTGGTGGCAAGTGCCTGTAATCCCAGCTACTCAGGAGGCTGAGGCAGGAGAATCGCTTGAACCTGGGAGGCAGAGGTTGCAGTGAGCTGACATCACACCATTGCATTCCAGCCTGGGCAACAGAGCAAGATTCCATCTCAAAAAAAAAAAAAAAAAAGGACTTACATTTATCAGAGATGTTACAGAAGGAAAAGTTACAAAATGCTATTTTCGGTGCTGTGTTGTACTCTTGAAAGGATTATAACCTGGCTTATTCCATGGTGTTTAGTATTTTTGTTTGAGATCCTAGGTATATGAAAGGGTGTCTATGGAGGTAGAGGTAGATTTATTCAAATTTCATGAGGGTTAGCACTAAGACTAATGAGTAAAACTTGCAGAGAGATTGCACCTCAGTGGAAATAAACACATTTTAACTGGCAAAACTGTTTGCCAAAGACTGAAGAAAAGGGGCTACTTCACATGGTGACAGGGACATCATCAGTGAAGGTGTTTAGGAGAGATTGTAAGACAACCATTTATTGATATTTCAAAGGGGATGACCCTTCAGATTCCTTGTACTTTCAAAAGTCTATGAATGGCAATATTTTTTTTAAGTCTATCGATATAAAAGTAGATAAAAAGTAGGAAAAAGCACTGTAATAACCAATATTTCTTCAGCATTTACTGTGGGACTAGGCACAGTAATAAGTGCTTTACATGAAGTCTTTTTTTTTTTTTTTTTTTTTTGAGACGGAGTTTCACTCTTGTCACCCAGGCTGGAGTGCAATGCTGGCTCACTGTAACCTCCGCCTCCTGGGTTCAAGTGATTTCCTGCCTCAGCCTCTCGAGTAGCTGGGAGTACAGGTGCCCGCCACCATGCCTGGCTATTTTTTGTATTTTTAGTAGAGACGGGGTTTCACCATGTTGGCCAGGCTGGTCTTGAACTCCTGACCTCAGGTGATCCAGCTGCCTCAGCCTCCCAAAGTACTGGGATTATAGGTGTGAGCTACCGCGCCGGCCCATGCAGTCTTATTGAATCGTCTCAACAATTCTTTGAGGAAGTACTTTTATTATCCACATTTTGTAGATGAGAAAATAGTGACTCACAGAGCTTAAATAAATTGTCCAGGCACACGTAGTAAGTGGCATTGCTTATAATTGAACTCAGATCTATCTGATGCCCTGACTTGTGCTCTTAATCACACTGTACTGCCTCCCTAGGTTCTATTAGTGTAGCAAGGATCCTAGAGGTACCCAGATCAGAACTTGACCTTGTTAAAGAAAGAGTGGCAGTTGACGTTCTTAATAATAAAAGCTTAATGGAACCAACGTTGGTGATTCAGAGGAAATTAATGAGATTTTGTCAATTTTATTTTAAGCTTAACTTGTCAGAAAATACAGTGTCCAGTGACAAACTGTAGAAATGTTTTTGACAAATTAACTTGACCACAGGTGCCAGATCAGGGAAATGTTAATTTAATAGCCTTTAAGCATTCCAGATTTATTGAAGGTTAAGATAGCACTACAAAGCCAAGCCCCTATCTCTGAATGGATTTGTCATAGAATTTTACACAAAATCCATTTATAAATTCAATATTACCATTTTGAATGTAAAAAAAAAAAGAGTTCTTTTTGTGAGTCCATAAAGCCAGCATTTTATTAAGATCAAAATGTTACAATTCTTGTGTTTGGGTTTTTTTTTTTTTTCCTCGTGTCGACCCTCTTTATTTCCCATAGCCAGTAAAACCCGAATTAGACCAATTTAGGCCAGATTTTGTTTGAGATTATTACTTCTGATCAAATGAAGTCCATTAATTATCATTAGAGTAGTGATCATTTGAGACCCCTGTACCAAGTCTACCTACTATGTTATTAAAGACAAGACCATTGGTAGAATATAGCATCCTTTGGTCCTTCTTGAGGAAGTTGGGTTAAAGGTACTGATGGAATAGAACTATAGCCATTCTTTTCAGAGAATGGCTCTTTTGAAGGCTGCAAATAACTCTTATCAATTTGCATCGTTACATCGTCTGGATACACTGATATATTTATTTCTGCATTAAAATTACACATAATGATCTGCTTGTGCAGTTGTTACTAATGGAATAATGTTGCCTGCTTTTTGTCTCTTTAATTGCAGAAGCTAAGCTGTCTATCCTTTCTCTGTTTCTTTTCCTTGGGAGAGAAACTGAACACTTAGCAGCAGTTTAGATCTGATACTCAATTTATTACTGGGAAACCTTGATATTAAATAGCAATGCTAGCCAAGCCTTTCGTCCATAAGACTTAATTCAGCTAACTCACTTGATACGGATATTTCTTTTTTTCTTTTCTTTTTTTTTCTTTTGGAGACAGGGTCTTGCTCTGTTGCCCAGGCCAAAGGGCAGGGAGCTCAATCATAGCTCACTGCAGCCTCAACCTCCCAGGCTCAAGTGAACCTCCCACCTCAGCCTCCTGAGTAGCTGGGACTACAGACATGTGCCACCACACTAAGCGTTTTTTTTTTTTTTTTTGAGATGGAGTCTCACTCTGTCGTCCAGGCTGGAGTGCAGTGGCACGATCTCGGCTCACTGCAAGCTCCACCTCCCGGGTTCATGCCATTCTCCTGCTTCAGCCTCCCGAGTAGCTGGGACTACAGGCGCCCACCACCATGCCCGGCTAATTTTTTGTATTTTTTTTTTAGTAGAGACAGGGTTTCACTGTGTTAGCCAGGATGGTCTCAATCTCCTGACCTTGTGATCTGCCCGCCTCGGCCTCCAAAGTGCTGGGATTAAAGGCATGAGCCACTGCGCCCAGCCTTTTTTTTTTTTAAGACACATTTATTCAGCATCATGATCAGACTGTTACATTTAGCAATCAACAGCATGGGTAAAAAAAAAAAAAATCTACATTAAAATCCTTTGTTGGAATGCTTTACATTTTCCACAGAAGAAAAACTGAAACAACCTGTTATACAATTAGTCACAAATATAGTCCTCGAGTTTTTTGCCCATACACATGAGTATTTGTCTAAAACATGTCTTCTTTGTAGCAGCTAGGCCTTGCCACCACTGTGCTTGGCTGAATTCACAAATCTGTTGTAACCTGTAGCTTCCCTGTCACTTCTCTGGCTCTCCTCTCCTGTTAAGCTTTGTTTGCTGGCAGTAGTTAAAATCTGCCACTGCTGTAGCTACTGCTGCTACTGGAACTGCCATAGCCACCTTGGTTTTGTGGTTTGGGAAAGTACTGGCTTCCACCACCATAGCTGCCAGAGCTTCTGCCTCCAAAGTTTCCTTTCATCATGGGTCCAAAATTTGAAGACTGGCAGTTGTTGCAATTGCCAGAATCATTGTAGCTTCCACCACCCTCCAAAATTGCTTCCATCAGTACCACATCTATTATAGCCATCCCTACTGCCACCATATCCACCACCACCACGGTTGCCACCAAAGGCACCACAACCACTGAAGTTTCCTCCATGACCAAAGTTGTCATTCCTACTGAAGTCACCTTCACAACCACCACCAAAGTTTCCAGAACCACTTCGACCTCTTTCGCTGGATGAAGTACTAGCCATCTCTTGCTTTGACAGGGCTTTCCTAACTTCACAATTGTGGCCATTCACAGTATGGTATTTTTGAATGACAGTCTTATCCATGGAGTCATGACCATCAAAGGTTACAAAGGCAAGGCCCCTTTTCTTGCCATTGCCTTGGTCAGTCTTGATTTCAATCACTTCAGTTTTTCCACGCTGTTCAAAATAATCTCGCAGGTGATGTTCTTCAGTGTCTTCTTTAATGCCACCAACAAATATCTTTTTCACAGTTAAGTGGGCAGCTGGTCTTTGAGAATCTTCTCGAGACAGCTCTCTTTGGTTCCACAACTCTTCGATCCACCTTGGGTGGCCTTACATTCATGGCTGCATCCACCTCCTCCACAGTGGCATATGTGACAAACCCAAAACCCCCGCAACGCTTGGTGTTGGAATCTTTCATTACCACACAGTCTGAGAGCAATCCCCATTGCTCACAATGGCTCCTCTTGCTCTCATCGGTTGTTTCAAAGCTCAACCCTCCAATGAAGAGCTTCCTCAGCTGTTCGGGCTGTTTAGGAGACTCTGACTTAGGACGGCAGAGAGAGGAGAGACTTTAACGATGCTTTCTTGGCGTGTCCACAGGCAAAAAGGAGTAAGCTGACAAACATAGCACGATATTTCTTAATTCAAGATTATTTTGAACTGAATCCCATCTGTATTCTTACTGCTTCTCCTACTTTGGAAACTATCAGGTGTATGATTTTGAAATTAATTTTATGATAAGCAGCTAATGTATATTTTAATTAATAGGATCAGCTAAGAAAAAAGCTGCTCTAGATAATGTTTTAATTCATCTGCATGTTCAAATACATATATTTCAATTCTATATCTGTTCACATTCTGTGTATTAGAAGTTATTTTAGATTTTTAAGTTTTCCCATTTTATGAGCTAATTATTAATTGGATAACCTTTGGTTCATAGTATTGATATTTCATAATTGGCCTAGAGACACTTTTTAAAAGACCGAGCTTTTCCAGTATATATCACAAGTTACAAAACATTCATACTCTTTGACCTAGTAATCTACTTCTAGAAATATGTTCACATCTATATAGGAAAATGTTTATGAGATTATTTATAATAATGGAATATTATAAACAGCTTCCATTTCTAACAATGGGAGAATAGGTGGTACCACTATATGCTATAATATAATGCAAGTGTTTAAATCATGTGTTAAAAGAATATTAATGATTTATTCCATCAATATGTGTAAGTCACTATGTCGGGCCCTTTGTTAGGTGCTGGGGATGTTTCAGAGAGGAAAGAGTGTTCTGAAGGACAGGATCTGGGAAGTAGAAGAGGTACAGCCGCTCTACCTGGGATAGGGAATTGGTAGGTCTAGTGGGTCCATTCTGAAGGAGAGTCTGAGGGGTCCTTTTGATTTAGCCAGCTATCATGAAACCCCTGCTGTGTTCCAGGCTCTAGGAGAATACAAAATGGATGAGGCTATTTTTCCCTTTATGTAATTCACAGCTGAATAAGAGAGTGTGGGGAAGGAGATGGTGAGGGCAGTTACAGAAAAAAAGTGAAACTGTAAGTCTATGCAAATCAAATTGTTAGGGGAGGAGAGAAGAGGGAATTTATTTGGGCTTCTACCTTCTTGGAAGAGGTGATATTTGAATTGAAGGACAGAAGAAGAGCTATGTTTCTTGATCAGTGACTGTGTGGCAGGCATTTTAGATACATCTTATTTGCTTTCCAAGTGAGTAAATAGAAGTTCTGAGAGGTGAGGTTACTTGCCCAAAGTCTAAGGTCTGGCAGCTAAGGAAGTGGTAAAGCCAGGATTCCGACCTGGGCCTAGCTGACCCCGAGTCTGTGCTCTTAATTACTGTTCAGTGTACATCAGTAATGATATGAGGGACCAGATCGCAAAGGGCGTTTACTGCCATCTAAGGAGTTGGAATGCTACCACTAGTCCATCATATGTTTCCACATGACTGGCATGGTCTGTGATTTGAGAAAAATCACATTGGTGGCAATAAGGAAAGAAAGATTTGGAGAGAGAATGATTTTTAAAAATAAAGAAATAGTTGGAGAATGCTGCAGTGGTCTCGCTGATAGATGACAAAGCTGACGAAGCCTGAACTGGGGCATTGGCAACATGGGAAGGAGAGAGATTTGGGAGGCATTTCAGAGGCGTTTGGATGTTAGAGTGTGAGACAGAAAGAGGAATTAGGATTCCTAGCTTGCATGACAGAGTAGATGGTGAAAGCCTTAATTGAGATAGAGTATAGAATGACAGACATGCCAGTGAAGAAGAAAATTGGTGTTGGATATGTTAAATTTCAGATTCTAACTGCATTTGCAAAGCCATCAGGTCAGGGAGAGGCTGTGGGATATGAAGTTGAGTCTAGTTGTTCCTCATGAGTTGCATTTGTGCTGAGAAAGTTTTGCTCTAGGAAGTACTTTTCTATTCTCAAACCTGCCTTGGGGGCATTTCCTGATTTAGGAGCTGCTCTGGAGAATGTTGTTCAACTTCAAATTGTCAGCTGATTGTGAATTTATTACCTTTTTTTCTCTTTTTCTTTTTGAGACAGTCTCGCTCTGTCCCAGGCTGGAGTGCAGTGGCATGGTGTTGACTCACTGCAACCTCTGCCTCCCGGGTTCAAGCAATTCTCCTGCCTGAGCCTCTCAAGTAGCTGGGACTACAGGCGCACGCCACCACCTGGCTAATTTTTTGTATTTTAGTAGAGACGGGGTTTCATTGTGTTGCCCAGGCTGGTCTCAAACTCCTGAGCTGAAGCAATCCATCCGTCTCGGCCTCCCAAAGTGCTAGGATTACAGGCCTGAGCCACTGCGTCTTGCCCTTTTCTTTTTCTTTGATAAAAATTACTTAACCTGCCATAGTAAGGTATCTGAGTTATATATATTTTTTTCTTTTTTTGAGACAGTCTCACTCTGTCACCCAGGTTGGAGTGCAGTGGCATGATCTTGGCTCACTGCAACGTCTTCCTTCTGGGTTCAGGCGATTCCTGTGCCTCAGCCTCTGGGGTAGCTGGGACTATAGGCACGTGCCACCATGCCTGGCTAATTTTTGTATTTTTAGTATATTTAGTATTTTTGTATTTTACCATGTTGGCCAGGCTGGTCTGGACTCCTGACCTCAGGTGATCTGCCCGCCTTGGCCTCTCAAAGTACTGGGATTGTAGGTGTGAGCCACCATGCCCAGCCCTGAGTTACATTTTCTTTCTTTCTTTTTTTTTTTTTGAGTTACATTTCAACTTACTTTTTCCAACAGCCTGTCACATCACACAGTATGTTCTTTTTTTTTTTTTTTTTTTTGAGACGAGTCTCACTTTTTCGCCCAGGCCGGACTGCAGTGGCGCTATCTCAGCTCACTGCAAGCTCCGCCTCCCGGGTTCATGCCATTCTCCTGCCTCAGCCTCCTGAGTAGCTGGGATTACAGGCGCCCACCACCATGCCCGGCTAATTTTTTGTATTTTTAGTAGAGACGGGGTTTCACCATGTTAGCCAAGATGGTCTCTATCTCCTGACCTCGTGATCTGCCCGCCTCGGCCTCCCAAAGTACTGGGATTGCAGGCATGAGCCACTGCACCCGGCCAGCACATAGTATGTTCTTAATGATGCTTACTTGATCCCTTAACATAGGCTACATTTTCAAAATCGATCCTCTCGTTCCCTCACCTAAAACTTTTAAGCCCTGAATGGTACTCTTATTCTTTTTATCTCCTTTTTTTGTTTATAATATTTATAATTTTGTTTCTAATTATAAAAGTAATACATGTCTATTATAGAAAATACAGAAAACTATAAACCAGAAAATTAAAATCACTGATAATCCCATGTCTCAGAGGGAACTCCTGCTCACCTTTTGGTGTATTGCTATAGTAGGTAAATACAATAAGCATCTTTTTCTTGGGTAAGGTTCTGTTGGATGGGATAGTACATTTTTATATCTAAGAGGCTTTCACTAGCCCCCTTTAGCCTGGGTTGCTTCTGGGCTCTCTTGACAGACTAGACTTTCCCTTTCTTAAAGCTTTCGTGACATTGTACAGTGAGACCTTCAGCAGAACAGTTTGGTGAGGGTCTGGTCTGCATTGTATGTCAGTGGACTTTGTCTTCGGAGCCCAGCATGATGTTTCAGCTGGTGTTTGTTGAATGCATGAGAGAATGAGAACATAAAGCTAAGCCAGTTTCCCTGTGGCAACACTTTCTCTGTGTTGCCCGCTTCCCTGTGCTCTAAATGTGCCTCCATTGCCCCAGTCCTGTATGGTGGAACACATAAATTGCCATGCAGTGAAACTGTATGATATGATCTTTGTTTATTTCTAGTTGCTTTTTCATATTTAGACATCTATGGAATACTGCATGCCTTGATGTGTGATGAATACTTTTAATCCTTCGGTCACCATTTTTTTAAATAAGTTAATTACTTTCTATTATGTTGATGGATTGTTTTATGTTTTAGATGATTCCTTCTAAATATTGCAACATAGGGACTATTAGGATAGAGCTAACTGCCACCACCTTGAGCTTTTTCAGAAGACATTCTCCTTATTAAAAAATATGTAATTTCAGTGTGTAAGGCACTTTTCCCATCATCAGTTCCTCAAGATGGAATTAGAAGATTAAAAAGGTAAAGTGCTTCATTCATGTAATAAGTATCTGTCATATTGATTCCGATAGCTTTTGCCCCACTTTCTATTTTACTATGAAATAGAGGATAGTAAAGAGTACTGTACTCTTTAAATAGAGGAGTGTACTCTGTGGTACTCATATGAGTACCATATAACCATCTGTCCTCATTTCCTAAACAGTGGTGACTGCCCTTCAGTCAACTGACAGTGGCAGGGTTTCCTGGAGTCTCAATCTCCTAACTGCTCTCTTCGAGCAGCTCCTCAGGCGAAGCTTTCCTCAGGTTTGTGGGGAAAAGAAGAGGGAGACCATTTTTAAGCCTTGAAGAGCAGGAACTGATTACATTTAGAATAAGTCCAGGGAAAGAAGGCGTTGGTGTTTACAGTAGGGCCTTTGGAATCAGGCTGACATGAGGTTTGAGTCTTGGCTCTTCCACCTTGGTTATTGGATGTTGAGCAGATGACTGTAGCCTTTTAAGCCTTGGTTTTCTCAGCTATAATATAAAGGTTACACCAGGTGGCAGTCACTCACACCTGTAATCCCAGCATTTTGGGAGGCCGAGGCGGGCGGATCACTTGAGGTCAGGAGTTCGAGACCAGCCTGGCCAACATGGCAAAATCTTGTCTCTACTAAAAATACAGAAAGTAGCTGGGTGTGGTGGCACACGCCTGCAATCTCAGCTACTTGGGTGGCTGAGGCCCAAGAATTGCTTGAACCTGGGAGGTGGAGGTTGCATTGAGCTGAGACTGTGCCACAGCACTCCAATTTGGGCAGCAGAGAGAGACTCTGTCTCAAAACAAAACAAAAGTTATGATAGAACCCTATTTCTTAGAGTTATTGTATGAATTAAATTATACAATTAGGCAAACATTTAGCAGAGTTTACTTAACAGCTCTCAGTAAATGCTAGCCCTACCCACCCCCCATTTTTTTTTCTTGTTGCCCGGGCTGGAGTGCAGTGGCGCCATCTCAGCTCGTTGCAACTTCCGCCTCCCAGTTTCAAGCGATTCTCCTCCCTCAGCCTTCTCAGTAGCTGGGATTAAAGGTTCCCGGCACCACACCCAGCTAATTTTTGTATTTTTAGTAGAGACGGGGTTTTGCCATGTTGGCCAGGCTGGTCTCGAACTCCTGTCCCAAGGTGATCCACCCAACTTTTCCTCCCAAAGTGCTGGGATTGCAGGCGTGAGCTACCGCACCTGGCCTAAATGCTAGCTCTTGTTACAATAGTCAGTATTATTAGTGTTCCTGCAGTACCCGTTCTTGGCCTCATGTGACCTTGGCCTCATGTGGCTTGAGTAATAGAAATGGGTCAAATTTCAACACAGAGGCCCTTTCTGGCATACTGCTCTGCATTTCTAAAGCACCTTACAGTTTACGAAGGACATTCACATTTGTCATCTCGTTGAATCTTCATGTCTTGAGATACTGTGATCCCTATAGCTCCTTAGTCTAGTGCTTCTGGAGGAAGAGGAATAACAAGAAATAAAAAGAGAGAGCAATGACAAGCAACTGATCTGGGTCTGAAAAGGAGGGTAATATGAGGGCTATCAACCCACTCCAGAAAGATTCCCACTGTTTGCACTGTAACCCTTTGCCTGCCCGACAAGGCCAAAACACTTGTTATTTAGTGAAGTCTTTTTTAGCCGTTGAAATTACTATTTCAGAGCTGAAAACCATGCAAGGGAATCTGTACGTGCCCACGTGTGTTTGCATACGAGACAGAAAGAGAGTGCACACGTGCAAGAGAGAGAGAGAGCGAGTGTGGGTGCATGCATTATGTAGGAGAATTATTTTTTTTTGGTAGTTGCTTTTAACATACAGATGAGGCTGAGGGAAAAAAAATCAGTCGATCTAATGATGGATGCTGGGTTATATGCAAAGTGGAATTACTCTAAAAATGTTTTTAAACTGACTTTATAATTTCCCTTCCCTGTACTGAACTTTTTCACCTCAGAATGATAGAATTATAGAGTTAAAGATGGAATCACATGATTGCTCAAGTCCCTCCACTTTCATCTGTGACCAGGAAATGGACCCATAGGGGAAGGGCAAGAGGGATGGAGAAAACTAACATTTACTCAGTTCCTACCATGTGTCCTGGCGGGCACTGGAGTCATTCATACATTCATTCTGTAGTTCAACAGATTTTTTCCTCAGGGTCTTCTGTGTGCCAGGCACAGGGCCAGGCATTATGTATGGAACAGTAAACAAAGCAGACATTAACATTGCTCTCAAGGAAGTTCAGAGGAAACTTCATGGAGAAAGCATACACTAAAGATGTACATAAATAAATCATCTCAATTGTTAAGCGCTCTGAAGGAAATGAACAAGACATGTGTGAGAGAATAACTGCAAAAGGAGTGTTAACAGTGACAGCTGAGCCTTGTATAATAATAATAATAGTAAGTAATAATAATTCTCATAAGGGTCTTATGATAGGTAGGTCCCACCATTCTCATTTTACATATGAGGAAACAGAAGCACAGAGAGATTAAGTAACCTCCCAAGGGCACACATTAGAGGATGAGGAGTCACGCATGCAAAGCCATGAAAAAGAGCCTCTCTAGATACAGTGAACAGCACCTGCTAAGCCCTGGGAAGTGGGAAATGCAAGCAAGGTACACACAGGCACACGTGCTGGTATATTGAGGGTACTTCCAAAAGGCCGGTGTAGCCAAAGTCTGATGAGCAGGTGGGGGAGTGGCAGTGGATGATGTTAAAGAGGTAGACGGGGCCAGATCATGTGGCGCTTTGTTGGATGTTGCAAGGAGTTTGGATTTTGTTCACGGTGTTTGGGAGCCACTCATCGAAGGAATTTAAACAGGATATAGTGCGATCAAATCTGAGTTTAAAAAACAGATCTAACTTGTGTATAGAGAACAAATCGGATAAAACAAGAGTACTGTAGAATAATTTGGAACCTGTTAACAATAGTTCAGGTGAGACCTGATGGTAATTTTGGTGGCAGTGGAGATAGAAGTGAGATGGTTTTGAAATACATGTTTTTCACTTTTTTTCTTAAGATAAAACATTACATAAAATTTACCGTTTTAACCATTTTAAAGTGTACAGTTCTGTGGTACTTAATATATTAACAATGTTATGAACTGTTACCGCCAATTTCAGAACATTACCATCACCCCCAAAAGAAACCTCATACCTCCCAATTTCCCACCCCTGTCATCTTCTGCCAACCACTAATCTTTTTGTCTCTATGGATTTGCCTGTTCTGAACAGTTCATATGAATGGGTTCATACAGTAGTGGCCTTTCATGTCTGGTTTCCTTCTCTTAGCATAATGTTTTCATGGTACATCCATGTGGTGTGTATCAGTACTTCATTCTTTCTTATGGCTGAATAATATTGTATGGATTTTGTTTATCCATTCATTAGTTAGTGGACATTTGGGTGGTTTTCATTCTTTGGCTATTATAAATAATGCTGCTATGAACATTTGTCCAAGTTTCAGTGTGAGCATATGTTTTTAGTTCTCTGGAGTATATACCTAGGAATGTAATCGCTTGGTCATATGGTAATTCTATGTTTCATTTTTGGGAAACTGCTGAACATTTTCACAATGACTGCATCATTTTACATTCCCACTGGCAGCGCGTCTGAGGATTCCAGTTTCTCCATATCCTCACAAATCCTTGCTATTTTTAGGGTTTTTTGGGTTGTTGTTTGGAGGTTTTGCTTTTTTTAAAATTATAGCCACCCTAGTGAGTAATAAGTAATTTACATTATGGTTAATGATATGAAACCGTTTTCATGTGTTTATTGGTCATTTGTGTATCTTCTTTGGAGAAATGTCGTTCAAATCTTTGCCCATTAAAAAATTTTGTCTTCTTATTGAATTATAAGACTTCTTAACGTATTCTAGATAGTAGAGCCTTACGAGATACAAGATTTGTGAATATTTTCTCCTGTTCTTTTGATTGTCTTTTTACTATCTTGATAGTATCCTTTAGGCACAAAAGTTGTTTTTTGTTTGTTTGTTTGTTTTTGTTTTGAGCGGAGTCTCCCTCTGTTGCCCAGGCTGGAGTGCAGTGGCATGACGTTGGCTCATTGCAACATCTGCCTCCTGGGTTCAAGCACTTCTCCTGCCTCAGCCTCCCCAGTAGCTGGCACTGCAGGTGCCTGCCATCAAGCCCAGCTGATTTTTGTATTTTTAGTAGAGAGGGGATTTCACCATGTTGGCCAGGTTGGTCTCAAACTCCTGACCTTAAGTGATCTCCCTGCCTTGGCCTCTCAAAGTGCTGGGATTACAGGTGTGAGCCACTGCGCCTGGCCTAGGCACAAAAGTTTTTAGTTTTAATGAAGTTCAATTTATTTATTTTGTTATTTATGCTTTTGGTGTCATATTAAAGAAATTGTTGCCTAATCCAAAGTCATGAAGATTTACACCTGTTTCCTTTTAAGAATTTTATAGTTTTGCCTCTTACATCTAGATCTTTGATTTATTTTGAATTGATATTTTTATATGGTATGAGGCAGGAGTCCAAATTCATTCTTTTGCATGTGGCTATCCACTTGTCCCAGCATCATTTGTTGAAAAGACTGTACTTTCCCCATTGAAATGTATTTTTGAAGTAGAGACATTAGAACTTCCTAATGGAGTAGATAGGCAGTGTGAGGGAGGAAGAAGCATCAAGACTATTGAGATGGGCAGCTGGCTTAGTGGTGGCAGCACATATTATTAAAATAAGGGGGGCTGTTGTTGTGACTTGGGATAGGAGGGAGTGAGGGACAATCAAGTGTTCCGATTTGAACTCGTTTTCTGTGACCCTTTTCTATATACTCTGTGTAGTGAACATATTGCATGGGTGGGAAGGAAGACTGAGCCAGCGTGCAAGCCTTCTGTGAGGGAGGGGAATGGCCAGAAGGTTGGCGGATAACAGAAACACAAAAGGAGGGGGAGAGGATGGTGTCATGGGATGGCCTGGGTCTCAAGAGAACAATGATTTTTTCACGAAAGAGAAAGTGCTAGATTGGAAGTGTTAGCAGGGACTAGGATACCTACTCTTGTATGCCTTGAGGGTGCAGGGGTTATTAAAAAAAAAAAAAAAAGCAGTCCTCTTTTAACAGGACAGCAGAGGAGGCAGTATCCTCAACAGCAGGTTCAGTGAAGTCCAAGAGGTAGAGGAAATCATTTTAAAAAGCAGCTGAGGATTTATGGGTGTTTGCTGATTAGCGCAGGAGCTCTTGAGGGCAGAGTGGAAGACGCAGGCGGGAGGAGTGGTAGGTGTGTGGGAAGGAGTGGAGATATATCCAGCAGTGTGGGGTTGGTGGTTAGGGCAATAATGGAGGACCAAAGGGCCCTCGAACCTGTGTGGTACTGAAGGAAACAGATGTACTTCGTGGTGGAACTAGCCCCCATAGTCTCTGAGAAGGCAAGCACTTGTTTCAGTGCTGCGGGCCTAAATCCTTCCTGGGAGAGTATGGCAGCTTCCCAGGCAGCTCATCTCATTGTCTCAAGGAGGGACATGGCAGTTGCTAGAGAGGCACCCAGTGCTAAGGTCCAAGGACGCACTGAGTTAGTAGCAAAGCCAGCCTCCTAACACCAAACATCAACTCTGCTCACCACTCTTATGTGTTCCTCTTAGTTGTAGTGCCCATTTACCTTCCTGCTGGCAGATCCTGATCCATTAGTTTATTATAAAATGAAAATTTAAGGAAAAAAAATCCTTGAAACTAGACAGTGTTTCCACTTTGGGACCATTCCACGGTCACAGCAGGTCTGTACAGCAAGGATGAAAAATGGCTGTGCTGCCCACAGGCCCGGAGAGCAGTAGGGTCTGTATAACTAGCAGTGTGCTTTGCTCTCATGTGTGTGTTCTGTCCACAGGGTCATGTAGGTACAACAGCAACCAAGAAGATCGATGTCTACCTCCCTCTGCACTCGAGCCAGGACAGACTGCTGCCAATGACCGTAGTGACAATGGCCAGCGCCAGAGTGCAGGACCTGATCGGGCTCATCTGCTGGCAGTATACAAGCGAAGGACGGGAGCCGAAGCTCAAGTAATCCATTCTCTTTTTGGCTGCTCTAGTTTCTGGTGGTCTCTTGGCCACCCAAGGTGTCTTCTAGGCTGGTTAGCCTTTCTAGGCATTGGCCTGGAACCACACCTCTGCACTGATCCAGCTCTGGGTGCTCACCAGGTCTCGCGCCTGTGCATCTCAGAGAATCAGCTTGCAAAATAGACTTAGAAGTTTGTGAATTACAGACATGAGAACATGGATTTTTAGTAATTTCCAAACCCTTTTATCCCTGCTAATAAGGCAACCTGGAAGGGAACGGGAGGGGATTGATGTTTGTTGAGCACCAACCATGCATTGGGCACTGGGCTGGGCACTTCATAGCTGGTATCTGGAATCTCATTTGATCCTCCCATCTCCCTGGGAGGCGAGGGTAATGATCCTCATTCTGCAGAGGTGGAAGCTCAGGTTCAGAGCTGTTACTGGCTGAAGGTTGCACAGTGAGAGATGGCAGAGTGAGGATTTGATTCTAGGTCTGTTGGATGCCAGGGTTTTTGCATTATTTCCTTCTGCCATCTATAGAACCTTTGGTCTGAATTTTAGTTTTCTTTATCAGTTAATGGCTCTAATTTTCTCTCAGTCACTAGGCTCTGTTCTTCATTAAATAATTATATTTAAAATGTAGTGCTTGAAAGTAGCCTCTCTATGCCTCTGTATTATAATTTGAACTTTAAAGTGCTTTGCTGCATTGCCTCTCCCCTACTTGAATTTCTTATCTGACCGGCATTCTCTTCTAGTTTTACATGCTCTTTCCAGCAGTAGGGTTTAGAACACAGCAAAATGTAGTAGATGCCTTCATTTTAAAATGGACTCTCAACTGGGTGCGGGGGCTCACACCTGTAATCCCAGCACTTTGGAAGGCCGAGGCGGGCGGATCACCTGAGGTCAGGAGTTTGAGACCAGCCTGGCCAACATGGTGAAACCCTTTCTCTACTGAAAATACAAAAATTAGCCGGGCATGTTGGCGGCCATCCGTAATCCCAGCTACTCAGGAGGCTGAGGCAGGAGAATCGCTGCAGAGGTTGCAGTGAACCGAGATCGCACCACTGCACTCCAGCCTAGTGACAGAGCGAGACTCCGTCTCAAAAGAAGGATTTTCATGGAGATGTTCTCTTCTCCTCTCACATTTTCGGAGTTAGCATGATCCAGTCAGCAGTTAGTTGTTTTTATTTTTCTTTAGGTATATTAAATTTCGTTAGGTAAATTTAATATGACACATAAAATCATTTTTTCAAATTATTATTGACATTGCCCTCCACTTTGCCTGAATAAGTTGTGGACACAAAGCTCTGGTGGCAGAGAAAGCCTTTCACCAAGATGCCACCTAGGCTTAGAAAATGGTTCAGTCAGCAGCACTCCTCAAGGGTGAGCTGTCAGGTCCTCCCTTTTCTGCATGAAGTGGGAACAAGGAAACAGGAAAAGGTGTCACAGAACAAATGGCTTTATAGATGTTGTCTGAAGTAGTTCTTTTTTTTATTTGGAGACGGAGTCTTGCTCTGTCACCCAGGCTGGAGTGCAGTGGCGCGATCTCGGCTCACTGCAGGCTCCGCCTGCTGGGTTCACGCCATTCTCCTGCCTCAGCCTCCCAAGTAGCTGGGACTACAGGCGCCCACCACCACGCCCGGCTAATTTTTTGCATTTTTAGTAGAGATGGGGTTTCACCGTGTTAACCAGGATGGTCTCGATCTCCTGACCTCATGATCTGCCCGCCTCGGCCTCCCAAAGTGGTGGGATTACAGGCATGAGCCAACTCACCCAGCCTTTGGTGTAATTCTTAAAACATTACTTAGGGCAGGCACTGAAATCAAGAGAGGAACTTGCCCAGGGTTACTAGTAAGTAACAGAGATAGGAGTTGAACTATAATGTACATTTTATAGATGAGGAAACTAAACTTAGAGAGACTAAGTAGCTTTCTTATGTCACATAATAAGTGGTAGAATTAGTATTAAAACCCAACAATCTCTGACTCCAGAGCTCCATATCTTCACTATTACATTATCCTCTCCACCATGGAACTCTGTTATAGGTGAAATGAAAATACTTATTGAGTTTGTACTTATTGCAGGCACTGTGCTAGATCTGGAAATACAGAAGTGAAAGGGGCAGTTCCTGCCATCAGGGACCTTTCTGTTTAAGGTAAATAGGTAATAACAATACAATACAATTACATGTAAAATCAGGTGCTTACAAGGAGATCTAACCCCACATTTGGGGGTGAAAATGGAGTCGTGAAAATCTCCCTTGATTAAACGACATCTAAACTGATACCTGAGGGAGCAGTAGGAAAAAGTCATGTAGAGAGGTTGAGAGGAGGGCATTCCGACAGAGGGAAAAGCATGGTTGTGATAGACCTTCAAGTTCATGCTTTAAATTCTATATTCTGCTCCAAATACATAATAATAGTAAATGAAATGCTATTAACATATTTGTACTTTAATAACAAGGTAAGCATCCTGGTGGACTAGAAATAGAACCAACTACAGAAACAGGCAGAGTGTGCTAGGAGTCCATTATTTTAGGGTATTACTGTCCTTAGAGCATGCTGTGGATGAGTTTACCAGTGTATGAAATACTGATTTTTCTCAGGCTTCAGGGCAGCTAGTCAGGGCATGGGTGATGATCAGAGCCCTTAGCCAATCATTCCTGGGTGAGGGAACAGTCTCATCCATCTAGCTGTGTACTGTGCAAATATTGTTATTTTCTCCATATGTCATGGTGTCAAAAAGAGTGGGAAATACTACGTGAGGGTATGGGACCAAAGGAACTGCATTCCTGGACGGGGACCAGAGGAAATGACAGAAACTAGAAGCTGGGGTGAGACTGTCATACCTATGAAAAGAAGCTGAACAAGGCTGCTTGGGTCTGTGGCTCATTTAAAGTTGTGTTTCTGGGGTGCCAAGGAATAGAGAGAGCAGTGCAACCAGGACCTGACTGTGGCATGGCTGGATTTACGTTATCCCTAGTATTACAGGAACCCTGAGCTGTCAGTGTAAGACCTAGTTCTGGTCTGGAGGGCTCTGTTTGGATGAGGGTGGAGGATGGTGGCAATATCTGTAAACGCACTGACAGTGAGTGGAGGCAGAGAGCAAGCAAGGGTTCTCATTCAAGAAGAGCTCAGCAAATTAAAATTCCAAAGCACACGAGGATAGCTAGTACCAAGAAACACAGACAATAATCAGGAGATGAATTTGGGAACAGAATATAGTAAAGCAATCTGAAAATTAATTTCAAATAAATATGTTTAAGATCACCAAACAGATGAAGGAAGGAATAACATTCATGGTTAACTTCTAGGAAATTATGAAACAAAAGCAAGCAAATTTGAATTTAGAAAAGAACCAATTAAAAGTATGGTACTGGAAATATAAAATACAATTATTAAAGTAAAAAATACTTTGGGATAAACTCTAGACTGGTCATAGTTCAAGAGAGAATGAGTTGAAGGACAGTTGATACTGAGGAATTCAACCTAGGATGTAGTACAAAGAGATAAGGAGGTACAAAGAATGAAAGATAAGAGACATGAAGGAAAGATTCAAAGGCTCCCACGTGTGAAGTGGAGAAGGAAGGGAATAGCAGAGAAGCAATATTTGAAGAGATAATGTCAAAGAATTTCTCAGAACTGAAGACAGATATGAGTGGGTTTGATGTTAAAAATACATGCAAATTAAATGGCGGAAGAAGAGACTTTTTTTTTTTTTTTAAATGGTCCTGGACCAAGTGAACTTCTATAAGCTGAAAAAATCAACCTAAATCATGTATCTTGTATTAATTAAAAATAAATCACAACTTAAATGTAAAATGTAAGAAAAAAAAACAGGAGAAAATCTTTGAGACCTAGAGCAAGTTAGACTTCATTAAAATTAAAAATATTTGCTCTGCAAAAGACCCTGTTAAGAGGATGAAAGGACAAGCTACACACCGGAAGGAAATATTTGTAAACCACATACCTGACTAAAGACATATATAGAATAGGTAAAGAACTGAGAACTCAACGGTAGAAAGTTTAGACGGTTGATCAGAAAATGGGCAAAGGCATAAACAGACATATCACTGAAGGGGATATGCATACAGGTGGCAGATGAGCACATGAAAAGATGCTCAGCAACATTAGCCATTAGGAAAATGCAAATTAAAACTACACGCTATTAGAACAGCTGAAATAAAAAATAGTGATGACACCAATTGCTGGCAAGGATGTAGAGAAACTGTATCATACATCATTTCTGTTGATAATGTAAAATGGTATAGTCATTCTGGAAAATACTTTGGCAGTTTCTTATAAAGCTAAACGTGAATTTACCATACAACCCAGCAACTGCCTCTTGGGCATTTATTCCAGAGCAGTGAAAACTTATATTCACATAAAAACCTGTATACAAATGTGTATATCAGCCTTATTTGTACTTAAAACTGGAAACAACCTAAATGTCCTTCAGCAGGTAAATGATTAAACATTGTGGTACATCCATACCAAGTAATACTACTATCAAGAGAAAAGGAACAAACCGTTTTCATACATGTAGTGACTTGGGTGGATTCACGTAGTGAAAAAAACCAATCTCTAAAAGTTTCATATCACCTGATTCCATTTATGTACCATCCTCAAAATGACAAAAGTATAGAGATGGAGAACAATTGACTGATTGCCAGAGGATAGGCACAGTGTTAGGGAGGCAGTCCAACTATAAATGGATAGTAAAAAAGAGCTTCTCTCTCATGATGGAACAGTTTTGTATCTTGTTCTAATAGCGTGTGGTGATGTATCTTGTATCTTGCTCTAATAGCGTGTGGTGATGTATCTTGTATCTTGTTCTAATAGCGTGTGGTGATGATTACACAAATATATACATGTAATCCAGTGTGTAGAACTACACAACACACACACAAGTACATGTAAAAACTGGTGGAAAGTGAGTAATGTCTATAGTCTTTTTTTTATATACTTTAAGTTCTAGGGTACATGTGCACAACATGTAGCTTTGTTACGTATGTATACATTTGCCATGTTGGTGTGCTGCACCCATTAATTCGTCATTTACAATAGGTATTTCACTTAATGCCATCCCTCCCCCTCCCCCCACCCCACAACAGGCCCCAGTGTGTGATGTTCCCCGCCCTGTGTCCAAGTGTTCTCATTGTTCAGTTCCTACCTATGAGTGAGAACATGCGGTGTTTGGTTTTCTGTCCTTGCAATAGTTTGCTCAGAATGATGGTGTCCAGCTTCATCCATGTCCCTACAAAGGACATGAACTCATCCTTTTTTATGGCTGCATAGTATTCCATGGTGTGTATGTGCCACATTTTCTTAATCCGGTCTATCATTGGTGGACATTTGGGTTGATTCCAAGTCTTTGCTATTGTGAATAGTGCCGCAGTAAACACATGTGTGCATGTGTCTTTATAGTAGCATGATTTATGATCCTTTGGGTATATACCCAGTAATGGGATCGCTGGGTCAAATGGTATTTCTAGTTCTAGATCCCCGAGAAATCACCACCCTGTCTTCCACAATGGTTGAACTAGTTTACGCTCCCACCAACAGTGTAAAAGCATTCCTATTTCTCCATATCCTCTCCAGCACCTGTTGTTTCATGAATAATGTCTATAGTCTTAACAGTATTGCACCAATGTCAATTTCCCTGGTGTTGATATTGGACTACAATTATATGACATTTTTAAATAGTTGTTCCATATTTCGAATTACACAATTACATTGAATCTAAACCATGGTCTTTTGAAATTTTTTACAATTCTTAGTGACATTGGATTTCTCAGGTTTGTTTGGTGTAATACAGTCTGTAAAGTGAATCCCTGGGATCTCCTCCTGTCGTGCAGTGTAATGTGAGGTATTTTCTTTCTAGCCTGTTTGTACTTAGTGTTGGAATAGATCCTTATTTGGTCTTTTCCAGTGGGTTGGCCCTGTGAAAGAGCTTTTCATTCACAGAGGGGGAATTGCTGGATGCACGTGAAGAGTGGCCCACCAATTTCAGCCTGGTTGTCAAGAAAACCATTTAAGAATATTGTTCTTGGGCCAGGCACAGTTGCTCACGCCTGTAATCCCAGCACTTTGGGAGGCTGAGGTGGGTGGATCACCTGAGGTCAGAAGTTCAAGACCAGCGTGGTCAACATGGTGAAACCCTGTCTCTCCAAAATATACAAAAATTTAGCCGGGGGTGGCAGCAGGCGCCTGTAATCCCTGCTACTCGGGGGGCCGAGGCAGGAGAATCACTTGAACCTGGGAGGCGGAGGTTGCAGTGAGCCGAGATCACGCCATTGCACTCCAGCCTGGGCAACAAGAGCAAAACTTTGTCTCAAAAAAAAAAAAAAAATATTGTTCTCCTGTTTCTGTGCCTTGTAAACTGTCTATAGTACTAGACTTTGGCCCCAGTGAAGGAATGGAGAATTTGGCAGGAATTCTTGGCCTCCTTTACACTTACGTCTGTTAACTCTTGAGCAAGACTGGAATATGGTACTTAGGCTTATTTCCTGCTTATTTTGATGCACTGATTTGGGGGAAAACATTTGGGAGAAACTAACTGAAATAATTTCAATCTCTAAATGGTCAAATTTTAAAATTTAGACTTTGTTATTCTTTATTGAATTTCGATCAGAAAATGTGGACTATAAAATTTTTGCCTAAGATATTTATGTATATTTGGATGCGTACTATACTATAATTTTTTGGCCAATATTCCATGGGTTCTGGAAATAATTATTCTCTATAGGTTATGGACCTCAATATATACTTATTAAGTCAATGTCCTTAATTACTTATTTCTATTACCTTAGGGTTTTTGACTATTTGGTCTATGGATGATTAAGAGAAATGCATTAAAGTTTCCATTTTCTTGTGTGTTTCTGTTAACTTTTCCTAATATTTCAACAGCATGCACTTTATATCTTTCAGTTCACATAAAGATTCATGTGTTTTGTATCTTTATTATCAGTTCTACTTCAGTATAAGCCGGTCTTATTTGTTCTGTTTATGATTGTGTCTTGCCTGTTTCTTTGCTTCATCAGCAATCTGAGCTTTTTTTTTTCCCTGCTCTTCTTTGCTCTTTCTTCAGTCTTTTACTTTTGCCTTCTGTTTTAGATATGTTAATAATTTTGCGAGGTTTTTCTTTTTTGACTCATGTAAGTGATTTTCACCTCATAAAAACTCTTTTTTTAATGCTTTGTTTTTTAAAAAAAAAAAATTTAATAGACTTTTTTTAGAGCAGTTTTAGGTTTACAGAAAATTTGCACAGAAAATACAGTGGGTTCCCATACATATCCTTCCAATCCCTCATTTTACTCCTGTTACTAATATCTTGCATTAGTGTGGTACATTTGTTAAAGTTGATGAACCAATATTATTAACAAAAGTCAGTAGTTATACATTAGGGTTCACTCTTGGTGCAGCTCTAATGGTTGTATCATACAGAATGGCTTCACTGCCCTAAAAATGTCCTGTGTTCCATCTCTTCAACCCTACCCACCACCGCTGGCAACCACTGGCCTTTTTTCTGTCTCTATAGTATTGTGTTTTACAGAACGCCATCTAGTTGGAATCATACCATATGTAGCCTTTTCAGACTAGCTTTTTTCACTTAGCAATATGCATTTAAGCTTCCTTTTTGTGATGCACTTATTTCTCACTGTTGTTAAGTAATGGACTGCATGGATTTACCACAGTTCATTTATTCATTCATCTATTGAAAGATATCTTGGTTGCTTCTAATTTTGGGGAATTATGAATAAAGATACTAAGTATTCATGTGCAGATTTTTATGTGGATATAAGTTTTCAGCTCATTTGGGCAAATACATAGGAGTGTGATTGCCAAATTGTATGGTAAGCCTATGATATAAGACACTGCCAAACTCTCTTCCAATGTGGTCATACCATTTGGCATTTCCACCAGTGAGGAATGAGAGTTGTTGCTCCAAATCCTCACCAGCATTTGGTTTTTATCAGTATTTTCAATTTTAGCTGTTTTAATAGGTGTGTAGTGGTATGTTGTTGTTTTAATTTGTAATTCCCTAATTACATCATGTTGAGCATCTTCCTATGCTTATTTGTTACCTGTTTGTCTTCTTTGGTGAGCTGTTGAGATCTCTTGCCCATTTTTAATGGCCACCATATTAGACAGTCCAGTATATAGCAATACATGGTATAGTCATGCATTGGAGATAACTCTGGATTAGCATCATTTTGATATGACCTCAGCTATCTAGACTGCTTAGGGAAAGTTGGTGGGTTTTGTAGCTATTTGAGGGCTTATCTCATTAAGCATCACATTTTTTTTTTTTCTTTTTTTTTTTTTTTTTATTATACTTTAGGGTTTTAGGGTACATGTGCACAATGTGCAGGTTTGTTACATATGTATCCATGTGCCATGTTGATTTCCTGCACCCATTAACTCGTCATTTAGCATTAGGTGTATCTCCTAATGCTGTCCCTCCCCCCTCCCCCCACCCCACAACAGTCCCCGGAGCGTGAAAGCATCACATTTTATTCATTTATTTTAAGACTCTTGCTTATGTTGGAGTGTGGTTGTGCAATTATAGTTCACTGCAGCCTTGAACTCTTGGGCTCAAGTAATCCTCCCACCTTTGCCTCCCAAGTAGCTTGAACTATAGGTGCGTATCACCACACTTGGCTAATTTTTAAAATTTTTTGTAGCGGCACAAATTTTTTGCAAGAGCTTTGCTGCCTGGGGTGGTCTTGAATTCCTGGCTTGAAACGATCATCCTGCCTCAGCCTCCCAAAGTACTAGAATCATAGGCATGAGCCACCATGCCTGGCCAAACTTCATTTGAGTTATTCTTCATAGGAGCTCTCTAAATTGTGTTAACATCTTTCTGTACCTTCTTAATCAGAATATAACATAGTGGCTGAAAGTGTGAGATTCACAGCCACAGGCTGGGTTTTAATTCTGGTGTTAACGCTTACTAGCAGGATGATTTTAAATGAATTACTTAAGCCCCATGTAATATGATTTTCTCATGTATAAAATGAGGGTGGAAACTATCTAACAGGGTAGTAATGAAAATAAAATGAGAAAATACATAGCAAGTGCTCAATAAATGTTCATTTCTGCTCCTGCTAACTACTGTAACTACAGCCAGCTACTACCACAACCAATATTAGTAAGTAGTTCAGCAGTAGTAGTGTAATTTAGTCCTTTTTTGATGACTCAAGTAATTTTACTATGTTATGATATTCTGATGCCCTGTGGACTTAGGACATTATTTAGCAGTGTTTGACCTGACATTATGTATTTCCAGACAACTTTGTTATTTGAACTCTTCAGTATGTTCTTGATAGTCCCCTTTTTTACCATCTGCATGCCCACCTGTGTCTTCTCCCATTTCTGGGTTGCTGCTTCTGCTTTATATTTCTTAGAGTCATCATGAGAACTACTCACCTAAACAGTACAGCTGAAGTGGCCCTTCCTATTCTGACTCCCAGCTGTGCTCCCATATATCCTAAGGCATCACATTCTTTTACTGGCAGCTTTTTAACATCAATACCGTAAGTGCTTTTGCTATTTCTGTAGTCAGAAATACTTTTCTCATTCTTCTCCTCTTGGCATTCTGCTTAATCTCAGAAGCTTAAGTCCTTCATTCCTTCATTTAATAAATGTTTTTGGAGTTTCAGACCCTAAGTATTCTGGATAAAATGGAGAACAAGAGAAATGTGATCACTGCACTAAAAAATGTACAGTTTGTTGGGGAAGAAGAAATTATCAAGGGTAAAAGCACTTTGTAACTGGCTCATTTCACTTATCATTTCTGTTAATTCATGCATTCAACAAATATTTATTGAGTGTTTCCTATGTACCAGGCATTTTGCTGGGTATACAGTGGTGAGTAGGGCCAGGCATGGTCTTGCTTTCATGAATTCCACAGTCTATTGAAGGAAGTGGGCAAATAACTAAAATAATTAATTCAAATACTTAAACTAAATAATGTTTCCTTTAAAACTGAATTAAGTGCTCTGAAGGAAAGGAACACTGTTTATGAGAGCTTTGCCTGGAAGTCAGGGAGAAATTCCCCAAGAAAGTGATACAGGAGGCATTGGGGTGGGGGAGGGTCCCAGCAGATGGAGCAGTGTGGCAGCCACCTTATTGCTGGAGGAAGCATGTTGTGGTCAGGGAACAAAAGAAGGTCAGTGTGGCTGGAGCACAAAGAATGGGGAGAACAGAGTAGGATTGTTACAGGACAAGAGTCTTGATCCAGACCCCAAGAGGGTTTTTGGATCTCATGCAAGAAAGAATTCAGGGCGATCCCACAGTGCAAAATGAAAGCAAGTTTATTAAGAAAGTAAAGAAACAAAAGAATGGCTATTCCATAGCCAACCCCTTGGGGCTGCTGGTTGCCCATTTTTATGATTATTTCTTGCTGATATGCTAAACAAGGGGTGGATTATTAATGCCTCCCCTTTTTAGACCATATAGGGTTACTTTCTGATGTTGCCATGGCATTTGTAAACTGTCATGGCGCTGGTGGGAGTGTAGCAGTGAGGATGACCAGAGATCACTCTTGTTGCCATTTTGGTTTGGGTGGGTTTTGGCTGGCTCCTTTACTGCAACCTGTTTTGTCAGCAAGGTCATTATGACCTTTATTTTGTGCTGACCTCCTATCTCATCCTGTGACTTAGAATGCCTTAACTGTCTGAGAATGCACCCTGGTAGGTTTTGGCCTCATTTTACCCAGCTCCTATTTAAGATGGAGTTGCTCTGGTTCACACACCTCTGATGTTTCCCCCCACCCTTTTATAAGAGAACTCTTAATCCCAAGGGTTGCAGAGGGACGAAGATCTATCTTCTGTAACTTCTTCAGGCTGAATAGCGATTATGATATTCCTGCCTAACTATGAGGGTTTCTTGCATTCAGAGTAGACAGGAGCTCAGTCAGAAAGCGTCAGTATGGTAAGGTCCATTCATAACTCTTGAGTTTTGAGAAAAGGTGATATCTGGAAGATTAATAAGTGTTTAATTTAAGAAAACATTCAGTAAGCTTGTCCTGTATTCCTATACAAAGAGTGTAACAGCAGTATATTCCACAAGAGTAAAGCAAAATAAGTAAAGTTATTCCAAGTAAACTAAATTAGAAGGCTTTACATAAACTGGGCAACTGTTGGAACTAAGCTGATATGGGATTGTTAGCTGATTGTAATGTGCCCAGAATTAGAATACTGATCCAGATTTTTACATTACCTATCCCTCTTGTTTCTTCTGAGCAGAAGTCAGAGATCATCATTGGTTCACCGGAATAAGCAGGGTTAGCCTAAATTGCAGAAACAAACTTAAAAACAACTAATGAGACTAGAATTTAATAGCAAGTGTACCATAGTTCTTGAAACATAATATTTCATTCTCCAGTTTTTCATTTTTACTAAAGACAAATCATGGTAAGACTGATTTGCTTTATTATACTTGGCCCAATTATTTGTATAAAGTGCAGCAAGAATAATTATTTTTCACATAGGCTCTTTTAAAATTGACTTTGATGGAACTCTGTTGCATAGAAGGAATCTTAGTTAAGATTTCTTTTTTTTTTTTTTTTATTATACTTTAGGGTTTTAGGGTACATGTGCACAATGTGCAGGTTTGTTACATATGTATCCATGTGCCATGTTGATTTCCTGCACCCATTAACTCGTCATTTAGCATTAGACGTATCTCCTAATGCTGTCCCTCCCCCCTCCCCCCACCCCACAACAGTCCCCGGAGCGTGATGTTCCCCTTCCTGTGTCCATGAGTTCTCATTGTTCAATTCCCACCTATGAGTGAGAACATGCGGTGTTTGGTTTTTTGTCCTTGCGATAGTTTACTGAGAATGATGTTTTCCAGTTTCATCCATGTCCCTACAAAGGACACGAACTCATCATTTTTTATGGCTGCATAGTATTCCATGGTGTATATGTGCCACATTTTCTTAATCCAGTCTATCGTTGTTGGACATTTGGGTTGGTTCCAACTCTTTGCTATTGTGAATAGTGCCGCAATAAACATACGTGTGCATGTGTCTTTATAGCAGCATGATTTATAGTCCTTTGGGTATATACCCAGTAATGGGATGGCTGGGTCAAATGGTATTTCTAGTTCTAGATCCCTGAGGAATCGCCACACTGACTTCCACAATGGTTGAACTAGTTTACAGTCCCACCAACAGTGTAAAAGTGTTCCTATTTCTCCACATCCTCTCCAGCACCTGTTGTTTCCTGATTTTTTAATGATGGCCATTCTAACTGGTGTGAGATGGTATCTCACTGTGGTTTTGATTTGCATTTCTCTGATGGCCAGTGATGAGGAGCATTTCTTCATGTGTTTTTTGGCTGCATAAATGTCTTCTTTTGAGAAGTGTCTGTTCATGTCCTCTGCCCACTTTTTGATGGGGTTGTTTGTTTTTTTCTTGTAAATTTGTTTGAGTTCATTGTAGACTCTGGATATTAGCCCTTTGTCAGATGAGTAGGTTGCAAAAATTTTCTCCCATTGTGTAGGTTGCCTGTTCACTCTGATGATAGTTTCTTTTGCTGTGCAGAAGCTCTTTAGTTTAATGAGATCCCATTTGTCGATTTTGGCTTTTGTTGCCATTGCTTTTGGTGTTTTAGACATGAAGTCCTTGCCCACGCCTATGTCCTGAATGGTATTGCCTAGGTTTTCTTGTAGGATTTTAATGGTTTTAGGTCTAACATATAAGTCTTTAATCCATCTTGAATTAATTTTTGTATAAGGTGTAAGGAAGGGATCCAGTTGCAGCTTTCTACATATGGCTAGCCAGTTTTCCCAGCACCATTTATTAAATAGGGAATCCTTTCCCCATTTCTTGTTTTTGTCAGGTTTGTCAAAGATCAGATAGTTGTAGCTATGCGGCATCATTTCTGAGGGCTCTGTTCTGTTCCATTGATCTATGTCTCTGTTGTGGTACCAGTACCATGCTGTTTTGGTTACTGTAGCCTTGTAGTATAGTTTAAAGTCAGGTAGCGTGATGCCTCCAGCTTTGTTCTTTTGGCTTAGGATTGACTTGGCGATGCGGGCTCTTTTTTGGTTCCATATGAACTTTAAAGTAGTTTTTTCCAATTCTGTGAAGAAAGTCATTGGTAGCTTGATGGGGATGGCTTAAAACCAAGCTCAGCCATGGTTTTGTACCCTCAAATACCTACTAGCTGAGTAAATTCCTCTCCTCTTGAGGTCCCAAGATAACTTGGGGCTTCTGGACCTGCTAGAAAGTGACATTCTTTACTTATCACAGGTCAGAAACCTTATACACACCATTCCAGTTAAAGCCTTGGTAAAATAACTAGTTTCTTCAATTGTGTTCTGTTATAAAAGAAAACAGATTTTTATTGCACTTATGCAAATAACTATATTGCCATAAATTAAGAATGCTCACAAATAGTTTCCAAATTTTGGAGAAATCAGGTAGAGAGAAGAAAATATGCTCCAAATTTTATTTACAGGAGTATACTTTACTTAATTGCTAAAAGCCGTAAATAGCTCAAATGAAAAGTTTCCTTGACTCTGAAAAACAAAGGATCAGCAGCATATTTTATTTATTTATTTATTTATTTTGAGATAGAGTCTCACTCCTGTCAAGCAGGCTGGAGTGCAGTGGCGCGATCTTGGCTCACTGCAATCTCCGCCTCCCAGGTTCAAGCGATTCTCCTTCCTCAGCCTCCCGAATAGCTGGGATTACAGGCGCGCACCACCACACCTGGCTAATTTTTGTATTTTTTAGTAAAGATGGGGTTTCACCATTGTGTTGGCCAGGCTCGTCTCGAACTCCTGACCTCAGGTGATCCACCTGCCTTGGCCTCCCAAAGTGCTAGGATTACAGGCATGAGCCACTGCACCTGGCCAAGTCAGCAGCATTTAAGCAAAGTTAAAAAGATTATGTTAGTTTTCTATTGGTCCAGTTAATTCAGTTAACTTCTGTTCTATTTGATATTCATGAACATTCCAGCTCTTCATAAGAGTTTTAAAAGTTGTTTCCTCTTTTCCAATCTTAACAATTTCCAAAGTTATTAGAAACCTGCATTTAAGAACACCTGCTAGAGTTCTATAGTTAATTATAAACCATGTTCTAAAGAGGATTAAAACAAGACAACAATGGTCTATGGATGATAAAAAGTTTTAGGACAGCCACTATTAAAGCCACAATTGAGAAGGAAATTTGGTTACTTCTGTGGCACACAAAATTTTACATAACAATTATAATGATTAATTACATACACTAAGTTATATTAGAATTATAGGAGTTTCCCATAATTTGGAACATATACCAATAACACATTTATGCACATATAGTCCAAAGAAAGCAAAACACCATTTTACATTTGATAATGTATGAATTTTATACCAAATAAGCCAGATTTCACCTTTATATTAATGTACTATTAATGTTAAATGCAATTTTTAATAAAATCTTTTAGACATATTTACTGAATTTTAATGTTTTACCCTAAGTTAAGATTCTTATAAACCTTTATAACCCTTTACTTTGTGTGTGTGTGTGTGTGTGTGTGTGTGTGTGTGAAAGAGCAGATGAGTGCTCTAAGAAAAACCTGTTGTGCTTTTATTCTAAAATTTAATTCATGGAAAAACTGAATAGTACCCCTTTAACTTTAGCCAATATGTTCACACACATAATCTCTTACAATTACTTTTTATAAACCTTTCACAACTTGTTTAAACCTTTAGTTTTTTTTTCTTACTTAAAACAATCCTTTGATACTTTAGGCAGAAAAAAAAATTCACATTCCCATGATTTCTTATAATCTTTCACCAAAAACAAATTTTACTTTCTTTATACATTGCATGTAAAATTGTTTCAGTAGTGTCAATTGCATGTTATAATGTTAACTCTTAGCAACTTTTATTTTTGGTGAAAACTTTGGTAAGTTTGAGATTTTAATTCTACACTAGGTGTGGAGCCTGCCTAGGACACACCAGGTGGAAGTGCAAATAAGGTCTGACTCCAGCATAGCTAGGGATGTAGCTAACTCCACATGTCCCCAGGCCTTACCTAGCTGTAAAGCAGGCAAGTTGTACATTAAGAACCATAGTGGCATTTTTGAAGCATTTAGCAGACCTAACAACCTTTGAATTGTGCAACATTTCTTGCATAAATTCCCTTTCACAAATTTTTTCATGATTTACCCATACCATTTGAGACTCTTGGACTTTCTAACTTGCCCTAAACCTCCCTCCTTTTAAACAACCAGTTATTTTACTTTAGGACAAGAATTTACCATACAAGATCCCTTCTTATGTAAAATATCTTTCTTTGTAATCTTCTTTGTATAGCTAGGGGACATGGCTAATTCCACATGTCCCCAGGCCTTATCTAGAATTTAATGGCTTTAAGGTAGGTAAATTAAACAATTTTTAAAAGTTAAAGAAGCAGTTCATGACCTTAAAGCATTTAGCCAACTTAATATCTGACCTGCATAATTTAGACTAAACATTTTTATTTTATCAGTCATTTTTAAAGCTGTTTTCATTTTCCAAAGATTACTAAAGTTACATGAACTAAAAGGCATTACAGTTTTTATTTTACTTTTAAAATATTTGATTTAAGTGCTTATTTTTGTTTAAGCCAATTAGAGCTCTTTTATATAAACATTACACACAACACATATGTAGCTACACAGAAAGACAGAAGATTACTACAGTAGTTGTAAGATTTTTCATTTGCCAGTTTTTAAGTTTCTTGATTGGATTACTGGCTTTAGGGTGGAGCCCTTGGAAGAACAGGGCCAGGAAAGGGGTCTCTGGTGCTTCCTGTTTTTCCCAAGGAGGCTGTTAGAGCTTGAATATCCACTTTTAATTAAACTGATTTTAACCGTAGCACCCTCTAATAACGTCCTTTTAGAATTTCTTATGCCAAGCAGCTGATATTTCTGGCTTTTGAATTTTACCAAAGGTAACCTCCCAGGTATTCAGAGGAAGGAAAATTAAGATAGTCCACGGAGGAGAAGAGAATAGACAAGGTCACGCAGATATTAAAGCAGAAACGACTTACTTCCTAGGTGGGGAATTGAACCCGGACCACCACTGTGAAAGTGCAAAAAAACCTTAGCTACTGAGCGATAGCATGGGGCAGTCTCCATTTCCTTTCCCAGAAGGAGTCTAGAGTAGTTCATTTTGAGCTTGCAAAGGCTTTTAACTATTTAATAGGATTTTTAGAGCTAACTATGACATGAACCCTAAAATTCCTGTTCCCTGGAAGGCAGAGACCAGGAGAAAGTACTGCCACGTGGTTAAAAGGTCAAGCTCCCAAGGGCATAAAACAAGATGCAGACGTCATCCAGTTTTTTTGTTTTAGGGACCTGTATTCAAGTTTGTTACTGACCAACTTGCTGGCTTGTCTGGAAAAGTGGGCTTACAGGTGTTCTAAGCCCATGTTTTACCCTGAAGTACCCCTTGACACAGAACGACTAATTCATAGCACAAAATACACCAGCTTAAGACTAGCCTTAGAATTCTTTTTCACATTAATCAAAGCTTTACGGAGGAGATAAACACTGATTTTTTTTTTTTTTTTTTTTTAAACCATTCATTCACCCGTTTGCACAGAGAAGAAGCCAAAAATCTGACTGGAAAGAAATTCTTACCCTTTTGTCAGCCTGCCAGGCTTCTGGATTCCCTTTCCCTGAGTGGCCCCAGTGATCCAGCTTGCAGCACCATCGCCCTGGGGGCCAAGCTGCATCATAAAGGAAAATTATTTTTTTTCATTCTAGCTAGAGCAAAATACATGTGATAAAACATAGACATTAGCCACTCTGCTTAGCACCCAATATCAAACTGACAAGGCTTAAATTTGCCCTCAGATGGGCATCATCTTTAATCCAACCTCTGACTTAGAGTTTCAACATGTGGTAGCTGGGCAGGGTGGTTGCCCTGAGTAACAGAAAAGAAAGGAAAGGAAAAGTACAGAAGGAAAGTATTGCCTGTGACAGGGTGGGGAAGGTGAAGAGCTTAGGAAGGCCAGGTAAAAGACCCACTCATTGCAGCCGACAATGAAAAGTTCAGGCGGCTGCTTGTTGGTTGCAAACGGACCTTTTCCAGCAGTCCCATCAGCTCTGAAGTTTCCCCTTTTAGGGAGGAAAAAGCTCCTCATATCCCACGATCCTGTACATGCCTAACCCTGTCATCCACAGTCATCAGCAAAGAGTGCAAGGCAGATTAATCCAAAGAGAATAGCAGTTAACATCCCATAGTGCCAAACCTGTTCTTATCCAAGGACTTTACCGAGAGGGGCCTTTAACCCCCTAAATCTTAGAAGGGACTTTAACCCTCCTAAGTTGGGCCTCTAACCCAAGGTCAGTCAGGCGTCCTTGCCTTTTATTAAGAGGGGACTCTAGCCCACTCTGTCTTGGGAGAGACTCTAACTCCCCTAAGTTGGGCCTCTACCCCAGTCTCATTCTTTACCAATCTCATTCTTTACCCGGGTGCCCCATCACTTACCCAAAGTTGTCCCATCGGTGCTCCAGTCTATTTCCTTTGCGTCGGAGGGTCTCCTCAGTATTGTCCCTTTTGTGGTTTGTGAGAAAGATGTTACCAGACCCCACCACTTACCCAAAGTTAGCTTTTGTTGGGTCAGGGGTTTCTGCAGTATAGTCGCTTCTGTCATTGCCAGAAAGATGTTACAGGACCCCATCATTTACCCAAAGGTAGCCATTGGGTCAAGGTTTTCTCACTATAGTCCCTTCATGATCACCAGGAAGATGTTACAGGACAGGGGTCCTGATCCAGACTCTAAGAGAGGGTTCTTGGATCTCACACAAGAAAGAATTCAGGGCGAGTCCACAGTGCAAAGTGAAAGCAAGTTTATTAAGAAAAAAAAGGAATAAAAGAATGGCTACTCCATAGACAGAGTAGCCCCGACTGCTGTTTGCCTATTTTTATAGTTATTTCTTGCTGATATGCTAAACAACAGTGGATTATTCATGCCTCCCCTTCTTAGACCATATAGGGCAACTTTCTGATCTTGCCATGGCATTTGTAAACTGTCATGGCGCTGTTGGGAGTGTAGCAGTGAGGATGACCAGAGGTCACTCTTGTTGCCATTTTGGTTTCAGTGGTTAGCTGGCTCCATTACTGCAACCTTTTATCAGCAGTGTCTTTATGACCTGTATTTTGTGCTGACCTCCTATCTCATCCGAATGCCTTAACCATCTGGGAATGCAGCCCAGTAGGTTTCAGCCTCATTTTACCCAGCTCTATTGAAGATGGGAGTTGCTGTGACTCACACGCCTCTGACAGAATGAGACCAAGAGGTAGGCAGGGGTCACAGTGGGGATTGAGAGAAGTGGACAGATTCTGGGAGTATTTGAGAAATGGAATTCACAAGGACTTGGGCTGAACTCAATATGGCGAGTGTGGCAGAGGAGAGGCTTCATACTCACACACCGTGATGCACTGTGGTGCTCTTCACTGAAATAGCTAGCATGGGAACAGCAGGTTTTGTTGGGGCTTGCTGTGTGACTAGGAGGGATAGGAGCAGCATGAGTTTGGTTTTCTGCCTGTTAGTTTGAGGTGGCTTTGCTAGATCTAAACAAAGTGTTCAAGTAGTCACTTGTATTTTCTTGTCTGGAGTTTAGAGGGGAGAGATATGAGCTGGAAATATGAATTTAGGAGTCATCTACGTAAATATTAATTAAAACTTCTAGCATGGATGAATGAAAAGAGAGGCCTAAGACTGGGTGGACATTGAAGAACTGTGCGGATGGCAAGGTTGAAATGGGATATCCTACAGAAATAGGTTTCTCAGTGTGAGTGGAGTTCAGTTTTGGGTGTAATGAATGCAGAGATTACTTGAGAGACATCCAAATGAATGAAGAAGTCTTGTTTCTTTTTCTTTCTCTTTTTCAAGACAGTGTCTCACTCTGTTGCCACACTGCTGCAGGGGTGCAGTCGCAGCTCACGGCAGCCTCATCCTCCCAGGCTCAAGCTATCTTCGCACCTCACCTCCTAAGTAGCTGGGACTACAAGCATGTGCCACCACACCCAGCTAATTTTTGTATTTTTTATAGAGATAGGGTTTCACCATGTTGCCCAGGGTAGTCTCAAACCCCTGGGCTCAAGCAATCTGCCTGCCTTGACCTCCCAAAGTGCTAGGATTATAGATGTGAGTCACCACACCCAGCAAGAAGTCTTATAAGTTGTAGTAGGATAGTTTTGAGTCTGGACTGTGTCTATTTTATGGGCTTGTATTCCTCAGTCCATACACAATGCTTAACACATAGCAAATACTCAATGAATAATTTGTGGAATGGGTGAGAGAACATAGGAACATTTAAAGATCTGGACTGAAATTCTCTACCCTTGCCCTGCCAAGGAGGCCCTTCTTCAGGTATCTGCTAAAATAAGCTTCTGACTGTATATAGAATTTTATTCAGTAAAAATCACCAAGTTAGATTTCTCAACCTGCTGATGTATTTTATTTAAGTGACAGATGTGGAATTATTGCATACATTTTGTTCAGTGACCTAGACAGAAAGAAAACCCATTATCAACATTTCCCAATTGCTAGTCACCACACTACTAGTTAATGGGTTGGTAGATACACACTAGAGGGCCTACTATGTGTTACACCACATGCTAAGCACTTCAAGTGTATTATTTTATTCCTTACAACATCTCTGTAAGTTATAGATAATAACCTTTTTTTTTTTTTTGCAGGAGAGAAACTGAGGATCAGGAAGTTATCTAACTTCCTGAGGTTTTTTTGGACCTCACCTTCCTGAGGGGTTTTGGAGAAAAGGAAATCTTGATCACCTTAAAAGCCTTTTCTCTGATTTCAGAGAGATCAGCTTCTGAGCTGCAATCCTCATGACCTTTTTTCCCTTGCTAATGCCCAGTACACTATTAATGTTGATTTTCTCATCAAAATAAACACCAAAGCCCAAGTAATGAGAGTTCTGGACATTTAAAAATCATGTGCTCTTTTATTTTTCATGTAAAAAAAAAAAACTAAGCATTCATCTATCTGGTCATCATACTTAAGTGTGTTTTACATTTTCCGAGGATGAGTGAATTTTTATGAGTATGTAAATTGAACATGCCAGATCACATTTGGGAGAAATCTGGGATGCTTCCTGGAATGCTCCTGAATTTTCACATATGGATTAAATGCTATCTATATATGGGCTACAGGCTTCTGTCACTTTGTGAAAGCTATACTGGCCTTTGAACATAAAATGAATATTGGCTGAACAATTCAATGAAATAAATTTTTTAATGGAAAATTTTAACCTCATTTGATGGAACATGAGTAAGTGAAAGTTGTACTCATTAAAGATTTGGAGATATGATTTATGTATCATATATATTCTGCCCTGTACACCCCCACACCCACCTCTCTTTTGGCAGCAGGCTCTATTTTGCATCCATTCATTGTTTAAACTTCCAGTTCTCTTGGAGACTTCCTGGTCCCATGAAAGGTACTGCTCGTTTTATGCCAACCCAACTCTAAAATTAAGTCTCTTCCTGTGGATCCAGTTATTCTATACTTGTTCATTGTTCTTTTGATCATTCCTCTTTCTCTGGTGGTGACTCAGAAACAAGA
Source organism: Symphalangus syndactylus (assembly GCF_028878055.3). Classification (NCBI taxonomy): domain Eukaryota; kingdom Metazoa; phylum Chordata; class Mammalia; order Primates; family Hylobatidae; genus Symphalangus; species Symphalangus syndactylus. The sequence continues at coordinate 19,270,852 of NC_072425.2, forward strand.
CTTTTTAGGTCTCTCTGTCTCATGCTATCTACCATGCTACTGTGAGATAGTTAATCCAGCTTCTGCATAATCGGAAGCTTAAGGGCGGTGGAAGAAATCTTAGCAAAATGAGAATCTTTCTTCATGCAGGCACTGTGCAATAAATTCAATCATTCAATCCTTACAAGACCCTTGTGCGGTAGATATGATTACTTCCTTCATAATTCCAGAACTCGGTAGAGAAAATGACCACTTAGGAACAAGGGGACGTGAGTGAGGCTGACTAATGCTCAGGGTCTCCAGGACAAGTGATTCTCTGTGTGGCGGGCTAAGAGATTTCCCTGCATTCTTCATACTGCTTCACATTTCTAAATTGTGCACAATAAAAATGTGCTACCTTTATCAAAAATAAATCTTTTATAAAGAAAGGAAAATAAAAGTTATGTGTACTCAGGATATTTGGAAAGTATATAAAATTAGAAGGAAAAGAGGGCTCGTTACTTAAATGTATGTGTAAATTTAACCCATTTGGTACATTTATTTCTAGTCTTTTCATGTGTGACAATTGAAAATTTTTACATAGTATCATCATTTCTCACTGTTTTTTCTCCATAAAAAGTGAGATGCCAGTATTCATATCTTGATGGACTATAAAAATTCCCCTTTCATCCTCACCTCTTCCTGTGCTGCCTTCTCCTCTAGTCTTGAATTACAATCTTTGACATGTGCATTGCCTAGAAAGCCCTATTTGGTTAACAGATATCACTGTGAAAAGCAAGAACACAAAAAGAAAAGGTTATTACTTCCCCTCTTCTCGTTAACACATACCTCATTAATAATACCCTTTGCTGGTCGGGCATGGTGGCTCACGCCTATAATCCCAGCACTTTGAGAGGCCGAGGCGGGTGGATCACGAGGTCAGGAGTTCGAAACCAGCCTGGCCAACATGGTGAAACCCTGTCTCTACTAAAAATACAAAAATTAGCCAGGTGTGGTGGCAGTCACCTATAATCCCACTCGGGAGGCTGAGGCAGGAGAATCGCTTGAAACCAGGAGGCAGAGGTTTCAGTGAGCAGAGATTGTGCCATTGCACTCTAGCCTGGGTGACAAGAGCAAGACTCCATCTCAAAAATAATAATAATACCCTTTGCTTTTTTCATAGAGTGATTCAGTCTACACATTCATATCTTCATTTATTCAACAAATGTTTGTTAAGTACCTTCTAAATGCCAGTCATTTTACTCTTTAGTAAGTATGGAGAGGTAATAAAAGAATCCTTGCTCTTTAGAATACAGATGCAGAAATAGGAAAAGGCAATATGATTATTGATATACAGAAATATTGACCAAATTTTGTAAGACCACAAAGGAGAATTGCTTGAATTTTGGAGATCCAAGCTATTCTCCTAGAGAAATCAAGGAAAGCTGTTTTGCAGATAAGAAAATGGAGCTCAAAGAGATTTGGTCTAAGAATTTGAGTTAGCATTAAAACCAGATGTGTCTGCAAAATCCCTGTTCTTTCCACCAAACTATGTCATGGGAAGTGCCCCTGTTTCCATTGTGTTGTAAACTCTGAGATGTCTGTATCGGGAGATTTCCTGAGGCAGGGACCAGAGCTGCCCCCTTTTTTTTCTCTCCCTATTTCAAAGTCCACCAGTTTTTTATTTGTTTAAAGAATAATGGACAAGAAGTGGGGAGACCAGCGTTTTCGAGACCAGCTTTGCCTCTGTTTAATTGGGTGATCATGAGCATGTTATCCCTCTTTTCTCTGCCTCCATTTCCCATCTGTAAAAGCAAGGAGGTTGAATTAAATCTAACTTTTTATAAGTAATATGTCATGGTTTCCTCCATCTCATCAAAATGTGTCATATTTCCATAGGTGATTGGGTTCCCAAGTGCCTCAGGAAGTCTTGCACACTATGGCTTTGGCAAAGGAATGGGTGGGGGTCAAGAGGGACAGCTCTTGGCTGCCTGGATTTGAATCTCAGCCCTATCACTTACATGCTGTTTAATCTTGAGCAAGCCACCTAATCCTATTGAGGCTCAGTTATCTAATTTGTAAAATAGAAATGATAAATGATTCATTTACAAAGTTGATGTGAAGTTTCAGTGAGCTTACATATCTAAGCCTCTTTGCAGAGTGTCTGGCTCATAGTACTCAATAACTGTAGCTAATGATACTGCTGGTATTGTGCTAGTACTCATTTGGAGTCCCGAAGCAGTTTTAGAAGTCAAAATATAACAGTAGCTTCTTTTACTAATGATTCCTTTATAGAAGCACCAAAGGAACCAATATGTCCATGTGTAGAATATAGAATTTTAGTCATTATCTCCTCAGCTTTTCAATTAAGGGGTCAGAGGAGTTGGAGCACTATTTGCTGCTAGATTTTACTGATGACCTAGAAGAGGCTTCTATTCGTCTTGTATAATATGGCAGGAATCAGTCTTCTTTTCCTTCCTCTGTTCCTGGTGCTCAGGACAGGCCACAGCCCAGGGGGACACTTTACAAATGTGTTTTGAATGAATGATTTCACACTTCATATTTAAGAATTGGGGAGAATAGTAGCACTTGGCAGTGAACCTGTTGCATCTCAAATCTTAGCCTGTGATATTTATTGAATTTGTTTTGAGAGGATTTGGGGGTGTCCCTTAACAATCAAAGCAGAATTCTTCTGATATCATTGTTGGACTTTTCTGCTTTGATCAGTAGGCTTATTATTTGCCCCTGAACCTCTGTGGTGCTGGAGAATCAAACATTCCTCAGGTTGATTTACATGGCAATAAATAATCTGTGCTGTCTGTTGCTTGTTCCATCCATGTCTGCCCTGTTCATAAAACCCTGGGGGCTCAGTGACCCCAAGGTTGGAACACAGTGGACATGTTGACTCCCGTTACAGATGTGTGTACATAGAACATGCTGCTCAGTTGCATTGTTGCTCTAATACGCATCCACAATTTGTGTTTAAGGATTGGTGCAACTATAAGTTAGTTTCCATATGACTTTCTTATTATAGTTACCTTCCCATTTATTTTTTACTTCTGTTACATGCCAGACACTACATATATTATCTCATCTAATCTTTACAACCTCTGAGGGGCAATTATACCTTTTTTATAGAAGTGGAAACTGAAACTCGAGGTGAAGCTTATTCTCTGAAATCACATAGCCATGAGCCATGGAGCTGAAATTTGAACTCGTTCTGACCACAGAGCTCTCTTAGGCAGTATACCATGACATTTTCCTCAACCAAAGTGCTTTCTTTTGCCTCTGTAATTGTTTTGTGTTTAAGTTAGTACCCTGTTGCAGAGATCCAAAAGTTTCCCATGCCATTCAGAGATGAATTTTAAATATCTTAACAGCATTGCAAATACCTGAAATGTAAAGTGACAAACATAGCTAGATTACTTTCTTGTTATCAATCCATTTAGCAAATTTTACAGTTTCCATTAATTTTAATTTGTCCTTATTACCTGTTTTTTATAATAAATATCTCTTAGTCATGACAGACTCACTGAGTATAGATCACCTGAAGTAGGCTCCCTCTCTTTCAATAAGCAGAGTTGCAGCTAAAGATTTGTGAATTAATTGGGAAAATTGCAAATCAGGTAGTCAGTGAAATAATTCATTGTCACATCCAATCAATAAACTTGGTAAATCAACTCATTTAATTCAAAAAATGATGATCAAGCAACCAATTAAACAATTAGCATACACTTTGCAATTAATTAATTTAAGCATCAATCATGTAATTAAAACTCCAAATTTAAGCTGCAGAATTTAGAATTCTACCCGCCTTGTGAACTATTGGGTTCCTGCTTCTGAAGCTAGCATACTTCTGAAGCTCGCAGGTTTGTGGTTTGGAGCAATTGAATTGATTGCAATCTTATACTGTCTGTATGTTGGTATAGTTTCCCACCCTCTTTGAACAGATCAACTTTTTACTTCCCCCAAAGAGGGTATGTGTTGATTCTAAACTGGGCAAACCTGCAATCTGGGAGTACTGTCTGGACATTCTAGGGAGTGAGAAGTGTGCAGAAGTAGTCAAGATGACCAGCTATCTGTGTCAGGACTAATCCAGTTATTTGCTTTTACTCTGCCAAGGATCCATGGTGTTTGGAGTCAGATTCTACCGAGTTAGATACTCTTTAGAGAAGGGAGAACTGTATGGATTGTCTTGGTTACCTTGAGTATTTCTCCTGATCTACAGCACAGATATTTTCTTTTTTAATTTCAATTTTAATTTTATTTTTTTGAGACAGGGTCTTACTCTGTTGCCCAGGCTGGAGTGAAGTAGCACCATCATAGCTCACTGCAGCCTTGACCTCATGGGCTCAAGTGATCCTCTCACCTCAGCCTCCTGAGTAGCTGGAACTACAGGCACGCACCACCATGTCTGGCTAATTTTTGTATTTTCAGCAGAGACGGGGTTTCGCCATGTTGCCCAGCTAGTCTTGAACTCCTGGGATCAAGTGATCTGCCTGCCTCAGCCTCCCAAAGTGCTGGGATTACAGGAATGAGCCACCATGCCTGGCCAGATATTTTCTTAATCCTAACCATAAATCAAAGGCCTCTGACCCCTGCCTTCCTTGCAGCCAAATAATCTTCCCCCCTTTAGAGTTTTGTTTATGTCTGTTTTATATATATATTTTTTACATTTGTATTGTAGCTAGTGTAATGCTTATTACTTTTCCTCCCTACTATGCTGTAAGCTGCTTTTAGGGCTGATACTAAATCTCACCTTTGATCGAGGAGGTTAAGTTCTTTGTCGTAGCTGCAATAGGGCTCAGTGAATGTTGCAAGAATAGAGTAGTATCAAGATCTTCATTTCACACTGTTTTTCTCCCCTTTGCATTGCCATGTGTATTCTCTCTATCAAATGAAGTAGGATTTGGGATTTTTTACTGTATCACCAGGCTTGGGGTAAAGAAAAGCAGTCTCCTCAATTTGCTTACTGTGCACCATACCCTCTGGTCTTCTTGTCCCTTCCCTACCTTGGTATTCACTCGCCTTTTTGGTTTTCCTTTCAGTGACAATGTCAGTGCCTACTGCCTGCATATTGCTGAGGATGATGGGGAGGTGGACACCGATTTCCCCCCACTGGATTCCAATGAGCCCATTCATAAGTTTGGCTTCAGTACTTTGGCCCTGGTTGAAAAGTACTCATCTCCTGGTCTGACATCCAAAGAGTCACTCTTTGTTCGAATGTGAGTACTGACTCTGTTACTTCTCTCAGTATCTCATCCCAACCTTCTAGCATTTTGGATCTGATTTTGGTTTTGTTCATCAAATAAATGATATTTGGCATCTGGAGAGTCCACTGGTAATAACGATAACTCCCAGAGAGATGCTGAGGACGACATTCACATTGTATTTCATGCCTCTGCACCTAGGCTGCACAGACTGCTTTGCAGTGGCACATTGTGTGAAGCAGATCTCTGAATGGCATGTCCAGAGCCAGGCCTCTGGAAACACTGGTGCACTGGGAGCCTCTGAAGCAAAACTTCTGGGTTTGCACCTTCTCTGCGAGGAATACACACTAACTGAAAATGTGCACTGTGGCCAATTCTCTCTTGTGACTTAAAATAATTTTCTCTCAGACCAAATTTGACCTTCCCTGTCAGTTGCCTGCCTTGAGACTGAGCACACGTCTTCAACTTTTTTTGTGCCTTTCTCAGAAAAGCATGTGTAAATGCATAAAATAAAATCCACTGGAATATAAAAGTATTCTGTTATTTAAAGTTATCAGATTATTGAACAAATTCATGATATAGTAATATGTGTGCCTTTACTAGTAGATTAAACAATATCCAGCTGTATACCTAACAATAACTCCTGAAGCCTGTTGTTTCAAAGCGGTGATGAGCATAAATGGTATTTGAGAAATCTGCAACAGCTGTAATGTGCTGTGTTGTTAGCTATGACTTCTGTTCGTGACAGAGTCACTGGCACTGTGATTCTACTGTGATTGGTCGCCTACACTTATAAATCAAGGAAATGCAAAATATTAGAAGTTAGTGAAAATTAAAATGTAGTTTTTATCCATTCAAGTTTATGAGCTCCTGAGTTTTATCCACATGTCCCAGTTGTTAAGGGAAAACCTGCTGCATTTGGATTTTACTCTCAAACCTAAGCTTTTTTTCAACCTAGGCCTCAGCAGTCCTTCTCATGGCCATCTCCTGGGAACAATAGCGATCCCTTTGGCACCCCCTGCTGTTAGTAACCAGCAAATTCACTGTTCAAAAGAGGGATTGCTTTAGAAGACATTTCCCTGTCTCTGTAAACATACTGCCTTTGTTTGAGATTGTTATAGAAAATAGGGTTATGCTACATATGATATATGAGTATTTTGGCTCTTTCTACCCTTGAGCAAAGAAAGAATAACTGAGTACCTGGGGGTAAGCTGGGGAGTGGGCCTTCAGGCTTTCATGATGGCCATTCCATCCCTATTACAAGGTCAAGTTTGGTGTAAATAACAGCAAATTTTTTCCTGCTTTTTCATTTCAGAGGTACCAAAATAACTTTAAAGAATATTTAAAATAATTGAAAAGTTGATGCCTCCGTCTTAACTATTTTTAATCTTGTATAATAATATGTGTATATGTTACTCAGTTTCACTTGTAGCACACATACATTTTGTGTTATTTTTACTTGACATTAAATTAGGTCAGGCGCAGTGGCTCATGCCTGTAATCCCAGCACTTTGGGAGACCGAGGCAGGCCAAGATTTGGGAGGCCGAGAGAGTTCGAAACCAGTTTGGCCAACATGATGAAACTCCGTCTCTACTAAAAATACAAAAATTAGAAAAATTAGCCAGATGCAGTGGTGGGCGCCTGTAATCCCAGCTACTCGGGAGGCTGAGGCAGGAGAATCGCTGGAACCCGGGAGGCGGAGGTAGCAGTGAGCTGAGATCGCGCCATTGCACTCCAGCCTGGGCGACAAAGCAAGACTCCATCTAAAAATAAATAATAAATTATAAATGTTTCAGTATTTGTTCTTAATTCCTACAGTCTGTATTTATGTGCCAGAGATCTAGGCAGAGACAGCACTACTCTCATGGAGCTTACTATCTAGTAGTGAGATAGTTGTCAAATAATTAAAATGTGATAAGCAGTATAAAAGAAAAGTGTATGGGATGTAGTGGAAGCCGATCACAGAACATTTAGATTGCTTCCTTGTGTGGTTTTAATAAGTAATTTGATGATGATGGTCATTATCTATATACCTTTTATTCTGTTGAACAACTTCCTTAGGATCATGCCTTGTAAGTAGGATTATTGGTCAGAGTAAAAACATCTTTAGACTCACTTTTTATTGATAAATAGCCCTCTGAAAAATGTCCTAATTTACAATGTTACCAACAGAATTCCTAAAATCATTTTTATAGTTTTACCATTACAAGGTATTAGGAGTTTTTTTTTCTACTCTAAAAGATATACATAGTGGCATTTCGATAGTTTTTACTTGCATTTTTATTGATTATTAATATGACTAGAACTTTTTCTACATAAATATAACACATGATCATAGCAGTCTTTTGAACCAAAAGTCCTTTTTTAAAGCAAGAGGCTTTAAATCACTGAGTTTTCAATAGAGTGGAGTGGGGCTAGGATTCATATGCCTTTCCAGGAGGGGCATCTAAGACTACACAGTGTTTCACTATGAACCCTGCCTTCTGGAGAATAGGAAGGAGGGGGAAGGTAGAGAGTAACAACTGCTTTAAACTTAATACTCTGTTTTTTTGATCCTGAATTACTCCCATCCCTGTGTTCCCACTCCCAGACACACACATAGCCCAGTCAATCCTTTTTCTATTTTAAAATTCAAGAGAGTTTATTTGATGTGTCTGGAGTGTTTCTGAAAACACGAGGCGAAGTGAAATCTTTATATGTGAGCATTAAGAACAAAAGTGTCAATAAATTGTCTTTTTCTCAGTCGTCTGATGAAATAGTACAGATTACTGACCGTTTGCCCTGTGTGTATTTTCTTGGTTCAGCAACCTCTTACTCGCCTTTCTGGTCTATATTCTAAGTTAGTAAAGCTTCTCCTACAAATGCAGAACAGAGCGGACCTTTAGGAGTCTCTAGGGATGTGTCTAAAGTTTCAGAGAAGGAAATCCCGGAAAAATAAACAAAGCTGTAACTACTCCTCCTCGTCATTTCCCCCCTTTCCTCCTTCCATTTGTCTCCCAGTAGAGGAGGGACAAGAAGTGGCTGGGAAGACACTAAGCTGAAACAGAAAGAGGGAAGTAGGTTTGACAATGGGGAGTGAACTAATACTTACTAAGGGCCAACTATGCATATGCTATCTCACTTAATCCCAAAATAGCCCAGTTTTTATGAACAATTTAGAGACGTGGAACCTGAGGGTGAGCAATATTGTTCTTAGGCCTGGATTTGACCCCATCCCTGACTTTAAAGTTCATGCCCTTTCCAACCCTCTGCTGAGAGACTGAGGCTGGGGAATCTGGTGTTGGTTTAACCTGTGAATCTCACTGTCTTAAGGCTGACATTCAGCCACTGCTATAGTGCAGTAGGTGACAGCATGGTGGGCTCTGGAGCCAGACCACTTGGATGCCGATCCTAGCCTTGCCCTTACTAGTGTGTGTGGTCCTGGATGAATATTTAACTTTTCTGTGGCTCAGTGAAATGGAGATAATAATACCTACCTCACAGATCAGTTATGAGGATTAAATGAGTTAATAGATCTGAAGCACTTAGAACAGTGTTTAGCATATGTACGCATCATCTTAGTGTTAGCTACTGTTATTGTCACTGTTAATAAACAACCCTTGGAGAGCAAGAACTGAATTATCTGTGCCCACAATACTCAGCATCACTCCATTACTATGATAGATCTGTCACACGTATTTCTTGAATGGGTTACTGAGTAGATCTCTGGCACTTCTACATTTTTCTTCTCCGACTTTGTTTTATAGCAGAGGAGGGGTAGTGTTTAGGTGGACATTGCTCAGCTGGACTGAAAAAGCTGAATTGGAATAACTTTCAGTGAACATGGGCAGTGGGTAAACATTGAGGATCTACAGACTTTCAAATGAATCCTCTTATGAGCACACATCCTCAAGTTAGTAGCAAGACCATTAACTTCTTGAAGACTAGGAAGGCACAGTCTTACTGTCTCTGTATCCTTAGCACCCAGCACAGGGCTTCATGGAGAAGGAATGACTGAATCTTCAGGTGTCTGTGGACTGCCAGGAGGACACTTGACCCAGCACTGTGTCCCGCCTTGCTTTCTGAGACCGCTTCCCCTTTTTTACACCTGTTCCTGCCTTTCAAATACCAGGAAGCCCAGGTCGCCTTCTGACCTTCTGAGGCCGTCACACCAGCTATTCCCGGGGCTCAGTACCATCTTTCCCTCTAAGTGCAGCAGCACAGACTTTGAATTTAGCCAAACATGGGTTCACATTTCAGCTTCACTAGTATCTTGCTACATGCATGACCTTAGACAATTTTACTTACCTTTGTTAAGTCTCAGTTTCTTCATCTGTAAAATGTGGGTAACAGTAACTATCTCATGGAATTGTCATGAGGGAGTTTCTTAAATGTAAGTTATGTACAGAACTCTTTTAAATGGAAATAAATTCTCCTAAAGTCTCAATGTTTATCCAAATGAGTTTTTAAATAATGCTACTTGGATACATGCAAATATAAAGTTCTGTAATGTTTAGCTATAAATTCAATGTTTTTACACAACCTAAACAAAATTACAAACTAAATACCGATAAAACTATAACATTAATAAAATACAAATTAACAACTTTAACGTAACAGATGATGTTTTGCTGAAATTAAACATTGCTGATGTTGGGTTTAATTGGGTGTTAAATGTTTTACTTGTCAACTTGAGGCTTTTGATTTTCATATGAGACATCATGATTAACATCCTTTTAAACAGTGTATTTTTAACTACTAGTTCATTATTTTAGTGGGCCAATTGATTTATAATGTGTCCCCCCACACAAACCACACAAACACATAAATTTTAAATGTTCTTTACTAGAAAATGCTTTTTTTTTTTTTTTTTTTTTTGACAGCGTCTTGCTGTGTGGCCTAGTCTGGAGTGCAGTGATGTGATCATGGCTCACTGCAGCCCCAAACTCCTGGGCTCAAAGGACCCTCCTGCCTTAGCCTCTCAAGTAGCTGGAACTACAGGCATGTGCCACCATGCCCAACTAACTCTATTTTTAGTAGAGACAAGGTCTCACTGTGTTGCCCAGGCTGGTCCTGAACTCCTGAGCTCAAGCAGTCCTCCTGCCTCGACCTCCCAAAGTGTTAGGATTACAGGCATGAGCCACCGCTCCTAACCTAGAAAACTCTACTTTACGTTTGGCCCACCATGCTTTCTGTTGGTATGATCAATTCGTGATGGTTTGTCCAGGACTTTCCCTGTTTCAAAACTGAAAGTCCTGAATCTATGAGCACTCCCTGATGCTCACCTCCAACCCCTTCCTCCATCCTGGGTAAACCAGATTGGTCACTCTACTTTATCTGTTGCTTGGTCTATACATAAGTGGGCTCTGCCTGACTGATACTTGTGCATAGTGTGACTTGGCACCGAACAGCACAGATTTTTCAGAGACCAGCAAGACTGTTCATAGAGATCCTTGTGCCCACTGAATTCTCTCGCCATTTTTCTGTATTCAGCAAACAACTTCTGTATGAAGCTTGCAGTAATGCCATTTGACTTTTACTAAGTTTGTTAGTTATGTTAAATAACTCTAGCTGCTGGAACACATAACCCCCCAAATCTCACCACCTTATCCTAGGGTTGGCAAACTTTTTTTTTTTGAGATAGGGTATTGCTCTGTCACCCAGGCTGGAGTGCAGTGACATCATCTTGGCTCACTGCAACCTCTGCCTCCCAGGCTCGAGCAGTCGTCCCACCTCAGCCTCCCAAGTAGCTGGGACTACAGGCATGCCCCACCATGCCCAAATAATTTTTATATTTTTTTGTAGAGACAGAGTTTCGCTATGTTGCACAGGCTGTTCTCAAACTCCTGGACTCAAGTGATCTGCTCGCCTCAGCTTCCCAAAGTGCTGGGATTATAGGCTTCAGCCACCGCTTCTAGCTCAGCAAACTTTTTCTGCAAAGGGCCAGATAGTAAATATTTAGGCTATCGGCCATAGAGTTTCTGTAACTCAGCACTGCCATTGTAGTGTGTGAGTAGCCACAGACTACATAGACAAATGGGCATGGGGTAGGTTTATTGGTCAACTTCTGGATTTTCCCAATAAGTTTCTTTCTTTCTTTCTGTCTTGCCCTCCCCTCCCCTCCCCTTCCCTCCCCTCCCATTTTTTTGGGTAGAGTTTCACTCTTGTCACCCAGGCTGGAGTGCAATGGCGTGATCTTGGCTCACTGCAACCTCCGCCTCCCAGACTCAAGCGATTCTCGTGCCTCAGCCTCCCGAGTAGCAGGGATTACAGGCACCTGCCACTATGCCCTGCCAATTTTTGTGTTAAAGAGACGGGGTTTCACCATGTTGGCCAGGCTGGTCTCGAAGTCCTGACATCAGGGGATCTGCCTGCCTCTACCTCCCAAATCCTCCCCTGGGATTACAGGTGTGAGCCACTGTGCCCAGCCTAATAATTTTATTTCTTGTTCACATTTGTCTGATGTGGGCCAAGTGGCTCTCTTGGGTATTTCTCCTCTAGGCAGTGGCTCAGGGCTCCCCAGGTGGGTGGAAAATGGGGAACATGGAAGATGAGGAGTGAGGAGGGGCCTACATCTATATCTTTATCTCATACACCCCCCCCCACACACACAGTGACATATATAAAATATGTGGTGACACATATAATTTTGCTTTTAGTTCAATGAAAAGCATATATAGATATATATATCTACACATCCATATCATACGTATATTGATATGTATAGATAATACATCTCTATATGCTTTTCATTAGACTATAATCAAAATTGTTTTTAATTTAAAAAAATTTTTAGAGACAGTGTCTCACTATGCTGCCCAGGCTGGACTGGAACTCTTGGGTTCAGACAGTCCTCCTGAGTAGCTGGAACTAGAGGCTCACATCACCGTGAGAAAACAGGTTTTTAAATTCTGAAACTTAGTCTGTAAATTCATCTGTTGATTCCTGGGGGCTCTTGAACCTCAGGAAATGCTGCTGTGATTATTAATATTAGCTCAGACTCTGGCATGTAGGAAGTGTTACATAGTTGCTATTGTTATTTCTGTCAGGGATTCTCAGTGGGAATAATTTACACTGAGAATGGGGTTTAACCTTCCTTTGAGTTTTTATTATATAATTAATATGTGTCCACTGTAGCAAAATTGGGAAATAGATCTGTTTCTGCATATAAAAGAAATTTTTAAATTTGTCTTCATTCCATCATGCAAAGATTGTGAATTATATTTTATAATTATTTACATTTTTTAAAGAGGAACTAATTAATGAATTTCTCACTGGAAAAATATTCTGTGGAGGGAACGTGAAATTGGATGTCTTCTGATGTTCTTACTAAATCAGGACTAGGTCTATCTAGCCTTCCCTCTAGAACCCCTGGGCCCCAGGAATCCCCTGGATAGAGTTGTTTGGAGAAGGAGAATGGATTATTCCGACCACTTGCAAATTAGGAGCCTGCTAATGGAAACTGCCTCTTTTTTTTATTTTTATTTATTTTTATTTTTTTTATTATACTTTAGGGTTTTAGGGTACATGTGCACAATGTGCAGGTTTGTTACATATGTATCCGTGTGCCATGTTGATTTCCTGCACCCATTAACTCGTCATTTAGCATTAGGTGTATCTCCTAATGCTGCCCCTCCCCCCTCCCCCCACCCCACAACAGTCCCCGGAGCGTGATGTTCCCCTTCCTGTGTCCATGAGTTCTCATTGTTCAATTCCCACCTATGAGTGAGAACATGCGGTGTTTGGTTTTTTGTCCTTGCGATAGTTTACTGAGAATGATGTTTTCCAGTTTCATCCATGTCCCTACAAAGGACACGAACTCATCATTTTTTATGGCTGCATAGTATTCCATGGTGTATATGTGCCACATTTTCTTAATCCAGTCTATCGTTGTTGGACATTTGGGTTGGTTCCAACTCTTTGCTATTGTGAATAGTGCCGCAATAAACATACGTGTGCATGTGTCTTTATAGCAGCATGATTTATAGTCCTTTGGGTATATACCCAGTAATGGGATGGCTGGGTCAAATGGTATTTCTAGTTCGAGATCCCTGAGGAATCGCCACACTGACTTCCACAATGGTTGAAGTAGTTTACAGTCCCACCAACAGTGTAAAAGTGTTCCTATTTCTCCACATCCTCTCCAGCACCTGTTGTTTCCTGATTTTTTAATGATGGCCATTCTAACTGGTGTGAGATGGTATCTCATTGTGGTTTTGATTTGCATTTCTCTGATGGCCAGTTATGAGGAGCATTTCTTCATGTGTTTTTTGGCTGCATAAATGTCTTCTTTTGAGAAGTGTCTGTTCATGTCCTCTGCCCACTTTTTGATGGGGTTGTTTGTTTTTTTCTTGTAAATTTGTTTGAGTTCATTGTAGATTCTGGATATTAGCCCTTTGTCAGATGAGTAGGTTGCAAAAATTTTCTCCCATTGTGTAGGTTGCCTGTTCACTCTGATGATAGTTTCTTTTGCTGTGCAGAAGCTCTTTAGTTTAGTGAGATCCCATTTGTCGATTTTGGCTTTTGTTGCCATTGCTTTTGGTGTTTTAGACATGAAGTCCTTGCCCACGCCTATGTCCTGAATGGTATTGCCTAGGTTTTCTTGTAGGATTTTGATGGTTTTAGGTCTAACATATAAGTCTTTAATCCATCTTGAATTAATTTTTGTATAAGGTGTAAGGAAGGGATCCAGTTGCAGCTTTCTACATATGGCTAGCCAGTTTTCCCAGCACCATTTATTAAATAGGGAATCCTTTCCCCATTTCTTGTTTTTGTCAGGTTTGTCAAAGATCAGATAGTTGTAGCTATGCGGCATCATTTCTGAGGGCTCTGTTCTGTTCCATTGATCTATGTCTCTGTTGTGGTACCAGTACCATGCTGTTTTGGTTACTGTAGCCTTGTAGTATAGTTTAAAGTCAGGTAGCGTGATGCCTCCAGCTTTGTTCTTTTGGCTTAGGATTGACTTGGCGATGCGGGCTCTTTTTTGGTTCCATATGAACTTTAAAGTAGTTTTTTCCAATTCTGTGAAGAAAGTCATTGGTAGCTTGATGGGGATGGCATTGAATCTATAAATTACCTTGGGCAGTATGGCCATTTTCACGATATTGATTCTTCCAACCCATGAGCATGGAATGTTCTTCCATTTGTTTGTATCCTCTTTTATTTCATTGAGCAGTGGTTTGTAGTTCTCCTTGAAGAGGTCCTTCACATCCCTTGTAAGTTGGATTCCTAGGTATTTTATTCTCTTTGAAGCAATTGTGAATGGGAGTTCACTCATGATTTGGCTCTCTGTTTGTCTGTTATTGGTGTACAAGAATGCTTGTGATTTTTGTACATTAATTTTGTATCCTGAGACTTTGCTGAAGTTGCTAATCAGCTTAAGGAGATTTTGGGCTGAGACAATGGGGTTTTCTAGATATACAATCATGTCATCTGCAAACAGGGACAATTTGACTTCCTCTTTTCCTAATTGAATACCCTTTATTTCCTTCTCCTGCCTGATTGCTCTGGCCAGAACTTCCAGCACTATGTTGAATAGGAGCGGTGAGAGAGGGCATCCCTGTCTTGTGCCAGTTTTCAGAGGGAATGCTTCCAGTTTTTGCCCATTCAGTATGATATTGGCTGTGGGTTTGTTGTAGATAGCTCTTATTATTTTGAGATATGACCCATCAATACCTAATTTATTGAGAGTTTTTAGCATGAAGGGTTGTTGAATTTTGTCAAAGGCCTTTTCTGCATCTATTGAGATAATCATGTGGTTTTTGTCTTTGGTTCTGTTTATATGCTGGATTACATTTATTGATTTGTGTATGTTGAACCAGCCTTGCATCCCAGGGATGAAGCCCACTTGATCATGGTGGATAAGCTTTTTGATGTGCTGCTGGATTCGGTTTGCCAGTATTTTATTGAGGATTTTTGCATCAATGTTCATCAAGGATATTGGTCTGAAATTCTCTTTTTTGGTTATGTCTCTGCCAGGTTTTGGTATCAGGACGATGCTGGCTTCGTAAAATGTGTTAGGGAGGATTCCCTCTTTTTCTATCGATTGGAATAGTTTCAGAAGGAATGGTACCAGTTCCTCCTTGTACCTCTGGTAGAATTCAGCTGTGAATCCATCAGGTCCTGGACTCTTTTTGGTTGGTAAGCTATTGATTATTGCCACAATTTCAGAACCTGTTATTGGTCTATTCAGAGATTCAACTTCTTCCTGGTTTAGTCTTGGGAGGGTGTATTTGTCGAGGAATTTATCCATTTCTTCTAGATTTTCTAGTTTATTTGCATAGAGGTGTTTGTAGTATTCTCTGATGGTAGATTGTATTTCTGTGGGATCGGTGGTGATATCCCCTTTTTCATTTTTTATTGCATCTATTTGATTCTTCTCTCTTTTCTTCTTTATTAGTCTTGCTAGCGGTCCATCAATTTTGTTGATCTTTTCAAAAAACCAGCTCCTGGATTCATTAATTTTTTGAAGGGTTTTTTGTGTCTCTATTTCCTTCAGTTCTGCTCTGATTTTAGTTATTTCTAGCCTTCTGCTAGCTTTTGAATGTGTTTGCTCTTGCTTTTCTAGTTCTTTTAATTGTGATGTTAGTGTGTCAATTTTGGATCTTTCCTGCTTTCTCTTGTGGGCATTTAGTGCTATAAATTTCCCTCTACACACTGCTTTGAACGTGTCCCAGAGATTCTGGTATGTTGTGTCTTTGTTCTCGTTGGTTTCAAAGAACATCTTTATTTCTGCCTTCATTTCATTATGTACCCAATAGTCATTCAGGAGCAGGTTGTTCAGTTTCCATGTAGTTGAGCGGTTTTGACTGAGTTTCTTAATCCTGAGTTCTAGTTTGATTGCACTGTGGTCTGAGAGACAGTTTGTTATAATCTCTGTTCTTTTACATTTGCTGAGAAGAGCTTTACTTCCAACTATGTGGTCAATTTTGGAATAGGTGTGGTGTGGTGCTGAAAAAAATGTATATTCTGTTGATTTGGGGTGGAGAGTTCTGTAGATGTCTATTAGGTCCACTTTATGTAGAGCTGAGTTCAATTCCTGGATATCCTTGTTAACTTTCTGTCTCGTTGATCTGTCTAATGCTGACAGTGGGGTGTTAAAATCTCCCATTATTATTGTGTGGGAGTTCAAGTCCCTTTGTAGGTCACTGAGGACTTGCTTTATGAATCTGGGTGCTCCTGTGTTGGGTGCATATATATTTAGGATAGTTAGCTCTTCTTGTTGAATTGATCCCTTTACCATTATGTAATGGCCTTCTTTGTCTCTTTTGATCTTTGTTGGTTTAAAGTCTATTTTATCAGAGACTAGGATTGCAACCCCTGCCTTTTTTTGTTTTCCAGTTGCTTGATAGATCTTCCTCCATCCCTTTATTTTGAGTCTATGTGTGTCTCTGCACGTGAGATGGGTTTCCTGAATACAGCACACTGATGGGTCCTGACTCCTTATCCAGTTTGCCAGTCTGTGTCTTTTGATTGGAGCATTTAGCCCATTTACATTTAACGTGAATATTGTTATGTGTGAATCTGATCCTGTCATTATGATGTTAGTTGGTTATTTTGCTCGTTAGTTGCTATAGTTTCTTCCTAGCCTCGATGGTCTTTACAATTTGGCATGTTTTTGCAGGGGCTGGTACTGGTTGTTCCTTTCCATGTTTAGTGCTTCCTTCAGGAGCTCTTTTAGGGCAGGCCTGGTGGTGACAAAATCACTCAGCGTTTGCTTGTCTGTAAAGTATTTTATTTCTCCTTCACTTATCAAGCTTAGTTTGGCGGGATAGGAAATTCTGGGTTGAAAATTCTTTTCTTTAAGAATGTTGAATATCGGCCCCCACTCTCTTCTGGCTTGTAGAGTTTCTGCTGAGAGATCAGCTGTTAGTCTGATGGGCTTCCCTTTGTGGGTAACCCGACCTTTCTCTCTGGCTGCCCTTAACATTTTTTCCTTCATTTCAACTTTGGTGAATCTGACAATTATGTGTCTTGGAGTTGCCCTTCTCGAGGAGTATCTTTGTGGTGTTCTCTGTATTTCCTGAATCTGAATGCTGGCCTGCCTTGCTAGATTGGGGAAGTTCTCCTGGATAATATCTTGCAGAGTGTTTTCCAACTTGGTTCCATTCTCCCCATCATTTTCAGGTACACCAATCAGACGTAGGTTTGGTCTTTTCACATAGTCCCAAATTTCTTGGAGGCTTTGTTCATTTCTTTTTATTCTTTTTTCTCTAAACTTCCCTTCTCTCTTCATTTCATTCATTTCATCTTCTATCAGCGATACCCTTTCTTCCAGTTGATCGCATCTGCTACTGAGGCTTCTGCATTCTTCGTGTAGTTCTCGAAACTTGGCTTTCAGCTCCATCATCTCCTTTAAGCCCTTCTCTCCATTGGTTATTCTAGTTATCCATTCTTCTAATTTTTTTTCAAAGTTTTTAACTTCTTTGCTATTGTTTTGAATTTCCTCTCGTAGCTCAGAGTAGTTTGATCGTCTGAAGCCTTCTTCTCTCAACTCATCAAAGTCATCCTCCATCCAGCTTTGTTCCGTTGCTGGTGAGGAACTGCGTTCCTTTGGAGGAGGAGAGGTGCTCTGGTTTTAGAGTTTCCAGTTTTTTTGGTCTGTTTTTTCCCCATCTTTGTGGTTTTGTCTACTTTTTGTCTTCGATGATGATGATGTACAGATGGGTTTTTGGTGTGGATGTCCTTTCTGTTTGTTAATTTTCCTTCTACCAGACAAGACCCTCAGCTGCAGGTCTGTTGGAGTTTACTAGAGGTCCACTCCAGACCCTGTTTGGCTGGGTGTCAGCAGCGGTGGCTGCAGAACAGCGGATTTTCATGAGACCACAAATTCAGCTGTCTGATAGTTCCTCTGAAAGTTTTGTCTCAGAGGAGTACCTGGTTGAATGAGGTGTCAGTCTGTCCCTACTGGGGGGGTGCCTCCCAGTTAGGCTGCTCAGGGGTGAGGGACCCACTTTAGGAGGCAGTCTGTCCGTTCTCAGATCTCCAGCTGCGTGCTGGGAGAACCACTACTCTCTTCAAAGCTGTCAGTCAGACAGGGACATTTAAGGCTGTGGAGGTTCTCGCTGAGTTTTTGGTTGTCTGTGCCCTGCCCCCAGAGGTGGAGCCTACAGAGGCAGGCAGGCCTCCTTGAGCTGTGGTGGGCTCCACCCAGTTCGAGCTTCCTGGCTGCTTTGTTTACCTAAGCAAGCCTGGGCAATGGCGGGCGCCCCTCCCCCAGCCTCGTTGCCGCCTTGCAGCGTGATCTCAGACTGCTGTGCTAGCAATCAGCGAGACTCCGTGGGCATAGGACCCTCCGAGCCAGGTGCGGGACACAATCTCCTAGTGTGCCGTTTTCCAGGCCCGTTGGAAAAGCGCAGTATTAGGACGGGACTGACCCGATATTCCAGGTGCCGTCTGTTTCCCCTTTCTTTGACTAGGAAAGGGAACTCCCTGACCCCTTGCGCTTCCCGAGTGAGGCAATGCCTCGCCCTGCTTCGGCTCGCGCACAGTGCGCTTCACCGACTGTCCTGAACCCACTGTTTGGCACTCCCTAGTGAGATGAAACCGGTACCTCAAGCAGAAATGCAGAAATCACCCGTCTTCTGTGTCGCTGGGGCTGGGAGCTGGAGACCGGAGCTGTTCCTATTCGGCCATCTTGGCTCCACCGAAACTGCCTCTTTTAATAGATCTTCAAGTGGATTCCTAAGCTATCCATTGTTCCTGATTGATTTTGGACAGAGTAAATATAAATGGGAATCCCTAACTTGGTGACTGCTTTGAGCCTAAGCAGTAAAGATGTTTGGATATCAGGAGTGTCAGAGAGGAGAAGTAGAGAGTGGGAGGAATGGGAAGGTTTTTGGCTGACCCCCAAAACCAGATAAAGAGCTGGAGCTCAGATAGTGCCCAGCATCTCGAGAAGTGTTTCTTGCCAGCAGTGACCAAGCCAAAGCCTACTGTTCCCTTAGACAAAGTGGGACAAGGGAGAATGAGATCTTGAGTGGGCTAAGTGCCTCTCAAGGATAGGGACCTGCCTTGTTCGTCTCCTCCTCCCATTCCCAGCACAGGCCTAATTTAGTCAGAATTTGTGAGACTGAATTGAGTTCAAAAGTGGCAATGACAAAAACAACTGTGGTAGTATTATTACCTTGTATGTGTTGACATTAAAGTTTCATGCCAGGATTCTACTCTGAAGTGGGGGAAGAAGGGCGTTAAAGGAAAAAAAAAATAAAAGTCAAGGCCAATAAAATGGTCAGAATCTCCTTAGAAGTCAGAGAAGTTAAACTGTCTCCTATATATATGTGTGTTTTCCTTTAAATATTTGATACATTAGAGGAACATGAGGAAGGAACAGTTCTAACCAAGAGCTGTTTGGGTAACAGCTGTCAGGTGACAGTGGAAGGCCTTAGCCCAGAAGCTGGGCTGCCTTGGGCATTGTGGCCCAGCAGGCTCCCAGAGACTGCCCTGGCTTCTCTTGGCTCTGCAGAAAGGGAACGATGAGCTACTTTTTTAAAGAGGCGTTCCCTGGGTTCATTCATGCCCTTTACTGGGCTTTTCAGAAGAGTGGGGAGTTTTAGTTTACCTTCTTGATGATAAATCCACAGTATACCCCAAGTGACCAGACCTTTATTAAAGGGTGTCATTAGCTTGAAGCCTTTCCTTCTGTTATATGCTATTGCCTTGTGGTCTAGAAAATGAAAAAAAGAGGAGGGCAGGGAGAACATTTTCACACACTCATTCAGTTTCATACCTCCAGTAGACGCTATCTCATTTATTTCTTTTTTAATCATTTATTTCTTTTTTATGATATTTTAAAATTGGCCACACCCCATCAGTAAAGTTTCTTATACACAATTCACTTTTATAATATGTAAGCTGAGGCTCAGAGACAGGTAGTTACTACCTCAAGGCCATACTGTTTGGTAAGAGGCAGAGCTAAAATAGAATAAGGAATAAAAGAAGATGCTTGTGTTCTTTGTAACCAGGCCTGACAATATGAGTATAAATTATCCTGGTTATTTATTGTTTGCTTGAGTCATAGAGGACCAACTGTGTGTTGTTTCTTTTCATTCTGTTGTATTAGCAAACATTTTCATTGTCCAGATTGTCCTCGTGTATGGAAATGTAACATATGCAGCCTGTTTAATTTTGTATTTGTAAATCTGACTTGATTTCCTTTTTGGCAACAGCTACTGTCTAGAGAAAAGAAAGGATTTTTCTTTGTGTCTGTTTAAAGTGACAGAAATATTGGAGCAAGTAATAAAGATGGAAAGCATTAATTACACACTTCTAAGAATTTAAAGGTCAGACAAGCTAAATATGTATGTTTTGCTCACTGGAATGTCTTGAAATTGTGCCAGGATTCGCTTTGTTCCTACCATAAAAGCACACATTTTAGATAACCATCAACTTACTTTGTATCTAAAAATTATACCAGATTGTTGCTTTAGTTAATATGTATCTTCAAAGTCAGGAGCTCCCATTTCTGAGCCCATGTGATTGGTTTGGTGATGCTTCCCCCTTTGGCCGTGTTTAGTTACTATGTCTCATTTTGATTTCCTCTGTTCTCCCCTCAGCTTATGTCGGAGTCTGTCAGCTGCTGCTATGTACATGTCAGGCTAGTGACTTGGAATGTTTATTAATACAATGTCAGTCTTGCTGTTGAAAAAACTGTGATGCTTCTCAGAAGGTTGTGATAGAACGAAGCGTTTGATTTCCAGATCCTGTCTGCACTGCATGGTGAATACATTCTCAGATGTTATGCAGTTCACTGACCTGACAGTTATGGAACCCCGCCTGGGACCCCATTTCAGCAGGACATATTTGAACAGAAACAGTTTGCAAAACTTTACACACTTAAACTCCTGCCAAGGCAAACTGTTAGCCACTTGAGTTTGTTATAAATACCCAGTGGCAGTGGTTGGAAGTAGCCCACGGTGTGTTTTATATTCTGAACGGAATGTGAATGTCTTTGTGGTTATATAGAGTAGTAAATAATTGAGTTTGATTAGGGAGAGGGACCTCATTATCCCCCACCTGTGCCCAGCTGGAAGGGGAGGGTCGAAATGAAGCCATTAGCTGTCTCTCTTACTGGCATCTCAAAGAGCTCAAATACATCTGTGTCTTATTTTCTTTTCTGGCACAATCAGTCGAGCAAGCTAAGCAGGCATGACCGGATTTGGCAAGTCCCAAGGACTCTGGCAAAGATACACAAGGAGAAGGCGGAGGGCAGTCATTTTGGCTTCTCACTGCCCATTAGTCTAGCGAGTTATGTTTTTGGAAAATGTCTGTTTTGAAAAAGAGTACTTTGTCCAATGTCAAACATCGCATGCTCCCACAGTATGCTTTGATCTTTTAAAAAAATTTTGGTCAGTGTAAGGGGAAACAAAATGTGGCATTCACACTAGTGTAAACTCTTTATGGATAAAGTCATACTCAAATGACTTATTTTAAAGCAGGCATGCTGCAGTTATTACAAGGCCTTCTCTTGCTCATATATTTTCATTTTCTACCTTGAAATGCTGGAGAATGAACATGCATGGAATTGGACCAGAGCAGGTTGGGAACTAGAGTGTGTCTTCATCACTATTGGGAACTGGTCAGGACTGGAGACTCGAGAACTGCTCGTAGCAACCTTTTCCCACTTCTGCAAACTGAGACTGTGGCTTTTGAAACCATGACATTCTCCAAGGTCTCTTTAAAAATCTTGTAGGTCATATGGTTAGTCTAAGAGTCTAGACATTATAGTCGAGCTGAATTTGTTACAGTGGAAGTTGAACCTTTTCCACAGATTGGGTCAGTGGTTCCGGTATGGAAGATGTGCTCCCTGGAAGTCTCTTCTTTCCCCGAGTCCCTAAGACTCCCTTTGCGGCTGTGGAGGGATTAACAAACACAGACTTTGGAGTCTAGCTGATCTGGGTTCAAGTCCTGGCTCCTTCAGGACTTACTAGTTATATAATATATTAACTTATTATATAACTCCAGACAAACGTCTCAACCTTGCCAAACCTCAATTTTCTCTGTTATAAAATGGGACTCATAATAACACCTACCTTTTCTAGGAGGATTAAACAAAGTAAGTGCTCAATAAATATTGAATATTATTGTCTCATCATTATATATTCATTGTACATATGAAGAAAATGCTTATGCTTATTATATCTTAACTATTAAGCATTTATCTTTTTTTAACTAATGGCTCGTCTATAAGCATTTATTATATGACAGATATTATGGTAAGTACTTTAGAAGTATTTTGCCTTTACAACAATCTTAAAATCCAAGAATAATTATCATCCTTATTTTGTAGATGAGGAAATGAAGTTAAAGTGATTATGTTGTTATCCATGAAAGCAGAGGTGGGGTTCCAAACCAGGTCACTTTATTCTAGAGCTTACTGTGCTCTGCTGCCTTCTGGTGCTGCCACCGTCTCTCCTAGCATGGTTTAGAGCTAAATGATGTCTGCGTTTCGAGACATCATCCCCACTAGGAAGCTTCCCGGACCCTCTCACCTCTGTGTGGCTGGGTTAAGTGCCCTATGTTTGTTTTGGCAGCACTCTGAACTTGCCTCCGCCTTTGTGACTGTCACACAGAACTATAATTGTTTGTTGGCTTCTTGTCTTTCTCTCCCACTGGACTGTGCAACTTGGGTTAGGGACCACATTGCTGATTTCTGAATCCAAAACAGGATTTTTAATGGATGAGTCATCTCAGGTAAATTCCCTAATGCCTTCAACCTCAGTTTCTATAAAGTGGGTGTAATAATTGTACCTATTTTAGGATTGAATGAGTCAATACAGATATTTTTTAAAAAGCTTAAAACAGCACCTAGCCGCTGGGCACGGTGGCTCATGCTTGTAATCCCAGCACTTTGGGAGGCCGAGGCGGGCGGATCACGAGGTCAGGAGATCGAGACCACTGTGAAACCCCGTCTCTACTAAAAATACAAAAAATTAGCCGGGCGTGGTGGTGGGCGCCTGTAGTCCCAGCTACTCGGAGAGGCTGAGGCAGGAGAATGGCGTGAACCGGGAGGCGGAGTTTGCAGTGAGCCAAGATCGCGCCACTGCACTCCAGCCTGGGCGACAGAGCAAGACTGCGTCCCAAAACAAAAACAAAAACAAAAACAAAAAAACAGCACCCAGCCCATAGAAAGTGTTCAATAAATAGTAGTTGCTGTTATTATAATTGTTAAACAGTGGACAACTTGTATTGTGCAAATCAAAAGGTTCTTAATAAATGTTGTTGAAATTCTCTACACCACCATGATTTTTTAATTTTCATCATCATCATGCAAAGCCAGTGAATTAAGCTGAGGTGGAACCTACCTGCTTCGTAGTTAACACTTTCAAAAAGGAAAGCTTTGAAAACTGAACCCAGAGTGCTCCCCTTGGAGCTCTTGGGAAGTTCTGATGCTTGGGCCACAGGCTGCTCACTGACAATGCCCCTGAATATGGCCACCAGGCTCAACAAATCACACATTTTAATGCCCCTGTGTTACCAATGACAGGCAATGAGTTTTGAGACTCCCACCCCCGCGTAAGCAGTCTCTGCTTAGGAGGCAGGGGAAGGAGGTGCTGAAGTGGGGCCTCTTCTCTTGGGATGATGACTTAGGGCAAGGGGAACAAAAGAGAACTAATGTCAACTCCCTTTACTGCTTGCCAGCCGTAGTGTGAGGTGCTTGGCATTCATTGTTTCATCCTCATGACAATTCTATAGGGAAGTAGCCTACTGATTTCATGGATGCGGCTGAGGTTCCTACGTATTACAGCAACATCTCCATTAGCCACAGAACCAAGATTTCAGTCAAAGGGTATTTAACCCCCAGCCTATGCCCTTTCCTCTCCAGTATGCTGCCTTCCAACTTGAGTTCTGGTTCCAGCTCTGTTCCTAAAGATAGAATCTAAGCTTTTCAGATGAAGACCTGTGTCCCTGTGGGCTCTGTGGCCCCCATTACCTTTCGCTTACTGCTTAGTACAGAAAGCCTGCTTGTGTTGGGTTCGTGCTGGCATACAAACTTCTCTGGGGTAACTGAGTGGCTGTGTGCTGGGACGGAGCTGAACTCCTCAAGTGAGGAGTCTCTTTTTAAAATGCCCATACATTGTTCAGTGGTTACGAGACTTGACAGGACCTAACTTTGAATTGACTGAAGCACTTCTGGCAGTGTTTATTCCGCTCCCTGACATGGAGTTTCACCCTAAACCCAGCATGGACAGCCCAAGGAGCCGTGGGGAGGGCAGCTGCTGCTTCTCAGTGTCCCTAGAATGCCCTGCTCTGGGGGAAAACAAGTTGTCTGTCCCTGAGGCAAGCAGGAGGAGGAGCGGTTTCTGAGCCAAGACTTTGGGTCTGTGTGTAGCCTGCCTGTTCATCCGAGGGCTGATCACCCTGCCACAGCTCCTAACCCAGAGACTGGAGCGTGTGCCACAGGGAAGGCAGGCTGGGACCAGGAGCACCCTTCCTGCCCACTACCAGCACTCCCCCCAGGATCATTGTCTTCTCAGCCTCAAACCCAGCGTCCCACATTAAGTAGAGGCTTTAAAAGATGTATTTCAATAGACTTTTTAGAAAGCCCATAAAAAATCCTGGATATAAAGAAATGAGGCATAAAACCCAGAATGTTTGGAAGTCAAGCTGAAAATTGTGATGGCAAGTCTCCATCTCCACTTGTTAAATGGGAGCATAACTTAACACTTGCACCTAGATGGAGGCTGAGAACCACTTGCATTCTATGCTCTTAAGTTTCAGAAACATATGAGGGTATTACTCAAAAAAACAAAACCCTGCCCATCTCCCCCCAAAGCGCTGTAGACGTGGAACAAGATCCAAAGTTGGCATTCGTCTGGAGGGAAAGGAGCGGAGCGTGGGACTGACCTGAGGAAACTCTTATTAGGTCTGCCTGAATGTGCAGCACGCAGGGCAGAACCTCTTTCTCCTTTTAACGTGCACGTTTTTACGGAAATGGAGCCCCAGAGTAAGATACTGCACACTCACGAAGGTCCATTCCGAGGGCCGCGTGTGCCCCTTCCCTTCGCTGTTGTTTTCATTTTCCTCTCATGAACCTTGCTACCCTGGCTTCAGCACGGAGGCTGTAAAGGAAGATGGAGAGCCGAGTTACCTCAGAATGATCACTATCGTTAACATTCACGGGTGGTTCACTTATCATTCCTGACTGCACAGACATGGCAGCCGCTCGGAAGCGTCCGCAGGTGTAGCATGGTGATACATATTACATTGTGCCACAATGGATTTATGTATTCTGTAACAAAAGAAAAGTGTAATGAAAAAATACAGAAGGTAATCCTTTATTCCTCCACCACACAATTTATCAGTAATGCCTGTGGATGATAAGTGCCAGGGATTTCCTCTGCTTGCTTTAACCTTGTCACCCAGGTACGTTTTGGTAAAATGACAGAAAAATACAGACTGGGGATTTTCCTCTGCTGAAAAATCTTTTAAAAGGACACTTTTAATTTATGGAAGTTAGTCCAAACACAAGGCTTCCTTTTGAGCTTTTAGTCTGCCTTTGCTGGAAAAGATAAACGTATTGGCTGGAAATAATGCTGTCAGCCGAAAGCAGATTAGGAGGGAAGGTAAGCAGTTTCTAAGCAGACTGAAATCTACAGTAGTTACGGTAGAACCAGGTGGATGGCAGTTCATGAGGTCCAGGCCAGTACTAGTTTGTGAGTACCCGAGAACTTGTGTTCTCTTTTAGGCCCTACTCATCCATCGCCCAACATATTGTCACAGATGGAGTGCATACTGACTTCTGAGGAGAAAGCAGAGGAAGGCAAATCTGAATGTGTTTGACTGGCATTTGTTCCAAACACACACTGGCCTAGCGCCAGAGCAAATACCCCCAAGTTTATAAATGCACAAGGCACTTTACATTTCAGTACTCTTGCCAAAGTATCACTTACTGCATCGCTCCCTAAATATAGTTTTTTAAAAAGAGTTTTTTCTTATTTTGCTTTGATCAGTAAAATAAACTTTTAAAGATTGTTCTGGGATGGGGTCCAGATTCTGAGGTAAAGAATGGCCGGGACTCAGGCATGATTCAGTAACAGAGTGTTCAGTAAAATTAGCTTGACAGTTCTTAGGCCTGCTGTTCGATAGCAAGAACTTGACCAAGTTAAAATGGATGATGGTGCTGGCCAGACCAGCATCGGCTTTTGCTTTTTAACAAATGGAATGTCAAGGATTAAACAGCAAGCCGTATGGAGAGGAGGGTTGTGGAGATGTCTCTGTATTAGGGAAGCAAATTAGGTCCTTGGTTTTGAGATCAGCCCCCAGCCCCTGTGGAGAGTCAGCCACCTGGTTGGGTCCAACCTAGGCTTAAGGCTCTTCCCAGCCTGTCCTACCATTGGGAAGCTTTTCCAGAGCTTGGCTTGGGGCTTGGCTTTTCTTTCAGATTTCTTGTCAATATGAAGTTCTGCCATGTTTTTTGGCCACATTCCCTTTAGAGATTCTTATGGAGAAATGGGAATGCGACCAAACTCCTTGTGGCAATTCCCATGTTCCATAGTTGGAAACTTGGGTCCCGTTTGTTACATGAGCTACTTGGAACTGGTCTGTTTTGTTCCAATGCCCAAGCGTAGTGAGTAGTATTTGTGATACTTGCTATTGCAATTAACAGTCTTGGTGAAGTTATACCTCACACAGGAGATGGGCTTCTGTTTTTAGAGTACTTGTTCCTTAGCGGTTTTTTTCCAATCTAGACGAAGCCTTTCCCCCCACCCAGTTTGATTAATTGGAAGCTTACAAGGAGTGTTACTGTTTTG
Source organism: Symphalangus syndactylus (assembly GCF_028878055.3). Taxonomy (NCBI): domain Eukaryota; kingdom Metazoa; phylum Chordata; class Mammalia; order Primates; family Hylobatidae; genus Symphalangus; species Symphalangus syndactylus. Next base: position 19,297,752 of record NC_072425.2, read on the forward strand.
TCTTATAATTACTTGTGCTTCAGCTAATATTTTGACTTTCTAGGACTAAGTAGATTAAATCATTCATACTGAAGTGTATAGACTGTATTTAAAAAAAAATACAGCCAGGTGTGGTGGCTTACGTCTGTAATCCCAGCACTTTGGATAGCTGAGGCGGGCAGATCACAAGGTCAGGAGTTCAAGACCAGCCTGGCCAAGATGGTGAAACCCATCTCTACTAAAACTACAAAAATTAGCCAGGCATGGTGGCAGGCACCTGTAATCTCAGCTCCTGGAGAGGCTGAGGCAGGAGAATCGCTTGAACCCGGGCAGCAGAGGTTGCAATGAGCCAAGATTGCGCCACTGCACTCTAGCCTGGGTGACAGAGTGAGACTCCATCTCAAAAAAAAAGTATGTGTGTATGAATAAAGAAATATATATTTACTAGCTAGTTAGAGCATTTTCTTTTCCTCCTTCTCAATTACTTTGGGGTATTACTGCCCTCTGGCCCCACATGACTTTTTTTTGTCTGGGGCTCCATGAGCTTAGTATGATGGCAGTATCTGCCTGTAGTGACGTCTACTGACACAAGCCAAGTTTATCAGTTGTCAATCCTTGTTGAAAGATTTGGTTTGGAAGCCAACACTAGGAACCCATGGTGCTGCTGACCCACACAGACCACTTAGGTTCAACTTGGGCAAATTAGAAGAACCTTCCCTAAGCGTGACCTCTCTTTCACTTGGAACTGCTCATGCTAGAATCGTTTATCACCCCCGCCCCCGCCACCCACCATTAGAAGTATATTTATTCAACCTATTTTTAAATAATTGGCACCTCAGTATGCACTTACTTTAAAACTTGCTTAAACACGGCTGGGCGCGGTGGCTCATGCCTGTAATCCCAGCACTTTGGGAGGCCGAGGCGGGCAGATCACGAGGTCAAGAGATCAAGACCGTCTTGGCTAACACGGTGAAACCCCGTCTCTACCAAAAAAAAATAAAAAATACAAAAAATTAGCTGGGTGTAGTGGTGAGCACCTGTAGTCCCAGCTACTCGGGAGGCTGAGGCAGGAGAACGGTGTGAACCCAGGAGGCGGATCTTGCAATGAGCCGAGATTGCGCCACGGCACTCCAGCCTGGGTGACAGAGCGAGACTCCATCTCAAAAACAAAACAAACAAAACAAAAAACAAAAAAAAGCTTGCTTAAACACAGTGAAGATCGCAGTAACATCTCTCTGGATGAATGTTGGTGATGATTTAATATTTGTCTTTTCCTACAGAAATGCTGCTCATGGATTCTCCCTTATTCAGGTGGACAACACAAAGGTTACCATGAAGGAAATCTTACTAAAGGCAGTGAAGCGAAGAAAAGGATCCCAGAAAGTTTCAGGTGGGATAGTTAAATCATATTCTCACAGTAGTAGAAGCTTAACCCTTATTAAAAGGGCATAGGGTGTGTGTGTGTGTGTGTGTGTGTGTGAGAGAGAGAGATGGCTGGCTAGATTGTTTCAGATGTCATTGCTAGAAGGTTTGGTTAGCAGATCTATGCAAGAAAAGGTGATTGTACACTGCCCCTGGGCCTCAGAAAGGGACTGGGTCAGCGGCATATGTGAGAAGAATGTATTCATATCAATTGTGGAAGTTCCTTCATTAATAATTTGTGGTAGACTCAGACAGAGCTACTTGCGCTGATGATCAGTTGATGTAAAGCTGTCTTGAAAACCGAATCAGTCCTAAACTTGAATCACTGCTATTAATTTCATGTTTTCACATAATTTCCCACGGGATAACTTTTAGTCACTAATATTTGTGGTATGGGGAAGAAAAGAAAAATTTCTCTTCATCCTTATCAAATGAGGGCAACCTTTTTTAAAAAAAGACAAATAAATAATGAATAAAAAGACAAATCACTTGATGTGCACAAATAACTCATTACCCAACTTTATATAGAAAATATGCTTATAGTGTTAGCTGTGAAATTTAAAGGATATATATCAGGATTGAGAAATAATTATCTTGAGAAATAGCTCAAAGATTTGTCATATCACAGACAACTTTAATATAAATCAACTCATGTATGACATGTTGATTATCTTAGCTCTGTAAATAGAGATTTCTTAAACACCTTTGATTTTACCTTTTGGAAAGGAAAAAAAGCATTGCTGGGGTTGAAGAAAATAGTTTTGTGCTCTTTTTAAGGGGAGGCATATAATCTGTTCCAGATTTAATTAGCTATCTTCAGATGAAAGCTGAAGTTTTAATAAAAGTTAGAAGAGATAACACAGTGAAGGACACGGATGAGCTGTCTCAAGGCCATATTCCAGGGGAACGATAAGAGCTGTAAAAAATGGCAGAGGAGAGCAATTGAATGGAGCAATGAAAATCTGATTCTCATAAAAAAGAGAGAGAGAGAGAGAGATGCTGGTAGGGGCGGTTGTAGATGAGACCTGCTAGCGTCTGCAAGCAATTTGGATGCTTGCCAGGAGTCATTGTTCACCCTCGGCTGTGGCGGCTCCGTCCAGATGTGCCAACTGCACGTTTCGGCTTTTGCCAGCTGACTGCGCCGTTTGATAACCAGCTCTCTGGATGCCCATCACTGGCCGCAGAGATAGAATTAAATGATGATGATCTTCCCACAAGTTGGGAAAGGAAACAATGCATATAAATCTTGATTTCATCTCAGCATGAGAAGTCTTTATCCATCATCACTCATAATGAACAAGTCGTTAGCTGGGATGAATGGTGTTCTGGTTTTTCCAAACACCTCTTTTGTTCATTTTTTGGGTGACTTTTATCCATTGCATGGGGGTCAAACTTCTTTGCATTTAGGGGATGATTGAAGAGGCACAGCCACTCCTTCCCAGTGAAAAGTGGATATTTTGGGGTTCCAGATGCCAATCTAATAGCTTTTAAACAGCTTTAGATAATCAAAGATATTTAGTAGGCATTCACCCTTTCGGATCCTGGTTCTTTACTCTTGTTTTGTTCCCAAATATTTTATATAAAAGTATGTTTGTGATATAATGCATTATATTCTAAGAAGGCCTTATTCTGAATTGTCCAAGGAGAAGGTGAAACTTTTTTAAGCTTCTTAGTAGAAATTCCACTGTCACAGATTTTTCAGACCATGAAACTCTATGAACTTACCTAGATACAGCTGAGCCAGTATCTTTCCTTCTGTCTCCTGTCGTCTCTGTCCAATTGCATACCCGTTTTTCTATGTCCATTCCCAGCATTTATCATACACACATTTATTTATGTTCACCTTTGTGTACACATTACTGCCATTTCCATCAGAGTCTTTGCCATATCCTTGGCAAAGAGTTAGGACTCGGTTATCTGAAAAACAGTGATCTGCATTATTTATTCCTTTTCATACAAGAGAAGCCAATTGAGATTGATACATTTACATAAATTACTGTCCATTTTCTTAATCCAAAAAGCTTTTTAACAAAAGAAGCTCTTTCTGTAGCTTTAATAAGTCTGGTCTCATAAAACAGAAGGATCTCCAGTTTGGTAAAGATATTTGTTTAAGGTTAGGTTGGTAAAGGCAGGGTACATCTTGTGTTTTTGAACTTTTGTACTGTAGAGTAGACTTTTTTGGAGAGTGATTAATGAAAAGAAGAAAATCCTCTTGTCATAGAAAGTAACACGTAGAAAGTACTTAAAAAATTGTTGGTGCTCACAGTTGGCTATGAAATGCCTATTAGTTACCTATTGTGACACATGAACTTAGTCATGAACTTGGTAGAAAGAGATGCCAGGTTAGAGGCACTCATCCTGCACTTCCTGAGCCTCTGTCACAATGACCAGCTTAGTCTTTCCAAAAATGTGCCTACCATGCCCCATGTCTGGGACAGAATTAGAGTGATCAGCCCTGTCGTCAAACAGCTTTTACCTGATTGAGTACAGAACAGCACTTGTCTCTTTGCTACCCTTATTGAACGTCAGTGAAGAAGGGGGGAAATACCACTTCGAATCAAAATACACATGCCATGTAGAGTCAGTAGTTATCACAGAGGTTAGTTGTGCTAAAACAAGATTTCAGAAATCCTTTGATAGGCTGACAGTGAACTTGTTCCTTGCCCACAGACATTTCTCTTCTCTTACCTTTTTTCAGACTGACTACACAATTGTTTGTTTGATAATAATAATAAATTTAAAGCTTAAACATTTCATTATTAAATCAAAATGTAGGCCTAATGGCAGTCCTAATATTTGCTCTCTTGTCCTTCAGTCTGGCACTCCTTCCCCAGTTTTCATTTGTGAAAAATCAGAAGGTGGTAGGTATTTGCTTGAGCAAAAGAACTCTTCTTTGTTTAGGTAAATAGCTTTGTCAGTTGAAGCCCTTAGGGTTTCAAAATCATTTTGCTTTTTAGGATAGACTATCATTTACAGACACTTGTAACTGACCTAAAATTTTGATTTGCGTTATTTGTAATTATTTCATCAACTCAAAACTATGAACACTGCATGGGTTTTTTTCTATTAGTATTCATGATGGAAAGAATATACTATAGTAGTCTTTTCACAGTATGTTTCAGTCAGTTCTCTGCTAAGGTCTGTTTTTTATGCCTATTTTTAAATGTCTCTTTTAAAGTTTCTCTTCAGCCTTTCATTTTTTTTTTTTTTACTGACCTACTTGACATTTGGAATCTACCTGCATTGGCAGGAAGTCCTTACTATTTAAGAAAATTGTGATTGGAGAATCCAGTTTTAGACGAATTAGATGAAGCCTCTTTACTCATGTTAACAGTTGGGTGGGTGTGTTTTTGACACAGTAAAGAGTGGCTTGTCAGGTCCTTTGATTTAGGCAGTAAGATATACTAAGCTGTTATTTAGTGAATAAAGGCCTTAATTCAAGTTCTCCCTCTGTCAAGCTTACCCTCACAATCAGTGACCTTCTGAGTTTCTTAGTACTTGTTGGTTTAAAAATGCAGTTAACCATCAGCCCTTCCCAGCCTTCTGAAGCATTATATTGGGCGTGACAGACACACTGCTGAGAAATTGATCAATTTCAATTTTTTTAACATTGACACAGAAATATAGATACCTCTAGATCTACAGAAGAGAGAGCATCAAAGTGGGGTTTGCTAAGCAGAATAGTTTTCCGCATAACTTGTCTCAGTAGTCTCATGAAATAGAGGTGATTTTCTGTATTATCTGTGGAAAGATTGAACAGGAGCATCTTAACTTTTTCTTATTCCTGTCCATTCTTTTGATATGAAAGAAATTTTTATTAGTCTGAAGATTCTTTTTTTTTTATTTTTTTTATTTTTATTTTTTTTTGAGACGGAGTCTCGCTCTGTCGCCCAGGCTGGAGTGCAGTGACGCAATCTCGGCTCACTGCAAGCTCCGCCTGATTCTTTTAAAAAGTTCTTACAATATTGTTAATAAGCCTAGTGATATTCATTCCTACTTTTATAAAATTTCGTGTAGAACTTGAAAGAAAAGTGTTAGCTTTGTCAAGTGGACTCTCTTCTAACTCTATATCTGTTTAGAATCACAGAGCACCTTATTGCTTGCTAATTTACTTTGTTTTCCAAGACCCTTAGAATGTCACCAGTGAGATAGTCTACAGGGCTTCTCAAACATTATTCCGCCAAGTACTACTAGGAGCCGGGGGTAGTAAACATGTACAACAGGGTATGGGGTTCCGGTCTGAGGGACAATGATGGCATCATTAGACTCTTAAGTTGTATCTAAAAATTTCATGTAAAATGTAAATATCGATCCATAATGTATCTGTGGCTATTTCGTACATTCACTTATGTGCTCCCCTGTGTCAGACCTAAGGAGGACCTTTTTCTAGAGCAAGAGTATACATAAGGGGCTGAGAGGGAGAATAATAGGATGCAGGGGAGCTCTCTGCATCCTGTAGGGTGTTCGGGGAGCCCCTCTCTGAGAAATTGACGTTTAAACAATGACCTTCACATTTAAGCTATGAACAGTTTAGGAGTAGGGCAGGGACAATGCCAGTCAAAGCAGTGGCTTACCATATTTTAATGTAAAAAGAACATTTAAGATTACTTTGCAGTTTAATTTACTTAACCCCCCACCCCGCCAAAAAAAAAAAAAAAATTGTAATAAAATTGACCCTTTAAGGGAGATAAAGCAGGTTCCCTGCACAGTAAGTGGCACCGTCATCTACCCATTCACCTGAGCCACATATCCAGCTGTCAGTCTTGAATTTTTCCTGCACTGCTTCCCCACATCTTATCCATTAGCAAATCTTATCAGTTTTACCTCTAGAATATATCCTGAATCCATTTAGTTGTCTTCATCTCTGTTGGATGGGTCCAAGTCACCGTGACTCTCCACCTAGACTGCTGAAATAGCACCCTGGCTGGTTTTTCTGCTTGTGTTCTTGGCCTGTCTCCAGTCTGTTGTTTACACAGCAACCAAAGAGAGATTTTAAAATATGAGTCAGAGCATATCTGTTCCAAACTCTTCAGTGACTTTCAGTTCTGTATAGAATTAAATCCAAATTTTTAACCACCGTGAAATACACTGAGGCCCAAAGAGGATAAGAGACATACAGAGAGTATGAACGCAAAGAAATAAAAGAACTTGAAAGAAATGGAGAAAAAAATACAGAGTTGATGATTGCCTTATGACAGAGGGATACCGATCAGGAAGAGACCCTGGGCACCCAAGGCCATGGGGAGGTGCGGAATTTAGAGCCTGTGACCCACTGTGGACCTGCTGTAGTAGACTGGCTGCAGCAGGGTCAGTCTCCATAATACTACACACAGTAGGCCTTACATTCATGCCAGATAGACTAAGAAAGTTGTATACAGATGAATTTATTATTTATTAAGTGTATTTTAGTCAGGCACAGTAGCTCACACCTGTAATTCCAACACTTGGGAGGCCAAGGCAGGAGGATTGCTCGAACCCAGGAGTTTGAGACCACACTGGACAACATAGTGAAACCCTGTCTTCACAAAAAATTTAAAAAATTAGCCAGGCATGGTGGCACATGCGTGTAGTCCCAGTGACTCGGGAGGCTGATGTGGGAGGATTGGTTAAACCCAGGAGGTCAAGGCTACAGTGAGGCATGATCACACCACTGCACTTCAGCCTGGGTGACAGAGCAAGACTCTGTATTGGGGGGGTGGGTGTTATTTTAAAGGGGATTTGTGTGCCATGGGAGGAGTTGGTCTTTCCAAAAGGAGGACCCCTTCCAAGGACATGGGAGCTAATGAATGGAGTGCCTTGGTGTACCTAGAAATATTACCTCATTTAATCTGTACAACATCCCTGGAAAGTAGATTTTATTATGCCTGTTTTGAAGATGAGGCTTTAGAAATGTTAAAGGTAAAGGAAAAAAGAGGTGCATCTTAGAATTAAAGACCTATGGTAACTATTTATGTAATGATGTACTTCTCTGAGCCTCACCTTCCTCAGCTCTAAGAGGTTAAACTTGCCCAAGTTTCCTCAGTAAGTAAATGGTGAATCTAAATTGGAGCCCAGGCTTTTTTGACCTCAAAGCCCATACTCTTTTTATTTGTACCATGTTGCTTATTAGAACCCTAATGGGAGAACAAATTTAAAATTCTGTAAACAGAAATGTTTATTGATTCTGAGATCTAAATGCACTAGGGAAGTGCAGCATTTAAAGGAACCCTGTGGTGAATCTGGATATAAAGCCAGGAATTCTTTTTGTAATTGCACAATTTAGACAAATTGTATTGGTGTCAGTTTTAATGTTTTATGTCTAGCTTTCTTAAAGCAACATACACCTGTCCTAAGCTGCCCTTGGAAAAGGGAAACCCATATATATTTTAGATGGAGTAGGGTTTTTAACACCCTTCTAGCCTGAAATGCCCTCTGAAGGCTAATGTAAGCTAAAGAATCTTCTGGCTATAGGGTTGAACAGAGAGTCCTACTTCATGTGCAATTGGTACAGAAAATCCAGTATTCTTTCTTCTATCAAAGTAGAATTTGTAAGCCAGGGACACAGATTTGTGGTTTCCTTATGCTGTAACAGGTAATCCTTAGAATAAACACTGAACAAATGAATGAATGAATGAAAAATAGAACTGTTTAAGTGATCTTTGTCAAAAAAAAAGGCAGTAAATTCTGCAGACAATTGTTCCTCCTTATGGAAGAATAAATAATCATGCTGATGCCACTCATGCATAGGGGATGAATAGGAAACAGAGACCTGATACTCAGTATCCAGTGACCTATTGGGAAAATGCTACAGTAAATTAGGGCTGCTAAAGTGTTTAAATATGTGACTCAGAAGTGCCCCGGGCAAGGAGCTCCCAGTTCACTATTCCTGCCTGCCTCCTTTCTCTGCTTCTTTATCTTACTGTTCCATCTCACCTGAGCCTCTCGCTGTCTGGAGTGCTCTGAGGCTCCTGATGGATCTTCCCAAATATAGAGCACAGCACATTGAAGATGGCATTGCAGTCAACTATTTTATCCAGAAAGCCTAGAAATTTAGAGAATTTATGTCAAGCAAAAATCTTTTGGAACCACTTTAGAGACCCAATTATTTTAGAAGGGTGTTATGAGCTCTCACAACTGCCACATCAGAAAAACTTGAAATATATCATTTGCCAAAACTATGTTTGACCAGCATTTACTCTTCCTGCTAGTCGCTAATCTTTCAGAAGTTCCTTTTCCATTATAAAATCTATTCATTCCCATCATCTCGGCAGTCATAAGTGTGGATTCGATTAATGAAAAAGCAGACTGAAAGGAAGAAAAAAGACATATGCCCCAAGAGGCTATGTGGTGGTATGGGAGACACATACATACTTAGAAGTCAGACAGCCTTCTCCTGGGTTCACTAGGGTCTGATTCGAGAGCACTGCCAGTTTAATAATAGCTTCTCAGGAAATAATACTACATTACATGTACATATTGATTGTAAACTGCATCCTGATTTTATAAATGTTTTAAAGAATGAAAATCTATCTCAGAATTAAGAAATTCTGGAAACTGTGTATGTGTGTAATGATATACTTAACCTCTCTAAGCCTCACTTTCCTCAACTCTAACATGGAAGAGGCTGAGCGAGGATTAATCAAGGCACTGGAGGAAAGGGCTATGTGTGCTCTTGAGCTCTGTGTGGCTCTGAGATGCCCTGTTTAGTTCAGCTGTCATCAAATGCTGCCTCCTCTGTGCCATGCTGCCTGCTCTGTGCCATGCTGCACTAGAAATCAGGTGGAAAACCCAATGAGTACACATAAAAAAAGGGATTAAAATGTGGTAAATTGTCAAGCAGATGTATATAAGCTACTAAAGCAGCACAGGTAAGGGAGTCCCACTTGAAACTACTGGGTTGGGTAGGGGACTGAGAAAAGATGCTCTGGGGTGATTTATTTGATGGCTCCTTAAAGATTAATTAGAACTTTGCCAGATGGGTAAATGAGAAGAACATTCTAAGTAGAGGAGACAACATGTTTTGAGATGTAGTCACAAAACATAGAAGTTCCAAATCACTGGAGCAGGAAGAGGGCAGAGGGTAAGCTACAGAAACTAGGCAGGGCCAGATCCGACCAGGCCAGGCCTGATAAGTGAGCTTAAAAATAGAAGTGCATTCATGTTTTGGGAGCTTGTTTTGTAACAGGCACTGTGTAGGCACTAACAATTTTGTAAAGACCAAGAAACGGTTCCTGCTCTCAAGCAGCTTTCTGTTTAGTTGGGATAAGCAGGCAATTATAATACCATGCAAGGGATACATGGAAGTAAGTATAGGGCCTGGGTGCACATGGGAAGCAGGGAGCCCTACTTCCATCCTGGGGAGTCAGGGAAGACTATCCCAAGCTGAAATCTGAAGATGAATAGAAACTAGGCAGGTAAAGAGGGATGGGAAAGAGTGTTCAGGCTGCTGTGGTCATCAGGGGCTAGGTCATGTCCGTATGTAAGCTGTGTTGAATGTGAACTTTATTCTGATGACAGAGGGGATCTATTGAAAGAAGGGCAATATATAATCAGAATTTCTCTTAGAAAACACTCATCTACATTGTGCAAATGAATTAGAGGCCAAAGAACGTGAAGCAGAGACACCAATGCAGAGGCTCTCAAGAAATCTGTCCAACAGATAGTGGAGCCCTGAATTAAGGCGTGCAGAAGAGTAGAAGCTACTCATCGGGAAATGGAGGGATGGACACTATGGTAACATCTGATTTCTTTCATTAGAGCTAAATGCACAGTTTGGGAGAACTGAAATAGCTTTGACCTGTGGCCAGATCTCCTGGAGTTAATATCAAAAGAAGGTAGTGGCATTTAAGGATATTTTTTAAATAAAATTAAATACTTGTTGGGGAAGAAGCAAAGATTTTAGAGATGTGTGAAGTGAAAAATGAAGTTTTCCTATAACTTCCTTTGGTGTAAATCCTTTGGTTTTTTTTTTTCTTCAGTTCACATACAGCTATACATATAGGTTATACATTTCATGTGGACAGGATTCCTGTTGTTTGTTTTTGTTTTTATTTTTTAAATCACTTACATATTCAACATCTGTCAAGGTACCTGTCAAATAGTATACTCAGTAAATGCTTGCTAAGTGAACTCATGAAAAGTGCATATGTGTTAAGGTTTTTAGGGTAATTATGTCACACAGTATATATGATATTGCATTTACTTTTTTAACTCAATATGTCATAAGCACTATTCTATATTAGAGTGACCACACATTTTATCTTCCTAATAATTTATTCAACTTAGCTCTCTATCGAAGGATGTTTAGATTATTTCCAAATTTTCAGTATTACAAAAACATGCAGTGAACAATCTTGTTTGAATATTCATTGCATATTTGTGCTAGATTTTAAATATGGATTGCTTGTCAAATATTTATTTAAAATGTTGAGGAAAACAAATTGCCTTTCAAAAAGTTTATGCCTGGCCGAGCGTAGTGGCTCACACCTGTAATGCCAGCACTTTGGGAGGCTAAGGCAGACGGATCACCTGAGGTCGAGTTTGAGACCAGCCTGGCCAACATGGTGAAACCTCGTCTGTACTAAAAATACAAAAATTAGCCAAGTTAGGTGGCAGGTGCCTGTAATCCCAGGTACTCAGGAGGCTGAGGCAGGGAGAATCGCTTGAACCTGGGAAGCAGAGATTGCAGTGAGCCAAGATCGTGCCACTGTACTCTAGCATGGGTGACAGAGTAAGACTCTGTCTCAAAAAAAAAAAAAAAAAAGTTTATGCTCATTCTTTGACATTCCAAGAGTATGTGAGAATGCCCTTTTCCCCAGCTCCTTACCAACACTGAATGTTACCAGTCTTTAATTTCTGCCAAACTGATGGTTAGCAGCCAGTATCTCATTTTAATTTGCATTTCTGGGTCTTTATTGTCATTTAGTATTTTTAAATGTATTTATTAGCCATTTTATCTTTCTAAAAGATAGTTCTTTGGTCAGTCACGACTATTTTAATGGGAAAAAGGATTGAGAAAAAGCCTAATTTCAGAATACCATTTTTAAGATGTGCACCATAGTTTAGAATACAGCTTGTCCCCACCTCACTTCCCCCTACTTCCTGCCAAAGCAGGTGTGTATGCGTACACACACACACACCCCCCATCATGTAGAGAAATGGATCACGCATCTAAGCCACACAGCTTCACTTGTTTGCCTGCTGGCCCTTTGAGCACCAGCAAAGCTTTTGTTTATATGTTCAGAAAAAGCTGTCTAATAATTTACCAGACTTTAATCCACCTCCTATTTGAGAACTTCTGTTACCTGATTGCTTTGTTATCAACACTAGTTTAAAAAACAGATTTTTAGTTAAATGTTTATTAAATACTTCAGTCTGGTACATGTACATAGCACTTAGAAAATGCATCACAATCTGGAAGTCAGAAATATAGACAAAAACATTGTTACCCCTTAACCGATTTATTTTGGGGCAGCAGATCTAAGGACACGTCTGGCAGCATTATGAACAGCAGTGGCACCAAGGGCAACTGTAGGGGGTTAATGGGGACCCTGCATCATTCCTTGCCATGTGCCTGGTGAGTAAACTCCTAGAAGTTTCTGGGAATGGTAGCAAGTGGGGAAAAGGCTGCAACCAACAATCAATGTCACAAAGTGGGGATGACTAATTTGCTGAGGAGACCGTTGAGACAGATGTTTAATTAGCTGAAGTCAGAGTGGATAAATTGGGAGATTACTGCCTATGCAGAGAGATGCCTTTTCCCCCCTCATCTCTTTTGCAACTGCTTTTTGTGTGTGTGTCCTTACTTTTCTTTTTGAAGACAATATCCTCAGATTGGAGAGAGGTAGGAGAAAGGTAGAAAGTACCAAGGTAATGATTCCAATTTGATTACATCTACTGAATACTTACTGTATTCCAGGTATTTTTGTATTTAACCTTTACAAAAGACCTTGTGAGATGGGCATTATCTCTTTTTTACGGTAGAAAACCAAGGATATATATAAATATAGAGAGAAAGAGAGGACATGGAGTGCATGTGTGCACACTTGTATGTGTTTCTAATGAGTAATAGAGGTGAGATTTGAACCCAGACCTTTTGATTCTTGAGCCCAATGTTTTTTTTCCTTACACCACAGCTTCCTCACTTAAAATGTAATGTGGATGAGGGAACTTTCTGGAGTAAAGCTAATCATCTGTATATTGACCGGGAATCTATATATTGACGGGAGCTGCAATTGCCAAGTGTGTACATTTGTCAGACTATCAAATTGTATTTGTACAATTTGTGTGTATATTGCATGTAAATTTTACCTAAAAGTAAAAAGAGAATCTTAAACAAATATTGAGCTTCAGGTAATGCTATGTATGCTGAAGTAGTTCAGAGTGAATGTAGTAATATCTCCTCCTTGATTTGAAATACATTTTAAAAGATGGATTGATAATGTGATCAAGCAAGTATTGTAAAATATTGACTGTAGGTCTAGGTGATGGGTATATGGGTTCTCAGTGTTCAGTTCTTTCAACTTTTCTGTGGTTTAAAAATACTCATAATAAAATGGGAAAGAACTCACAAAAATTAAAAATACATAATTTAGATACTGTTGATACTAATATGAATTTCTGAATGTACAAACATGTATTCTTGTAGCATAGAAAGCACTAGGTTATTTTATTGTTATTAGCTCATCTGTTAAATAACACCTTTGAGGTCATAGTTTCTCCCATTGATCTGTGGTTTTAAGTTGCATATACAGTTACAGGTATAATAATCACCACTTACTAATACTCAAACTTGGCCAGGTGATCTGCCAGACACTTTTTTCCATTACACTTTAATCCTTAAAACAACTATTTGAATCAGTTGTCATGTTCATTTTATAAGTGAGAAAACTAAAGCTCAGGGAGGTTGCAGGACTTGCTGAGGTCGCACAACTAGTAGGGGAGTAAGGACTCAAAGCCAAATGGCCAAAGGTTGTACTGCTAGCCACTGTGGTGCTTCTTCCTACTGGATAAGGTTAGGGGGCCCACGGCTCAGTGGAAGCTGTTGCCTTTCTCTCTAGAGAGACCAAATGTCCCCGCTTCATCTGGGGGTGGCAGCAAGACTCAGTGGAAACGGCATGGGCTTTGGAACGAAACCAACCCCAGTCCCCAGGCCAGCTGTCCCTTTTACAAGCTGTGAAGTTAGGGAAGTCATCAGCCCCTTCTGACCTCAGTTGTCTTTTCTGTAAATAGAGGTAATAATACCTATCTTGCAGGGTTGTTGTCTTAACTGAATGCATATAAAACACTTAGTCCACAGTAGGCGCTCAGTGGACATCAGCTGCCATCATCCCTATTGCCACTATCATGCCAGGCACGCCATAAAACCTGGCTTTCTCTTTAGGTTTTGGTTTACTTCCTTTTCTATCCATATGATTTGGCTTTTTCCTGCACCTTTTGTTTTCCAGTGAATTAAGTCTATAGAAAGCTTTTACCTTGTGGTAGAATGAGCCTTTGAATTGTGTTTGAATTAGAATCTGCTGGAAGCACACTTTATTTTGAAGAAGGAGAAAACTAGACCCAGAGAGTCAACTCAAATGATTTTTTTTACTAATAAGTGAACCATACCATATATCTATAGGGATGGATTAATAGTCACAAGGCTTATTTATCAGATAGCTTATGTCTGCAAATTTAACTTCCTATGCCAAAGATTCTGGAGACAATGTGAACAAACTGTAATTGCCTGTAACAAACACATTTATAAGTAAGTTTTAAAAGTCTTTGTGTTCACAGTTTAGTAGCTCACAGACCCTGTTGCTGTTTCTCAGAAAACATTTAAAAGGAAGTATACTTAAATATCCATGTGATTTTGAAAATGAAAATGCTTCTATAATTACAGACAGGATTAGAGTGTTCCATGTGCCCATTACATCCTCCAGCCTCCATGAAGAGTCTCAGTCTGCACCAGAGGAAGCAGAAGGCCCTCTTTCTTCGGTCAGGCCATTGATGTGTTTATCCTGTTGGTAGCTGTAAGGAAAATTCTTCTCTACCAAGATTGATTTTAGCTACTTTCTATGAAAAAACCCTTGCTTTAGTAGAGTTACCCCACCACAGGAAACCAAGGACCTGAACCACCCAACTCCTGTTCTGCTGCTTACAGAGGCCTGATACTGGAGCTGTTTTACTCCCATAAGCAATGTAAAAGGCATTTTAAACAACTCCAATAGTAATTTTGCATAGTTCTTCCTTTTTGAGTAAATTACAAGTAGTGGCACTTTCTGCCGCATATCTGCAACAGCTTTAAGTGCATTATAAAGAAAAGAAGAAAAATAGCTAGTCAGTAAGGGCATTTCTTTTTCTGCCTTACATGACAATAATGTCCTGAGACAAAGAAGACTTAAAATCAGGAAAATGGCATTGGATTAGCACCATAAGGCAGATCTGGGGAGAGGACGTATCAGCATCTACCTCTCTGGTTACCTAGCTACTAATCATAGTATGGCAGGCAGCTAGGTGTGTAGATTCTACTGTGTCGTCGAACCAATTTTTCAAACAGAAAGTCAGTGAGATGTGATTAAAGCCCAAGTGCTGCAAAAGATACAAGGTGGTCTATTGGAACTCCTCAATCTTCCTGGAAACTGTCACCACATAATCACAGAAATATCAAATCATAGCAAAACTTAAGCTTTCCTTTTTTCGCCTTGTTTTTCTTTCTTTTCTTTTTTTTTTTTTTTTTTTTTGGCACACTACATTTAATAGCAGAACAATGTGAATTAAGATAACGTGTAACTTAAGTGTAAGAATCCCTGAGGGTCATGCAGATCTCTCAGGTACAGTGTGTCTGAAACTTAACTTACTGTTCAATGGAGTCTTGGCTACATTTCAGGTAGTGAATAAGGATATAAGGGTGACAGTTGGGTGATCTCAGAGAGCTAACATTCTAATAGAGGAGATGGCCAATAAACAAAGCAACAAAACACATTTGATAGGAATTCTTGCTCCGGCTTTTGTTAGTCCTTCCATTTTCTTTTTTTTTTCTTTTTTTTTTTTTTTTTTAAATAGAGTTTCACTCTTTTTGCCCAGGCTGGAGTGCAGTGGTGCAACCTTGGCCCACTGCAACCTCCACCTTCCAGGTTCAAGGGATTCTCCTGCCTCAACTTCCCAAGTAGCTGGGATTACAGGTGCACACCACCATGCCCGGCTAATTTTCGTATTTTTAGTTGTATTTTTAGACGGGGTTTTGCCATGTTGGCCAGGCTGGTCTCGAACTCCTGACCACAATTAATCCGCCTGCCTTGGCCTCCCAAAGTGCTGGGATTATAGGCGTGAGCCACTGCGCCCTGCTAGTCCTTCCTTTTTTTTTTTTTTTTTTTTTTTGAGACAGAGTCTCACTCTTTGTCACCCAGGCTGGAGTGCAATGGCATGATCTCGGCTCACCACAACCTCCACCTCCCGGGTTCAGGCAATTCTCCTGCCTCAGCCTCCCAAGTAGCTGGCACCACAGGCATGTGCCACCACGCCCGGCTAATTTTTGTATTTTTAGTAGAGACGGGGTTTCACCATCTTGGCCAGGCTGGTCTCGAACTCCTGACCTCATGATCCACCTGCCTCGGCCTCCCAAAGTGCTGGGATTACAGGCGTGAGCCACCGTGCCTGGCGGTCCTTCCATTTTCTAACAGAAAAGACTTCTTTGAGTCCTCAGGTTTGGGAGTTCCCCTCCTAGATGGAGTCTCTCTGGCTCCCAGGCTCAGGTATAACTTCATTCTTTCCACTCGTTTCCACGCATCTCCTAATTGCGCTACCAGCACCCCTCCTTGATGCAGGCAGGGAGAAGTGGACAGGGCAGAAAGGGCTGGGTAAATTCATGAGCAGTAAATGACTCCATCAACACTGGCCATCAAGGGAAACAGGCCATGTTCCAATCTTGGAAGCTGGGAAGGGACACTGATCCTCTCCAGAGATCAGTATCCCTCAGCCACTTAGGCTTGTGGCAGAGGCACCATGGCCCTGTCTCCGGTAAGGTCCAAATACACTGATCTTGCCAGCTGCTGGTAAGCACCTTGCAAAAGAAGAGAATGAGAGCCCCCCCTTTTCCTTGAGTACAGTGAAAGCTCCTTTTGGAGAGGTAGGTTCCTTATGGTTTACCAGCACCGCAGCTCGCCCAGGGTTGGTGGTTAGCACATTTGTGGAATGAACTAAGATGTAGTGAAAACCAATCCACAGCTCCTAGCCGCTTGTCTCTCAGCCAGCCCACACCTGAGGCCACCACTTTCTGTTTAGGAGTGGATTCACTGTACTTTGTTTATCAGAGACCAAACTCCCTCGGAGAATTACATCATCAAATGAAAATGTAAATGTGTTTAAAATGAAAGGCGATGCGCATCCGTTGAAATTAGTGTTGCTGCCCAGGTTCCCGTAATGATATAGATCTCTTCTGAGTCCTTGGGGAGCCAGAGGAGTATACCAAAAGCAGACATTTTAAACACTGATAGTCACGTAAGGGTGCCCAGCAGGAGGAAGTTACTGCAGGAAGCTACTGTATTGCAGAAAAAGAAAAAAAAGTAAAGCAAACTCAACTTTCCAAAGGGCGTGTGGATGTGTGTGAAAGAGAGAGAGAGCGCACAGCCTAAGTCCTCATTCTCTCTAAGTTAATAGATATTGTCTGATATTTATAATAACTTATTTAAGTAGTTGAATGGGAATGTTAATAAAAAATAGGAAGGTGAGTAACAGAAATCACACACACAAAAAAACTTAAATTGCCTATAAGGAGGGACTGAAGAATGGGACAGGGAATTACTCTTTTTTCATCATAGGACTTAACAGCATTATTTACTCTTAAAACTATATGTATGAGGCCCGGGCGCAGTGGCTCATGCCTGTAATCCCAGCACTTTGGCAGGCTGAGGCGGGTGGATCACGAGGTCAGGAGTTCAAGACCAGCCTGGCCAAGATGGTGAAACTCCGTCTCTACTAAAAATACAAAAAATTAGCTGGGCATGGTGGCACACGCCTGTAGTCCCAGCTACTCCAGAGGCTGAGGCAGAGAACTGCTTAAACCTGGCAGGGGTGGAGCTTGCAGTGAGCCAAGATCGCGCCACTGTATTCCAGCCTGGGCGACAGTGAGATTACGTCTCAAAAACAAAACAAAAAAAAAACCGCTATATGTATGAATCCCAGCATTTTGGGAGGCCGAGGCGGGCAGATCACGAGGTCAGGAGATCGAGACCATCCTAGCTAACACAGTGAAACCCTACCTCTACTAAAAATACAAAAAATTAGCTGGACGTGGTGGCACACGCCTGTAGTCCCAGCTACTTGGGAGGCTGAGGCAGGAGAATCGCTTGAACCCTGGAGGTGGAGGTTGCAGTGAGCCGAGATCGCGCCACTGCACTCCAGCCTGGGTGACAGAGCAAGACTCTGTCTCAAAAAAAAAAAAAAAAAAAAAAAAAAGGAAAAAAAAATATGTATACTACTTTGATTAAAGTTAATTTTTAAATTTTGTTAAAAGAAAACAGCTTACTTTCAACTTCTGGAGCATAGAAGGATCTTTCTTTCCTTACTTATGTGGACTTTGTCTATTTGAAAATGCCCTTTCTCCTAAAAGCAAACCATTCATTTCATCATGTTGGATGTCAGATTTTCTGAGAACATCATTATTAAATAGTTGTTTCTTATTATAAACGTTTTCAAACTTGTTAAGACCAAAATGTTATATGAGTATAGTCAGTGTATTGTGATTCTGCCAACACTTTGTCTCTGTGACCCATATTTTCCGTAGGTTAAAGCATAAGCTATTAGCTGGATACTCTGTCCCATTCTAAGGATGACTAATATCTCAAATATAAATGAAAACAGCTGCTTTTCCATAACATTAGAGTCCCAAACAGCTGTCACATGTACATTTTGACATTCTTACTTCTTTTTAAATTGGGACAAAAATTAGTTTACTGGATTTGCTGATCTAGTTAAGTGTATCATCTAACTTCTGTGGAGAGGTACAGAAGAGGTCATAGGAAAGTCCATGGAGTCAGCATGCAGACATACCCAAAGGCTTGAACTTACTTAAAATGTAAACCCTGTGATGAGACCCTTCTGTGCCAAGAACATAAGGTCTGTAAGGGCCTGGCAGTGGCTGCTGCACCACTGCCACCTTTGCCAGCAAGCCTGAACCTCGGCAGACAGCCATTGTTCTCTGTTCCGCTGAAGAGATTGTGGAGTACCACCCCATTGTCTCCTGAACGCCTAAGTCAGTGCATTCTCCTCTTTTGCGACCCTTGGAGGATTTATTTTGGGAGGTGGCTGTTGCAGATCAGAAGATCATGCTTCCTTTATTAGCTTAAAACTGGTCATTCTCTGTCTTTGAGCTCCTTGCTTTAGTCTCCTCTTCAATAAAATAAGGTCCCAACCAAATCATAGTCTTCTGGTTGATAGCCTTAACTGTGGAGCTTAGTTAAGACCTGGGCTGTAGAAGACCTACCTGGTTCCACCCCTGCTCCTGTTACTTTTCCTTTTTGTTTTTGTTTTTTTGTTTTGTTTGAGATGGAGTTTTGCTCTTGTTGCCCAGGCTGGAGTGCAATGGCGCAATCTCAGCTCACCACAACCTCCGCCTCCCAGGTTCAAGCGATTCTCCTGCCTCAGCCTCCCAAGTAGCTGGGATTACAGGCATGTGCCACCGCGCCCAGCTAATTTTGTATTTTTAGTAGAGACGGAGTTTCTCCATGTTGGTCAGGCTGGTCTTGAACCCCCGACCTCAGGTGATCTGCCCACCTCAGCCTCCCAAAGTGCTGCGATTACAGGCGTGAGCCACCGCGCCTGGCCTCCTGTTACTTTTTCTAGCTCTCTGATAAGTTTCTTAACCTGTTTGAACTTCATTTTCCTCATTTATGAATGAAAATAATAATAATGTCTTCTTCAAAGCATTATTGTGAGAATTAAGCAGAGATCCTTGCAAAGCACCAAGGACCCAGTAAGTCTTTGCTGTTACTATCTTATCACTCAGTAAATGTTAGTCCTGTCCCCTTCTTTCAGTTTCAGTCATAAAACCTAGTCAGACTCACAATTTTGTGGTCTCATGCTCTTTTTATATGAATATGACTGCTTTGAGTTACAGTTCAGAAGAGACTCCAGCTGCTAAGGAACCCAGCTCAAATTGAGTCCACATATTAGGTACAGCCCAGAATGTGTGCATCTGTCTGCCCAGCTGCTCATTTGGGCTTTTCCAGGGGTCCGAGGCCCCTTGTCAGAGCAGCAGAGCATCAGCAAGAACATAGGAGTGCACGTGTAGGAATGACCTAGCCTTCCTCTGGAGCACCCTGCATCTGGAGCACGATATGCAGAAGGGTTAAAAGCTGGAGAAACTTTAGTCATAAATTTTCTTTTCAGCAGGACTTCCCAGGGAACATCTGACATTAGCAGAGAGGAAATGCTGATTGGCCTGGGAGTCAGCTGAAGGAGACAGGAACTGCAGTGGAAGCTGCTGGATTTACTGTTATTAGCAAGGCAAATGGAAAGCCAGCAGGGCAGCCCAGCTCCCAGATAATAGATCTAACAAGAAGGAAAACTCTGAGAAAGGAAAATGGCTGACAGCCACATCTCTTCTTCTGCCATTTTTCCCATTGCTTTTACCTTTTTGTTTGTAGCACAAAGAGAAGCAATATCTTCGATTGTAAGTCACAATTGGCTTAAAATAAAACAGGATATATAATTCAGCTTCTTATCTGTTTAAGATAAGAAGCTTGAGAGTTGAACATGGCAAAATGTGCAAAATTGTATTAATGTATTAAGAAATAGTTGCTATTTATTGAGCACTTATGTGCCAAACTAAGTGCTTTACATGTGTTGTCTCATTTAATCTGTATAATAACCACATGAGTTAGAAATTATCATCATTCCCCACTTAGAGATAAGGAACCAGTGCTTAGAGCACTTAAGTAATTTCCAAAGGTCTTATGAATTGGTGGTAGTGCTTGACCCCACCATCACGGTCCTACCAACCTAGTAGAAGGTACTGAGGCGAGAACTTAAATGGCTGTTATAAAGCTGGACAGGGTAGTGGTAATTAAAGTGCTGGGAGTGTATTTAGGGCAATCTAAATCTATGCTCCTAGGTTGCAGTCCTCAAGCCTGGCCTCTTTACTTACGTAAAAAAATTAAAAATAAATAAATAAATAAGTACTTACCAAGGCTTGTGTTCTGACTTGAAACACAACCTCGCTTGGCACAATGGTTATTAGAAGGAAGATGGGGCAGGCAGAGAGAAGCCCTGTTGGCAGGTGGAGCCAATCTCTGAAGGATCTGGCCCCCACAGCAGGGAACAGGGCAGATGGGCAATCAGCAGTGGGGGGCCATAAGGACAGCGGGGGAACTGCAGGTCCTGGCAGCAAGGACCAGGGAAGCAGATGATGCTCAGCATCCGGGGGTGGCCGTACCAAGAGCCACAGCTTATCCGGGGTTAGATCACAAAGGCAACAGGTGAGTAAAAATCCCGTTGTCAAAATTACCTATAGGAAAGAAAAATCTCTTTAAAAATGCCCATCAGAGGCAATGTAATTTTTCTCATTAAATTCACACAGCTTTTTTCTCTAGCATCATAACAGCTAAAAGTACATATTTTTAAATGCTAAAATCAAATTTGTTCTAGAAAGACTGAGGCACTATCATCTACCCATTTAATGCAGTTAGTCACTTATCACACATTTACAAGGTTCCATAGTTGCAAAGATGATTTCTGGACTCCTGCCTCATATTCCCACTCTTGGGGCTCATTGGATCACTGAGAGTCATGGCAAGTGGAATTCTCCCAACTGCTTAAATTGTGCTCTTGGTCAGGTCTTTCCCTCTTTTTTTCCTCTTTTCTACCTAGCAAGTATGGTTGAATTCAGATAAATGTATGATTTATGTACAAGGAAATCCAGGCGGGCAGGCAGCATCAGAGGGCAGGGCAGGATTTTCAGAGAGGCACACTGAGAACCTAGCATGACACCAGGCCTGAGGGCAGGATTGGGCCAGGAGCAATGACAGTTACCTGAATGAGACGTAAAGGCCAAGGCTAGAGTTTTTAAAAAGGAAGCCCTGTTTTTGGTTGGCTGGGGATTGTAGAAATCCTATTGCCTTGAAGCAGAGCCTGCAGACGTTAACTGGTGCAACTTTCCCTATTGTGGGGGAAGGAAGGAAGCCAGTCTGGGACTCTGGTTGGGCCTGATATCATGGGGTCAGAAGGAGAAAAGATAAGACTTAGGGGATAATCAAAAAAGGAGGAATATGATTTTGACAAGCTGAAGGAGTCAGTCTGGGTGAAGGCAAGGGCGCAGTAGTGACATGGAGGTAGGAAACCAGGACATATATGCACTGAACAGTTGAGTCTAGTTTGGGTCATAGAGGACATAGATGGACAAGAAATTAGGATGGATAGAAAGCCTTGAGAGTGGGGTAAGGAATTTGCATCTAAACTAGTAGCCTGCAAGGAAGTTGTGAAAGGATTGTATGAAAGTGATACCTTGAATCTACCAGAATTTGGCTCTAGAGAGCACTCTCAAACAATAGGGTGAAGAGTGGTTGGCTGGAGGCCAGAAGAAGGTTGAGAAACCATTACTGCGGCCTGAGTGAGAAGGAATGCAAGGGAGATGTATTAAGTGGGTAGAGTCTGCAGAACTTGGGAGCCAATTTAATGTCAACAGCAAGGGGGAAGGCTAAGAAGTATTCCAAACTTGAGAGTGCCGTGTTCACTATGCCAAGTCCTTAGAGGCCAGATTCAGAGTCTTGTTCATCTTCATATCTAGTGTCTAGCTCATGACATGGCACATGGTAGGAGTTTAGTACAGTTTGATGAACCAACTGATTTAATTCATTGGGTGAATCGTGGTGTCATCATTGGAAGCCCAGTTACAAGGAAAAAAAGCTGGTTTGAGAATGGAAGGATGGTAAGTTTATAGTTGATTGTCCTGTAAAGTTAGAAGCAAAAAAGGGCTTAGAGTTCTCTTTCTTCCTGCAAAGGCTGGTCCAACCATTCACTGGCAGTGGTGCTTCCCTGAAGAGTTGGTAGAAGTCCCTAAAGAGGCCCTGTAGCCTTTTGTCCCACCCAGGGATAGAGCCCCTTCCACCAGGGCCACTGGCATCAAGCTAGCCAAAGAATAATCCTAGTGCCTCACTGAATCTGCTCAAAATCCTGTCAAGTACATACAGCTACTGTCTTATCCTCATTTAACAGAGGAAGAGACTGAAGTTCAAGAGGAAGTGGTTTACCTAGATTTGAATGAAAGTCTTCAGCTTCCAATATATCATAACAGAGTCTGCTGACTGAAAACAGTTGGCTCTAAGCTTGCTCTCCACTGACTCAGGCTGGAGTCACCACTTTTATATAGCTCAGAGAAGGCTGAAGACAAATGAAGTCTCATTTTTGTTTCTTCTGTTTTTTGTCCTTAGGTGCTTGTGACTAAATTCACTAATTTCACTGGCTGTCAAGGCTGTGTTAAGGAAAATGGGTTTGAACTGCTGTGGGTTTTGAGTACTGGACTGGATGTCAGAAACCTTTGCCATCATGGGAAATTCTGTCACTCTGGATTTACTGTCTGTTCCCCACAGCTAAATTCCTCCGCAGTGTGATTTAGCACCCTGGATCCCCATCAACCAGTTTTGGCATTTATTTGAATGCATTACCCCACTGGTTTCCATAAACTGTTTTACAATTGTTTAAAATAAATGACTGTTTATTTCCACAAAACCATCTGTATTTCTTCACAGAGCAACAGATAACTGTATGTAAAATTTGGTATTGTCACAGTGACTCAAGTGAAGAGAAACAACGTTGGATGGAAAAATTGGATTCTTAGGGACAATGGTAAAGGTTTCCAACCTCTCTAACAGGTGATATCTGGATTTCAAGGAGGAAAAAAAATTTTCCTTTTTTACAAATAATAGGGGACCTCCTTTCTCTAAAGAGAAGTACATTCCTACTGGCTGCATAGTGATAGGATGTAGAGTATTAGCACTCCTCATGGTAGTGAAGGGTCTGCACCTTCTAGCACACTCTCTGCCTACAACAGCATATATGAGGCTCCTGTCCAGTGGCTCCCAACCTTCTGCAAGTTTTGAAGTTTTTGGTTGTACATGTGTTACCTCTTGTTCTGATGTTGAGTGGGCTCCACTTAGGCCTGTGTGTTGTGGCTCAGATAACTTTGGTAGGATATGTGTTGGGATAGGTGGCTACTGAAGATGGACCTGGGTAAGAGAACCAGACTGATCGGGATGAGGGATTGGACCCTGTCAATGGTGGTCTTCCATTCTAGTTCCATCCATCCCTAGGAAAGCCAGTCAGAGTTGGGACACTAATGGGAATCTCTAAACAGTGGAGGCATTTGGAGTCAAATGGAGGTGGAGCTCCAAGTCTACTTTGGCGGAAGAGGTAGGATGGTAGCTAAGTAGGCTGGGCTTGTTTCATCACCAGATGATCACTAAACATACCTGTATGCTGAGGCTGTCCTAGGACTGTAGGGATGCTGAAATGTGCTTTCCATTCTCAACTTGCATATATGTAGTACAAGAGGTCTTTGTAGTGTGGGTTGCACGAAGAAGTCCAGAGACAGTGGCATCTAAGCAGAGTTTTGATTCCTTGAGTGGGAAAAAACATAGACTAAAGAAGTGAAGTAGAGGGAAGATTGTTCCAAACTGAGGGACTAGTATGAGCAAAGGCACAGATGGTTGAAACGGCATGGTTTGGAGGATATTTCTGGATTACTATATCATTAGAGGGGAGGAAGATGAGGCCAGTAAGGCTGACCTGGAGGTTTCAGCCCCTCATAGAGAACTAGAGACCCTTCTCTTTCCGAGTGCTGCTTAGAAAGCAGAAGCAGCAACCCAGGCATAGGGACAATGCAGCTAAAGCTACAGACTTCGTGAAAACCGTGAACCAGGCATCCTTTCTACTTACACGTTTTACTTGTATTAACTCAGTGAATCCTTGCAACAACTCTAAGATATAGATGCCCATTTGTACAGATGGGAAAGTAATGTGCAGAAAGGCTAAGTAACTTACCCAGGATTACATAACGTGTGAGTGGTGGAGCTAGGACTTCAAACCCAAGCAGTCTGGCTTATAAGCGTTACATCATACTGTCTCAAATGTGCTGGGGTCTGCAGAGTTTGCAGTACATTCCCTAGATACACACTTTATTAAGCTTAGGCAGGGATCAAATCCAGACCTTTTCTCTACCCACAGGCTGTAGGGATGGACTCCTGACCACCACTTATCTCAAAGCTGCGTGGAGGCTTCAGAACTGCCCTAGAGGAAGACCAGAGACATTATGGGACACCTTTGTTTTCTGTGGCTCTGGGTAGAATCCATGAGGAGGTTGGGGCGGGTGTAGTTATCAGGCCGTGGTGATAACAGGAGCGAATGTGATCTGGCCCTTGGTCTGCAGTTGTGGCCTGCCTTTGTAAACAGTTTTTGTTCTTAATTTTTTTAATTTTATATATATATATATATATTAGACATATATATGTATTAGACAAGGTCTTGCTTTGTCATCCAGGATGGAGCACAGTGGCGTGATCATAGCTCACTACAGCCTTGATCTCCTAGGCTCAAGCAATCCTCCCACCTCAGCCTTCCAAGCAGCTAAGACAAGTGTGTGCTACCATACCAGTCTAATTTTTATTTTCTGTAGAGACGGGATCTTACTATGTTGCTCAGGCTGTTCTCGAACTCCTGGCATCAAGCGATCCTCCCCACTTGACCTCCCAAAGTGCTGGGATTACAGGCATGAGCGACCACACCCAGCTGTAAACAGTCTTTGTAGTCTGGCCCCAGATGCTCCAGTCAGTCCTCTTCACCTTTGCCTGCTCAGCCCCTTTAAGCAGCACTGGAAGCTTCTGTGGTCTACCTGTAGCTTGACTATGGACCTCAGGAACCCTTGAACAGGCTCTATCCCAATTTAGTTCCTGGCTCCTCAACTGTTTAGGTCTCTCTCCAGAGCCACTGAGCCTACATGATGTGTGAGGAGTCAGATGGTGTGAGAGGAGACTCAAGGAGGTTCCAGGGGCCACAGTCTTCTCTAGTCTGGTCTAGCTGGAATAATCTCTGAGATTGTTCCACCTCATTTTTTAAAATTGAATTTTTAAAATAAATGTAATACTTATAATCATCTACTGTCAAAAGCCCAAACATGATAGGCATCTATAAAGTAAAAATCAAAAGCCATCTTCTTTGCTGCTATACCTTCCTCCACCCCACAGGTTACTATAGGTAGAAGAACGGCTGTGAGAATGGTTTGGTTCATGACCCTCCAGATTGTGCTGTGTGTTTCACAAATCCACATATCAGTGCACCTATGTAATTGGGGTTTTACTTTACTGACATGTAGCCTACTCTGTACATTCTATATCTTATAAATTTAATAATGTATCATAGGATTCTTCCCATGTCTTATTAACTTAGCTTTATTTTATTTTAGAGATAGTCTTGCTCTGTTGCCCAGGCTGGAGTGCAGTGGCACCATCGTAGCTCATGGTAACCTTGAACTCCTGAGTTTAAGCAGTCCTCCTGCCTCAGCCTCCCAAGTAGCTGACACTATAGCTCCACAGCACCACAACCAGCTAATTTTTTTTTTTAAATTTTTTGTAGCAATGAGGTTTCACTGGTATGGAGCTCCCGCTCTCAAGTGATCTTCCCACTTGCGCCTCCCAAAGTGTTGGGATTACAGATGTAATGTGGGATTACAGATGTAGTATGGGATTACAGATGTAATGTGAGCCACTGCACCCAACCAACTTAGCTTATTCTTATAACAACCATATGACAGCCCAGTGTATAGATATACCATAATTTATTTAATAGTTGCCTACCGGTAAATGTTTAGGTTGTATGAAATTTTTTTATATTAAAACAGTACTTTAATGAACATCTTTGAACATACATCATTGTATACTTGGGCTAATATTTCTTAGGAATATTGGCTAGAAGAAGTAGATTGTTGAGTTCAATTTTCAGTGCCACCTTGTGGAAGGCATTCTATTTAACAAAGATTGTTAAGCACCAACAAAGAGCCTTTTGCTATGCTGAAGCCCTGGGAAGACAGAGTTGAGTTTTTTTGAAAGCCCTCCACCCCGTCTTCAAAGAGTGCCCTTATGCTGGCTAGGTGGTGGGAATGACAAATAGACAAAAGTACTTCTATTTCAGCATGCTCGGTGCACTGAGAAAAGCAAGGTCCCAAGGAAGGTGGGATGAAAGAGCTCTTAATTCTGACAGGGATTCAGGCAGGGCTGCAGAGAGGAGGGGATATGCCAAAAGGATGCCTCACTGCTCCTCCCCGGAGCCCATTCCTGAGGCTAGGTTTTCAAGAATAAATTTGTTCTAAAGAATTATGATGCTCCTACATTTTCTCCCATACAAAGAAGGAAATTCGGCTGTACGCCCTTTCCTTTCCTCCTCTTGGCACTTTCTGATTGATGATTGGAAATGATGGCAATACATAAACTATTTTTCTTTTTATTTTATGACCTGGTAATAGCAGTAACATATTTCCAGTAAATGTTTTCTATCGCAATAAAAAAGTTGTAACAAGACTAGAAATGGGTATAGTTAAACCCTAAAGAAATCACACTTTCAGAACTGTGGATTGAGGCAGTAAGTCTGTAAATCACTTAACTTAGAAAAAGAACCCCCACCCCAAACCTGGAAAAATCAGGGCAAGCAGCTGGTGTTCATGTGACACGCCTGCTGTGAGAGTTGATGGACTCTCAGTTTTGAACCCCTCAAGATCAACTTCCTACTCTCTTCCCTGCTGCCTGGTCTCCCACACAGCGTCTTTACTCCTTTCTGAACTGATAAATCATGTAAACCTTACAGTTCTTTTTTTTAACCCAAAGATCAAAACCTATACTATGCTTTATGGGATACAGCAGAGCAGAGTGGT
This sequence comes from Symphalangus syndactylus, assembly GCF_028878055.3. Lineage (NCBI taxonomy): Eukaryota > Metazoa > Chordata > Mammalia > Primates > Hylobatidae > Symphalangus > Symphalangus syndactylus. The sequence goes on from NC_072425.2 coordinate 19,325,023, forward strand.
GAAGAGCACAGGCTTTGGAATTGGAAAAACTTGCATTCTCGTCCTGGCCTCACCATGGGTACATGACTTAACCACTCCATGGTTTATTTTCCTCCTCTGTAAAGTGGCGATTATTGTAGGGCCTACCGCATAGAGTTTTATGAAGATGCGGAAAGCAAATGCGTGGAAAGCACGTTGGTTAAGGGCCAGGAAAGTCCTCCATGTCAGTTGCTGATGCTGTTATTATAGTCTAGGAATGAAGCAATATTTGACTTGTTTTCAAAAAGGGCAAGTTGATGATTTTGTCAAATTTGTGTAGCAATATAACTGACATTTATTAAGTGCTTATGTGCTAGGCATTGTGTTACACATAATCTGTGGAATTACTCCACGAAGGTTTAGATCCACTAACTTGCCCAGGGTGGCATAACTTGTAAAAGAGCCAGGATTTCAATCCAAGTCTTTTTTTGACTCCAGAGCCCACACTCCAACTGCCACACATCTGCCTTCTAGAATTAGATGCTCACAGCAGCAATAGATCGTAAAACATTGGGTAGTTCTGTCTCACACCAAACATCTCCTCCTTTGGCTGATGAAGATTGTGAGCTGATAATATTGAGAGCCTATGGCCTTGGAATTCCAAGGCCAGGCAAGAAAAAAAGCATTTTCTTTCCCTAATCATAAGTAGAGTAGCCCTTTCCTCTGCTCATCCTTATTTAGGCTCTGTTACTGTTAAGAGGATGAATGGCTGCTGCTTCTGTGTGTCTGGTGTCCTTAACATGCTCTAAAAATTAGGCCTCTTCCGGTCTTTGTCTTTAATTTCTGGTTTTAGCTGACACCTTCATTAATGGTCTAGTGCAAGCTTTCTGTCGACTTGAAGACTGCTGTGTGAAAGTGGTTTTGCTGTCCTATCAATAATGGTCATAATTTCCCCAATATTCTCATCAGCAGTGAATTGAGTCTTGCAGCAAAGAAATGGAAACCCCAGTGCAGTGGTTTGAAAGTGATTTGTCTTGTAGACGGCTTCTTCTTTCAGTAAAATCAGATCAGTGCGGCACTGCTGGGTCAGATGTAAGTCTGAGACAAATTAGTTGGAGGAAATTGATCGTTTGAACCTTAGGTTATTTTTAGCTACAGTAGCTTTTTAATATCTCTTTTTTCTTTATATTTGTTTTAATAAACTTTATTCATCATCATCATTCACCAAATTAAATGTCTTCTCAGTTTCAGCCAAGCCTTAGATAGAGGAAAGAATGCCCTCTACTCAGCCCACAGAAGCAGCCTTCCCTTCACAGTTTTGGGGCTGGCTTCCATGATGGCACCGTTGTTGTTTAAACACTGAAGCCCACTCCTCCTCATCTTCTGGCTGGCCCCCTTGCTGGGCTTTGTTTATTGCACCGACTGGCCCCTTGACCAGTCTGTTCTTCATTGCTATTGAAAGTTAATGGGGGCAAAATTGCATTCCCAAACATTTGAACCTGAAGTGGCCAGGGCCGAACTTAGTTGATCTCTGGTGATCGGTTCAATTTAGTTACGATTTTTTGCCATTAGGCTGGGGCTGAATGATGGTGATTTGGTTGAGGCCAAATGTCTGAAGAAAATTGGCTCTCTGATAAGAGTGCTGTTATCAGAGGGGGCTACCTTCTCATTTACATTTAGATGAGTATTGATTATTTATTTACTCAGAGAAGTGAGATTCGTTTCCAATCTTATCTTTCTCGTCTCTGCTTGTCAGCAGAAAGAGAGATAGAGCTCCTGACATCAAGCCAAGATAACAGCACTTTGTAGCAAAGATAAAAGTTGGAATGGGCCTTTTTCTAGTGTTGACTGAAAGGATAAGTTTTAAAAATTAGAACTGATGGGTCATGCTTTCAAAACCTTTCCTGAAGGTTTTACAGTTTAACTAGGCAGGAGAATTGGTTTATTGGAACAGCCTTGGTCTTTCTTCTTTTGTAATAGGAATTGTATTTAATTTGATTATATTCAGCTGTTTCACAGAGAGCAAATGGTGTATTGGCTCAGAAGAGGCTAAAGTGTGACCTTATTGTCATGTCAGCTTGTTCCTTTTTTATTATTTAAATTCCAAATAATCCAATCTGAGCCTCAGAGGGGGTATAAGCTACAGTGGTTGTCACTTGAATATAGTTCAGTGCTTATATTAAGATCAAGCAGAAAATGATTATAGTTGCCCCTAGAGGAAGAGTTATAAGTGATGGAGCTGACACTAAATGCAGACATTTTAGAATAGCTGATGTTGGGTCCGAGCTCTGATACGGACAGCATCAGCGTGGTGGCTTTGGCTCAGTGAGGACCACAGATTCAGTCAGCCCCTGCTATAGAGTAGTCAAGGCTTGGCACGATCCTCCTGGAATGGGTCTTCCTGCCTTAAGTCTCCAGCCCATTGTCAGCAGTGCCACCAGAAGAATCTCACCAAAATATAAAGCTGATTGTGTCATTTTCCTGCTCTGTTAGCATCTGTTGCTTATAAGAGAAAATCCAAATCTTGACCAAGTCTGGGCCGAGCTTCTCAGCCTCAGCTCCCCCTTGAACAAGCTTGCTTTTAAGCCATAGGCAGCATTTAAGATTAGAGACTTGCTCGGCAGCCAGGATTCACAGTTCCCCAGTCTCTCAGGTCCTACAAATATTGTCTAAAAATGACGAGTAAATGTCAGAACCCACAGAACAAACCATGATAGCACAGATATCAAAGGACATGTGATGCTACACTACCATCCAAACATCCATCTAATGAACATTTTTTGAGCATCAACAATGCACCAAGCACAGATGACTCATCCCTGCCTCGAGGCTGGGGGAGGCAGCGAGACAGCTTGAGCTGGTAAATTATAGAAGAGCCCAATGAGCGCTCCTACCAAGGTAGGAACAAGGCGCTGTGTGGGAGCACAGAGAAGGGGACAGGTAGCCCCACCCTCCCCTTCCCTGAGGTGGAAACATCTGAACCAGGTTGTCTTGAAGGAGGACTCAGAGCTAGGTGAAGAAGAGGGAAGAAGGAGTGGCACGTGCAGAGGCCAGGAGGCACTGAGGAACCCACGTGGACCATGGAAGGTCAGTGTGGAAGAAGCCAAGGCTGTGTGGGGTGGACATGTGAGCTCAGACCCAGCGTCACGTGTCCTTTGATATCTGTGCTGCCGTGGTTTGTTCTGTGGGTTCTGACATTTACTCGTCATTTTTAGACTATATTTGTAGGACCTGAGAGACTAGGGAACTGTAGGAATCCTGGCTGCTGAGCAAGTCTCTAATCTTAAATGCCGTCTGCAGCTTAAAAGCAAGCTTGTTTAAATAGATATGCACCCTGCACCCCTACTTTGGACACACGAGGGAAAGAGCACAGACTTTCGTTTTGATGCCAGCATTCCCTGCCCCGGTGTGCCCTCCCTGGTAAGGCTGTGAGCCTGTTGTGACTCATAGGCTAGGGATCTACCTAAACCTTATCGCAGTGGTTTCTGTTTCAGTTTGTATTTGCAAAAATAGCAGCTCTCATTGACCAAGCACTTTGCTAAGGGAAGTCCTGGATTGTCTCATTTAATCCTCACAGCAACCTTCTGAGGGAAGCTCTGTTATCCCCATTTTACAGATGAGATTAAATTCCTTCCCGAAGATGCATAGCTGGCAGCGTTACTCCCTCTCAGGGCACAAACACCAGGGATGTCTGCTGAAGCCTAGCCTTTCCTCTTACTGCTGACACTTAGCTTTTTTCTGGCTATGAGAAGCTCTTTCAGATTAAAGCAGCTCTTTAAATTGGTGAATGGAAAACAGTTGACATGAAGACGTAACCATGAAAGTGTTCAGCCTTTGACTCTGTCATTTTTCCTTGCACAGGTGATTCTCAAACTTGTTCTTATGGTCAGCAATGATAATGATGGGTTAATTCATTTATATCTTACCTTGATCCCCAAAATATTTGGAATTATTATAATAGATTTTAAAATACACAAACCACCGAGTGCAGTAGTGTGTGCCTGTGGTCCCAGCTCCTCAGGAGGCTGACATGGGAGTGTTGCTTGAGCCCAGGATTTCTGGGCTACAGCCTAGATCAGTGCTATGCTGATCAGATGTCCACACAAAGTTCAGCATCAATATGGCGACCTCCCGGGAGTGGGTAACCACCAGGTTGCCTAAGGAGAGGTAAACCGGCCCATGTTGGAAACGTGCAGGTGAAAATGCCTGTGTTGATCAGTAATGGGATCGCACCTGTGAACAGCTGCTGCACTCCAGCCTGGGCGATATAGCAAGACCCCACCTGTTAAAAAAATACATACATACGAGGCTGGGCGTGGTGGCTGATGCCTGTAATCCTAGCACTTTGGGAGGCCGAGACGGGTGGATCACGAGGTCAGGAGATCGAGACCATTCTGGTTAACATGGTGAAACCCCGTCTCTACTAAAAAATACAAAAAATTAGCCAGGCATGGTGGTGGGCGCCTGTAGTCCCAGCTACTTGGGAGGCTGAGGCAGGAGAATAGTGTGAACCCAAGAGGCGGAGCTTGCAGTGAGCCGAGATCGCGCCACTGCAGCCCAGCTTGGGCGACAGAGCGAGACTCCATCTAAAAAAAAACCAAAAAAAAATATATATATATATACATATGAACCAATAAACTACGTGAGAGGAAAAGAAACATAAAGATTAAACGACAAGTTTACGAGTCCCCAGGAGGAGGAGCTGGCAGAGAAGTGCATGTCCAGGTCATTATAGTCACGCAAACATTTAGTGCTGAGCTTCCTGATGGGCAAAGGAGAAAGGGACATGATAACAGCTAGTTACAAGATTTATGTTAAACTTTCTAAAGATACAAAAGCAAGCCCTTTGCTCCAGGGAAGTACAGCTTTTCCTGATACCAGGATCTGAAAGAAGTTTCTCCCATGGGTCTCTAGAAAGAAGACACAGCAATAGAGGCGACAGTATGTCTTCCCTCTCTTCAGACTTTGGCAGGCACTTGCTTTCCATTGGATTTCAGCTTTCAGCTAGCTTGCAGCTGTTAAAGAATTGCATGCTAAAACCTTTTATGTTTCAGTCAGGGGTTAAAGGGATCAAGGAAGCTGCTCTGAGCATGTAACCACCAACCAACAGATTCTACAGATTTTCTTTGAAACTTACGTGCTGAGATGTTTGCCTCGGGTTTACAAAATCCCATAAAAATCCTGCCTGGGTATTATAACTTGGAACCCTCCCAAAGTGCCCAAAGCAATATTTTGTTCCTAGGCCATTCGGTGACATGGTATTACTGCAATAAATACATCATTGAAATGCCCAAGCAGGTTTTCTCGTCGCTGCAGAGTAACTGCTTCCCAGAATCTTCCTTTTGTGTTCCCCTCTGCTGTGAAGTGGAGGGTATGCAGCTTCATGCGCAGCTGTGACTTTTTAAATCCTCTTTCCAAAGTGTGGATGTTGCCTTGAGAACCTTGTCCTGTTCAGTGTGAAAGAGCCTTTTATATTTTATATAATCGTTTCTTTGGCAAAAAGTATATTCATAGAATTTGACCTCACAGTTTGTCTTTTTGAAATGGCTTTTGGCTGCTATTTTTATTTTCCTCCCGTGTCAGCCTCCTAAAAATTAAACAAGTATTTGATGGAGACTGTACTTTGATATAGGTCTGGGTTATCATAATCTTCACTATCAACAGGCATTTATTAAGAACTTTGTGTGAGTGAGATGCTATAGTTCATAATGCAATATAGAGAGTGCAGGCCTGGGCAGCCCTAGGTATGAATTCTCTCACTTCTACTAGTTCCTGAGGGACACTGAGCAAGTTATTTAACCTCTATCAATCACAGTTTCTCCTCTCTTAAGTGGGTTTATACTCTTTACATCTTAGGGTGACCAAAGAGTTAATGAGATGATCTGCAGCACAGCACTTGTCACATAGTAGGGCCTGTGATGGTGGTAGTTAGATTGTCCATGCTGTTAGGATCTCTTAGGATTATTACAGTCTGATGATGATGATGATGATGATGATAGCTGATACTTAAATCTCACTATTAATGGTTTGGACATTGTTCCCACTGCCTTACAACTATTAGTTCATTGAATCTTTAGACAGTCCTGTGAGGTAGTTGCTATTATTATACCCTGTTTTATAAAGAAGAAAACTGAGAGGTTAAGTTGGCCCAAAGTCATGCAGCAGAATTGCTTGGCCAGGACTTAGGCCAAGGCAATTGGGCCCCAAGTTTACGCCCTTAACCACCTGGCTATATTGCCTCTCGTATATACCCTGCCTCTCATTACACAGTAAGACCTGAAGTTATCAGCCTGGCCTTTTTGGAGGGAAAATGTTTAAAATACTATAATCTTTCCCTGTGAAATATCCACTATTCAGGTGAGGATTATGGAGAGAAATGCAGATTTATAAAAAGCAGTTTTCCATTTGGATTTAGATATCGAGTTTCTCTATGCAGCTTAACCACCCTGCCTTCCCCCAGGTTGTTACCCATTGGTCCCTTGCTAAGTTCAGAAGTGGGTTTCCAAGTTGTTCTTCAGCTTTGATGGATGAGCAGGGATTACCCAGGGCAGAAAACACACGGATTTTCAGTTACTGACTAAACTGAGCATAGAATATTAGCAATATTCCTAAGGAAAGATGGATGGGCCTTCCTGGATGGATAGAAAGATAAAGTGATTATGTCTGATCATGTTTTCATAAGAGGGAATGGTACTACCATGGACTCAGAATGCAGCCAGAGCATGAAATATTTGGTATGTTTGAATTTGTTAAAATAAATAGTTTCAGATCATTTTCATTTTGAATTTATAGATGTTAAGTGATTCAGATTCTAAATGAATACACAAATCTACAGAAACCTTTATTTGTGGTATAAACTATGGCCTTTTTATAATTGGCCAGTAATTTATAGTTTGCAGGAGGAAGGAGGGTTCAAGGCAGACTAGCTTTAGAGCCAGAAGACCTCCATGGATTTCATTTTTCCCCCTTCCTACTTTTTACCTTTGTGATCTTGGGCAAGTTACTTTACCAGCGTCCCAGTCTGTAAACTGGGGCTAATATATCTGCCTCTGGGGGTTACTGTGAGGATTCAGTAAGGTAAGGTATATAGCATGCTTGGCACATAATAAGCATGTATTAAAGTCATCATCATGCTAGGCTTCATAGGACAAAGTCCAAGAAGCTACTTTCAAAAAACTAATTTTAATAGAAATATCTGCAAGATCCAAGCAATAAATGTCAGATGATGGCATTTATGGCTTTGAAAGTGGGGCAGGGATTTGTCTTTAGGGATAAGGGATCCTTCCTGGTACTCCCTGACTCCCCTGTTTTCCCTGATCCCCGTTTCCCAGGCAGCTGCAAAGACTGGTAGGAAAAAATGTGCAAAGGAGACCGGCCTGAAATTCCTCCTGATGCAGCCAGGCCTTAGTTCCCCAGTAATCAGGAAAGTGGTAGCTTATATATAATCCAGCTGTCAGGTAGCCTGACAGCTTGAGAAGCCCAACAGCCTGTGCACTGCTCTCAGAGTACACATGCCAGGGAGCACGGTTACTTCACATGAAAATATGTCTCATAAAGAGATCGTGTCTGCTTTTGATTAAATTACTGCATGCGAATGACCCATTGGAGATGCCACAATGTGTGCTAATTATAGTAGCCTCAAAAAAATGTCATAGTAAGAAACTGGAGAACTTTTAAGTTTATCTGGTGTTTTTAAATTACAAAAGTGGCCTTCATTTATTATAGCAAATTTGAAAAATACAAAAAAAGGAAAAATAAAAACAATTATTAATTCCACTATCAATTATAACTACTATTCACATTTTAGAAATAACCTCCTAGTCTTTTTTCCTCTATTCCTTTACATATTTTTTTGCTTAGATTTACCTTTTAAAAATAGTTACGTAATGTTTATATATATTTGTGGAGTACACATGATATTTTGTTACATTCATAGAATGTGTAATGATGAAGTCAGGGTATTTGGGTACCACCTGGAGTATTTATCATTTCTATACACTGGGAACATTTCATGTCCACTATTGTAGCTTGTTTTGAAATATATAGTACAGTGTTGGTAACTATAGTCACCCCACTCTGCTATTATATTTTAAAAATTATAATTTGTATTTTTATAATTATAATTTAAAATGTGCTATAATTTGCTGCTTTCATAAAGTAGCATATTATAAACATGTTTTATAAAATTAAATATTTTTGTAGCATCACATTTAATATTTTTATGGTATTTCATAATATTTTATTTAATCAGTCCCCGTGTTAGACCTAGGTTGTTCCTAAATTTGGGCTATTATTTTTAAAAAATTCTTTGGAGATAGGGTCTAGTGCAGTGGCACAGTCATAGCTCATTGCAGCCTCAAACCCCTGGGCTCAGGAGATCCACCTCAGCCTCCCCAGTAGCTGGGACTACAGGCATGCACCACCACACCCAGCTAATTTAAAAAAAATTTTTTGTAGAGATGAAGGCTCATTATGTTTCCCAGGCTGGCCTCAAACTCCTGACCTCAAGTGATCCTCCTGCCTTGGCTCCCCCAAAGCGCTGGGATTACAGATGTGAGCCACCGTACTCAGCCTGAGAAATGAATTATTACAGCTAAACTTTATACCCAGATTTCACTGTAAATTTGTGGATGTCAGTGGCTTCTGCACACTGTGTTGCTGGGAGGTTTTGGAGATAGGAGCAGTCAGAGATTGTTTAATAGGCCATTGTCTTAGAAAGCAGCCCTCCAGGTTCGGGGATAACTCCCTTTCCTCTGCTAGACTAAAGGGGCCCACAGCTGTTTTCTTAAGGTTCAGCTTTCTGAGATTCCTTCCACCCAGTATTATGTGCCAGCAGCCACTGATCAATACCAGATGCGCCTATTAATTGAAAATTGTTGGCATGGACAGGTGATAGGTAGTAGAGACAAGAATTACCTGCGTTTCCTTCCATACTTTACTTAACACTTTTTTTTTTTTTTTTTTTCCAAGAGACAAAGGGATTCTCTCTGTAGTACAGTGGCATGATCATAGCTCACTGGAGCCTCCAGCTCCTGGGCTCAAGCAATCCCCCTGCCTCAGCCTCCTGAGTAGCTGGGACTACAGGTGCGCACCACCATGCCTGGCTAATTTTTAAATTTTTATTGTTGTTGTTGTTACTGTGTTGCCCAAGCTGGTCTCGAACTCCTGGGTTCAGTTGGTCCCCACAAGGTGCTGGGATTTGGGAGAATCGCTAAGGGGGGCTATCATGCCTGGCCCTGTTTAACACTTTTGAAATTAGAATTTTTTAAAAAATGAATTTACTACCTATAATTTTAAAACAATACCTTTTTGATATAAATATAGTGTATTAGAGTTTAAAAGAACTGTGTAGACTTCCGACTACATGCTTAAATAGTTGTATATGTTTTAAGCGTTTGTTTACTTACAAAGGTTTAAAAGCTTTAAGTAGTGTAAAAAGGACAGAATGTATGTAAGAATTCAGAATAGGCAGAAGTGCTAATGAAATACCAGTTAGAGAAAAGATCAAATATACCCTGAAACTGAAATGAATCTCTACAGTGCTACAGCTGAACATAGAACATGGGAAGGAGAATGACTGGAAATGAGTGAAATGCCTCATACTGATGATAGAGAAGCACTAGTTGTGATTAATCAACAAGTTGACAACAGCTGAAGAACATATCTAAAAATACGTGTTCTGCCTGGGAGCCCTGCACGGCCTCTGATGCTTCCCTCAGATCTCTCACCTCTCCTTCTGTCTGACCAAACACACCTTTCAGAGTCAAAATAATAAGACAGTTTCTTATGCCTCTAATCCTTTCAATAACCATTAACAGATCACAGGAGCAGTCTTTTCAATCTGATCATTGGACCCGTTAGGTGTTATCTGAGAAGAACAAGATTGTCATTTGGGTTGACAAAGAAATACATGAATAAATGTATAAAATGCTGCAGTGTTTTATTAAGGTCTGCCAGAAGAACCCTCTATGTGATGCAGCGTAGCTAGTATTCCTGGCTTCCAGTACTGTTGAACCTGTGTCTCGTGTTTTCATAAATGTTTCAACAAAAATGTGAATCAGTAGCCACTGTCTTTTCATCATCATAACTCAGAAATCTGAGATTTTTTTAATTTAAAAAATTTTTCCACATATGAATGCCAGGTCATCTGAGCTTTATTTATTTAAGCTTACCTGTTTACAATTTGTTTTGAATTTTTTGGGCTGTTATTATATTAGAGTTCTACACATATCTTATTCCTGATTGTAATTTATTGTTACATAATTATTAATAAATACCTTTGCCTCCTGTGAGGCAGGTACATTTCTAATAAGCATTTTTCCTACATCACCTCTGATCCTTACAACAATCTTTCAAGGTATAACTATTCCTACATTACATATTAGGAAACGGAGGTTCAGAGAGGGTAGGTGACCTGCTCATATCTGGGAAGTGGTGTAGTCACTCTGACTCAAAGGCCATTTACCTCTTACTTGGTTTCGGGGAGAACTGAGTGGAAACAGGCCTGATAATAGAACAGTGAAGAATGTGAAGCCTTATGCAAAAGAAACCCCAAATTTCCATCCTGGATAGCTAGACCCTCAAGACAGACTTTAACACTTTACTAAGGCTTTATCAGCTTTTCACCAGTATGTGGTGTTTTTTAAATGTTAAATTCACTGTTTCAGACTTCCTCCCCTCCTCCTGCCCCTTTGATCTTCCAGGCCCTCAGTACCGCCTGGAGAAGCAGAGCGAGCCCAATGTCGCCGTTGACCTGGACAGCACTTTGGAGAGCCAGAGCGCATGGGAGTTCTGCCTGGTCCGCGAGAACAGTACGTTGGCCGCCTCGCTCCATGCCCGCTTTGTCCATTGCAAACTTGCTTAGAAATCATGTGTTTGGAAACGCTCACTGGTCTGGTTTCCCTAGGCAGATTTGAAGTGACTGTTTTCCAAGGCAGACTGCAGTCTTCGTGCCAGAAGTATATCCCAAAGTGAAATGATTGATTTTGTGCTTTTTGGTAGAGAAGCTGCATCCTGTTTAGCACTCTGTGATTAATATTTTCCTGTTAAACTGTGTCTTCCTAAGTTGGGAGCACCCCTGGAAACAGCTTAGAAGCATGAGGCCTTTTCTGAAGCAAAGGCTATTTTGTATATAAAGCAACTGGCCCCGTCAGTATCACTATTCAGACATCAGGTTTTAGAAAATTTTAACAATTTGCATATTCTAGCAGGAGGCAGTGTAGTGATTCCTTATGCTATGTTGAGAACTTCAAAACTTGTTAACTTTGTTCATTCTCTATTCAGAGTTTCCAAATTGTGCATTTTGCCATCCTCTCCTCCATACTCCCACTGATACAAGGGCAAGTAATGTGTGAAACTGCGCTTGCGGCAGCAGACTGTCTGTAGTCATTCCTGCTTCGAGGTTTTACACAGGCTGTTTCTTCCACCTGGAACGCTGCTTCCCCCATTCTGGTTAATAACTCTCATTCTTTGTCTCAGTTTAAATGTCCTGTCTTCAGAAAAGCCACCAGGATCTTCCTGTCCCCCATTGCTTAAACCTGACCCACCCCTCGTTTGAGTCCCTCGTTATATTCTGCCATACGGCATACTGCTATTTCTCCATCGCATGTGTTTCTTTCTATTCATTTATTTATTATTTTTTAGAGATAGGGTCTTGCTGTATTGGCCAGGCTAGTCTCAAACTCTTTCTTTTTTTTTTTTTTTTGAGACGGAATCTCGCTCTGTCACCCAGGCTGGAGTGCAGTGGTGCAATCTCAGCTCACTGCAACCTCCGCCTCCCAGGTTCAAGCGATTCTCTTGCCTCAGCCTCCCGAGTAGCTGGGATTATAGGCACATGCCGCCATGTCCGGCTAATTTTTTGTATTTTTAGTAGAGACGGGGTTTCACCGTCTCTATGGTCTCTATCTCCTGACGTCGTGATCCGTCCGCCTCGGCCTCCCAAAGTGCTGGGATTACAGGCGTGAGCCACCGTGCCCGGCAGTTCCAACTCTTGGCTTCAAGCAGTCCTTCTACCTTGGCTTCCCAAAATGTTGGAATTATAGATGTGAGCCACTGCAGCCAGCCTGTACTTAGAATTACATACTTTTCTCAGTGATTGTTTGATATCTCTCTCCCCTGCTAGATTGTCAGGTCTGTGAGGGTGACCCTGGCCCATACCAAGTTGCCCTTCATATAGATCTGCTGTAGACTATGTGCTGCAGGATCTCAGTAAATATAGATTGAATGAGTGAATGAATGGTAGATCTTTACTCATGCCACTGACCCTCTAAACAAGATCAGGCTGCTACTCTTTGGGTGTTTTTAGTTTTGGTTTTGGTTTGGTTTTGGGGTCTTTTCTTGCTGTCGCCCAGGCTGGAGTTCAGTAGTGTGATCTAGGCTCACTGCAACCTACACTTCCTGGGTTCAAGCAATTCTCATGTCTCAGCCTCCCAAGTAACTGGGATTACAGGCATGCACCACCACCCCTGGCTAATTTTTTTTTTTTATTTTTAGTAGAGATGGAGTTTTGCTATGTTGGCCAGACTGGTCTTGAACTCCTGGCCTCAAGTGATCCACCCACCTTGGCCTCCCAAAGTGCTGGGATTACAGGCAGGAACCACCACACCGGCCTAGGATGTGACTCTTTGACTAGGGCCCCAGACAGCCTCTTCCGCAGAGCATGCACAGAATTCACCAGGAAGGTGAAATATGCTTTTGGCATTTGGCAGCAAATTCTCAAAGGCAGAAGGTTGCTGTCCCCACAGTCTGCAATGAGTTATAAGTACCTTTTGTGAATACACATAGAAATAAAAATCACTGATTTCCCAAATGGTCCAAAAAAATCAAATGAGTAGTAAACATTTGTGAAAATATTTATCCTTATCAACACTGTAAAATACAAACATTTTAGAGCCACATATCAAATAAGCCAGGTATTTCTTTTTTTTTTTTTTGAGACAGAGTCTTGCTCTGTCGCCCAGGCTGGAGTGCAGTGGCGCAATCTCGGCTCACTGCAAGCTCCGCCTCCCGGGTTCACGCCATTCTCCTGGCTCAGCCTCTCCGAGTAGCTGGGACTACAGGCGCCCGCCACCACGCCCGGCTAATTTTTTTTTTTGTATTTTTAGTAGAGACGGGGTTTCACTGTGGTCTCGATCTCCTGACCTCGTGATCCACCCGCCTCGGCCTCCCAAAGTGCTGGGATTACAAGCGTGAGCCACCGCGCCCGGCCTAAATAAGCCAGGTATTTCAAAGGGAGTCCTCATTGCTGGAGAGAATATAGAGAAATAGGCATACTCAAACATTGGGGCCTGTAGTATAACAGTATAACGTAGCTGTAAATATCAAAAGACCTAAAGATGTTTTCTCCAGTATATCTGTTTTTGGAAATTAAGGATGCTGGGCAGGGTGGCTCTTGCCTGTAATCCCAGCACTTTGGGAGGCTGAGGTGAGTGGATTACCTGAGGTCAGGAGTTCAAGACCAGCCTGGCCAACATGGCAAACCCCCGTCTCTACCAAAAATACAAAAAAAAAAAAAAAAAATAGCCGAGCGTGGTGGCGGGTGCCTGTAATCCCAGCTACTCAGGAGGCTGAGGCACGAGAATCGCTTAGGCCCGAGAGGCAGAGGTTGTAGTGAGCTCAGATCGTGCCACTGCACTCCAGCCTGGGTGACAGAGTGAGAGTCCGTCTCAAAAAAAAAAAAAAAAGAAAGAAAAAAGAAATTATCTTAAAGAGAAAAAGATCTAAAATGCAAGAAAGATTTATGTACAGTGTTTTAACATTATTTCTAATATTTAACATTGGAAGAGTAATCAGATAACTTATATCCCTATACTGGAAAATTATGCAGGGTTTTACCTTTCTAGTAAAGGCAGACTAAGTAATTTGAACCAACTCTTCCACTGAAGGTAACTTAAAAAGCTGATTAAACAAATGGTCATCCTAAAGTCATCAAAGAGCACAAGATAGAAAAGAATCAATGGCCATGTCTGGGAAAAGATTGAAACAAAAGAGATCAACGACTACGAGCACTTTTGCCCGGACATTATCTGCCCGTCTGGCAGTGCAGCCTAAAGGTTGAGCTGGGTTGTGGATAGCCTTTAGAGGAAAGGAGACAAAAGAAGTCCAGGGTTTGCCAGGGGTAGAAAGCCCAAAAGGAGGATAAATAGAAAACATGTAGTAAGGTAATAGATTTAAACCCAGATATATCAGTAAATGAACTAAAGGCTTTGGTAGTAGTAGTTGTCGTCTTTAAGATGGTTAGGATGGGTTTTTCTCAAATACCTAAAACAAGGATACTGAAAGTTTGAAGTAAAAGGATGGAGAAAGATGTTCTATGCAAATAGCAACTGAAATCTGGTGTAGCCATATTAACATGAGGCAGAATACATTTTTAGATATAAAAACCATTACTTCATAATGATGAAAGGTTCAGTTTACTTGGAAGATTTAACAGTTCTAAACCTATATGCCTCAAAATATATAATATAAAACTGAAGAATTACTAAGAAAAATATACAGATCTCCAATCATGGAAGGAGGTTTTAACTCTCAGTAATTGAAACAGCAAATACATTTTTAAAAATGTATAATAAAGAAAATTTAAAACAACAGTTAAACTTAACCTCATGGACAGGCAGTACAGAGAATATTTTACCCTACAACTGCAGATATGTATTTCTTCCAATCACACATGAACATTTACCAATATTGACCATATACTAAGCAATAAAGTAAATCTTACATATCAAAAGATTGAAATCGTATGTGGTACATTCTCTGATCACAGTGAAATTAGGCTAGGGAAAAACAAGACAACTAGAAGATCTGCATATGTTTAGAAATTGAGAAACAGGTTTCTGAACCCATGGTTTAATAAAGAAATAATAATAGAAATTAGAAAATATTTTGACTGAAAGATAATGAAAATTTGACATTAAAATTTGAGGATATAACTAAAATAGTATTTGAAGGAAATTTTACAGCCCTCTAATTCAAATATCACAAAAGAAGAAAGGCTGGGCGGGGCACGGTGGCTCATGCCTGTAATCCCAGCACTTTGGGAGGCTGAGCCTGGTGGATCACCTGAGGTCAGGAGTTCGAGACCAGCCTGGCTAAAATGGTGAAACCCCATCTCTACTAAAAATTTAAAAATTAGCCAGGCATGGTGGTAAGTGCCTGTAATCCCAGCTACTAGGGGGGCTGAGGCAGGAGGATCACTTGAACCTGGGAGGTGGAGGTTGCAGTGAGCTGAGATCATGCCACTACACTCCAGCCTGGACAACAGAGTGAGACTCTGTCTCAAAGAAAAAAAAAAAAAGAAGAAAGGCTGAATAGTAATGATCTAAGCATTCAGCTCAAGAAATTGAAAAAAGAAATAGAAAAAGAAACCTGAAACGAATAAAAGAAAGGAAGCAATAAAGAGAAGAATAGAAATTAATGCAATAGAAATTCAGAAACATCAGAATCAAGAGTTGGTTCTTTGAAAAGACTAACAAAATCGATACACCTCCAATGAAATGGACAAAAACAAGGAAGAGAAACACAGATAGTAGTAGGAATGAAAAGGAGGTACGCTGCAGATCCTGTCATTAAACATTAAGATCCTGTCTTGTAAATAAATACAAGATTATTTTGAAAAAATGTATACCAAAAATATTAAAATTATAGATGAACAAATTTATAGAAAAAGACAACAAAATTGACACAGGAAGAAATAGAAAACCTGAATATTCTCATAACTATTTTGAAAAGCTAATTAGTAATTAGGAACCTTCCTACAAAGAAAATCCAAACCCACATGACTTCACTGGCTAGTTTCTACCAAAAACTTAAGAAAAAAATAACTCCAATCCTATATCCACTGTTGCAGAGAATAGAAAAAGAAGTTATAACCTCCAATTTATTTTAAGAGGCTATCATAATCTTGGTACCAAACTCAGTAAAGACCATACAAGACAGAAAATTTTCAGGCAGTCTTACAAATATAGATGCAAAAATCCTAAACAAAATATTAATAAAGTGAATCTAACATTATATTGAAAGAGCAATATAACATTACGAAGTTGGGTTTATTCTAGCAGTGCACATTTGGTTTAACTGTGATGTAATGTTAAGGGAAAAAATGTCAAGACACATAGATGAATCCCAACTATGTAAAAACAAACAAAAAGTAAAACTGGAAAGAAAATGTTAATAGTGGTTGTCTCTGGTTGACAAGATTCTGGATAATTCATTTTCCTTCCTGTTTATATTTGTTCGTTCCAGAGTTTCTAAAGTGAGCATGCATGACTTTCTAAGAAGGAAAAGCAAACAAGAAATAAGGGCAAGTCTACATAGATAAAGACTGTATAGTGAGACGATGTCTTAGTGTAACAAGCCTTGTGATATTTGAAATTTCATACCATATCTAGTACCACACCATAGTGAGCCAAAGGAAAAGTTATACCAATACACTCCTATGTGACTTGCTTATCGGAATTTTTACCCTGTAGAAATGAACAATCCCTCCCTCCGCCCCTGTCATTTTTTTTTCATTCTTTAAAGTCTGTCATCTTAAACATACTTGAGGAACTAATTCATAGGTAGGAACTTTATATTGGATTCTGTTTCAAAATGTTGATTCCTTGTTATACAAATAAAGTGGTGTTTATTAGAATCTTGGTAAATTTCTTGGATATGTAATACTTATACATGTAAAAAAAATTTCAGGTAACTAAAGTGTCTGTAGTGAAAATGAAGTCTCTCTTCTTCCTTCCTTAATTCCCCTTCCAGAGACAATAATTGTTCCTGGTTTCTTCCGTATCTTTCCAGGGATCACCTATGCATATGCAAGCAAATTTTGTGTATGCATGTATGTATCATAGGTGTGTGTACACACAAGCACACTCATACCTATACACACATATTTGTATTCCTCCCTTTTTTAAAAACACAAATGGGGGCCGGCGTGGTGTCTCATGCCTGTAATCCCAGCACTTTGGGAGGCCAAGGTGGGTGGATCACGAGGTCAGGAGATCGAAACCATCCTGGCTAACACGGTGAAACCCCATCTCTACTAAAAATACAAAAAAAAAAAGCCGGGGGTGGTGGCAGGCACCTGTAGTCCCAGCTACTCGGGAGGCTGAGGCAGGAGAATGGCATGAACCCGGGAGGCGGAGCTTGCAGTGAGCTGAGATTGCGCCACTGCACTCCATCCTGGATGACAGAGCGAGACTCCATCTCAAACAATAAAAATAAAAACACAAATGATAGCAAACATTAGTGTTCTGCATTTTTATCATTTTAACAATATATTGTAGAGATTATTCCGCATTAATACTCATATTGTTCCACATGTAAATTCACCAATTTCTTTTTAACTACTATGCAGTATTCCACAGTATATTGTGATTTCAAATTAATTTTTTTGTTTGTTTTTGAGACAGAGTCTCATTCTGTCACCCAGGCTGGAGTGCAGTGGTGAGATCACAGCTCACTGCAGCCTTGACCTCCCTGGCTCAAGCAGTTCTCCCACCTAAGCCTCCCAAGTAGCCATGATTACAGGCACACACCACCATACCTGGTTAGTTTTTTTTAATTTTCTTTTTGTAGAAATGGTGTCTTGCTATGTTGCCCAGGCTTGCTTCTGCCTCCCATAATACTGGGATCACAGGAGTGAACCACTAAACCCAGCCACAAATTAGTTTTTCTGAAAAAAGATAAGCCCAGTTTTCTAATATTAGGAAAGAAAAGCTGTGAGGGTTGGTGAATAAAGCCTTGAAATCTGGGCTCTAGTTCCCACTCTACTTCCGAACATGAACATGGTCTTAATTCAGTTATGTGATCTCTCTGAGCCTCAGCATCCTCATCTTAAAGGATTTGCAAGATACTTGCCATCACTTTTTGGCACTCTGAGTCAAAATCACTGTGTTAATAAATGAAGCCCTACCAGCACTTACAAAGATCACAGTCAGCGGAATCATAACTAGTCTTTGTAAAATGGAAATAAATTATAAAAGCAATTTATTATTTTAAAGGCTTTTAAAAGGATTTTTTAAGTAGGAATTCCAACTAAGAATTACATTGTTTTCCACTAGCTGCCTATTAAGAAGGCGGATCGAGGCAAAGAAAAACATTCCAAAAGCAGAATTATTTTCATTTCTGTTGCTGTGTTTGATTAGAACAGGCTCCCTATCCTTAAAGCCATTGTAGATGTGGACTAAATTCTGATCATGTATTATGCAGTCCTTAAAGAGAATGTGCTGTCAAGCCAGACTGTCTCAGTTCACATCCTGGCCTTGCCACTTACTAGCTGTGTGATCTCGGGCAATTTACTTAAACTTTCCTGGGTAGTTTATCTACCCTCATAAGATTGATAGGATTCAGTAAGCTCTAATCATCATACAGCTCTTAGAACAGCACATAATAAGTACTCAATAAATATTAACTGTAATTAATAAATAATGGAAATATGGAAAAGCAGCATTCTGTGGCTGGTAGAGCAGATGGGGCACAGGTGTCGAGGTTTGGAGTCATAGACCTGGCAGAGCCCTCAGGAGATGTATGTTGACTAGAGGGGGGTGACCCAGAATGGAAACGGAAGGAGAGTGGGGAGGGGGCAGGTCTGTAAGTCTGTGTCCTAGGACCAGAGAACTTAGAAGCAGGGTACTTCCCAGCAAATATTTTTTGGTGTCCCAGAATGGATATACGCTTTATAAATAAAACCATTTGTTTGAGAAGTCTGTTTGCCATAAGGGTGGATAGAAGCCTTTCAGTTTTTCTTCCAAGGAGGGATGTGGCATAATATTTTATATCAACCACGTCAATGAGTGTTTTTTGTTATTTCTTTTTTATTTATTTATTTATCTTTCCGTCATACCTAGTCCTGCAGAAAAGGGTGTTTTTAAAAATTACGTATTCGGGCCCACTATTACTATTGTAAGGCATTGTGCTAGACATTTTGCAAATGCTTTCTCTCTCAATTTCCATGGCTACCCTACAAGATATTATTCTCATTGTGAAGACAGGTTATGACTTGCTGAAGTTATCCAGCCAGTAAGCGATAAGACCAAAATTTTAAGTCAGATGTCTGATTCCAGACTCCACCCTGAGATTGTTGATAAAACAACCTGAATTTTCAGCCCTAAGAATGGCGATTACAATTGTCTTTATATGCTATGAGAGAGAAGCTTACAAATGAAGCAGATATGACAAGAGTTTCTGCCTAGGTACTGAGAGCTAACATTTGTGCTTGGATCTTGGCCTAAATAAGAAAATGACAAGCCAAAGTCCTTGAGCTTTCCAGTTTGGATTCTTGTCGGATAATCTACTACATCCTTCAGCCAACTGCCTGCTAGAAGCTGGAATCACACCAGAAGGAAGCCCAAGTACATTATGGGGAGGATGCAACATTACAAGACTTCCATTCCTGTCCAAGCTTCTATATAAATCCTGGCACCAAACTGAGCCTCAATTCCCTTGTCTGCCAAATGTTGCCAGTGACCTTTTCCACCAACCATGTGGAGATAGTCCATGCAGGTCCTTAGAAGAAAGGTGCCGCTTGAACCAACTATTCTTTCCACAGCTTTAAGAGAGAAAGTGGAATTTCCCATCATCAGGGCCAATATAAGCCTGAAATTAAACTGGCTTTACGGAATACGAAAAAGTGTCAGACACCATCTTTCTGTTTTATCCCTGACTAGTCTGTCATTCATAGTGCTTAAAGCACAGTCATTAGAATCAGGCAGACCTTGGGTGAACCACTTGCAGCCTGTGACAGTGGACAAATTATGTCATCTCTGATTTCATGTGTAAATGGAGGTGAATGAATCTGTTTCACAAGGATTTGGTGAGAATTGAATGAGATATAAGTGCTCTTATTATAACAACATTTTAGGCCATGTAGTCATCATCCTTGTTTTATAGAAGAGGAAACTGAGGGGTGAAGTGATTTGCTAATATCACATGAACAATAATGAGAGGCCTGGAAAACTGTCTTTTATTCATTAAGTCTGGTGAAAGAGCTGAATCTAATTATTGTATTTCCTAAATAGAAGTTGGTGTAGAGAGAGACTTCAGTTGCTCTGTAAACATTAATTCAGCTTCCTTTGATCTTCTTTCCTTTTGAAGGAGATTCACAGAATGTTTAAGATCATCCATTATTTCAGCACCTTAATGAAATTCTCATTTCCTAATTTTAAGGTTATCCTGAGGAAGGGCCTCAGCTCACCAGGTGGGTAGTCACCCAGGAGGGTGGACTGTGGGAGGGAAGAACATCCAGAGGTCTTAGTCTGAGAGCCCTCATTTACCTTCTTAATTTTCTCCCTGAGGCTCCAGGAGAGGAGGCAACTCCTAGGAGCTGCCCAGATTACCTGGCTTCCCCTCAATGGGCTTGTTACAGTTCCTACCCTTACTCCTCTCTGATCACTGATTCCCCTGAATGGATTTGCCAAGTCCCACACTGGACTGTGACCACCCCTCACACTGGAGAGGAACCCCGTCTAAGTCCTCTCTGCATCCTGGTGTCTGTGGCCAGGCCCGGCTCTTTCCCCCGAGAGGGTGAGCCTCCTGAGCCCCTCACATCTCCAGGCTTCTCATTGGACCAAGTACAAGATGGCTTTTAAGGAGAACTTGGGTTTGAATAAGCGTCTTTAAGTGTAGTGATTTCTTTGTTGGACTACCACCACCACTACTAAATAGAAACGGAGAGAGGGAAGAAGCAGCTATAGAAAGAGAATGAAAGTCAGCTTTATCCTGGTGTGCTTCTGACCCTCTTTGTGATGCTTATTTATAACGGGCTGATTCTTCCTCCTGCGTGTGCTCTGTGCCAGCTCTGGAGACTCCCTGGTGGTTCCACACTGCTTCTGGAGGCTTTGCCTCCTTCAGTTACAAATTACTGATCTCTCCAATTTCTATCATGTGACTTAAACACCTCCTTTATTATACCACAACAGCACTCTTCAAATACACAAGAAAATGTGATCATGTAAATAAACTCTTATTTACAGATGAAAGTGACTTGTGATGTTCGTTTTACATGTTATAGGTTGAGTTATTGCTGAACCAGTTAACCTGTCTGGCTTTAGGGGGGAGGTGTTCACTGTAAGGAATTTTCTGTAGGGTGAGGATTTTTATCCAAGTCGATATTGCATAATGGCTCCCTGTTTGCTGCACGCTATTAGAATTTAAATGAAACAGAAACATTATTCGCCACATACCTGTGAGTCCTTGTCTTCCTCTCTGGTTAATGTGGACTGGTTGGCGCTATAAAGGCAGGATGTTTGGCACCACTGTGTAACCTTGCACAAGTCCTCCTTCTTTGTGGGCCTCATTTCCCCTGCTGCAAAATGTGATGGTAGTCCCTACCCTGTAAAGCTGTTGTGAGGCTTAAACCATCGAAACAAGTCAATGAGATTGTGTACAGTAAAAGCACAGAGTGAACTGCAGTGCACTATACAAGTGTTCACCATCACTGAGTGTCTCTGCCTGAGACGCAGAGGCCAACCAACTGTCACAGACACCATAGCTTGTCTGAGCATGTGTGTGGTGATCCTTTCCCTCCCTGTGATTCCTGTTTTCTTTCCCTCTAGCCCCTTAGGCTTCCCACAGGCCCCTTTGGGCATTGGCCAGCACCAAGGGTAGCTGACACCTGGGGCAAAAAGCTGTGCTGACCTGTCTTGAAGCAAACTTGTGCCTTGTCCACAGCTACTTTTCAGTAATGAGTGTTTGAATTACACTGTGTGAGCTGAGGACTTCCACATGATTTGCATTTTTCACTCTCTTCTTTCTCTAAAAGTTCCCCCCTTTCCATTTTATCATTAGGTAGTAATTAGTATTCAAGGGAAATTGGTCTTAATATATTAAAATTGGTTTAAGTGCATTTAGACCTGTACCACAGCCAATGTCTTATTGGAAAATGTAATTGGGGACTCTGTGTATGTAATTAATTGAATTACAATTAAGAACTTTCATTAAGCGATACACTGGTACATTAGAGCAGTAAGGAAGCATGTTTGATGAGCCACAAACCCTGTCTGGGCTCTAAGTGAGGGCATGGAGATTTGCACCCCTCTGATAGGCCCCTGGCCCCCGAATTCACCCTGAAGGTCCCGACTAATGGTTTGGTAATGCATCAGGTGACATTTCTGCAGTGACTCTGAATGGGAGGTGGGATTCTTCCAGCAGATGTGCCCTCGTTCTCTGACTCTCGAGTCAGGGAAAGGGACACCTTGGTGTTGATCAGATGTTACAGTTCTTAGATATTTTGCCATGTAAATTGTCAAAAATGCCATGCTCCTGAGAAGACCCCATTACTTTTCCTGGGCTTTGAACATGGACAAAGACATATTGGAGAAAGAGGAAATAATGGGAATTCTGTCACTAATCTAACTTCCAAGCAAACCCGTAATGAACCATTGGTCCAGACCCTTAAATGGTCATGCTTCATCCTGTAAAGGGTATTAGATTCACTTTGGGCACATATTTGTTCATGCATTTCCCAAACATTGATTGAGCCCTCCTCTGGGCCAGTCACTGTGCTGAGACTTAGCCCCACACTATAGAGCACACAATTGTGATCAGTGCTATGAAGGGTAGAAAAGAGCGCATAGCAGGGGACCAGAGCAGGTGAGAAGAATAAGAGAGGCTTGAGTTAGAAGAAAAAGGAGTTAGTCCAATAATGAGTAAGAGAAGAATGTTCCAGGCCAAGGGACTGCTCATCTGTAGGCTTTGAGACGAGAAGGAGCCTGGGGTATTTAGGAATGAATAAATGGAATGGAAAGAGGGAGAGTGTGCTGAAAGATGAGACTGAGGAATAGCAAGGGTCTAAGATGCAGAGCCTTGTAGGCCCCCCTTCCATGATCTGCTCTTTTTCAAAATTCTACAAACCTGAAACTGTTTCTTTCTGACTGCCTCATAAAACAAGATTACCTTGATTTATTGAAAGGGGTCTGAAATCTCCATGTGGAAAGTCCTCCAGCCTGGCTGGCTCTGGCTCCAAGAGTTTAATCAATTAAGCACTGACAGCAAAGATCCCTACCCCGGTGGTAGCATGGCAGATTCTAGTGAAGGGTATATCCTACTGTGTGATCCCGATGGCTTTAAAGAGATTACTGCAGAGCGGTGGGCAGGCGGGGGGCATGAACGTGTGTGTGTTTTAGTATATCACCTATTGATTGTTTTTTAGAGACCAGCAAAAATGACTAGTAGCCAAAGGGAAGTGTTTAATAGAAGAGAAGTTTTGGGCTTATGAGGCTTTGGGGACTTAAAAGGCCTCTGGAAAAAAAAAATGTGATGGATGCAGAGCGCTAAGGAAGAGTTTTCTTTGTGACTCACTTATGCATCCAGCTTTAAGTCTTACCGAGGGAGTGGAGAGTTAGATTTTATCCCTGATTCCTTTGCTCTGGCATGGCCAGGCATGACTGTGTTCCCCTTAGATACCATTACAGCCCATGGAGTTATGCATTTCCAGCCCATCTGAGGAACATTTTTACTCACAGAGGTTGTGTGGTGGTTAAAGGTGCAATTTTGGAATTAGACCTGGGTTCAGTTCCTAGCTCCAGCTTGTACTGTTTGTATGACTACTGTAGCAGAATGACATTCTGAGTCTCGTTTTTCTCACCTGTAAAAAGAGGATAATATCCAACTTAAAGAGGCATTGGGAAAAATGGAATGAGATGACATCTTTAAAATGCTGAGCATCGTGCTGGCATGCGGTAAGCACTCAGTGTGTGTTAGCCGCCGTCACAGTTGTTGAGGCAGAACCCCTGTCCTCGACAAACCTAGTCTGTTGGGGAGTCTGAATGGAAAACGAGGAAAGGTATGTTAGGTGCTGTTAGCCAAGGTAAATACAAGGGGTGGTGTACAAACCTCAGGTACTGTTAATGGTTAACCTGTGTTGCATCAAACTTCACTGGTTCCATCAGCAGCATTTATTGAACATCTATTGTGTGACCATGTACTTTGTAGAATGGGATGTTCCTGCTGCCCTCGGGCTCTTTGTCCGGAGGGGAGTGCAGATACTTACCATGTAAGATATTTATCAGAAGAACCTTCAATAAAGGGCTATAACGCTTTAGGAGAGAGACAGGGGAGGTTCCATTTGGACTAGACCTTGAAGCATATAAATTTTAGAGCGTAAAGGACATTCTGACCAAATGGTAGAACCTGAGCAGAGTCCAGTTTAGCTGAAGCAGGGCTTCTGCGTGGGGAGTAGCAATAAGACTTCAAGATAGAGTGGAGCAGAAAAGGGTTTATGTACTTCTCATTGTCAGTCACTTGTACTATTTTACTTAATTGTGTGCCAGGTCCTGAGCTAGATACTGCCCCACTTTTGAAGAACTACTCCCACCCCCACCCCCACCATTTTCTTTTCCGCCATTCTGCTTCACACACTGTGCCAAAGGCAGACACTTGGTGTTCCCTGTGTAGGTCCTCTTGCTTTGTGGACTTTATGTTTTTTCCTATATTCCTCCATGGATTGCCTGTCCTGCTTCCCATCATCTGGGAACACTGCCATCCCCCTAAATCCCAGAAGCACTAGCACAGCACCTGGCATATGGCTGGAGCTAGTAACTGCTAGTCTAGAAGAAATGGTCAACAGGATTGTGCTGTGGGCAAAGGTGAGGATGTAACAGAGGCCATTGATCTTCCAGTTGAGTTCTAGAGTTGGCATAGATCTTTTTAGAGAAGAGACACTGAAGTTGCTTTAATTTATAACTAGATTGGGGCCTTTTAGACTTGGTGTAAGACTCTTTGAACCATAAAATGAATGTTTAAGTCCCATGCAGTTTGTATCTATGAGTACAAGGAATCTTCCAGTAATATACAGTGAGTTCATCTGAGCTATGATTTAATGATTAGTCCTATTTGTTTGAAATAAAGTCATATAACTCTAAGTGTCTCCCTCAGTTCCAATTAAATCACATCTATGAAAACACTTTTAAAACTATAAAACAGTATTTATAATTAGCCTTGGTCTGATCACCTGAAAGTAAACCTATTGCTTTTATGTGTGTACAGGCTTTGCAGCTGTGTTTGTTGTCAGATTATAACACATATACACAGCTATAACTGCACTTTTGTTTCCCATTATTATTGTCCAAATAGATATCGGGGCAATGAAAACATGGCATTATAACCAATAAAGTCAGCAGTTCTCAAACTTTTTGGTCTTAGGACCTCTTTACACTCTTAAAAGTTATTGAAGACCCCAAAGAGCTTTTGTTTTGTTTTGTTTTGTTTTGTTTTGTTTTGTTTTGTTTGTTTTGTTATTTTGAGGCGAGGTGTTGCCCTGTCGCCAGGTCTCGCCCAGGATGGAGTGCAGTAGCAAATCAGCTCACTGTAGCCTCAAACTCCTGGGCTCAAGTGATCCTCTCACCTCTACCTCTTGAGCAGCTGGGACTACTGGTGTGCACCACCATGCCCAGCTGACTTTTTTTGTGTTTTTTTTTTTTAACTTTCAGTGGAGAGAAAATCTCACTATGTTGCCCAGGCTGCTCTTGAACTCCTGGCCTCAAACAGTGCTCCCGCTTTGGCTTCCCAAACTGCTGGTATTACAGGTGTGAGGCACTGCACCTGGCCAAGCTTTTGTTTATTGAGTTATATCTATTAAAAATAAAAATTGATTAATTTTAAAATATTTATTGAAAAACAGCAATTTCATTAATGTTAATGACAGTTTTATGTTTTTTGGTTTTTTTTTTTTTTTTTTTTTGAGATAGGGTCTCTGTCACAAGGCTAGAATGCAGTAGTACAATCACAGCTTACTGCAACCTCCACCTCCTGGGCTCAAGCGATCCTCCCACCTCAGTTTCCCCAGTAGCTGGGCCCATCGGAGCACACCACTAAGCCTGGCTGCTTTTTTTTTGTATTTTTTGTAGAGATGGGGTTTTGCCGTGTTGCCCAGGCTGGTTTTAAATTCCTGGACTCAAGTAATTCACCTGCCTTGGCCTCCAAAAGTGCCAGGATTATAGGGGTGAGCCACCATGCCTGGCTCAAATTACAAATTTTATGAAAAGTAACTATAATTTCTTTAAAAAAAAATTTTTTTTGAGACAGGGTCTCACTCTGTTACCCAGGCTAGAGTGCAGTGGCGTGATCACAGCTCACTGTAGCCTCAACCTCCTGGGCTCAAGTGATCATCCCACCTCATCCTCAGTAGCTGGGAGTACAGGCATGAGCCACCAAACCCGGCTAATTTTTGTATTTTTTGTAGAGACAGAGTTTTGCCATGTTGCGCAGGGTGGTCTCAAACTCCTAGACTCAAGCAATCCACCCACCTCAGCCTCCCAAAGTGCTGGGATTATAGGCATAAGCCACTGCACCTGGCCTAATTTTTTTTTTTTTTTTTTTTTTTTTTTTTTTTTTTTTTTTTTTTTTTTTGAGACGGAGTCTTACTCTGTCACCCAGGCTGGAAAGCAGTGGTATAATCTCAGCTCTCACTTCAGCCTCCGCCTACTGGGTTCAAGCGATTCTCCTTCCTCAGCCTCCAGAGTAGCTGAGATTACAGGCATGTGCCGCCATCCCCAGCTAATTTTTTGTATTTTTATAGAGATGAGGTTTCACCATGTTGGCCAGGGTGGTCTCAAATTGCTGACCTCAAGTGGTCTGCCCACCTTGGCCTCCCAAAGTGCTGGGATTACAGGTGTGAGCCACTGCACCCAGCCAGGCCTAAATTTTTTAATGAGAAGAGTGTCATTATTTTATCATATTGCAAATTTCTGTAATGTCTGGGCTTATAGAAGACACCTGGATTTTCATATCTGCCTCTGCATTCAGTCTGCTACAATACATTGCTTTGGTTAAAGTATGTGAAGAAAATTTGGCCTGACAGATATGTTGTTGAAAAAGGGAAGAATATTTCAATAGCCTTTTCAGATAATTATGGGTATTAATTTTTGTTACCATACCAAAACTCAAATGATAGTTTCTTTTTTGTTGTTTTTTTGTTTGTTTTGTTTTGTTTTGTTTTTTGAGATGGAGTTTCTTTCTTGTTGCCCAGGCTGGAGTGCAATGGTGCAATCTTGGTTCACTGCAACCTCTGCCTCCCAGGTGTAAGCAATTCTCCTGTCTCAGCCTCCCAAGTAGCTGAGATTACAGGCATGTGCCACCATACCCAGCTAATTTTGTATTTTTAGTAGAGATGGGGTTTCACCATGTTGGTCAGGCTGGTCTCAAACTCTTGACCTCAGGTGATCCACCCACCTCGGCCTCCCAAAATGGTGGGATTACAGGCGTGAGCCATTGAGCCCAGCCAAGCTTTTTATTCCTTTGTGCACTTGTAAGAGAATGGACATGAAAAAAGTAAGTCATGTCTTGCTATTGTTATAAAAATAGTATTGCAATTATGGACCCTGAAGGGGACTTGGGAATTCCCCACCACCACCACCATAGGTCCCAGTGTGCACTTTGAGAACCACTGATTTAGAATTTACAGTTATTCGACTCAACAGTCTATTAACAGTATCGTTGTTGTAGGAGCGTGTTGAGGTAGGCAGGGCAGGAACAGCCTTTAGCCACTTGAGGGAAGGGAAAGGAGAAGGCACGTGGACTCGCGTCCAACAGATCTGTCCCGGTTTCGCCTTTCCTAACAGTGGAACCCTGGGCAAGGTTTTGACCCAGTCTTGACACTTTGAGTGACAGTTTGAATCTCTATCTCTGAACTCTTATATTCCATGTTCTTTCTAATGTTATTAAGCCCCAAGGCTGCCTCCCAGCGCCTTCTCTTTCTTTCTTGGCTGTAGGCCCTAGACTCCACCTGCCTCCTTCCTCAACTCCTCTCTGCTTCCCTTTGCCTGCCATGGCCTCTTTTTGCCGTTCTTCACTGAAGACAGGTGCCAGGCCTCATTCCTCAGTTCCCCTTTCCTGATTTTGTACTCCCAAGAGTTAAGCTGCTTCCCCTCCTGGGTTTTCTGCTTGTCCTCCATACCTTCCTACATTGTGATTGTCATTCTTCTGGAGCCTTTTTGTCATTCCATTTGAGCTGTGGTTCTCAAGTCACTATTAGGCCCCACCCCAAAATTTGATCTATCACAATACATCTTTGAGTTATTGCAGCTTGAGCGTTTTGACACAATACATTATAGTAATCCATGGCATATAGAGACATTAACACTCGCGACTGTGACAAAATACATTGTGAAGTCTTTGAAGGCACCATAACAATTTATCTTGTCATTCACGAGGAGACCCAGTTCAGCGTTAATATAGATGAACAGTGTGTCTTTTGTTTCATTTAACTACTTGTGACCTTTTTAATTGCTAATTTAACAAAATACCAACGGGTTATATTTCAGTTAAATTCATAGGGAGTAGTTTTTGTTTTTTCAGTATGTTTATTTTTAAGATGTTCTGGTTCTCTCTACTTTTCACTTTGAGTTGCTAAAATTGTCTTCTCGAACAGAAGTGGACTTTTTAGTGTGAAGGTTATAGTAGAGTAATTTTAATATGCAGATGGTACAATATCAAGCATCTTTCATCTTTCATGTGTGGTTGGGTTCACTCCTTTCCGGAAGGATACAAACAGTGAACATATACATGCAAAGTCATAGAACTTTTCTGGTCCAAAAAATATGCTTTTAGAATAATGAATGCTTTGCTTCAGGTATTTGTCTTTAGATAAAGTGTCTATTGCAGGCACAGTTTATTAGGGACTTCTTTCTGCCTTGTACTATTTTGTGGCCTATAGCTAATTTGTAAACTCCTGAAGATCAGGAACCCTGCTTTACCCTCACCAGTGTCCCCCACCGTCTAGCATACTCCTGGCACAGGGAGAGAAGTGGTTGCACCATTCCATGTACAATAGACATGACCCCTCCAACAAGTGGTACTCCTGAGCCTACTTTGAGAAATGACACTGGAGGCCGGGCACGGTGGCTCACGCCTGTAATCCCAGCACTTTGGGAGGCCGAGGCGGGTGGATAACCTCAGGTCAGGAGTTCGAGACCAGCCTGGCCAACAAGGCGAAATCCCATCTCTACTAAAAATATAAAAAACTAGCCAGGCGTCAGCTACTTGGGAGGCTGAGGCAGGAGAATTGCTTGAACCTGGGAGGTGGAGGTTGCAGTGAGCCAAGATCTCCCCATGGCACTCCAGCCTGGGCAACAAGAGTGAAACTCTGTCTCAAAAAAAGAAAGAAAGAAAGAAATGACACTGGAACTCCAAAACCAGAAGTTGATCCCATTCATCAGATAACCTGCTTTGGAGTGAGCAGCATGAATTGGAGGCGAGTATAGGACTATTCCTTCTCTACTCCCTCAGGTGCTGTTATCCTTCTGATCATAAACGCAGACACGCCCCTTGTCAGCTGGGGCAAGGCTCAGAACTCCCGCAGGTATCGGGGGGACTTAAATCCTCAAATGGGATATGAATTTACACTATGAGAGAGTAGAAGGTCAGTGCAAGAAGCATTAGTGTGTTGAGCCAGCTCCAGCTATGTAAGTCTTGTACAAAATTAATATAAGGATATTGACAAGCCTTGCTGGTTATTTCATAGCTTTAAGACCTCTACTAAAATCCTATCATCTCATCTGCCCATTATTAACATTTCAGCAAAATATAAAGTTTTCATTAATCTCCCACAGCAAATTTAGGAGTGAAAACTGGCACTTGTTTGAGCTTTTAGGACTACATTAGCTGGTGTATTAAACAAAATATGTCATTCTTCAGTAGCTTCTGTAAGAAGCTAAATCAATTTCCAGCCATATTTATGCACCACTTTATCTAAAAGCATCTGAATTATCATTTATAGCTAAGATGCTTTATTAGCAGCTGGCATTGAAATTGCTCAGTAAAAAATTATATGTCACGTTATAGTAATTTTTAAATTGGTTTTAATCCAACATCATAAAATGTAAAAATCTTAAGTGTGGGGTTTTTTTTTTTTTAGTAATTGGCATTTTAGCATAATGAGCTGTTACCTCTTTCCAAATCAAATACCTGCAATATTTAGAAAACACTAATTAGTAAAGGAAACAGAAGTTCTTGAGCTCAGAGCTAAGTTGTATCTAATAATAGCATTTTCTCAGAAAAGATGACTTGAAATGATTTTTAAAACATTAAATGATTTTAGTGTTTTACCAAAATTCTCTGCAATTCTCATGTATAAGAAGTTCTAAAATAGAAATAAAACATGTTTTGGAGTTATGTTTCAGTAAAAATGAAGACTGGAAAAAGTGAATGATTATTCGAAACTCCAAATCCTAGCCAGCCTCGGTATTACCCAGGAGAGAGTGGTGATCAGGATCATGGCATCTCTGTCCAAAATCATAGGTGCTGCAGAGAAAGGAAACGGGCTACCCAGTGGCCCTTGCAGATGTGGAGTGAAGCTCTGCAGTGTCCTGGAGGTGCAATGTTGGTTAAGTCACTCTGTCTCTCTGACCCTCACCTTCCTGTGGACATGGCACCTGGTATTCATTCAGTACATGTTTATGGAGCTCTGCTTTATCCTCTGAGTGGTAGCACTGGCAGTGTCTGAGTTGCAGTGGTGAGAAAGCAGTCCCTGTGCTCTTGGGGTTTATAGTCTAATGGCAGAGACAGGCAATTACTCCCTGTGATAACTGTTCTGAAGAAAAATGCAGGATACGGGGACAGAAGGAGCCAAACTAGTGTCGGGGGCTTGCGGCCAGGGAAGGCTTCCCTGGAGTGTCACTGGTGCTCTGCTCTTCAGGAGGAAAACAGGGAGGGGCCGGGAGAGAGTGAGATGGGGAGAAGGGTGACCTGAGCAAAGAGGACAGCATGTGCGAGATGCTCTGAGATGGGATTCTGCCAGAGGCACTCACTGAAGGGCGAGGCCACGTCCTTACTGAAGGAAAGCACTATTGTGGGTGCTGGGATGGTCCAGGTTGGGAATTACTGTAGTGTTTGCAAATAGAACACAAATTTCCTAATAAATGAGTTCACTGTGAAAGCATCAGACACCAACTTTGACTTAAAATACTTGCCCCGTAGGCAGTAACTGTGGGAAGGAAAAGCATATCATTGTCAGGCTACCAGTTTGTTACAAAATTTTCCAGTTTTATACCCAAATCTAGAGTTTTCCATTCCCCCAACTCCATCCCAAAGAGTTCTCCCTGGGTTTCCCTGTGGAACCGTCTCGGATTACTCAACACGAGGCCTAGAGCACCCTACTGTGGTCAGCCTCTGCGAGACAGGCTCCTCCCCTCCCAACCCATTCTACCCCCTGCACTGGTGATGGCACCAACAGCTGCACCTGCAGAGGTCCACATTTCAAAGTCCAGGGACTGAGAGATAGTTTAACTTTGCTTAGTGTAACCTTGGCATGTGACAGCCTCCCAAAGCCTCAGAGTTCTCATCTGTAATATGGAAAATTATAAGACCTTCAATGCAGTAACGTGTGAAATGCTTAACACCAAGCCTGGCACGTGGTAAGCACTCATATATACTAGCTAGTATTTGTTTAGCAAAATTTAGTGAGAGCATACCAGTTGCCTTTACTGCTTGCAGAAGATATAAAAATGAGTAAGAAACTTTCCTGACCTTCACAAAGCTTCCAGATTAGGACAGAGCAACCATTAAGCAATTCTAGAGCAAGGCTGAATATAATCCACCCTGACACTAGAAGAAAAATAGTCACCGTTCTTATGAAGCATATGTATTCTTTACCTAAATTTTGATGTGAATGGCAAAAACTGAAATTCAGAGAGATAAAGTCAACTTGCCCAAGATCATACAGCAAATTAGAGGCAGAGCTAGGAGTTGCGGCCACAACTAACGGGCTCCAGGGTCCAGTATAAGCCAACTTTTATGGAATTCACTTCCAGAAGAACCATCAGAAAAGATTTCACAGGAGAGATAGAGTTTGAGCTAGCCTAGGGAGGGGTGGAGGGATTTCAACAGGTCTGGGTGAGGATGAGAGGGCTGTTCTAGGCCAAGGACAGCACGTGAGCAAAGGCCCAGAATTATAAAAGCCTGAAGCACTGTGCAGCCTGAGGGGTTTGAGAGGGCTGAGAGAAGGCAT
This sequence comes from Symphalangus syndactylus, assembly GCF_028878055.3. Taxonomy (NCBI): domain Eukaryota; kingdom Metazoa; phylum Chordata; class Mammalia; order Primates; family Hylobatidae; genus Symphalangus; species Symphalangus syndactylus. The sequence goes on from NC_072425.2 coordinate 19,356,914, forward strand.
GTGTGAGAAGTGAGAAGAATATTAGTATGTTTCAGGCACATTATGGGCTGCCCTGATTGCCTGGCTAAAAAAATGTTCTTCATTCAGGAGGCTGTGGAGCCAGGGAAGATTGTTGAGAACCAGGCTTCTCATCTGTCTCCGGTGTCACCTATCAGTGTACTTAGCATGCACAGGGTGCTCTCTGAGCGTTTGGTGAATGAATGAATGATCCAACTTTTAGAAAAATGGATCAGAAAGCCTGTGGCGGCTGGACTGCAGAGGAAGAACCTGGTGACCAGGAGGCCAGTGATGAGACTGTCACACCCAAGCACTAGCAGGTGCCCCCTGAGCCAGTGGGGGCTCTGTCAATAGACAGCCATGTAACCTTAAGCAAGTGTCTTAATCTTTCTGAGCCTCAATTGTATCCTGCTTGAATGGGAATATCAGTAGTACCAATGGCTCAGGGTTGCTATGGGGAACGAGTGAAATCCCACATGGAGGCTGTGGGGCGCAGGGTGAGAGGCAGTAAAGAAGACATTTTGGGAATCTTGGAAAGGACAGAGATTCTTCAAGGAATGTGGATTACTTTTGTGATTAGGAAAATCACATTTAGAAAAAAAACAAGACCCGTGACACTGCTAACACCACCCATGCTCTTGTGCTTTTGACTCACTCTTGTAGACTGAGCTTCCTGCTGAGAGCAAGCAGGAATTTTTCTATCCTTGTATCCCTGCTGCCCAGCCAAGGACCTGCCATAGTGTTTGTGGAATTAACTGTTGAATGATTAATATGTTACCATTCTCTGTTTACTGGAATGGCATTATTAAGTCATCGCTCAGCCTTTTCTTCTCCAAATTAAATAGCCCATATTATTTTAATTTATCCCAAAGCATTTTAAGCAGACACCATTTGCCAAGCCTCATGTATCTTTATGTGTTAAACTGCCTTTTCCTCCCCAGGTTCAAGGGCAGACGGGGTTTTTGAGGAGGATTCGCAAATTGACATAGCCACAGTACAGGATATGCTTAGCAGCCACCATTACAAGTCATTCAAAGTCAGCATGATCCACAGACTGCGATTCACAACCGACGTACAGCTAGGTAAGTGTGTGAGCAGATGATGAGCTGGCTCGTCGTGTCAGCAGTCTATGTAGAAATGGGGAAAGAAACAACATACAACTTTTATGTGACCTGAATGACTAAAGGTAATTTGTTTTCTGAGAAAATGTTTAAACAATGGAATTTGAAGTACATCCTTTTTCCCACTTGAGTGCTCTGTCTTGTCTTCTTTTTTATGAAGCAGAAGATTAGAAATAGAACTAACGAGACTCTTTTCAAACTGATTGACTTCGGTGAAGTTCCGTAATTCTTTTCATTCTGTAATTCTCTTGCCTGCTATCCTTAGAACTGCTTTGTGACGGTGCCACCTGCCTGTTCTTACTCAGCTAACTCATTGCTTATTCATTCAGGCCTTTATTCAGGAAGCTTTTTAATGATCTCAGAAGGTATATTTGGATCTTCATCATATAATTTGGAACTTTCAACTAATATTTGGGATTAATTTGTTCTAATTATGTGCTAAATTTCTGTTTTGACTTAAACTGAACAGGAGTAGGAAAAGTGTCATAGTAAGCAACATACTATGAATACATCATCATTATCATCATCATCATCATCATGGCTGCCTTTTATAGGTGTCTGCTGTGTATTAGTCACTGTGTTAAGTGCTTTACATGTACTACTTAACTACCTAAAACGTAGGGTATTCTTACTGTCCCCATCTAACAGAGGGGGTAAATGAGGTACAGAGCAGTCAAATCTCATGCCCAGCTCACACAGTGGGTAGGTGGTGGTGCCAGGAGCAAACCCTGGTCTGACCAACTCAAGTGCACCTGCTCCCTAACAAAGGGTCTCCCATATAATGGCCAAGGGAGAGGAAGAATGGGTAGTGATGCCAGGCTCACCCAGTCAGGGAGCTGAGCTGCACCCTGTCTCTGCCACACCACCTCTTCCTGCGTCTCCTTTTAACTCTTAAGGTTCATTTATTTTATGTTTCTCACAAATGCTTTGTATGTTTGTCATAATAAAATCTTTTCTAATGTTGGCATTAGTTTGAACCTGGCTAACTCATAAGAGGCCTCAAAAATCTCCTCACATGTTCCTTCCCAACTTGACTGACAGGAACTTCCAATGTACTGACAATACAGCTTAGTGATTAAGAGATGGGCAAGAGAATCACAAATGGTTTAAACTGTGCTCTATCAATAGACAGCCATGTAACCTTAAGCAAGTGTCTTAATCTTTCTGAGCCTCAATTCTATCCTGCTTGAATGGGAATATCAGTAGTATCAATGACGCAGGGTTGCTATGGGGAAGGAGTGAAATCCCACATGTAAAGCACTGAGTACGGGGCCTGCAGTTGTAAACTTCCCTATGTGAGAGCTGTTAGTTGGGAGGCAGTAGAGTGTAGCACTCAGATGGCTCACTCAGGAGTCGGAGGCCCAGGTACAAACCCTGCTCGTTTATTAGCTGTATCACCACCGGCAAATGATGCAGATCCCCAGTTTCCTTATCTGCAAAAATAAAGATAATTTTTTAACTATGAGGATGAAATGCCGCAGCACGTGCAGAGAACTTAGGCGCCTGGCCTCTAGCAAGTGCCCAGTGAGCATTAGCTGCTAAGATGATGGTGATTCTAGCAGGCTGATCAGATGAGACAGCACTCAGTAACTTTGAACCAAAACAGACCCCACCTTTTTTTCCCCCTCTGCATTAAGTCCTCACCTAATGTCATCAATAGGTTCTTGGAAACTGTAACTTTAAGTGAAATGACATATAACAAAACTCATTTTTTCCCTTATCAACATTATAACAAAACGACATTGAACAAAATTATGTACATCATTTCACCTGAAGTTGAAGTTTCCAAGATCCTATGAATGACAATAAGTGAAAACTGACTGTAGCTCTTCTTCCTCATAAAAACCTTAAATATCTAAAGTGGTGAAATTGCTTATTTAGTGTTGATTCTTAAATTATAAAGTCATTCAGTGTTGTTCCTCCTGGGGATGTTTTTCCTACTGTATTTCAGAAATAAGACTGATCAAAAAGAAGCCAGTTCTCAAAAATAAAAGAGTGCATACTATATGATTCTATTTATATGACATTCACAAATACAAGGAAATATGTAAGAAGTAAAGATACTGGTCATTCCCGGTAAGATGGTTGTAGTGGCTGGAGAAGGGCTTCTGGGAAGCTGGAAAGAGTCTGTTTCCTGATCTGGGTGCTGATTACATGGGTCTGTAGACTTTGTGGAAAAGTCATGGTATATATACTCATGATTTGTGCACTTTTTCTGTGTGTACACTTTCTTTCTTCTTCTTTTTTTTTTTTTTAGACAGAGTTTTGCTTTTGTTGCCCAGGCTGGAGTGCAATGACTTGATCTCAGCTCACTGCAGCCCCTGCCTCCTGGGTTCAAGTGATTCTCCTGCCTCAGCCTCCCGAGTAGCTGGGATTACAGGCGCCCACCACCATGCCCAGCTAATTTTTTTTGTATTTTTAGTAGAAACGGGGTTTCACCATGTGGCCAGGCTGGTCTCGAACTCCTGACCTCAGGTGATCCACCCTCCTCGGCCTCCCAAAGTGCTGGGATTACAGGCGTGAACCACCACGCCCGGCCACACTTTCAATTTATGAAAGTAAGAATGCCACTCAAACATCCAGTTTGTGTTTAGCTGCAGTAGTTGCCCAATAGCAAAGGGCCTGCTTTTTCTGAATGGGCCTACTTTTAAGAAACCCAGTAAGTAGGCTGGGTGCCGTGGCTCACGTCTGTAATCCCAGCACTTTGGGAGACAAAGGTGGGCAGATCACTTGAGCTCAGGAGTTCAGGACCAGCCTGGGCAACATGATGTGAGACTCCATCTCTGCAGAAAATACAAAAATAGCCAGGTGTGGTGGTGCCTGCCTGTAGTCCCAGCTACTCAGGAGGCTGAGGTGAGAAGATTGCTTGAGTCTGGGAGGTCAAGGCTGCAGTGAGCTGTCATCACACCATTACACTCCAGCCTGGGCGACAGTGTTAGACTCTGTCTCAAAGGAAAAAAAGAAGCCCAATAAGTAGCCCAACTGTGGTCAAGACAGAGGGTCAAAGCAAGGGCCTAGGTGAGCATCATCAGCAAATCCATCCCTGCTCATTCCCCAGTGTGAAAAGTGCTGCCTTGGAATGATAACCAAGATCGTGGGCTTCTTTCCCCACTTTTTTCCAGAGGCAAAAAAGACAAACTTTAATTCATTAGAGCCTGACATGTAAATTATTTCAAAGGAAAAAGTCCACAAAAGGCTCTGTGGGAGGAGCCCAAGCTCTGCAGTCAGTCAGCACTGAGTTCGAATCCCAGCCTTGCCACTTAACTGCAGTGTCACCTGGACAAGTCTTTTCCCTTTTCAATCTTAGTTTTCACCATGTATGAAATGGGGATAATAATGTTTACCTTTTAACATTCTATGAAAGTGTCTGGCCCATAGAAGCATATTCTAAGTGGTAGCTCATCGTAGTGTTATTATCATTGTCATTATTATTTATTTTGCCTATTGCCTTCTCTCCAGGTCCACCATCTTGAAAGTATTAAACCAGATCACTTAGATCAGGGGGTGGCTCTCCTGGCAAAGTCCTACTTGTGGCCGTAATGGAGACTTGTCAGGTAGACGTGAATGATGACGGTCATGCAAGTATCTCCCTGGTTGTTGGAAGTGAGGTGACTGGAGGCTGGGGCGTCACTTGTGAATGCTTGGAATGCTTCCAGTGACACACATGGCACCCTCTGGTGTAGAGTCGCATTTCAGAGGGGCTTCTAAAAGAGGTGATGTCAGAACGTTTGTTTCTGTCCTCAAAGTTCAGTCTTTATCATTCTAATCAGAAATTTCATTAATTAGTCCTAAGGAAGTTTGTGACAATCAGACAAACTGCCCATCGATATTATATCATGCACTGAATAAGTAAACCCATTTTCCCGTCCCACGTAGATTATACAGGTATGTAATTGAAGACCCTCTCTCCCTCCTTACAAAGCAGATATCACCCTCACATTCTAACAACAACAAAAACCCACACCTAGCAATCCAGAAATTCTTTCTTCCTGAAACATTCTACTGCCAAGAGTAGGGAGGCAAACAGCACACCCTGTATGAGTATTCAAGTGAGCAGCTGGATTTTGAGCGGGTAAATAATTCACTTTATTTCACCTGACTAGCCAGGTGCTTCAGGTCCTTCCTGACACTGATGGATGGTCGCCTCCACCTGTCCATCCTGTGTCAATCAGAACAGAGATGTCACTTGGTCCCTGTGGCAACATTTTTTAAGTGGAAAGTAAGTGTGTGTGGCATTTGCCCAGCATCCCTGCTGATTCCACAGAAAACCACTGGTCCACGCTGCATTAGTGGTAGTAAGAGCCGCAGCTGAGGATCAGAATCCCCAGGCTCTGCAGTGCCACCACAGTTGCTTGTCTTCTGATGGGGTGGTAGTGGCCACTGTTCCAGCTGTTTCTGAGAAAGTCAGGGGATGAGAGACTCAAATTTTGACCTGCAAGACCCAAACTTCAATTGATTTTCCACCAGACTTTTTTTTTTTTTTTTTTTTTTGAGATGGAGTTTTGCTCTTGTTGCCCAGGCTGGAGTGCAATGGTACAGTCTCGGCTCACTGCAACCTCCGCCTCCTGGGTTCAAGCAATTCTTCTGCCTCAGCCTCCCAAGTAGCTGGGATTATAGGCACGCACCACCACGCTCAGCTAATTTTTGTGTTTTCAGTAGAGACGGGGTTTCACCGTGTTGGTCAGGCTGGTCTCAAACTCTTGACCTCAGGTGATTCACCCACCTCGGCCTCCCAAAATGCTGAGATTACAGGCGTGAGCCACCGCGCCTGGCCTCCACCAGAATTTTCTATGACCGAAAAACCCCATTAATGAAACATATGACACAGCTCTGGTCTTTTAAAATAATAGTAATAAGAAATAGAATTTTTACAAAGCAGTTATTATCAAGTGCTTACTGTGTGCCAAGCACTTTGCTAATTGTTCTCTTTGCGTGCACTGGCGCCTGAAATCGAAGCACTCTTATTAGATAGTACCGATTTTATCACCATTTTTAATATGATGAAACTGGCGTGTAGGAAAAGTCTCGTAAGTAATCAAGGTGGAATAAGAATCCAAGACTGTCTGAGTCCTGAGCCTAACTACTCTGCCTTAGATGCAAATCATTGTGCTAATTCTCCGTGGAACTATGACAACTTACAATACACCAAGAGCTTTCTCCCTGATAACCTCATTTGATCTACACAGCATACTAATATTGTTGTTCCCACTTGATGACTGAGAAAACTGAGGCTTGGAGGAGTGTGGAAGAACATGGTTTATATAAACCACTGTGTTGAGAGGCACATAGCTGTTACTTAGTACCAACTCTTCCACACCTCAGGCATCAGATATACGGAGAGTTCCAGCAGAACTGAGGCAGAAGCCCAATTCCATACACCAGCCCCAATCTGTCATACCACAGGTGCCAATCCACAGGTGTCATTAATAATTCACCCCCGGACCAGGCAGGATGGCTCACATCTGTAATCTCAGCACTTTGGGAGGCCAATGTGGGAGGATTGCTAGAGGCCAGGAATTCAAGACCAGTCTGGACAACATGACAAAACCCTGTCTCTACAAAACATTTAAAAACCTTAGCCGGGTGTGGTGGTGCATACCTGTGGTCCTAGCTACTTAGGAGGCTGAGGCAGGAGGATCCCTTGAGCCCAAGAGTTCAAAGCTGCATTGAGCTAGGATCATGCCATTGTACTCCAGCTTGAGTAACAGAGCAAGACCCTGTCTCTAAATTTATATATATAAAGAAAAAATAACTGCACGAAGGAAGTGATTACTTCTAGTTGGCCAGTTCCTAAACTTGTGCATATTCCTGCTCTTCTCCCGCCCCTAGTATCTGGAGATGGATATCCATGTACTGTGATACCCTCCCCCTCTTTACTTTAGATGTTGTTCATCAGCCACTGCGCTTCCTCCCTCTGGGCCCAGACCTAACCTCAGAATTCATTTCAACACAGTCCTATAAGCAACCCCTACCCATCAATTGAAGGTAATTCTTAAATTGAAATATCTTTGCCATTCCTGCTTTACCAGCCCAGAATCTTACCAAACAAAGTCGTCATTCCAAACCATTCCTGTATTTCTCTAAAACATTCTTGGAATATTTCACCTTGTCTGCTTTCCCTCTGTCAGTCCTAAAAAGTACAGATGTCCTTCAAGTGTAGCCTTACTCGAGATTCTACCACGTTGAGGTTATTTCCATTAACTTGATCTCCCATATACCTGATCCTGTGTGCCTGACCACTTGAGGGAGGTCGCACACTGAGATATGTGCTACCCAAATGGGCCAAGGCTGGCAGTTAGGGGAACATTGAAACAGAACAGGTCAAGCGGAGAATGCAGCCACAAGCTAAGAAACCCATAGTATATTATCAATAAATATTTGTTGGCTGGCTGGCAGAAGCTAAATTACAATGCAGCAGCCAAGGGAATGCACAGAAACCAATGCGAGAACCATGGCAGAGAGGGCCAAGACATCCCCACAGTGAACACCTCTTATATGCAGAGCACCTCAGGGCAGTGGGTCTGACCCTGAACATATATCAGAGTCACCCAGTCCCTGGCCTCATCCCAGGCCTGCTGGCTCAATATCTCCCCTAGATTGTGGTGTTTAGGGGACACACACTCACAGTATTGAAAGGACTTTCTTACCCCTTATCTCTTTGTCCAAGCTTGTTTTTACTGACTGGGCAGGTCAACCTGGTTTTTCTGATGCAGTCTCACCCTGAGAAGTGGTTTGATATTTGCACCACTTGTACTCACTTGGTTCGTTTGCCTCATTTATCAGTGTAGACCCTTCCCCTGTCACCGAAGGGATCTGTTACTGAACACGTAAGATACCATGAATTCCATCTTATCAGCATCTCATCTATAACCTAATAAAATAATTCTGTGTAGGATATACAGAGTCTGTATAGGATTTATAGATAAATGATAGAAAATGACTTCTACCAAGAGGTTCCATGGCTATTTCCATTATCTTTTCATAAAACTATCCAGTATGTGTAATCATAAGACTTGTGATTATGGTAGTTCTTTATGAAAATATCAAGTACAATACCACACGTCCTAGAGAAGGCAAAAAGGTTTCGTCTCATCAGCTGGCTCCAGTCAAGTTTATAACGGCTGCCCAGAGCATTATGCTGAGGCAGCATCTCCAGCTGTGTCTGAGGGCAACATAAAGAAACTCTGTGATTGATTAAAAATGTCTGCGCTGGGCCTGAGCATGATGAGAGGCAGCATATTTGCCATTTCTTGTCTTCCCTGCCTTATCTTTCCTACCGCAGTTATTATTTAACCCACTAGTCAACCACAGGCCGGCACTCAAAGGACTTTATTACGGTGTTATTTTTAAGTATACAACATGCAAACTTAAGAAACACAGTAACAGCACAATAGTGAGTGAAAGCAGCAGCGGTAGCCTGGACTGCCTCACTCCTCAGGCTCACTCTCACGCTAAACATGGTTCTGGGTGGCCGCATGAATAAAACATTTTTCCTTGTTAGTTTCCAGCGGGGTACCTGTGGAGTACAGTTCAAGTAATCACATAATCTGAACATGCGTATTCTCAGGAAGTGGATTGATCTTCCATATTTCCATTTCACTTTCCCGTTGAACACTAAGGAGGTGCCCCTCTCCATTCCAAGACACAATCAGAAGGAGGCGTGCGTCACATTTAACTCAGAAATCCCTGGGTCCATTCAGTAATTTGAAGATGGCAATTCTGATATTAAATGATTGTTCAGTCCCTATTGTGACAGCATGTCCTGAACCAAACTTTGGAATTGACTTATACTAATGAACTGATAAGGCAGAGGATGCATACTATCAAGACTGCCTCCAGAAAACTCCGTTACCACTTTTGCACTAAATGCAGTGATTGGCTTAGGGAAAAATCACCTAACTGGGAATATTGGAAACACTGTGGGCTTTTTCTTAAGGCCTAGCTTCCTCTGGCTCCCTGCTCCCAGAGCCACCCTTTTGAGAATTCCTATGGAGTAACCCAGGGTTATTAATGACAATGTGTCAGGTTCCTCAGGTGGCTGAGAAAGAATTGAGAATTGGAAGAAGTTGAGAAGCACTGGCATAATGGAATTAATGGGAGTCGGATTCATGAGAGTTCATCCAGAGTTCTGTGCTCCTTTAATCACTTCCTCATGTTTGGCACCTGAGCTCCAACAGCACCACAGGGCCTGAACATAGGGAAGATCAGGTTTTCCCCACTCTACAAGTGATACTGTAAATTCTCTTAGGGCCTACTGCTTCCTGGCTGACGTCATAGGCTCACCTGAGGTATCCATTTACTGAGAGTAGTTTGGTTAACTGTCCTAGTGCAGAATCTTTGTAAATGCCTTCTCTGCAGAGAGAACTTAGCACTCTCATCCAAAGACAGGTCTTTCTGGGATTAAACAGTCCCAGGTCTGATTTCATAAGCTCTGCCCTGGTGCCGTGTCCTGTGCTGACTGCTGCTCTGCGTTCGTTCGTGTCCAGGCCACTCCTTGTTTTGTGTGCCAAGCCTAACAGTCTAGTCAGGTACGCTCGGACTTGTCATTGAGTCTCTTACTGACCACATATTGGAATTGGCAGCTTTTAGCTGTGGTTCCCAAACCGTTTCAGAATGGTTAGTCCTTTGAATGAAACCAGTGATCCTGGGGCCTAGAAATCTACTTGATCTCAAGAAAGTAAGACTCTACTGGGTTTCATTTTAGTTGTGACCTGAAATATGGTTTTGTCATCTATTTTGGGTGCCTTAAACTGCTGGAGACAGCGCTTTTTTATTGTAATGCATTTGGTCAGTGTGTGAATATGCAGTTCTCCTGCATGGCAGGTGAGCTGATCTGTTTAAGCCCTGGCCTGGTAGTATGGGGATATGAATTATGGTTACAGCTCTGTCATTAATGGGTGACATCAGCCAAGTCATGTCCCAGCCCTGAGCCTCAATTTTTTCATGTGGAGAATGAAAACCCCAGACTAGGTGATCTCTAAGGTCTCATTAAGCCCAAACAGCCTGTGTGTCTGATCTTGTGTGTAAATTCAGACAAGTTTCAAAGACTTTCCTGACTGCTCTGTGGATGCTATCGATTGGCTGTGTATATTCAGCAAAATCCACTCTGGCGAAGAGTTGTTCAGTGGCACTCCCCGGGGGCTTTTCCAGGCTTTCATAGGCTCTAGGTAACCTGAAGACAAGAGGATTGTAGAATTGTATAAAAAGCTGCTCCAGGATTTAACAGCAGTGGGACGTTTGTAGCCTTAGATTCAAAGCTGTAGGAAATTGATGAATGAACCACAGCTTATGATATCTGAGCAAATAATAACAGGAAATACACTAAGAAATGAAATGTTAAATGCCTTAATTTTTGCCAAAGTGGTGTTTTAGCTTTTTAAGGGGGTATTTTAAGAGTACCATAGGGGAGGTTGTACCTCCCAAGAGTCAAGCAGTCTCCTGTGGGACAATAGGAAACAGCTGGCAAGTCAGAACTCACCAGGCAGCTAGACCTGGACTTGAACCCAAGCTCTCCAGTTTACTAATTTGATTCACCATAGGCTAGTACATTTTACAAAGGAGAATGCTCAGGCTTACCAAGGGAGCAGTGACTTTGCCCAGGATAATACCAGTGGGGATGTGCCAGCACAATCAGGGCCTCCAAATTTTTGGCCTGGACGCCCAGTAGGATGAGGATTCCCTAGCACAAAAGTTTCCACAATCCAGGTCTGAGAACATTCTTCCTGATTTGAATTGAACTCTTGGAGGTTGTGGGGAAGAGACATGCCCAGTGACACTTGGTGATGGGAGGTTACTGGAGGGATTTGTGGGGGTGAAGGCATTGGTCTCCCAAGCTGGATCCTGGTGCTCCCAAGACTGGGATGTAGAGAAGGTCCCAGGGAGAATTCTTCTTGCCCTCCAATTCTAGGGCCAGGCAGGTCCTTTATTCACCTCCCTCTCATGGCTCCCTGAGCTCCCCAGACTCGACCCTCATCACTGAGTCCGTGTCACATCCTTAACACAGTGCCTGACTTCTGATAATAGTCATTAGAAGGAGTAATATTCTTCGCTAGCTATGTATCAGGCACAATTCCAAGCCCTTGTCATGCCTTATTTCACCTAATCCTCACAACAAGCACATGAGGTAACTATTATCATCATCTCTGTTTTATAGAAATTTTTCCAAAGTCACGTAGTTAGGAAGTAGGAAAGCTGACATTTGAACAGAGGACTTTCTGACTCCAGATTTCCTACCCCTAAGCCCCCTCTTTAAATGTAAGATAGGCTAATAGTGCCTTCCTGATTAGAGGCGTTCTAAGCTCTCAATAAGCCACTGTACACAAAAGGACCTAGTGTGAGGGCTACCCAGAGTGGGTGCTCAGTCTGTGTTAGAAAAAGATGCTATGCGGTGCTAATTTCCTTTTATGGAAATCTTGGTTAAAGCAGACAAAGGTCTCCTTGTGATAACTCTAAAGGCTTGCACAAATAGTTTCCCCAGAGAGCTGTATACACATTAGAGTTGCGTTTTTGTTTATTTTGAGCTGTCTTGTTAAGAAAGGATTTATATGCTGGCGTTGATGTAGGACAGCAATCAGGCAATGTTTTCTGCCTTTGACAGTTGGTGTGATAGTTTGCTTCCAGTGAAGTTTGACTCACTGTATCTGGAAGCTGTCAGAAGTTGGAGCATGAAAAGGTCATGACGGATGGCTGTGGATAAGTGGTTAGGGGAGAGAGCTGGTAAGGGAGACAAACTGCCTCCCGTGTTTCCAAGAGAAGGGGCTGACCCTGGCTGCTCCCAGCCAGCCCCCGTGCTCTCTTCTTCCCCACCTGCCAGAGCTGGAAAGAAGCCTGCCGGGCTCCACTTTTGAGAGGGGCACCAGGTTGGGTGTAGTGTAGCTCATGAGCCCTTCCCAGCAGCACAGCCCCTGGCATACCACTAGAACTGCTAGAAGTTCTGCTAGAGAAATTCTGCTAAAAAAAAAGAAAAAAAAGTTCTGCTAAAGAACTGCTAGAAGGAAGCGTTCTTTCATTGAGGATTACTTCACCATTATCAAGACTTCAGCATACTTATCCTTCCCCACATTTTAGCAGTCGAGAAAGGAGACTGAATTCTGAAGTGGAAACCAAAAAGTGTCAGCTTTCAAAGTGATGTTTGTTTGTATTTTTGGTGAAATGTTTATTTTGGAAAAAATACAGAAAAGGAAAGGATATAATTCTACTAACCAGAGTTGACCACTGGTACCAGTTTTTGGAGCACATCCTTTTGATATCTTTTTTTATAAATGGTTTTCCTGTCCTTTTCACTTACTATTGTGTTATAAGGATTTTTCAAGTCAAAACTTTTCATGGTTATTTTGTATTTTGTCATTGTTGGATCAACTATTCCTCTGCTATTGGCCACTTAAGTTGGAGAAATGTCAATGTAACAAAAGCCAGTTTCTGGAAATACATTTATAATTTGAATTACTTAAAACAGTGCATACGTGACACTGTAAGGAGTGCCTCTGCCATTCCTTAAATGACTTTATGCAAAAACTTTAGCTGAGGAAATCAAAACTATGCTCAGCGGTCAGAAAGAATATCGATCGGATTTCATGCTCCAATTTGCCATGTATGTACAAAAAATAGATGTGTGCATTTATTGGCATTTGTGAACATTTATTTGTTCCTTGGTGAAAATTGAGAGAGGAGGTGGAGGACTGCTTGGACAGAGCTCCTTATTATTAATACATCTTCTGACACGGCTGAGGCGGTGCAGAGCAGCAGAAAGAACCAGGACTTGAGACCCAGGCAGCTCTGGGTTTGAACAGTGGCTGTTCCACTTAGATGCTCCCTGACCTAGGCAAGCACCTTCCCCTCTCCTGGGATATGTTATGTGAAACATTTAGCACAGTTTTTGCAGAATAGTGTAGTGGCTGAGGGGACACATTCTGGAACCAGACTTCCTGAGTTCAAATTGCAGCTTTGCCACTTCTGAGCTGGGTGATCTTGGGCAAGTTACTTAACCTCCCTGTGTTTCTGTTTCCTCGTCAGTAGAGTAGGATGAACATAGTAGCCAACTTTATGAGGTTATTAAGAGATTTGAGTCCGTGCATACAGTGGATTTCTAACCATGCTGGCACATTGTTGATGGCAGTTAATGTTAGCTGTTATGTTAATACTGGAGGTGCTCAGTGAATGGTGTCTATAACTGGCGTCATGCCTGTTGGGCCTAAGGAGAAAATTGTACTGAATGATCCCTGGTGCCCGAGCCTGCTGAAGCAGAAACGGCAGTGAGCCTACCGGGGTTGCACCTTTGCTCTTGGCCCAGGCCTTTGCCTTAAGGAGTCTGAGCTACAGGGACTGTGCGTGTAGCAGCCCTCTTCTCCCGGTGCTCTGCTGTCACAGGGAGACAGTGCTGCTTCTGCCCACAACCCGCTCACTCCCCTTAGCATAGAGAAGTGGCAGTGACAAGTGGGGTACTACTCAACCTCTGCACTTGCAACCCCACTAGCCTGGCTTCCACAACCTCTTCCCCCACCCCTCATCACCACGGCGATGCCACAGGAACCTCTCTGACTCCCTTCTCCCTCACACCCTGTGTGCAGCCATTTGCCTACTCCTAACGCTTTTGTCTTTAATATGCTCATCCCCACTGCACCCCAGCCGCAAATGTCCCTACCGCTGGCCTGGGCTGTGGCACCTGCCTCCTCACTGATCTCCCTTCCACCAAGCCAACTCCTCCTTGTAACTAAGAAGACTACCGAGGGCTCCAAAGCCAAGGACAGAGAGGCCTCTGTTTGCCTCCAGGCTGGATTCTGGGCCTTCTTTCTCTTTTCTGCAGTAGGTGTGCTCTCTTCCTGGGGGTGCTCAGGAAGAGGGCTCCTCTTGGGGGTGCTCAGGAAGAGGGCTTCTCCTGTGGACTGCCTCAGGCTGAGGGCTGCCACATGGGGGCAGGAGCAGATAGGGTGCTGTGGTGCTGCCTGCGCTGCCTTAAGAAGCTGAGACTCACACAAGTATTAAGAGGGTAAGATTATTTAACGTACAAAAGGATTTTTCCCATCAGGAAAGATTCCCCTACAGGTTCCTTTAAATAGTGACTCCTCTAGGCAGGCAAGTGTTTTACAGATCATTAACTACTTGACTGAAAGCCTACAGGGCAGAGAAACCTAAAACTAAAGTGTTGGGAGCCCCTGCCAATTACAGATCAATCTAAAATGAAGATAAAGTAGCTCTGGAACTAGAAGTCAGTGGGAAAATGTGATTCGATTCAGAAAAAAAAATCTGATTCATGTGCAACTTTTTTGGAACACACCAATTGTTTAAATGATATTCCACCTGTCTGCCCATCTTGAACCTATTGCATTCATCTCCCACATCTTCATCCCCAAGCTCTGGTCTTGGGGTTCCCTCTGTGAACAGTAACTGCACAATAACCCCAGGAAAGGGCGTCATTGGGAAAGTGTTCTGTGGCTGTGCAGAGCTTAGGCAATTGATGCAGAGATACTGCTGGTAATGGATGAACTATACGGTAACAATTTGCAGATAAAAATAATAGAAGTTAAAGTGTACTTTACATGATAAAAGAAAGATGAAAGAGGACGAGAGTCTGTTACATCTGAAATGGTTACAAAAGTCCTGCTTTGTGAAGTAGGCTCTGTTGAAAAGATTGATGCAATGGGGAGTGACCTTGGCTTGGAGCAGGAGCTGGTGATGTATGTATGAGCATCCCTCTGCTAAATGGACCCAGATTTGTAGCACTAATATACATGGGAGCCTAGAACCAAACTCAGTACGGCAATAAATCAACAGCCACTTTGGGTGTCATTTCTGGTTTATATTCCACTATTGTTCTATCACTTTAATTCATGTCACTATCATCTTTTCATCTGGAACAGTTTTATATAATTTTCCAGTGGAGTTACCTGACAAATCCTATCAAATTAACAAGGTACATTAACAGTATTGACTGACTACGGCTTCAAGAGTTGCAGGGCCATAGAACAAAATTTTAAAACCATGTCTCTGGTGATGATTTTTTTCCCCATTCTTTCTGAGAAAAGAATGTGGAGCACGGTTTATTTTCACATGAGAGATATGCACATTTATTCTGCTCCGCTCATTTTGACTTTTATAAATGTCAAGAAGTAGAAGAAGGGGAACACACACACACAAACACACACACACCCCACAACCATGGCTTCAGTACTTCTTTCAGGGAACTATAGAAACGTCCAGATCTTTAACAATTAATGACCAAATTGGAGGCAAGAGTGTAACTGGGTAGTCGTAATCTGTTTTAACTGAAATGTAATAAAATTGGTCTCCTGATACATTCTCACCCTCCTGAAATCATCTAGACCTGAACATCCAGAGTCAGCTGGACTTACGACATTATGCCTAATTGAAATATGCTGTTCCTGAAATAGGTCTAATGGCAAATTCCAGCGTTCGATTAGTAAAAAATACCAATTGTTCATCTTTACCAAAGACCACACGTACTGACCAGGGTACAGCAGCCATCGCTGCATTGTCTCCCCTGGAGGCAGCAGAGGAGCCTCAACTGTAGTCTGTCTGCACACGTTCTTCTGCCTTTGTCTAGCTGGTATTTGGGATTTATTTATTCATAAAATAAAATGTAAATGAATGGAGCATGTAGCAGACCTAATCACTAGGATTTTGTTTGTATTTGTTTTTTTAATTTTAAATTTGCTGTCAGACTGTGGTTGGGGTGTGTGTGTGTGTTTTATTTTGCGGGGGGGTTAATTGAACTGTTTCTTTTATCTGCTGCTGCTTTTGGCTTACTAAGTTTTCTCACATTTTGTTCAAAAATTTGAGTGTGATTCGTAGGATGAAATATGTTAACTATGTCTTTTCTGTTTCACTTTGTACATTTGGTTATTTTAATTATTTCTTATATCTTCATTTTGTTTTTTTTTCACTTTGACCTTGACCTTTAAACTATGGCCTAAAAATTAATTACTTTTAAGGTTCCATATGGGGCCCACTATAGAAGGCATGTTAAAGGTTTTTGTCTCACTTCATGAACAGATTCCTTAATTTTCAGGGAAAGAGGGAAAAGAGCACGTCTAGCCTAGGTGATGTGTGTTGGGCTGAGCGTGTACTCTGTAGTACTGGGAAAGTGGTTACTGTGCATTTCCGCACTTATTCCAGGGCCCCTCCCATAACTGGCGTTACCTTTGTTCTGCAAACACCTTTATTCCCGGTCACTGTACAACGTGTTGTCTTTTAAGCTCTGGAAATAAAATCTGAAGTGCCAGTATTGAACATTCTGGATTCCTGTCATAAAGTCTTTGTTGCGTAAAGCTCACACCCAGTGCCGAGTTTCGCCCTCAGCAGGGGTCAATGACCTCTGCAGCCTGAAGCCAGGCTCCAAGACTTGAACTTGGAAGGTTTTATATAAGGGACCTTTTAATCCTCTCGTGACTTCCCTTAAATACAAGTTGGATAATTATTTAGTGTCACAGAAAGGAAGAGTTATTTTATTCTTTTTAGTGTATAAGGCTGTTTCAGATCAGAAGCTGTTCATTGGTAGCTTAGCTGTTTAAACATAGGGATGTTACAGATGTATCTGTCCACCCCAGATCTTCTTAAATGAGAACAACAACTCAGAGCACCAATCAAAACTGTTTTTTAAATAAACCTGATAGTTATTTCATTACAATATAGAGATAATGTACGGCTGTAAATAGCCTCTCTGTGTTGGATCCATGTTATATCTAAGAAGGCTTGTTTCTTAATACCTTCTCATATAGTTTGGGGGTGTTCCCCCACCCTCAACTCACCCACCCAGGAAACCAGACTGTGTGCAACTTGTGTGTGCCATTTGGAGTGTCCGTATGTTTGTCTCAGGAAACCCATGGCATTCCCCAAAGCCCTAAGAAAGAGCTCGTGTTCATGCAATTTCGGATTTATAAAACAGGTCAAATGATTGCCCTGAAATCACTTGCACCTTCTACTTGTGGTTTCTTTTTTGTCCTCCCCTTGGCTTACAGGTATCTCTGGAGACAAAGTAGAGATAGACCCTGTTACGAATCAGAAAGCCAGCACTAAGTTTTGGATTAAGCAGAAACCCATCTCAATCGATTCCGACCTGCTCTGTGCCTGTGACCTTGCTGAAGAAAAAAGCCCCAGTGAGTAGTCCCTTTTATTTATGTCTCCTTTCTCTCTTTCCCCTCTCTTCCCTTCTGTGTGCTGGGTGCCAGGAGAATATATTGCCACCGTGTCCTTTTTTCCTTGGGTCTGTTTTAATTCATTACCAGAAATTTCTTAATCAAATGGGATTGTATTATGGTGCCCAGAGCCTGACATGTGCCCCTATCCTGTTCAGTCTTGATGGCAACAGAGAACCTTGCAGCCCACCTCCTGACCTCAGCAGCCTGGCCCCGGGAGCTGGGGGCACAGGGCCAGATTTCTGCTGGGAATTTGCACTCACCAGAGCCCTCATTTCCCTTTGTGCTCCCTTCCCCTTTCCATTTGGGGAACTTGACCAGTCAGACCTGGACCTGCCTTCCTTCCCTGTGAGATGGAGGGAAGCTGGGGATTTCCCAAGGTGGTGAACGCCTAGATTTAGATATATCCATCATGCTGGAAGTGTCAGCACCCTCTAGATTATTGGCAGCTGCATGACCTACCAGCTCATAATTAAACTCTTGCCTGGTCCTACAGAAGAGATCACTGCTGGGTTGGCATTCCTCCACTTAAATTATCAAAGTAGATACAGTCCAGTTATGTATTTTGGCATATTATACTTTTGCAGTTAAGTAATTGGGTGTAGCATTTAGATTAATCACTTAATCATTTTTAGGACTCCAGTCCTATCAAGGGGCAGAAAGGGCACATAGATCACACTGAAATTCCTCTGTGAAAGAAAAAAATTTAAACTATATAAGAGTTTGTTAGTTGCCTAGAGAACGCTATAAGATAATGGTTCTCAAAGTCTGGTACAGACAAGCATTATCTGCAAAGCCTGTTTAAAATGCAGTTACCTAGGGCCCACCCTAGTAGATTGTGATTCAGTAACTTGGAGTATAGACTGAGCATCTAATTTTTATTAATCCCCGGTGTCCAACATTCACTAAATTTGAGAACAGATGTTATAAGGAATTACTTACTCAAAAGGAACAATAAGAAATGTAAAGGCCAGCAAGTGTTTATAATACAATTCAAGTTTTTGAGATAACCCTGACTAAACAGGGGCTGACGGGGGCTGATAGACTGGGCACATGCCACATTGCTTCATTTATGGGTGGGTGTTTAATTTTTTGTCAAACTCTGCTGGACTATGTGTTCAACTCATTCGCCTACAGCTTGGCAAAAAGGGAGAACTTAGGGGGACACAGGGGAAGGAGGAAGGCCACCCCACTCCCTTCCTGCCATTTGTGTCATCCCAGCGAGGCCTCTGACCCTGCAAGAGGCTGTGAGAAAAGTGCCTGCTGCTGGGGGGCCTTGCCTCAAGGTTGCTGGATTCCCTCTGCCTTTGGATAAACATCTTCTTCCTAATCCCGCTCACTTCAGCTTGTCGGCCAATAAAGATGTCATTGTTCTAGCATCTTTCTCTCCAAGAACTGAGGATGCTTTGAACAGTAACATTTTATAAATTCTCCATGTCTCTGAGAAATGAAAGGCAATCACTTCTGTGTTGCATAAAGGGATAAGCTAGAGTGGAAAGGTTAGAGAAAGAACTAGACGCAGGATTCAGGTTTTTTTCCTTAACAAAGAGCTCACCGCACCAGTAAAACACTGCCTAAGTCCCTGTCCTCAGAACTCTAGCATCTCAGAGAGACCTCAGGGGTATGGGGTGGGTGGTGGGGGAAGGTTGGGCATAAGGCCTCCCCTTGAACCAAAGGAACTCTACTTAGTTGTAGACAGTCTTGCTATGTTGCCCAGGCTGTTCTTGAGCTGCTGGCCTCAGGCCATCCTTCTGCCTCAGTCCCCCAAAGTACTAGGAATACAGACGTGAGCCACCACTCTCAGCCAGAAAAAAAATTTGAAATAGGCTTACAGAATAAAATGCAGACTGCTCAGCATAGCCTTTGCAGACATTGACAAGCAGCTGACACGCTAGCCTCATAGCCCATAGTTTCCCATCTCACATTTGGGCTGTGGTCACTGTAACTACTTGCACACGATGCATTCTGTGCTGTTCCCACTGCCTGGAATATGCCTTTCGAACCAGACCCCCTCTCTAACTTACAAACATTTCCACCTCCCTGTACTCAGCCTGCTCATTTTTCAAGACCCAGCTCCAGTGTCAGGCTCTCTCTGTTCACTTTGCCCCCAGGAATTTGCACATGCCTCTAGGAATACCCCTTTGTGCTGTATTTATCCATTGGAGGCCCACCCGTCCCTCCCACCTCCATCTCCATACTGAACTAACTGACCCAAGAACTGGCTTCCGTGTCCTCACTCCCTAGCACGGAGCCTGCAGAGTTGTCCTCACTGAATGTTTGTTAACTGAAAACTGAACTTAGTGAAGCCAGAATTTAGAATCCAAAAGTTATTCCACATAATTTATGTTGTAAAGTGCCCAAACAAAGATGTATTAAATGAATCGGCTTGATGCTATGTGTTTTATGATTTCCAGTATCTTCATCAAATTAATTCAGTGACTCAATCTAACAAGTTCATCCTCAGACCATAGAATTAATCTGTGGGGCGTCTTCTGTTTCTTTATTATTTAAAGGATTAATGGTAACCCTTTTTATCTTTTGTGTCTGTTGAACCTTAGAAAAAAGTTATTTTAACATCACTAAAGAAATGAAAGTCACTATATTTCATAAGTTTAGCCTGTGATTTTTATCAGCATAGTGATGTATGTTTGTAGCTGAGTTTACATCAAAAATTATTCTTGGGGCCTTCTTGAATGAATTATGGCAAAGAGAGAGAGTCTAGAAGTAGATAAGGTTTTTGATTTCTGCAATATATTTCCTTTTTCATGTTTTTATCTCTGGTAACACAAGTGTCTTGCCAAAGACTGGAACGTGTGACCAACCGGAATAATTTAGTTGTGAAAACAGAGCAGACATGTTATTAAACAGCTTTCTTTACAAAAAGACATTAAGTGTAGGGAGGATAATGAAGTTGTCCCCAGTCTTACTTGAGACATGTTTGTCAGAATTTTGAACAGAAAAGAAATGGTTTTTAAACCTTCGACTGTGGCCAGTTTGCAGTGTTTATTGAGAAAGCCGCTGTCAAACCATTAATTTGGTCGTCATAAGGCATAGAACTCAAGTTTAATTGATGCCATATCCAAAAAGTGTGTGAATAGCTGA
Organism: Symphalangus syndactylus; assembly: GCF_028878055.3. NCBI lineage: Eukaryota > Metazoa > Chordata > Mammalia > Primates > Hylobatidae > Symphalangus > Symphalangus syndactylus. The sequence continues at coordinate 19,377,285 of NC_072425.2, forward strand.
CTTGGCAAAGAGACTGAGCATTTGAGCGGCTGCAGGGAAATACATAATTACACATATTGCAGGACCAGAGAGACCCAGGCTCAGAAGCCGTGCTTCGTAAACAACAGTTCTGTGGCTCTCTTTCCATTCCCCTCGACTTCTCCCTCTTAGGCTGGGGTCTCAGAGGGAAGATTTATTGCTCTGTCCCTGTGAGTGTTTAAGGACTTGAACGTAATGGCTAAATAGATACATGCCTAAAAAATTGTACACATAAATATGTATTCTTAAAAGACTTATTTGAGAAAATCTGTGTATCACAAGCCTTGAGAAATTAAGAATAAATCCTGCCTTTCTAGATTTAAGGAGAAGAAAAATCATGCTGCCATTATTATTCAAATTAGTGATTCCCTATGTCAGATTTTGCTATTTTGAAAGATGTCATAAGCCCCTAAAAGGTGAATTGATTTTAATTTATTATAACTGGTCAAGGATGTATACAACACATACAAGAGGAGAACGTTTCCATATCAGAAACACCATGTTTAAATTTTCTTAGGGAAATAATTTTCCATCCTTATATACATCTAGATACAGGCTTTTTTTTTTTTTTTTTTTTTTTTTAATATATGAGTCAGGGTCTCACTATGTTGCCCAGGCTGGACTCAAACTCCTGGGCTCAAGCAATCCTCCCGCCTCAACCCACCGAATAGCTGGGACGACAGGCATGCGCCACCATGTCCGGTTCTAGACACAGGCTTTGAATGCTGTAGCTCTCTTTTTAAGCACTAGCCTCACATTCCTACCCTGAAACAAAAGCAAGAGACCTTTCTGTGAAGCTGGTACCCATCAGAGACACTCAGGCTGTATTTCAGAACCAGACTCAGCCATGCCAGATCTGGTTTCATCATAAGAAGGTTGTGCAGGTTTAGAGTCTTTAAAGGAAGCAGCCTATCATTAAGAAATCAGATTTAAACCTTAATAAAGTAGCTGTCGTCTTTATAGCTGAAGAGAGCGCTGTATCTCAATTAAGCATAGATCATATAAAATCTTAAGGAAGCAACATAATAGAGGTAACCTGATTACATTCTCTTGCAATAGTATAATTCAAAGGAAATCTGATTCTGTTCATGCTGGTTATGTTAGGGGATTTCTTGTTTTGTTTTGTTTTGCTTTTTGTCCAAAATACCATTTGGATGCAAGATAATAACTCTTTGGGGTTGAGTTAACCACAACTGCAGAAGACTAGTAAACCCTAGTGACTAGAACCTGCTGGATATTTGAAATGAGATTCAGTTAAGGCTATGAGTTAAATGAGCTGGGCTTATTGGTGACCTACCACTTAAATGAATCTTTCTTTTCATAAGTACTTGACAAGATCTGTAAAGTAGTGTATTTAATTTACTAATTAAATTAAAGCTACTGAATAATGATTTGTCCACATTGATTTAGCTTAAATAGAAAAGATCAGCATTGTTGTGATCTTCAGCAACCTTAATGGCCAAGCCAGTTAGACACAAAGGCCTCTTGTGTTTTATAGGTCAGAAGGACATAGGTAAGTCCAGGCTGTAATTGAATTGCCTGCACTGCACCCTGCAGTCGCAGATTTCCTTTGCCTTCCCGTTCCATTGTTGCACTGGGGCTTAAGAGAATGTTAACGCGGTAATAGGCACAGGGCCTTCCCCATTATACGTCTTGCTATCGAGCGGTTCTGCATGACTAGTTAAAGAAGATGGCAAGAAGATTAATGAAAGCAAGGCTAATACAGAAGGGGGTACTTTTGCAAGACTTCTACCGAGGAGATATTAGAGCTGAACCAGAGCTTGGCTTTTTCTTTATCCTGTGACCTTTGAACCTGCCTTACTGTTGAGAGCTGCCAGGGAAGTCGACATTTTGATTGATGTTGGTACACGAGTCAGTCTTTCCCATTGAATTCCACATCTGCACGAAAATAGCTTTTCCAGCAGAATTCATACTGGCTAGAAGTGATAGCCAAATTGATGGCTGAAATGCTTGTATGTAGTTTTCAGTTAAACTAAGGGTATTTGATGGTTTAATTCAGTATCCAGTTTTCCTAGATTATACATATTCACTTACATGTTTTTAATGGGTTCATCAATCCATAGTGAAAGACCAGTATTAAGAATGTTCATAGGTTTGCAAACAGCTCCAAACAGGCTTTAAGAAGTGTAAAAGCAGTCAGTCATTAAACAAACCCTGAGGGCTCAGGGAAACTGACTTCAAGGTTTATGTAAACAAAGCAGAGCTGGTTTTTGGAAAGCTATAGATGGGCTGATCTGAAATCTCACCTCTGCATCCCACCTTAGCCCCAGCTCAGAGGCTGTCTTGATCTACCCAGATGCTGGGTTCCCTAAACTGGCATTCCAGCTGCGAGGGGTTTTCATGGACCACGTGTAAGACAGCCTTGTGAAGATACAAACTTCTTCATATGTTCTCACTGATTTTGTTACTTGTTTGTAGAGCTGCAGGCCTCGCACGTATGTGTGTGGCTGAATGTGCCAGTATGTGCATCCCCCACCCCCAACAAAGGAGAGTAGGGAGACTGTGGCTGAAGGATTCATGCTTGTTACTAAAATCACCCTGGGCACACCCCAGCCTATCCATCAGATCCTCGCCACCTGATTTCTTTCTCCCTATTTGACATGGGTAGTTCTAGCAGAGAACACGCATGTGCGCTCTTGCTCGCTCATGTGCTCTCTCTCTCTCATGTGATAGGCATTCTGGTTCCTAAGGGAGGAGATACCCAGGAATTTTGTCATATTCTTGGGATGCTCTCACGAAATGTGTGAAAGAGGAATGAGGATGACTTTAGTTACCGTTGGATGAAAGAGCTACAGCCCCAAGGTGGATGGGTGGATATCCACAACCCTGCTGGTGCACTGAGGGCCCAGTAGATGAGGCACCTGCAGTTATACTCCAGTATAACTGGAGCTGCAGCCCAGGAAGGCTACAGCCCTTCCTCAGGCTCTGTCCACTCCCGGGAGATCCAGGCACTCCAGACATTAGGTGGACACGTTATGTTGTGTTTTTATTCTCTAACAAGGACTTATTTCATAAGTTCCAGATCAAATACAGTAAGTACTGCCTGATTACAGAACACAACGGACTCTCACATATTAATGCCCCAGTTATTGAATTGCCTTTTCATAAGAGTACTCTGGAGCACAATCAGGAGCAGGCAGTGCCTCATCCTTTTAACAGATATGTTTCCTAGCCCTATTAAAAGGGGTCTTCATCTATCCTGTCAAAGGAAGTCTGCTGGGGTTTTTTAGTTTAATTACACTATCCAATTAAAACTCCTTGCTGCATTTGGATGCGCCTCTCCTTGGGCCTGAGTGGATATGACATTTACAAGGCTCGCCTTTCAAGCAGACAATAGTGTGATTGATGAGGTGCACATTCAATGAAGGAGGCGAGTGCCTGTGGAAGTGCTGCTTAGTGCATTTTGATTTATTTCTCATCTCCTTCCAAAACAAGAGAGTGCCGGGGAGATGGGTTTAGGCAACCAGGGGGACCACCACAATTTTTCCAAGTGTGTGAGAGGGAAAGACTTGGAGTGCACTGCAGGGTAAAGGTGGAGAAAAACCGTAAGCAGATGGCCAGCTTGCGTCATCTAATGTTGAACTGTCTTCTTAGGTTCTCTGACCCAGTTTGGTTTCCAGTAACCTCAAGCTGCAATCTGCTGTTAAACAGGCAAATCACTGCGCTTTCAGGGAACAGTTTGGCGGAGTTTGATAGCATTGGCCAGGTCCCTGAGAACTCAGCCAGGCCAACGTGTGTCCCATTGACTGACTTGGTCATCATGAGCTGACATCTGACTTGTGCACTAGTCATGCCTATTTATTTACACTCCCTGCTTCCTCCAGAAATCCAGCAGCTTGTGTCCAGTCATCACCAGTGCTTGATGACTTTCTCTAATTCTGCCTAGGCACAATGAGATTTAAAAGTGCCTCTGGAATTTGGAATCAGCCAAGAGCAAGTGTGGCTCTTCTTTTTTTTTTTTTTTTTTTTTTTTTTTTTTGAGACAGAGTGTCTCGCTCTGTCGCCCAGGCTGGAGTGCAGTGGCGCAGTCTCGGCTCACTGCAAGCTCCGCCTCCCGGGTTCACGCCATTCTCCTGCCTCAGCCTCTCTGAGTAGCTGGGACTACAGGCGCCCGCCACCATGCCCGGCTAATTTTTTTTTTGTATTTTTAGTAGAGACAGGGTTTCACCGTGGTCTCGATCTTCTGACCTCGTGATCCGCCCGCCTCGGCCTCCCAAAGTGCTGGGATTACAAGCGTGAGCCACCACGCCCAGCCTATGTGGCTCTTCAAAAAGGCGTATGGGGGCACAGTGGAGAACTTCTCACAGTTGTAGTGACAAGGGAGACCCAACATCTTACTCTTAAACTATTGCTATTGACCCTCAGTGTATGACAGATGGTACCAACGTGCTTGTCTCTGTAGTTCCTAGAAAAAAGGCGTTTTGATACAGTGGGCCCTAGAAGGATCAACACTCTGAATTTTGGAGTCAGAAGATTCTTCTCTGACCCCCAGATAGTTGGTAAGAAGAGCACACCTCCCATATTCGCCATCAGGCACTGGAGTTGCTCATAGGGGATGTCATGGGTATGTTTACAGAATGTGTGAGAATGTCTATGAGGAAAATTGGCTGGTGCTGAGATAGTCAGTGAGTTTTCTTTTACATTCTCTGTAAATTTTCTTCATTTTTCCCTTGGACGTATTAATAAACAAGAAAGAAAATTTGTGTTGATTGGAATATTGATATTTGTTAGAGTAGAAAACATTTTGAGGGTATCAACTTTTTTTTTTCTCCTAGGAGAAGCCTCCTTTTTGCTATTAAGTTTTCACTTAATTGTTGACTTGGGCTTTATGGACCCATTGTAACAAAACAATTGCCTAGGTAAAATGAAAAATTTGTATACATTTGCATTTTCCTGGATTTTAATTACCATTTTCTCAAATTCATCCTTTCTTGATTTTAATATCAGAAGAGATCCTAATTGAGAAGAGGGTAAGGGCAGGGGCTGTTCCCTACTGAAAAATTCTGTGTGAAAGATTTCTCAGCTGGATCAATGATGGGGATAATCTGTTTTCCCTTGCCTCCTGCCAAGCTCCAAATTGTGTTTTCATAATAAATAAATGGAGAGCTTAGATTTTAAGTTATTCTCTTAGACATGGAAAAAGTAAGCCATAGTTTCATTAAAATCAAAGTGTGTATTGCTTATAAGACTCCATATGCAACTTCCAACACATGGTGACTGCTACCAGATTAGCCTTTCTATCGTAAGTGATTAGAAAACTGAACAAAATATAAAAACCGCTTTCGGACATTAGAAAATACGCAGTTCAGGACTATGATCCCTGAGAGAAAGGTAACAAAAGAAGTGAGACTGATGATCACTTCAGCTTTTCTCCAGATTTTCGCAGGAAGAGAGAACCCAAGGAAAGTGTGACAGTCTCACTGAGCTGGAAGACAAAGAGGTGGAGGAGGCTAAAGCAACTGAAATTTGCAGAATAGAGTATGGAAGGGAGAAAGAGCTCTAGAAAGATCCCCTTGAATCTTTCACTGTATACTAAACTATGCATGCCTGCAGTGGGACCTTGCAAGGCTGGGCCAACAACTACTGGGGAGCTATAAACTAGAGTTCTGGCTAACCAGAGTGGAGCATCCAGAGTATTTAGTAGTGATTCCAGGAAGGCCATATCTTAGGAATAGGACTAAATTAGCCATAGACTAAAGACTGCTGTAATCCTTGCCAAAACCTTAAAATCACTGTGCTTTCAGGGAACAGTTTAAAAGGAATCTTGAAAGGATCAAACTGATCCACGAGTAAATTAGCTTCTACCAGAACAAAGCCCAATACTCTGTAAAGGACAGCACAATGCAGACACCTACAGTGTAATATTGATAGTGTCCAGCATTCACTTAAAAATTACTAGACATGCAAAGAAGCGGAAAATGTGTCTCATAACCAAGGAAACAATCAATCAATAAAATAGAACCAGAAGAGTCAGAGGTGATAGAATTCACAGAGAAGTACCTTAAAATAGCTATTATAAATATGTTCAAGGACTTAAAAGAACTCAAAAAGAAGAAAAATTAAAACTTAAAAAGAACCAAATGAAAATTCCAGAGCTGAGAAATACAATGCCTGAATCAAAAAATTCACTAAATGGGCCAGGCACAGTGGCTCATGCCTATAATCCCAGCACTTTGGGAGGCCGAGGTGGGTAGATCACCTGAGGTCAGGAGTTCGAGACCAGCCTGGCCAACATGGTGAAACCCTGTCTCTACTAAAAATGCAAAAGTTAGCCAGGCATGGTGGCTCATGCCTGTAATCCCAGCTACTCGTGAGACTGAGGCAGGAGAATCGCTTGAACCCGGGAGGCAGAGGTTGCAGTGAGCCAGGATCACGCCACTGTACTCCAGCTTGGACAGCAGAGTGAGACTCTGTCTCAAAAAAAAAAAATTTTTTTTTTTTTTCACTAAATGGGAGCAGATTAGTATGATGATGAAAAAAGATCAATGCATTCCTTATCTATTGCCACAAAACAAATTGCCCCAAAACACAGTGGCTTAAAACAGCAGTAACATTTACTGTCTTACAGTTTGGTGGGTCAGGTATCCCACAGCTTAACTGAGTCCCCTGGCTTGGGGTCTCTCAAAAGGCTGCAATCAAGACATCAGCTGGGACTGCAGTCATCTCAGGGTTTCATTCAGACAAGGTCTTCCAAGCTCACTGAGTGGTTGCTGGCAGAGTTTACTTCCTTGGGAACACCCGCAGTTCTCCAAAGAGAACATTACATGATGGAGCTGGCTTCATCAAAGTAAGCAAGAGTGAGAGAGTGCTAGCAAGGAATAAGTTACAGTCTTCTATAACATTCTCAGAAGTGACATCCCAACACTTCTGCTGTATTATTGGTTAGAAGCAAGTCACTAGGTCCAGTCCACAAACAAGACAAGGGCATTACACAAGGGTGTGAAAAGCAGAAGATAGGATCGTTGGGAGCCATTTCAGGATCTGCCACAATCAGTGAACTCTATGACAGAACGATAGAAACTATTCAAGGCACAGAGAAAAAATGGATGAAGAGATTAGAGCCTTTGGAGTCACAGCAAGTGTTCTAACATATATGTAATTGTAGTCTTGGTGATGGAGGGGAAAAGCTATTCCAGATTTGATTTCAAATATCAAACCAGCAATCTTGGAAGCCCAATGAAAGCTAAGCATGATAAATATAAAGAAAACCGCACCAAGGCACATTATAATCAAACTGCTGAGAACCAGCGATAAAGAGAAAAATCTTAAAAGCAGCCAAAGAAAGAAGACATATTACATAGAGAAACCAAGATAAGAATGGTTGCTGACTTCTCATTAGACATAATGCAATCCAGAAGACGATGGAATGATGCCTCTAAAGTGCTAAAAGAAAAACATTTGTCAACTTAGAATCCTATATTCAGTGAAAATATCCTTCAGAAAGGAAGGTGAAATAATGACATTTCAGGCAATCAAAAAATGAAATAATTTGTTGCCACTAAACCTTACACTGTGAGAAGTGAAAGGCTGGAGGGGAAAAACACCAGAAGGAAACCCAAATCTGCACAGAGAACTAAGAACACTCAAAATATCAGTTACCAATGATATGGGATGAACCAAGAAAAAGGGAAGGAGCAAGAGAGACCTTTTCCAGCAGGAACTGGCAAACTGTGGCCCACAGGCCAAATCCAGCCCACTCCCTGTTTTTGTATGGCCTATCAGGCAAGAATGGATTTTACAGATAAACATTTGCAATTGATGTGATGATAGAGAACACTAATTTTGGATCCCATTTAAGTGAAATGTTATTCCCTCAACCAAAGGAAAAAAAAAAAACTACACTTCTTAATAGATCTGTATTACCCAAAAATGTATTTGATGATTAAATTTTGAATTTTGTCGATAAAAAATGTAGAATTTTTTTCTCTCTTCTTGTGTATCTACAAAGCATCCTCAATTTTGTCTCTTGGTCCATAATACCTAAAGCATTTGCTATCTGGCCCTTTATAGGAAAAGTTTGCTTGTCTGAGAGTGGAGGTGAAAAAGGAAGCAAGGGGAACCTCCCCCTTCAGACAGTGTTCCAAGTCCTTTTTACGCATTACTTAATTCTTGCAACAACTCTGTGATGTTGTGTCTACACTCATTATGTAATTCTAAGATTGTTGGACGACTTCTTAGGATTATGTAATCCTAACAACTCGTGATACAGACAATATTCCCATTTTATCAATGAGTTAACTGGGGCTCAGAGAAGCTACATCGCTTGTCCAGAGTTATCTGTAAATGGAAAAGAGGTCCACAGTCTTCCCTCTGCCACTGACACAAAGCCAAGGCACTTAAATGTCTATGTTTTCTTATTTTTTTTTTGTTTTTTGGGGTTTTTAAAATTATTATTAAAATAGAGATGGGGGTCTCACTATGTTGACCAGGCTGGCCTTGAACTCCTAGCCTCAAGCAGTTCTCTCATCTTGGCCTCTCAAAGTGCTGGGATTACAGGCATGAGCCACTGCACCCAGCCAACATCTGTGCTTTCCTGAAGGAAGAGTAAACCCTAGCCCCAACTCAGAGTATATGAAGTCTTATTTTTTAAACAAATTTCATCCTTGCTTGGTTATCTGGTTTCTCTTCCTAAAGGATATTAAATGCAGAATATTAAAAGAGGGAGAGAGAATGACAGAACTGAAATAATAAAGACAGTAGGAAATGAAAGCTAACAAGAGTTGACCAAAAATAAAACTGAACAAAAATTATTAAAGAGCATTCCAAAAACTCAGTAAACATTGTAGTATGGAGCAATTTTGTGGCACAACATAGAGCCTTTTGCAACCCTGGGAGAATCATGATGTTCAGTACTTATACAGAAAAAAGTGATAAAACAGTATTTTCCTTACACTCTAATGCAGAAGGAAGGTGTATAATATGGAATTTTGATGCTTAAAATGGAAAAAGGCTTTTTGCACAAAGGTTACCATAGCTCTCCACTCCAGTGATTCTGGATAGATGAGGTTTCATTTGTAGTAATTTAGCCTCCCATAGAGTACTTGCAAACTCAAGCTTGTCATAGACTTTAAGTCCCTCCAAGGAGGAAATTCCCAGATGCAGAACTTGTTTCTTATCTACTTCTCTAAGAGCTGAAGAATAAACCTCAACCAATACTTGGTTATTGAAATGCAATGTGGCATTTTACTAGAACAACTTACACATGAATTGAAGCGTCAAAAGGCCCTCATAAGCCATTGTTCTTAATTTATTTACCGAAGTACATGGAAGTATTTCTGCTGCATTCAGAATACTTGTCTCAAGGAATAGCACTTGTTTAATTATTTGAATTGCAAGCTGAACCAGTTTGTTTCATGGAACATTATTATAACTTGAAAGAACAACTGACAAACTATGGTTATTCAAATGAATATTGGGCAGACCTTTTCTTGAAAATGAAGGAAGTGAGTCTGTCACTTCAAGGAGACCAAGTGATAGTATTTATTGCCAGTGATGAAGTTCAAACTTTCAGGTGAAAATTAGAGTTTTGGGAAATTTCCATCACTGAGCTTGGCTTCTCATCGCTTAAAGACTTTTCCGATATCAGTAGTGATATTAATGAATGTGATTTTTTTCGATATTGTCAAATGAAATATGTCAACATTTGGAAAATCTGCGTAACTCATTCGACCAATATTTTCCAGACTACTGCATGATGTTACAAAAGCAGGCAAGGGGAAAGATTCAAAATGTAAGACAGACCAATAGATTTTAATGTAACAGAATACAAAAAAGTTTATTAATGAGGTTTATATTCCACATTACAACTAATCTTTAAGAAAATACCATTTATCAAGTTCAGTATAGTATCAAAGAGGAATATTTACAAAGAAGAACATTAAAATATGCCTCACATTTCCAAAAACATATCTGCGTGAGGCTGGCTTTTCTTCATTTACTTTAAGCAAAACTATATCACAGCAGATCAAATGCAGAATCAGATTGGATAATCCAGCTGTTTTCTGTTCAACCAAATGTTAAAGAGATTTCAAAACATAAAATAGGCTGGTACGGAGGCTCACGCCTATAATCCCAACACTTTGAGAGGCCAAGGCAGATGGATCATCTGACATCAGGAGTACGAGACCAGCCTGGCCAACATGGCGAAACTCTGTCTCTACTAGCTCTACTAAAAATACAAAAATTAGTCAGGCCTGGTGTTGCACCCCTGTAGCGCAGCTACTCAGAAGGCTGAGGCGTGAGAATCGCTTGAACCCAGGAGGTGGAGGTTGCAGTGAGTCAAGATCATGCCACTGCACCTCTAGCCTGGGCAACAGAGTGAGACTCTGTCTCAGAAAAATAAATAAATAAATAAATAATGCCACTCTTATTTAACTTTGGGGAAATATAAGGGTTTTTCCATTTTTAAAATATGTTAATTTATAATGGGTTTATTATTTTAATGAATTAATATATTTTTTTAATTTCTCAGTTTTAATTTCATTTCTTTTCTTTTTTTGTTTGTTTTTGAGACAGAGTCTCGCTCTGTTACCCACGCTGGAGTACAGTGGCCGGTGACATGATTCCGCCTTACTGCAACCTCCACTTCCCAGGTTCAAAATTCTCGTGCCTCAGCCTCCCAGCCCAGCCTCGGGCAGACACCACCACACCCAGCTAGTTTTTGTATTTTTAGTAGAGACAGGGTTTCTCCATGTTGGCCAGGCTGGTCTCGAACCCCTGGCCTCCCAAAGTGCTGGGATTACAGGCGTTAGCCACCACACCTGGCCGAATTTCTAACACAATAAATGTTGATAGGTATAATCCACATAAGCTTTTTGGACTCCTCAATAGTGTTTAAGAGTATAAAGGGCTTCTGAGACCAAAAAGTTTGAGAACTGCTGATCTAGGGTCTTGAAAATCATCTTATGAAGCTTGGACTTTATTCTGAGAATGATAGGAAAAGAATCACTGCAGAGTTTTAAGTAGGGGGTCCAGATGGTATGTTTTAAAAGGATGACTCCTGGCCAGCCGTGGTGGCTCACGCTTGTAATCCCAGCACTTTGGGAGGCCAAGGTGTGCAGATCACTTGAGGTCAGTAGTTTGAGACTAGCCTGGCCAACATGGCAAAACCCCATCTCTACTAAAATTTCAAAAATTAGCTGGGCATGGTGGCGCACGCCTGTAATCCCAGCTACTTGGGAGGCTGAGGTGGGAGAATCACTTGAACTCAGGAGACAGAGATTGCGGTGAGCCCAGATCACACCACTGCACTCCAGCTGAGCGACAGAGCAAGACTCTGTCTCAAAAAAGTGGGCTGGTGCAGTGGCTCATGCCTGTAATCCCAGCACTTAAGGAGGCCAAGGCAGGGAGATCACCCAAGGTCAGGAGTTCAAGACCAGCCTGACCAACATGGCGAAACCCTGTCTCTACTAAAAATACAAAAATTAGCCTGGCGTGGTGGCAGGCACCTGTAATCCCAGCTACTCTGGAGGCTGAGGCAGGAGAATGGCTTGAACTTGGGAGGTGGAGGTTGCAGTGAGCTGAGATCACGCCACTGCACTCCACCCTGGGGGATAGAGCGAGACTCTGCCTCAAAAAAAAAAAAAAAAAAAAAAAATTCCGGTGGGTAGATGTTTGAATCTGCAGAAGACATGATCAAAAGAAGGAAAACCAGAGAAAAATCAATAGATGATCAGGGCCTGGGTGAGGGCTGTGGTCCCAGGATAGAGAGGGACGGAAGATAAACATGTGAAAACTAGGAGACCAAATGCCCGGTACTTGGTGCGTGGTGAAGCCTCCAGTTATGCCACCGCAACTGCCAATTTAAGGGGAGATGCTGATGTCTGTTCTGGACATGCTGCACTGGGGGCATGTGGAGGTGGCAGCCATACCCACTGGTCAGCTCTGAAACTCTGGAGAAAGGTATAGGCCACATAGCTGCTTCAGGATCACCAACACGTGAGTAGTAACTAAAACCCAAGGGCAAACCCGACACAGGAAAAACGTAGAGTTAGAGGAGGTGCTGATCAAGGATAGAACTCAGGAAGACCGTTGCTTAAGGGACAGGTGGAGGTCCAGAAGATCACAAAGGAAATGTGAGAAACAGATGACTGGAGACGTGGACCCAAGAATCAGGTGACTGTGCCTCCAGGGAAGCCAGGACTTTAAGAAGTGTCAAAAGCAGCTGAGAAATCTCCACTGGATCTCTCGACATTGAGGACATAGTGACCTTAGCAAGAATGTTTTCGATACGAGAGGAAGGAGGGAAATCACATTGCCATGGGAGTTTTTATAATTAGAGATTTAATTATGTTTACAGGAAGGAGCCAAAGAGAGAGAGAGAGTGAGTTTGAGAATCCAGGCAGAAATGTAAGTAGGTCAGGCACAGCCCCTGCTCTAGAGGTCAAAGAGGTCATTACTATGGTTGCCCAGGCCGCTGCCCACGCAGGGGTGCTTGGGAAGGAGCACTCCCTTTTGCTAGTTGAATTACCTTGAGGGGAAGCTCCCTGCAGGCAGCTCAGAACTGTTGCTTACAGTGGAGACGCAACCAGGAGGGAGTTTTCAGCCCAGAGAACAAAGAACCCCAGTCCAGCATTTCCTACTAGGACCTACAGAAAGATACAGCTTTGCCTAAAACAATGTGTGTGTTCCCATCGGTTTCCCCCAAGAAATCCAGTGAGAATGTTCCCCTCTCAGGCCAGAGGGCCCAGAAGACATCAGACCTTGGAAACTCAATTTTCAAAAAGTATCCATGCCTGATGTAAAGGAATTGAGAAAGAATCCCAAGCCTCAAAGCTGTTCTTTGTAGCCTTATTTATAGTACTGGCAATTTTATAAGTAACCCGGAAGCCCAACAGAGATAGCAACATGACCCATAGCTCACATCTACTGGTTGGAATAAAATGCAGCCATTGAAAACGGTGGTTATAGAAATTGTTGCAACAGGGAAAGGGGTATGGTAAAATTTTAACTTAAAAAAACTAAGCTCAACTTCTAGTATACAATCTGATTACAACTGTGAAAACAGGCGAGAATGGTTAGGAAAGAGACCATGAATGTCATTGTGCTAATGTTGGGATTTTGGGGTGGGGTGTGGAGGTTTTCCTCTGTCTTCTAAATTTCTAGTATTTTTAATAAGGAAAAGAAACAGGTTTATTTTTATATTTTTGGCAAGTGGTGACACATGGGGGTTTAGACAAAGGTTGGCTGCAGCCTCATTCTGGCACCTCCAGCTCTGATCAGTCATGGCCAGCCACAGTCAGTAATGGCAGGTTGTAGTAGAAGAGACCCTCCCTTGACACTTTTCCTAAGGCAGATGAAAAGTAAAAAAATTGATAGCCGGGCATGGTGGTGGGTACCTGTAATCCCAGCTTCTCAGGAGGCTGAGGCAGGAGAATCACTTGAACCCAGCAGGCAGAGGTTGCAGTGAGCCGAGATTTCACCACTGCACTCCAGCCTGGGTGACAGAGTGAGACTCCATCTCAAAAAAAGAAGCAAAAATTGAAAATCAAAAAAAGACCCTCCTTTCAGTTGATTTGCAGTGGAAGTCTGGGAGCACCTCTTTTAGCAGGGTTGTGAGTGCTGTTCCTGTATGTTTAAGCCATCCTATCTCATGACCACAGCAGCCTTTCCAACATGGCCACACCCACTGAACTGGCAGGAAGAACCTGTTTTTTCAGCACAGCCTCCTGTTTTAGTTAGAATCCATAATACAGAAGATGAATTAAAGCACAAAAGCTCGACGTCTCCACTTCTGACATTTGTGCCACTAATTAGTTTCTGCTTGGTATTAAATTCCATCTTCTCTGTCTTACTTTGAAAAACTTACATAAGTGTAAATACAGTTCTACATATCCAGATTTTCACTTCAGTACTCAGGAGTGGAGGTGCAGTTTCAGTATCTGCCCTGAGCATGTGACCAGTGCTTAGATGCCACATTTATACCCTCTAATATTGCATTTTATTTACATAGCACTGTAAAAGCAAATCTGCTCAAAGGAGGCTCAATTAAAAATGCAATCTTCAAAGTAATGAGTATTTTATCATCAAATATCAGTTCCATCTTAGTTAAATGAATTACCACCTCCACCCATTGAGTCCCTGCTATATGCAGAGATATATGTGACATATAAGGATCACTGACAGATGCTGTCCCCTCCTTTACAACCAGGCAAACCTTGGAAGGGACAGTGCCTTGCCAAGGTCCCACAGCTGAAACATGGCAGAGCTAGGATTTCATCCTAATTCTAACTTCAGGAATTATGCTTTTTTTCCTCTATATCTCAGGCTTTTGTTAAACCTTAATTTAAACAGAATTTAACAATTAATTCAAAATAATTTGAGCTAATTGGAATATTAAACTTTGCATTTTTTAAAAGTCATACTAATATTTAACTTTTTCTTAGCTGATTTTTTTTTTTTTTTTTTTTTTTTTTTTGAGACGGAGTCTCGCTTTGTCACCCAGGCCGGAGTGCTGTGGCACAATCTCGGCTCACTGCAACCTCCGCCTCCTGGGTTCAAGCAATTCTCCTGTCTCAGCCTCCCAAGTAGCTGGGATTCCAGGTGCGTGCCTCCATGCCCAGCTAATTTTTGTATTTTTAGTAGAGACAGGGTTTCACAATGTTGGCAAGGCTGGTCTCGAACTCCTAACCTCAGGTGATCCATCCACCTTGGCCTCCCAAAGTGCTGGGATTACAGGCTTGAGCCACGGTCTCCAGCATCTCAGCTATTTTTTACAACCAGTGTCTCAGCTATTTTTTACAAAGACAGCTAGCTCCTGTGACTTAACCCTGTTCCTATGAAAACTGCTGGTGGTCTTGGAATTTTCGAGGGTAACTTGCCTACCTCTGATTCCCTCTAATGCCCCAGGACAGATGCCTGGTGGGCTGCAGCTGAGGAGGTCATTGGCCCCCTCTTCCTCTTCTACCTGAGATGAACTGTGAGGTGTCTGAGGCTGATCGTATCGGATAACAGGTGTTCTTGTGTTCAGTCAGTATTGAAGCGTGGGCAGTTCCTTCTTCCCGGACATCTATGGTGGAAATTTACCATGTGGCATAAAGTACTCATGTTTATTGACAGATTCATTTCCAGCAAGAGGTCAATGAATTGTTACACTTTAATATATAGGTCTTGGTCTGGGTGAAATTATGAAAGTGTGAATTCTGATTATTAGCTATTATTCTGTTGTGAAAGAGTCTCCCCATCCTGCCAACATTGCCTTCTGTGTAGTTCTCGCCTCCATTCCTTTTCAGTGTCCTTTCTGCACCTGTCTAGCTCAAAACTGCACTCACTCCTACCTGGCTGACTACAGGAACTGCTTACCTCGCCTCCAGGCTCCAGGGAATGAGGGAGAACACCCTAAAACACAGTTCGCCCATTTCTTTCACTTGCCCTGCTTAAACCCCACTAGTGGCCCCCATCAGCTGGTGACTCCAGGCACTCTCAGCCCTTTGCGACTGTCCCTCTCCCTCCCACCTGCCTGCCACACATGACCCTGGTCTGCCCAGAGCTACCGTGGAGACCCTGTATGTTTGCCCATGCTGTTTCCTTGCCCTGTGGCGTCTTCCTCTTTTTCACCCTTCTCCACCCACACCTTTACCCAGCTGACTCCCTGCCCTCCTCCAAAACTGCCGAGGTGTCAGCTCCTCCCAAGAAACTGTCCCTAGTGGCTCTTCTCCACCCCTGGCCAGGTGCTTCTGCCTTGGTGTCTCCACGGCAGCTCCCTGCGTTTACCTTCTTCACATTCATCATATTTGACTCTCAATGTTCATTTCTCTGTCCTTTGCCCTAGCCCATGCTCCTGGCAGAGCCCAGACTGAGGAAAACTGCCCTTCTGGCCACCCAGCGAAACAGGGCTGCTAGTGAGGGGAACTCAGGGCAGAAATGTCCGCGGAGTGAGTCCGCCCCATGTCCTGTGGCCCAGCATGGCTGCTGATCTTAATCTGCACTTGCCCCCCAGGGTTCCGCTCACCACTCTTGCAGAGAGCAAGAGGGGGCTGTCTGCTGTGGCTGTCCACCGTGCCTCGGCCCAGTGATTAACTTTGCAGCTGTGTCATTGTTCAAGTCCAAACACAAGTGCTCCACAGAACGTTCTCTGCCCTCTGTTCCCCTCTCCCTGTGGCGTGAGTGCTTTCACTGGAAAGGACAAACAGACCGGAGGCTTGCAGGAGAGTGGAGGAATGTTGGGACTCTTCCTCCTCCTCACCTGCTTCACTCTTCCTCAGATGGGTGCTGGAATGAGCCCTGGGGATAGGCAGGGGACACACACAGCCTCCACATGCAACCAAATACATTCAAAATTCAGAGGACAGAGGATTTGGGGTCACTTGTTTCAAATATGCAGCCTTTCAGGAGACTTGGCTTGGTATGATTTTTTTTGCTTTTTTCACGTGACTGTGCAGATGAACCACAGGCCTCCCCTCTGTCAGCCCACAATTGACATGCTTCACAGGCACCATAGTCCCAAGGGGACAGTGTCAACGCTTCCTTTCTGAGGCTCCTAGGCCGTTCAGACTACATATTACATGTGCTGTGTATAGGCTGGGCTCTGCTTAAAGTGCAGGAAACCTTTTTAACAGTGTCTCAGTTGTTCAGGCAAAACATGCTTTAGTGCTTTGAGGTTTGGTTCGGTTTTGTCAGTGACAAGCAGGAGCAGGTGGTGTGGACAGTCCATAAGCTGTCTTATCAAAGTAGTCAGTGAACTCCGAAGCTTCAGGTCTGCAGGTCTCCCTAAGACCTTCTGGTTCTTTCTAGCCCCAGGCCCTGGTGTCTGTGTCTGTCGTGGCCAGTTGTCAGCAGGAAGGCCTCCTGGAGGGGGTGTCTCTTTGTCCTTCACAGCCCTGTGTCCTTTGTAGATGGCTGTGCTTGTTCACAGCATGGCCAACAAAGGTGCCTGCATTGTTCCTCCACACAGGGATGTCACCGACAAGATTCTGATGTTGTGGGGTAGATCCTGTGAATGTGAATATATACAGACGCACACACACATGCCTCTGTGTAAGGTCCACCTCCTTATTAGAAACACAGAATTTATATGTTAACAGAGTGATTAGCTTCCAGTCAGGAATTCTCACATTTTAGTAGCACGATTTAGAATCAGGCTAAATTTGTCGAGTGTCTGAAAGTGAGGTTTTTCAGAAATTATTAGGTAATTTTTTCAATTTAGGATTTATAGTCACAATTAGTACATCATAATGATGTTTCCAGGATAAAATACCAGTGGCTCAACTTTTCTGGCCACAAATGTACAACATATATCAGTTTATTTTTGGAGATCTGAAAAATTAGCTACTGTAAATAAAGTCCCCAAGAAGATTTCTCCGGGAAAGAGGTGAACTTACAGTAATATGGGTGATATATTATTAATTAATAACTATGACCAGCCGCTGCTTCAATTAAAAGGACAACGGATGAGAAGGGCTAATAGAAAGGATATGCTGAATTTTAATCTTACAGACACTAAGGGCTGTCGAAAGACTAGGGAAGGTCATTTCTGGGCATTTTGCAGGAGACCTCTATATTAGAGATGTCACCTGCTGCTCCTTGGTCTAGGAACGTTTACTGAATACTGACTACGTGTCTCTCTTGGGCACTGTTCCTTTGCTTGCCAGTAATGGAAACCAACTTCAGTAGCTTAAGGAGAAAGATGAATTTCTTGGAAGGCCACAGGGGTCTCTTAGAACCCAAGGATAACAGTGCCGATAGGCCGGGCCAGTCCCCATGGGTCTGAGCCTGGGAGTCCCAAAGCCCCTCATCTTATTCTCAGTCCTTGTGCCAGTTTAGACAGCCCAGCATCTATGTCTCCATTTAGAAGAGGGAATCCGATTGACCTGTCTGGACACAAAAGGACAGGCCCAGATAATGCAGCCATGGCCGCAGGTATGATAAGACAAGCAGGTTCCTTTGGAAGGCCACGGTACCGTGTGGTAGGCCCACACAAGAAGTGTGCTTAGAAGTGTGGTTATGAAGACTCACCCAAGAAGGTGCCAGTTGAGCTGAGCCACCCAGGATCAGCAGGTCTTTCCCATACAGGTCAGTGAGAGAGGACATCCCAGGCTTGGGGAAGAACGTGTGTAGAGGCTGGTGTGGCAGGTGGGAGTGTGCAGCACTCTGGCAGCCTGGGGCCTGTCGGGCAGCAGAGTGAGATGAGGCTAGACCAGGAAGCAGTCCCAGAAATGACAGTGTCATCCTGAAGGTGGTAGGACGGGGCATGGAGAATGGGGACCTAGATCAGATTTATATTCAGAAGCTCTGCCCCCTGGAGTCAGTCGCTTTGTGAGGTGCCCGCTTTCCATGGCCCCCCACCCTGCCCCTGTCCTCCCAGGGTTGAGATGACCTGAGGCCTTTGGGAGCAGCTTCCAGCAAGGTCTAAGACTGGGCTATCCCCTCTCCAGGCAGGAGTCCCCTCCCAGCACGAGCCCAGGCTGTGGGAGCCGCCTCATAATAGTGTGGCTATTGACCCTTCTCCTTCCTATTGCTCATTTATCTGACTTTAAACACAGTTAGTTTATTTTTAGAGTAATAATGTGGAGTTAATTAGCCTTCTCCCTTAAAAACGCCACCTTTTGCATGTAATTATCATATAGCAGCAGTTCTGTAAAGACTTCCTAACGTGGCATTCCCCTGAATGCATTCCAGAGTGGAATGGGACCTAACTGGCTGTTGAGTCTTTAAAATTTTCTCTTTGTCCATTTTATACCCAGCCTGTAATGAGAAAACGAACTACTCCTGGGAAGACTAGGTGCTGCTCAGCCTCCACTTGCTCTCGCTCGAATTGGAATGATAGGGGAGAACATATGGAGGCCCCCCCCATAGTTAACTCACCACAACCCCTCAACACAGTTTTCTCTCTCTGCAGGTCACGCAATATTTAAACTCACGTATCTAAGCAATCACGACTATAAACACCTCTACTTTGAATCGGACGCTGCTACCGTCAATGAAATTGTGCTCAAGGTGAGTGTTCGTTCTCGAACCAGAGACAGGGTAGGTGGGTCCAGCTTCTCTTCAGGCTGTTTCTGGCATGTCCGCAGCCCCACAGCTCTATACAAGGCTCCCAGGCCCAGTTTGGCAGCACGGCTTGCCAGCCACCCAGGGGTGAGTGCCTGTGCCAGGGGCCACACCAGCCCCAGCACAGCTGCTCTGCACCTGCTTCAGTCAAAGCAGGACCCTTTTCAGTTTCCTCCCAGTCCCAATAACCCTGGCGCTTCCTGTATTTGTTTATTTTCCTGCAACCATTGTCAGGAGCTCCTTGAAGCTCCTGGAGCAGACTCTGAGGAAATTATTATTGTTTTGAAGATACCTTAATTATGCTGAAGGTGATTTTAGCAACCTATTCTAAACATACCTAACTTTCTGCTAGACTTGTATGTCACCATGCCTAAACAGTATACTCACTGAGCACCTTCCATGTGCCGGGCCAGGGCCTGGGATGCCACAGTGACACTCTGTCCCTGCCCCTGGAGAGCTTTTCCTCTACCGGAGGAAACAGGCATAAAACAGAAAATTACAAAGAGACTGTTAGTCTTAAAGGCATGGGTGTGTCACAGTAAACTGACTTGGGGTGGAGGTGTGGAGGCAGGGAGAGCTGCACCCTGAAGGATGACTGAAAAGGCACAGATGTTGACCATGTAAGGAAAGAGGAAGCACCACAGACGGGCAGCCTGGGAATGGGCTGAGGCAAGGCAGGCACAGGGGGATGGGGGGCTGGCTGGGCTAGGCTGTGCAGGGCCTTGCAGAGTGGAGTGTGGCTGAGAGGAGCTCTGCTTGGCATGGGAGCCTCCAGGGGTCTTGCGGATTTGGGAGGTCTGGGATAGGACCCGAGATCGTACATTTCCAAGAAGCGCCAGTTGCTGCTTTGGCCGCTGGTCTGGGCACCACACTCTGAGTAGCCCTGGACTAGGGGTCTCAGCCTCTCCCAAGCAGAGAATCTTTTCTTCAAGCCAAATCTTCCATAGGTTGATCAGATAGGAAAAGCAGCTGCTGTGGCAGAGCAGGGGCGAGGACCAGAGAGGGCTCCCCCACCCCTAGTTGTGTGACCCTGGCTAGTCACATCACCTTTCTGGGCCTCAGTGTCCCCACCTGTAAAGTGGGGATCATGGTACCTATGCTATCCCACCCCACCAGGGCTGCTAGAGTACAAGTCAGATGGGACATGGTAAACCTATGTAAGTTATCGTTCAGTCTCTTCTTAAGAGTTGAAGTCATCACATAATAGCAGAAGTAGCGAAGATATGCTGAGGGACTGCACAGTGCAGGACCTGGGCCAGAGGCTCCACGTGTCCCATCACAGTGCATCTTCACAGCTCTGTGAGATCATGGGATAAAGTTGTTCCCATTTCCCAGATGAAAAGTGAGGCTCAGGAATAAAGTAGCAGAGCCAGGATCATGACTCTGGTAAGTTGGCAGAACCAGAACTTGCCCCCAGATTTGACAGATTTCAGACTTGTGTTTTAATTCCCCAGATATGCATGACCTAAGAGTTGAGTGGGAGATTTCAACGAAATAGAATTGCGATCCAGGAATATATTGAGACACATTCCCCACGGCTGCAAAAGATTTTCAAAAGGAGTAGGTGGCAATTTAAAAGAGCAGCTGGAAGGATAATTTGGAGCAGACAGAGTAGCATGATTAGCTGGATGAAAGGGAGAGGGTTCATAGACCAGCCTGATCAGAGCCCCCCACTTGGACCAAGGAGTGGGGACACAGGCCTGCCTGGGAGTGCTTGCAGCCAGTGAGCTTCCAGTTACCCACTGGAGCATCACAGACAGCACAGGCCCCTTGTGCAGAGTGTTCAGGGACCTGGCAGAGAAATATTCCATTACCCCGATAGGGGCTGGACTTTCTTTTTTTTTTTATAGCCAGCATTAAAATATTCAAGACTTGAGAAGGATTCTAGTAAAATTATAATCCCGTGTTTGACATCAAAATAATTTTCACAACAGCAGATTGATGACAGAAACACAGGTTTATGACTTCAGTATGAGACTGTGGAAGATCAAGTGCAGAGAAATCATTTTACAGGTCCAAATGCTCCCTCGAAGCAGATGCTTCTCTGCAAAATCCCTGAGGTCTGTCACCTTCCCTAAAGTGTCTGTTTCCATATCAAAATATTTGCAGAAAGATTGCATCATGCACAAGACTCCAGAAGAGTTGTAGCATACCCAGGCCTGACTGACGCAGAGCTAATGATTATGAGCCTGATGGAAGATGAGCTAGTGCTTCTCCCACCTCTGATTTTTTTTTTTGAGACAGAGTCTCACTCTGTTGCACAGGCTGGGGTATAGTTGTGTGATCTCTGAGCACTGCAACCTCCACCTCCCGGGTTCAAGTGATTCTCCTGCCTCAGCTTCCCAAGTAGCTGGGATTACAGGCACCTGCCACCAAGCCCAGCTAATTTTTTTCTATTTTTAGTAGAGAACGGGGTTTCACCATATTGGCCAGGCTGGTCTCGAACTCCGGGCCTCAAGTGATCTGCCCACCTCAGCCTCCCAAAGTGCTGAGATTACAGACGTGAGCCACCATGCCCGTCCCCATCTCTGATTTTTATAGCAATTGGAATACTTAGTTTTATCCACCATTCCTGCAGTGTCCTAAGTGTGTCTTTGTGAGCTTTGCACCAGTACCAAGCAATGGAAGCCCAGCTCTGTGTCCAGGAACTTGGCAGAAATGTTGTTGCCATCAGAAGCTCTTGAGGAGTCAGTTTAGACTCTAGTAATGCATGCTGTTGTTCTAGAATTCAGGAATTTTACATAAAATGAGAGCTTAGATGGAAATTGAAGGGAGGAAATAAGAGCCACAATCTGACGTCAAATAAACGATCATGAACAAGCAAAGCCTCCATCAAGCTTTTTGCGCTTGTAGAAATAGGAACGTCTCCCATTTATTGAACACCAGCTACATGCAGTACATCTAATGTCCATTATCTTGTTTAATCTTCCTGACCGCCCTCCAGAATGTAGACATTGTCCCCATTTTATAGAAGAGGAGATGGAGGCCCAAGGTCACAGAGCACACAAGGGTGGAGCCTCTACTTGAACCTGGCCCGAGAAGCTCCAGAGCTGCCCTCTTCCCACCAAGATGTCACTGAGCTAAGCCATGGGTGGCCCCTAATTCCACAGGCTTTGAGATGAATCTCAGAGGAATTGTCGGGCTCTTCAAATCAGGTTCTTCTCGTGATCGAGTGATGGAGGCTGTGGCTTTATTGACCATGAAAACTCTCTATATTTTTATGCCTTAAGCTGTAAAATGCATTGAAAGTGAAACACTCTATAGTGCATAAAATTGTGCAAGTTTTAAGCCACAGCATATTAACCAGCTAATGGCAGACCAAAGGGCGTTTTTATCTTTTGATTATTACATTAATCTTCCATTAAAATTATCTATGTGATTATCACAAAGCACTGAAGATAATTTGGGAAATAGTTGGCTTGTTAAGGATCATTTTAAAATGCTTTTGTCAAGTTATATGTGCCAAAAGTACACTGAAAACACTAGGTTGGCTGAGTGTGCAAACAATATAATCCAAAGATTGCTTTTATTAAGAATGATAAAACCTCTTATTTCCATACATTGTATTGTCCCAAATCATCAACCTGGCCCTGCGGTCCTCATGATTTATTGCTCTCAGCTGGTAACTTGGCGAGGCAGCGGGCAGAGCGTGTCAGGCCTTCTGTACTCACGCACCAGCCTTTAACGCCTGCTGCTCCAACCAGCAGAGCAGAAAGTTGGGAGGGACAGTGTTGAAGCCTCGGCCATCTGAGGCGTTGCCATCTCGCGCTGCCTCCCCCGGGAGTGCTCTGGTTCCTTCTCGGAGTCAGCAGAAGCTCCTCTCCCTCTGGCACAGGACACATGGCCCTCGGAATAGAATCAGCAGAGGCAGTGGCTGGCCTCTGTTGTCAGAAATATTCAGCCTTCTAGTCAAAACTTTTAGGTACTTGCAGGTGAAGAGAAATAGCGTCTGTTCACCAAAAGCCCCAGCCAGAGAAGCAGAGGAGGTGAGGGGCTGCGGAGCAGGAAGGGGTGTTTGCCAAGCGCCTGACACCTTCTAGCTTTGTTTCCTTGACTAAATGATATTATTGTCATTGGCCTTGACTTCCTCACCTGTGCATGGGGACGACAGTGGCATCTGTCTCAAGGTCATTGTGAAGATTCCGAGCAGTGCCAGTTGCCACCACTGATTTCACACTGCTGCTGCCGCCCATGCCCAGGCTGTCCTTTGCACTGGGGCGTGTGCATCCCACTGTAGCACCCCTCCCTGGCTCCTGCCACCTCATTTCACTAAGCCAGCTAAGCTCTCGCAGTTCCAGGGACACTCCCTTGTGGTGTGCCCCTGCTGTGCCTTGATGCATGCTGCATCTCTCCTCCCCGTTGTGCGCTCAAAAACTCCGTGTATCCCTCAAAAGCCAGCTCACTCTTTTCCTCTGGAAGCCTTCCCTCCTCCACACCTCCCTGATACCCAGCCCCATTCCTTGGTGCTCCTCTTTGCCTGCTGCAGTGCTGGTTCTGCTGCTGGACACTCAGTCACCAGGCAGCAAGCTCCCCAGGGCCAGGACCAAGTCTCAGGGCTGTAGCGCTGGGGAAGCGCCTGGCGGTACAGCTGCTACACAGAGTGGAAGATGCACATGTGACTCCGGGCAGACTCCCAGGGCTTCGTGGAAGCAGCAGCATGCAAAAGGCCTGAGAGGAGCCCAGTAGGCAGCCCTGCCCTTCACACAGGGCTCTTTCAGCCCCCCTCACAGCTCTCACCCTGACTTCCGCGTGGCCTAGGCCACTTTGGCCTCCCTCTCTGAGCCTCTTTCCTTTTTGTCAAGTGAGCCCTGCCTGGCTGGGCACTCATGAGCCCTGAAGGAAGCACTGTGGTAGGAAGCTCTGTGCCTGGCTCGTGGGAGGCTGGATGGAGAGCCTGTCTTGGTTTGCTTTTCATCCCTGTGTTCTCTGCCTTCACACAGGGAAAGGCAGGCTCAGAGAGGTTCTGCACTTGTCCAGGTCACACAGCAGGTGAGAGGCAGAGCCAGGCAGCCCAGGGCACAGCCCTCCGGGAGTGGCTCACGTCAGGAGGGAGCACGGGCTCTGGAACCTGAAGAGCTCGCTGCTCACCGACTGGGAAGCCTGGACTGGCCACTTGGTTTCTCCAAGCCTCTGTTTTCCCATCGTAGAGCAGAGGCTCTGGGCCCAGCCGCTGCCAGGTTGCTGTGATGACTGGACTCCTTCCACACGACAGCACCTGGCCCTGAGGCACCCGGCCCAGGTCAGGGCCTTCCCTGCCACCCCCTCCAATGCCCTGGGTGGGTAGGGAGCGGCTGGCAAGGTGACCGGGCTATGTGCTCTTGCTTCTAGGTGAACTACATCCTGGAATCGCGAGCAAGCACTGCCCGGGCTGACTACTTTGCTCAAAAACAAAGAAAACTGAACAGACGTACGAGCTTCAGCTTCCAGAAGGAGAAGAAATCCGGGCAGCAGTGACACTGGCCTCCAGCCTCAATCTATTCCGTAGCTCAGAGCCTGCCTGCCAGGGCCAAGTGCCCTAGAGCCCACCCAGTGTCCTGAAGTCGTCCGGGGGAGGCCAGCCTCTGGCTCACTGGCACAGGGCAGGTAGGCTCTCGGGGAAGGTGTCAGGGGCCCCCTAGGAGGAGGCGCTGGGGACATTGCCATGGGACGGAAGCCTGCTTGGCAGTGGCTTTGATCAGCGATGCCTGGGGGTCAGACCACCCCCTAGAGGAGCCACGTGCCACCCAGCCACCTTCACTGCCTGCCACCCTGCCCGAGGATGTACAGAGCCGTGCCCACACATTTCCTTGCAACTTGATCAAATTTCTTAAAGCAAAGAACAAAAATGTACATTTCTGTTTTTCCTTTTAATAAACAGGTGTACTCTTTATCATGGTTGGTATGATGGACCATTCTTTGGGGCGGAGGATTATGTTATTCTCTTTAAAGTCTGTTCCCATATTGAACAGGCAGATTGGAAAAGCTATGGTTCGATTTCTCAGAAGAAATGTTTAGGTCTTAGTCAATAGTTTTAACTATGCCATTTGTTTAAATGAGAGCATTTGCTTCGAGGGTAGTGTCTTACTAAAAGTTAGGAACAGAGACCTAGTGGTGTGTCCAAGGCCGTGTCACTTTCCCCTTCAGCACACCCCAGCTTCTCACCTCAGAGCCCAGGAGCTGCGTGGACAGTGTGGGGGTGCCAGAGGAGGGGCGATGGCTGGTCCTCAGGCACGCTGCACTCCCAGCCAGACGTGGTCTTTCCGTTTCTTAAGTAGCAAGTGTAGGTTTCAGCTGGCAGTTCCACCTGCATGTGGATTTTCCCAGGATTGGAATCGTCTCTGCTTCGCTGCCTTGGAAGGGGCCGCATTCCCCTTTCCTCTTCTCCTTACAGTGCCTGCCTCCTTGTTCAAGCAGGCGGAAAGCTGCTGTTTCTCACATTTCAGGGGAGGGGTGAGCGGAGGGAGACCTGTGTCCGTGCCATCCGGCTCCCTGGGTGGGAACAGGCAAGGGATCAGACGCCCCTGACACCACGCCTCTGGCCACACCAGATGCCTCTGCAGTCCTCGACAGCCTCTTCAGTGTCCCTCCTGCGGTGATGTCCTTTCTTACTGTCCCCAGCCAGGGCCGGGGACCAGTGTTTCACTGAGGACCTGCATTAGAAACATTTTTTAAATTGTTGTACAGGAAGAGATGTGTCTAAAACAGCATCTTAAAGCTGAGTGTATTTCTTTGCACAAGGGGTCTTGTTGATGAATTCTTCTTTCATTCTGATCTTTGTTCAGCCGACAGGAGCATCCTTTTCTAATGTCTTCCATTCCTACCCCCCACCCAAAAACAAAAGAAATATTTGTAGCTTGCTATCTGTATTTGAATTTTTAGCAATTTTATATTTAGATACTTTGAAAAATGTAAATGACTAATTTGGTCATTAAATCTTGTGACATATTCAATATTAAAATGATATTAAAATAAAAGTCATATAAATACCCACTTTCGCATATTGCGTTGAGTTCTGAAGTCTGGAGTTTGTGATGCCAAAAACCATAACTCTGCCATGAGCCTCCTAGGTGGTGGCATTTGCCAGCAGTTGACGAGGAAGCAACATCTCTGAAATGCACCGGGGCCTCTTCGGTGCTAAGCATGAAAGGCTGGCCCTCTTCACTCAGGGGTGACACCAAAGTCATCACCTGCTTCAGCCACAAGATTAACACCCTTCTCTTACTGTGAAATGCAACGCTCTCAGTTTACACAAACACATGTGTCCAGGTGAAGGAACAGTGGAAAAGGGAACACAGCAGCCACCGCCCAGGCCCAGCACAGATCAAGACTCTGCATTCAGCTTTCCCTCAGCCCCTCTCCCCCACCCTGTACCTAGATCTCTAAAGACAGGACCGTGAGCTCTAGGACACAGGCATCTCACACTCTCCCCGGCACGGGCTGGGCAAGGCAGGAGGAGCTCGGCACACCCGAGATAACGGCAGTGACTGATGGGCCCCGCTTCTGCTTTCCACCAGGTCTCCTGACCTGGCCCCGGTGTGGCCCCTGCCCAAGACGATGTGAAAAGTCACAGCGTTAATGATAATTCACGACTGGGCCTCTGAACTCGGTGGAGGACTTGCAAGGCGTGGGCTGCCTGGCAGGCCGGGCAGTGGGTCCCGGGAGCCCTGGCCTCGCTGGCCCCTGGGAGCCGCCCTCCTCTTCCAAGGGCCCGCTGTGCGCTGCCGTCTGTAAACATTAACAGTAACGAAACCTGCACAGGCAGCCTCCATCAGGTCCCGTCACCACCTCCATTTCAGGGGTCAGGACTCGGGAACTGGAAGGGCCACTTCATTGGCCCCAGACTCACCATGAATGACTGGCGGACACAGTAGCCCTGCTGTTGACCACTGGGCTCTGCCCTCCACAGGTGGCAGCCGTGTGGCTCCACGCTGGTTCCTGCCTCTTGGGCCCTCATTTTCCTGAGCTGAAAATGAAGGTGCTGGATTAGAGGGCCCAGCAGGCCCTTCTAAAGCATGTCCTGAATGTCTCAGCATCGTGGGAGCCCAGCCTTGCTTCCAGTGGTTTCTGTTTGCCAAACTGTGCCAGAGCCTCTCTGCTTCTGAGAGAAGGTCCTAAGAGCTGAGAATGCTGTGAGCTCGTCTAGCCCAGCCCAGAGACACTGCCAGCCCAGAGTCTTCAGCCTCTGCCTGCGTACCTCTGGCAGTGGAGCGCTCACTGCTGCTCAACTCAGAGCTTTCCCTTGTTGGCCAGTTTGGTCATTCTTAGCAGGCGCTGCCTGCTTTGGGCCATACTCGCCCCCACCTCTGAGGCCCGGGCCCAGCCTGTAGCCCGGCATCCCCAGCCTCTGCACAGCGCATTCCTGGCCCTGGCCCTGGCCCTGAGCCGGCAGCTGCCTCCAGACACTTCCTATCCAGGCCCCCAGGACCAAAGTGCACCACGCCTCGGTTACTCCTCAGCTGTGTGGGGACCGCAGGGATGTCTCTCTGTCTCCTCTGCGTGGATTAAAAGGCTGGGAGGTGATCCCTACCCCAACATGTTCCTGAACACCTTCCAGCTGCTTCTTAGGGCCCCCCATTTCCCCAGATCAGGGACTGCAGAACGTCAGGGGTAGAGGCGAGCGAAGATCAAACCCGGCCGTCAAGACAGGCCAAGAGGTGGGGGCGGAGTGGCCCTCTGGCCACACCACTGTGAACTGCATGCGGGCGGCCCACGTGCACTTGGAAGGTGCCAGGGAGGCAGGAGAGGGCAGTGGGCAAAGGCTTGAGGTATGAGGCGCAGCCTGGGTAGGCTGGTGGGGGCTGGGGACACTAACATAGGACCCTGCTGGAGGGGGCCCCTCCCAGCTTCTTCATGGACCTCTGCGCACCCTCTGACCTGAACAAGCCCCTTCCCCTCCTGGAGCTCCAAGTCTCCCGTGACAAGATGGGTTATTAAGCCAAGGCCAGGAGGATGGGGCACCAGCGCTGTCTCCCAGTAGATGTGTCCTTGGGTGAGTTACTCTACTTCCCTAAGCCTCAGTTTCCTCTTCTGTTAAAGGGAGACAGTACCAGCTCCTTCAGAGGGGCATGGTGAGGGCGGGGTGAAGTTCCTGGCCAGGCCCTGCCAGGCTATGCTGCGGCTTCACAGAGCAGAAGCTCACTCCCTCCACACGAAGCCAGCTGCGGGTCCCCACGACCTCCGGGGGCTTCCACAAAGACTGGGACTGGGGCAGGAGGGCCAGAGAACGGGGCAGCAATGGCAAAATGCTAAGGGTGGAAAGAGACACAGGCACCTCTCGTTCCCACGCACATCCCATTGGCCAGAACCCACCGCACGGTGCCACCTACTCCAAGAGGACAGGCAGCACCACCGCCCAGGCATTGAAGGGCACAGATGTTTGGGAAACAGTTGTAATGTCTGCCACCAAGAGGTGACTCCATGCTCCCCAACATCACTGTTCACAGGCTCCCCACCCCGAGGTGGCACCTCATCTATGATTTATTATTTTCCCTTTACGATCCAGGCTAACGTGATTGTCTGCCTTAACCATCCTAAGCAAGAACAGCCATGAAGCCATGGGGTTGCTGTGCTGCACGTGTGTTCTGGTGCACATTAAATAACTGTTGAAATGAAAACACCCATCTGCCTGCCCCTAAAATGCTGCTGTGTGTGGCCTCAGTGACACACCCCACATGACAAACGAGCACGTTAGGACTTTTTTTTTTGAGATGGAGTCTCGTTCTGTCGCCCAGGCTAGAGTGCAGTGGCGCAATCTCGGCTCACTGCAAGCTCTGCTTCTCAGATTCAAGTGATTCTCCTGCCTCAGCCTCCGAGTAGCTGGGACTACAGGCGCACACCACCACACCCAGCTAATTTTTGTATTTTTAGTAGAGACGGGATTTCACCATGTTGGCCAGGATGGTCTCGATCTCTTGACCTCGTGATCCACCCGCCTTGGCCTCCCAAAGTGCTGGGATTACAGGCATGAGCCACCGTGTCCGGCCACACGTTAGGACTTTCTATTCTTTCATCAGCACCCACCTCCCACCTGCTATTGAGCAGCTCATGTTAGTTATGAATTAACTTTTCTCCATTATTCTCATGCCCACCTAATTCCCATTTTGCAGATGAGGAAACTGAGGCCAGGCCATTGGAAAGTGGTGGAGCTGGCCCAGAGTCCTGCTCTCTGGCCTCCCACCCCCACCCAGCCATCCCCCAGCCTCTCTGGACCTCTGTCTTGGCCCTTGGAGCCCAAACACCCTGGATTCTGAAGGCTCCACAGAAGCCCTTCAGAGGCCCCTGCTATTCGGAAAGCAGCCAGGGAGAAGGAAAGAGTTAAACCCGTCGCGTTGTGTTCCCACCAAACACCTCTGCCTAAATGCAAAATCCCAACAGGGCGGTGTTCCATGTTCTCGATAAAAGCTGTTAAGAGTGATTTGTGAAGTCTCGAAGCCTGGTAATCTCGTCAGCATAATGGGATTATATTTCAAATCACCACGGCCTGTTCATTACCCATTTAAACTCCTCTGACAGAGGAAAACTTGCATAAAAGGTGCATGGCAGCCCTGGCCGACTTCCCCACTCTCCTTCCTGATTAGACAAACAGATGCTGAGGTCTGGAATGAAAAAATAATGTGCCCATTTATTCATTTTTCTGACAAGTCACAACAGATTTTTAACTGCCAATGAGTGACTCCCAGAAGTGTGGCAGCCGGGAGTGCCCGCCAGGCAGTGAATGGTCATTTCCGCCCACGCCGGCCCCCCTGCCCTGGCTGGATTTCTCCTGGGGCTGGAGCCGGCTGCCTGAGCCCCTCTCCTGCCCCAGCATCAGTGCCTGCAGCCGGGCTGGAAAGGGCTGCCCACTGGGCTTCTTGGCAGCCACCACCCAGGAGGTCTGGGGGCTCCGGAGGCCACCAGGACACAGCGATGCCCTAAAGCCACATAGCCTGGGGTAGGAATCCTGGCCCTCCCCTTGGCTAGCCTGACTGGTATTGAAGATATGGTCTTTAATCTCTCTGAGCCTCAGTTTCCCTATCTGTAAAGCAGAGGTAGTAACAGGCTCCTCTGATTGGGGATTCCTTGGGGCAGTCGCTCAACCAGCGCCCCCTGCTGGGACCACCAAGTCCCACGGCCTCCCTGACCCCTGACCTCTGGCATTTGAAGGCTTTGCAGATGGGCTCGCAGCTGGCAGGTAGAGGAGCCCAGAGTCTCACCCCAGAGCCTCTCACTGTCTACTCTGTGCCACTCCCCACCTGCCCCCCTCTTGGAAGCCAGATCCCCCAGACTCCCAGGAGACGGGCAGTGGATGTTCAAACAGCACCAAGACTGATGACTGAGCTGAGGGTCTGGAGAAGGAATGAAAATCCACCTCTGTGCTGTGTGACCGCAGACCCATGACTCAACCTCTCTGAGCCATTTTCTCATCTGCGCAACTGGGAGAGAATCCCACCTCCAGGGAGTTGCATGGGAAGTAAATGAGATAATATGCATGGGCCTGGCACACACTAGGGAAACCCAGGCCCTCACCCCAAACACACTGGTCGCAGGACCTCAGGCCTTGGGGCAGGACCTCAGGCCTTGGGGCAGGACCTCAGGCCTCCAGGGAAGCTGTGGGGCCCACGTAACACCTGTGCCCTCCCTCTGGAGGGCCCCACTGCCGGCTGTCCCCTCCCTACCCCTTCCTGCCTCCACATAGTAGCCCCAGGCAGGACGCACGTCTTTATGCATTAACTCCATGAATGTAAGAAAAACTGAGGCTAATTCTAAAATGATAAAATTTGTCTGTATTACAGCATTCCAGCCCCCAGCTTCCTGAAAAGCTAAAAATATTTTAATGTCATATTTCCATGTAAATTTTAGTTTAGAATTTAATTCCCTTTTAACATACATTAAATTTTTAGCGTTCTTCAAGCCCTTGACTATTTTAAGGGCTTAGCTGATGTGCATTGCAGAAAAGGGCTGGGGGAGGCTGTAAATTACGAGGGAAAGTTCTAGAAGCAAGGTTACCCTAAACCACCATGCCCATCTCATCTTGAGAGTTACTCTTCTGGACAAACGCTGGAATCCTGGGGAGATGTCAAATGTCTTGATTTTCCTGCTGGGAAATGTGGCTATGATTGGTGGCGTCCCTGGGAGACCCAAGGATCTGCTGCACAGCCCAGGCTGGGAGACGCCCAGATGGCTGAGGGGACAGAGACAGGGGCTCTGCAGTTGCACGGCCTGGGCTCAGATCCTAGTGCGGCCACTTGCTGGCAGGTGACTTTGTCATGCTTATCCGTGCCAGTCTCCTTGCCCAAAATGGGACCAAGTTTAGAGTTCATGCACAGGTGTTCTGGGTGAATTCACAGGAAAAGAGGTTATCAGCTCCACAGAGGAGGTGACTTCCAGGGTGAATTGGCTGGCCTTGCTGAGAGCCAGTGGTGACATGTGAGTGCAGTGGTGACATGTGAGTGCTAGGGCTGGCAGAGAGGCAGGGAGGGGTCCTGGCAGGACTGGGAGCAGAGGGGGCCCCGGGCCATAGGAGCCATGGGCAGGCCCAGGTCCTGCTCCCACAGCAACCCGCCAGCAGCTGACTCAGGGACCAGGGCCCCCTAGCCTCGGTGTCGCCTGAGAGACCTGACACCACTCTGGCGGGGCAGGTTCCTGGAGAGGAGGAAGTAAAGTTCCCCACTGGGCGGCTGGAATGGAGCCTGCCCATAAACGTTGAGTTACAGGAGCTAAGCCAGCGCTGTTACCTGTCTAAGTGGGTTCGAGGACAAGGTTTGTCATGCCCCTTACAAAACTGACATACGTATGATGGCTAGACTGTCACCCCATCTGTGCATCTGGGTGAGAGAAGCCTCCGCTAGCTGAACCACATTTTGTGTTTTTGGTTTTTTTTGGAGACAGGGTCTCACTCTGTCACCCAGGCTGGAATGCAGTAGCGCAATCATGGCTCACTACAGCCTCGACCTCTCAGGCTCAAGTGATCTTCCAACCTCAGCCCCCCAAGTAGCTAGGACCACTGGTGCACGCCAGCACATCTGGCTAATTTTGTTATTTTATTTTTGTAGAGATGAGGGTCTTGCCATTGCCCAGGCTGGTCTCAAACTCCCGGACTCAAGTGATCCTCCTGTCTCAGCCTCCCGAAGTGCTGGTGAACCATCATTTCTGTTTTGTTTTGACTGATTTGTACCCCACCCCGGTTCCTAAGAGATAACAATCACCTGACGATGCCGGGACCGCCATGGGGTGTGTGTAAGTCCCCAGGCTTGGCCCATGAGGTGCAGCCTCCTGTTTCTTCTGTCAATCCAGCCCCTCCTCCTGGGACTAGGCCAAGGACAGCCATGGGAAGGCCCTGAAATGGCGGGGAGGGGTGCTCACAGTTACCTTTGGGGGAGGTGAGGCTGGGGGATTCATGTCCCCCTGGGCTCAGGAGACTGAGGCCTGGGGCACACACCCCACCAGCCTGGGCTGAGCTGCACCGTGAGTCCCCAGGCCACAGTCTTTGGGTGAATCTCTCAGTCTCTCTGAGGACCCATCTGTGAAATGGGGACAGAAATAACCTCCCTCGGCCGGGCGCGGTGGCTCACGCCTGTAATCCCAGCACTTTGGGAGGCTGAGGCGGGCGGATCACGAGGTCAGGAGATCGAGACCATCCTGGCTAACACGGTGAAACCCCGTCTCTACTAAAAATACAAAAAATTAGCTGGGCGCGGTGGCGGGCGCCTGTAGTCCCAGCTACTCGGGAGGCTGAGGCAGGAGAATGGCGTGAACCCGGGAGGCGGAGCTTGCAGTGAGCCAAGATCGCGCCACTGCACTCCAGCCTGGGTGACAGAGCCAGACTCCATCTCAAAAAAAAAAAAAAAATAAAAAATAAAAAAAATAAAAAATAACCTCCCTCACAGGGGTGCTGGGAAGATCCACTGAGATCCTACACAGGGAGGGCCTGGCCCAGCAGGAGCCAGCGGTCTGCAATTGTTAACCAGAACAAGAAATGTACAATGTGGAGACAAAGAATTGGGTGAGATGCACGGCTCTGCCTTCTCATCACTTTCGGGGCAGGGTGAGATGCATTGATCAACAGAGATGAGCCACAGTTTGGGCTCCAACCAGTATCTGTGACTGCAGCAGGCTTGTTAATTGAGATTTATAAAGAACGTCTGCATCCCGGCAGGGGAAGGCACTGGTGGAGTGAGCTGCATCCATGCAGGATGCTGGGGGAACCCGGGGATCAGGCGGGAACCTTTCCCAAGCCTGCCCGGAGGAAGCCCGAGGATTCTTTCCTAATTCAGGCTCAGTGGGACAGGCGGCCACTAAGAAGATGAGAGCAGTTTCCTGGTGGGAGGTGGGTTCCCACCCAGGAGGAACGTAAGCATTCAGCGCTCGTTCAACACGTGTCCACTGACGCCAGCCCTGTACCAGGCCTCAAGAGGGCCCTGAAGGTACAGAAAGGACCCGAGTCAGAGCCTCCCTTGGGGAACTCACGGTCCGGGGCTTGGACCCATCCTCTAGTGCCCAGGTGACCAGGTGTCTGCAGCAGGCAGCTGGGGAGTGGAGGTGGACGCGTTCTCCCCGTGTCCTGTCTGCAGCCCGGGCCTGAGAATATGCCCGGGGAAAAGCTGCCCCAGCCCTGACGCATCCCACTGGAGGGTGACAGTGGAGGACACCTGGGGAGGACAGATTCGGAGGCAAGAAGCCCCAAGAGGAATTCACCAAGGGGAAGAGTTGGGGCACAAGTGCAACCTGTTCTCAGTGAGACGTGTGATGGGGTGAGTCCGGGCTCGGGTGCCCTGGCCGCAGGGGCCGAGAGGTCAACCTGTATGAAGACCCCAGCCAAAGGGTCCCCGTCATGGGAACCATGTGAGTCCCCCACTCACCACAGAAAGAGGGGTTCTCGGCACTCCTCTCGCATTGCTGGTTTCTCCCACTGGGAAAGGAGGTCTCTGGGCTTGCAGGGAGGGACTTTTGTGTGTCCCTGCCCAGAGGCTGTGAGGGGCCCTCTGTGACTTGACACAGATTCCTGGGCTATCACAGAGCCAGCTCCTGGCGGACAGCCACAGCGCCGCACCTCCCAGACATGGAGGCCAGCTCGCCACCCATGTGCCCACCTTCCATGAT
This sequence comes from Symphalangus syndactylus, assembly GCF_028878055.3. Taxonomy (NCBI): domain Eukaryota; kingdom Metazoa; phylum Chordata; class Mammalia; order Primates; family Hylobatidae; genus Symphalangus; species Symphalangus syndactylus. The sequence continues at coordinate 19,411,368 of NC_072425.2, forward strand.
CAGGGACCTTAGCAGCCACCCTGGAGTGGAGGAAAGGGGCAGGGGACAGCCGGAGTGGGTGGGCCTCTTCAGCTGTTCCTAGGTGCCAATCACAGTGCAAATACTTTTTTAAATTATTTTTTCAAAATCCCCCAAAAGCAGGGGTTCTTAGCATCATTTCACTATGGCAAGACCTAAAGGGAGAAGGAAGGAAGGGGCATTCATGGACCTGGACCTGGCTTGGGCTCCAATCCTGAACACTTCCTCCAAGTGTGTCCTTGTGTGGGTGTGTCTGTGTGTGTCTCTGTGAGCGCGTGTGTGCAAGTGTGTGCATGTAACCATGTGAGTGTGTCTGTGAGTTTCTGCATGTCTGTACATGCACATGTGAGTTTGAGTGTATGCACCTGGCGTGTGTGTGTGTGTGTGCGTGTGTGACTTTAATCCAAGAGCGGCCGACCCCGAACACCTGCGCTCCACATGGCCTGGCAGAGGCGTCTGTTCTCGGAGGAGGCCGTGTGGGTCCCTCAGCAGCCCCTCCCCCGCAGCCCAGCAGCTGGCCACCATCTCGGCACACATTTCCCTGTCACATCTGATTTGCAAAGTCGTATCTGTGACGGACCCACAGGAGCGTCCAGTTGAGGCTTTTTCAGGTCAAGGAGTATTTTCCCGAGTCCCGCTCTTCAGAGGGGAAGGCAAATGTGAGCAGCCCTGTCTCCTCTCCCAGGCCCATGCTGCCAGCAGCGGAATCTTCCCCTGGGCCACGGTGGGTGAGGGCCTGAAGGGCCACCTCCAGGTCTGTCATCATCCCATTTTACAGATGAGGACATCGAGGCCTGCAGCAGTCGTGTTGTTTTCCCGAGGTACACAGCTGCCAAGGCTGGGGCTAATATTGGAAGTGGATTCTCTGGCCCCTCCCCAAGCCCTTGGTTGTCACTATCACTGTCTGCAGCCTCCCCACAGGTGCCTGGGCTGGGCTGTTCCCTCTGACCTGACTCCAGGACCTCCTCCTCCAGGAAGCCTGCCTGGGCTGTCTTGGCTGGTTTCCAGAGCATCTGGGGAAGAGACTGCCAAGCTGGGAGGCTTTGATCCCATGAAGTCATCATCTTGGTGACTGCACTTTGATGCAGGAGTGGAAACCCATGACAGGGGATGCCAGCAGAGCAGAGAATGCCAGCAGAGGGAATCCCCTATGAGCCCAGCCCTCGGCACAGGATTCAGCCAGCCGGGCCCAAGGCCCAAGCCACACACCCTTTCACTGAGGGCTGGGTTGGTGTCACCTCTCCTTCTTGGTCTCCTTGTCACACCTGTGGTGAGGACACCCAGGGCCTCCAGATCAAAGACTACTAGGCCTCCCAGGGCCACCCCCACCCAGCTGCCGCAGCCCCACCTCTGAGCACTGACTCCCAGAGAGGGGAGGGGCTGCAGGGAGGACAAGCAGCCTTCCTGCCCTGGGGCTCCCTCTTGTGGTGGGGCCCAGGGAAGGGGCCTCACAGGCCATCGCTCCCAGAGGACAGGGACCAAGCCTGCTCTGCTCATCAGTCCCCGGCATGTAGCACACACTCAACAAATATCCAATGACTAGAAGGTATGTTAAAAAGTGTCCTGATCCCCAAAAAGGTTCCATGGCCACAGAGGTCTGGGAACTCCACGCTGAACCTGGCAGTTTTTGCTCCTGCGGGGTCCCTCAGAGCCTTCAACGGGTCACTGTGCACTGTGTTCCAAGAAGGGGGTTGTCAGGCCTCTGGGCCTAAGCCAAGCCATCGCATCCCCTGTGACTTGCACGTATACATCCAGATGGCCTGAAGTAACTGAAGATCCACAAAAGAACTAAAAATAGCCTTAACTGATGACATTCTACCATTGTGATTTGTTTCTGCCCCTTAACTGATCAATGTACTTTGTAATCTCCCCCAGCCTTAAGAAGGTTCTTTGTAATTCTCCTTATCCCTGAGAATGTACTTTGCGAGATCTACCCCCTGCCCCCAAAACATTGCTCTTAACTTCACCGCCTATCCCAAAACCTATAAGAACTAATGATAATCCATCTCCCTTTGCTGACTCTTTTCGGACTCAGCCCACCTGCACCCAGGTGAAATAAACAGCCATGTTGCTCGCACAAAGCCTGTTTCGTGGTCTCTTCACACGGACGCGCATAAAATTTGGCCTCTTTTTACTCTCTTCTCCAACTTCCCTCACTATCCCTCAACCTCTTTCTCCTTTCAATCTTGGCACCACACTTCAATCTCTCCCTTCTCTTAATTTCAATTCCTTTCATTTTCAAGTAGAGACAAAGGAGACACGTTCTATCCGTGGACCCAAAACTCCGGCGCTGGTCATGGACTGGGAAGGCAGCCTTCCCTTGGCGTTTAATCATTGCACGGATGCCTCTCTGATTATTCACCCACGTTTCAAAGGTGTCAGACCACGCAAGGACGCCTGCCTTCATCCTTCACCCTTAGCGGCAAGTCTCGCTTTTCTAGGGGAGGGAGAAGTACCCCTCAACCCCTTCTCCTTCACCCTTAGCGGCAAGTACCGCTTTTCTAAAAGAAAGGCAAGTACCCCAACCTCGTATCTCTGCGCCCCAATCGCTTATTTCCACACCCCGACCTCTTATCTCTGCGCCCCAATCCCTGATTTCCGTGCCCCAACCCCTTCTCTGCTTTTCTAGAAGGCAAGAACCCCCCACCCCTTCTCCGTGTCTCTACTCTTTTCTCTGGGCTTGCCTCCTTCACTATGGGCAAGCTTCCACCTTCCATTCCTCCTCCTTCTCCCTTAGCCTGTTAAGAACTTAAAACCTCTTCAACTCTCACCTGATCTAAAAGCTATGCGTCTTATTTTCTTCTGCAATGCCGCTTGACCCCAATACAAACTCGACAGTAGTTCCAAATAGCAGGAAAACAGCACTTTCAATTTTTCCATCCTACAAGATCTAAATAATTATTGTCGTAAAATAGGCAAATGGTCTGAGGTGCCTGACGTCCTGGTCTCTGTGCCCAGTGCAACTCATCCCAAATTTTCCTTCTTTCCCTCCTGCCTGTCCCCTCAGTCCCAACCCCAAGTGTCGCTGAGTCTTTCTAATCTTCCTTTTCTACAGACCCATCTGACCTCTCCCCTCCTCGCCAGGCTGAGCTAGGTCCCAATTCTTCCTCAGCCTCCGCTCCTCCACCCTATAATCTTATCACCTCCCCTCCTCACACCTGGTCTGGCTTACAGTTTCGTTCCGTGACTAGCCCTCCCCGACCTGCCCAGCAATTTACTCTTAAAAAGGTGGCTAGAGCCAAAGGCATAGTCAAGGTTAATGTTCCTTTTTCTTTATCCCAAATCAGAGAGCGTTTAGGCTCTTTTTCATCAAATATAAAAATCCAGCCCAGTTCATGGCTCGTTTAGCAGCAACCCTGAGACGCTTTACAGCCCTAGACCCTAAAAGGTCAAAAGGCCGTCTTATTCTCAATATACATTTTATTATCCAGTCTGCTCCCGACATTAAATAAAACTCCAAAAATTAGAATCTGGCCCTCAGACCCCACGACAGGACTTAATTAACCTCACCTTCAAGGTGTACAATAATAGAAAAAGTTGCAATTCCTTGCCTCCACTGTGAGACAAACCCCAGCCACATCTCCAGCACACAAGAACTTCCAAACGCCTGAACCGCAGCAGCCAGGCATTCCTCCAGAACCTCCTCCCCCAGGAGCTTGCTACAAGTGCCGAAAATCTGGCCACCGAGCCAAAGAATGCCCACAGCCCGAGATTCCTCCTAAGCCATGTCCCATCTGTGCAGGACCCCACTGAAAATCGGACTGTTCAACTCACCTAGTAGCCACTCCCAGAGCCCCTGGAACTCTGGCCCAAGGCTCTCTGACTCCTTCCCAGATCTTCTCGGTTTAGTGGCTGAAGACTGACGCTGCCCAATCGCCTCGGAGGCCCCGTAGCCCATCACGGACGCCGAGCTTCAGGTGACTCTCACAGTGGAAAGTAAGTCCGTCCCCTTCTTAATCAATACGGAGCCTACCCACTCCACATTACCTTCTTTTCAAGGGCCTGTTTCCCTTGCCTCCATAACTGCTGTGGGTATTGACGGCCAGGCTTCTAAACCTCTTAAAACTCCCCAGCTCTGGTGCCAACTTAGACAATACTCTTTTAAGCACTCCTTTTAGTTATCCCCACCTGCCCAGCTCCCTTATTAGGCTGAGACACTTTAACTAAATTATCTGCTTCCCTGACTATTCCTAGACTACAGCTGCATCTCATTGCCGCCCTTCTTCTCAATCCAAAGCCTCCTTTGCGTCTTCCTCTTGTATTCCCCCACCTTAACCCACAAGTATAAAATACCTCTATTCCCTCCTTGGCAACCAACCGATCATGCACCCCTTACCATCTCATTAAAACCTAATCACCCTTACCCCGCTCAATGCCAATATCCCATCCCACAGCACGCTTTAAAAAGATTAAAGCTTGTTATCACTCGCCTGCTACAGCACGGGCTTCTAAAACCTATAAACTCCCCTTACAATTTCCCTATTTCACCTGTCCTAAAACCAGACAAGGCTTACAGGTTAGTTCAGAATCTGCGCCTTATCAACCAAATTGTTTTGCCTATCCACCCCATGGTGCCAAACCCATATACTCTTCTATCTTCAATACCTCCCTCCACAATCCATTATTCTGTTCTAGATCTCAAACATGCTTTCTTTACTATTCCTTTGCACCCTTCATCCCAGCCTCTCTTCGCTTTCACTTAGACTGACCCTAACACCCATCAGGCTCAGCAAATTACCTGGGCTGTACTGCCGCAAGTCTTCACAGGCAACCCCCATTACTTCAGTCAAGCCCAAATTTCTTCCTCATCTGTTACCTATCTCAGCATAATTCTCATAAAAACACACGTGCTATCCCTGCTGATCGTGTCTGATTAATCTCCCAAACCTCAATCCCCTACAAAACAACAACTCCTTTCCTTCCTAGGCATGGTTAGTGAGGTCAGAATTCTTACACAAGAGCCAGGACCGCACCCTGTAGCCTTTCTGTCCAAACAACTTGACCTTACTGTTTTAGCCTAGCCCTCATGTCTGCGTGCAGCAGCTGCCGCTGCTTTAATACTTTCAGAGGCCCTCAAAATCACAAACTATGCTCAACTCACTGTCTACATTTCTCATAACTTCCAAAATCTATTTTCTTCCTCACACCTGACGCATCTGCTTCCCGGCTCCTTCAGCTGTACTCACTCTTTGTTGAGTCTCCCACAGTTACCATTGTTCCTGGCCCAGACTTCAATCTGGCCTCCCACATTATTCCAGATACCATTACCTGACCCTCATGACTATATCTCTCTGATCCACCTGACATTCACCCCATTTCCCCACATTTCCTTCTTTCCTGTTCCTCACCCTGATCATGCTTGATTTATTGATGGCAGTTCCACCAGGCCTAATCACCACACACCAGCAAAGGCAGGCTATGCTATAGTACAAGCCACTAGCCCGCCTCTTAGAACCTCTCATTTCCTTTCCATCGTGGAAATCTATCCTCAAAGAAATAACTTCTCAGTGTTCCATCTGCTATTCTACTACTCCTCAGGGATTATTCAGGCCCCCTCCCTTCCCTACACATCAAGCTCGAAGATTTGCCGCCACCCAGGACTGGCAAATTAGCTTTACTCAACATGCCCCGAGTCAGACAACTAAAATACCTCTTCATCTAAGTAGACACTTTCACTAGATAAGTAGAGGCCTTTCCTATAGGGTCTGAGAAGGCCACCGCAGTCATTTCTTCCCTTCTGTCAGACATAATTCCTCGGTTTAGCCTTCCCACCTCTATACAGTCTGATAACAGACCAGCCTTTATTAGTCAAATCAGCCAAGCAGTTTTTCAGGCTCTTAGAATTCAGTGAAACCTTTATATCCCTTACAGTCCTCCGTCTTCAAGAAAAGTAGAACAGACTAAAGGTCTTTTAAAAACACACCTCACCAAACTCAGCCACCAACTTAAAAAGGACTAGACAATACTTTTACCACTTTCACTTCTCAGAATTCAGGCCTGTCCTCGGAATGCTACAAAGTACAGCCCATTTGAGCTGCTTTTTATTACGCCCCCGTCTCATTCCAGACACCGGACCAACTTAGACTGTGCCCCAAAAAACTTGTCATCCCTACTATTTTCTGTCTAGTCATACTCCTCCGTTCTCAACTACTCACACATGCCCTGCTCTTGTTTACAATGCCGGTTTACACTGTTTCTCCAAGCCATCACAGCTGATATCTCCTGGTGCTATCCCCAAACTGCCACTCTTAGCTCTTGAAGTAAATAAATAATCTTTGCTGGCAGGACTATGCTGAATCTCCTTAGGCACTCTCTAATCAGATGTCCTAGGTCCTTCCAATTCTTAGACCTTTTATACCTGTTTTTCTCCTTCTCTTATTCCATTTAGTTTTTCAATTCACACAAAACCGTATCCAGGCCATCACCAACAATTCTACGTGACAAATGTTTCTTCTAACAACCCCACAATATCACCCCGTAAAACAAAATCTTCCTTCAGCTTAATCTCTCCCACTCTAGGTTCCCACGCCACCCCTAATCCCGCTTGAAGCAGCCCTGAGAAACATCACCCATTCTCTCTCCATACCATCCCCCAAAAATTTTCGCCACCCCAAGACTTCAACACTATTTTGTTTTATTTTTCTTGTTAATATAAGAAGGCAGGAATGTCAGGCCTCCGAGCCCAAGCCCATCGCATCCCCTGTGACTTGCACGTAGGCATCCAGATGGCCTGAAGTAACTGAAGATCCACAAAAGGACTAAAAATAGCCTTAACTGATGACATTCCACCATTGTGATTTGTTTCTGCCCCACCCTAACTGATCAACGTACTTTGTAATCTCCCCCACCCTTAAGAAGGTTCTTTGTAATTCTCCCTACCCTTGAAAATGTACTTTGCGAGATCCACCCCCTGCCCCCAAAACATTGCCCCTAACTCCACCGCCTATCCCAAAACCTATAAGAACTAATGATAATCCACCACCCTTTGCTGACTCTCTTTTCGGACTCAGCCCACCTGCACCCAGGTGAAATAAACAGCCATGTTGCTCACACGAAGCCTGTTTAGTGGTCTCTTCACACGGACGCGCATGAAAGGGGTGACACGCAACTTCCCCAGGCACACTTGTAACCGAAGTGCATGCACACATGTCTAGAGCTGGGGTAGCTCAGGACTCGGCATGGGCGATGCTGTTTCGGGAGCCGCTGCAGTGTCGGGCTGACAGCGAGGTCTCTGGAGGCAGACGAACCAGCGCCACCGCCTGTTAACTGTGTGACCCTGGGCAAGTCCCTTCACCTCGCTGAGCCTGAGTCACCCTTTACACTTCCATGGGATCCTCATGGCCACTCTTGCCTCCATCCAGGTGCCACCATCACCCTCCTGGACCACATAGCAGTGGCCTCCTCCCGGGCCTCCCTAGCTCCAGTCTGTCTCCTGCCCCGGGATAGGAGCTCTGGCGGGGGAGGACTCGAGTCTAACTTGTTCCCCTCTCACTGTATCCCCAGCGCCCAGAGCAGGCCTGGCACAAAATAACGTTTGTTGAACGAATGCACGCATGCATGAATGAATGAATGGGTGGGTGGGTGGGTGTTCCCATGGGACACTCTCAGGCCACTTGGCCACCCCCTTGCTACCCCTCTCCCACACCTCAATCTGGCTTGAACCTGAAGGAGCCCCAAGTCCCACTCAGCAAATTAATTCAATTTGAATAATTCTACTGTGGTGGGTTGTTGCCAGACTATGAAAGCTGAATGGGAAAACTCTCACACACACAGAGAAACTCTGGCTTCCACCTCTAGAATGCTTTCCAGACTCCAAGCCTCAGCCCCCGTACGCATGGCTCCCGCCCACACGCCCCGCACGCATACCTAAAACATGTACCCCGTGTGCAGATGAGAAGAGCAAGGCTCAGGGTGCCCAGTGACTCTGTCAGGGCACACAGCTAAGGCACAGGACACCAAGGGCGCCGTTCTGGAACTGTACGGGTCAGTGTTGAACTCCCAGCTCTGCCTCCTCCCCTATCTGTGTGACACCAGGCCAGTCACTTCACTCTCTGAGCCTCAGTTTCCTCATCTGTCAAATACACTAGTAATCCCTCCTCTACAGGCTTGTGAGAAATAAATGAGGTAGTAGATGGGAGAGAGATTTTTGAGGAGAGCCGGTTTTGTGGCTATGCATGTGCGGAGGGGGACAGGGAAACCTAGGAAAAAGCCACCTAGAAGATGACGCCCTCAGCTGAGGATGAAGCATTAGGGCCCAGCACAGTGGCCGGCATGAGCAGGTGTTCAATGAGCTTTTCTTTTTTTTTTTTTTTGGAGACAGGGTCTCGCTCTCTCGCCCAGGCTGGAGTGCAATGGCGTGATCTCCGCTCACTGCAACTTCCACCTCCCAGGTTCAAGCAATTCTTGTGCCTCATACTCCCGAGTAGCTGGGATTACAGGCACATGCCACCACACCCAGCCTTAAAAAACATTTGTGGGACAAATGACTGCCTTCTGCTGGTGCAACTGAGAAGCCCAGAACACAGACGGAGCCACAGAAGACAGGACTGGACCAAGGGTGCCCTTGGGCAGACAATAGGAAGGTAGGGGATGCAGCTGGAGCCGTGAGCGCGAGGCCAGGCGTGGCCTAGACCCATTCTCCAGCGTCAGGAGCTCTGCCTGGGCACACGAGCCTGGGTACATGTCGGCCACCACGAACCCCGTCAGTCAAGATGGCTGCACTTCGGTCAGAACGAGCATCTGGGTACCTGTTAGCCACCAGGAACGCCCCTCAGTTAAGACGGCTGCACATCAGTCAGAACGGGCACCGCCTCCGCCAAGATGGCTGCCTCCAGTCAAAATGGCTGCCAAGTTGGCCCCATAGAACAGGGGGCATTGGGCAGTGAAAGCCCCGCTGCAACTGGCTTCAAAACAGAACAAATGAACTGTTTAATGGTGTCAAGACTGTAAATGGGAGGCCTCAAAACCCCAGGCAGCCCAAACTCTCCAAAGAATAAGAGAAAACCAGTCAGTCCAGCCCTGTGCCTCTGAGAATGCTGGGTAATTTCATTTTCCTCTTTGTCTTTTTGTTTTCCTTTAGCAGAACCACCAAGAAGCAGCCACAAAAATCAGTTAAGACTTCCAGAGTGCTTCCTTCTCCAGAAATCTTTTATAAAAGGTGAAAGATTTACAAGACCTGAAGAGCAAACCAAGCAGGATAATTGTTTTTGGAATGACCCCAATATTTTCACCCCGGCGACCCCGGCTGGGCATCTTGCCCCGTATTTATGATTCCTGGTCTTGTGTGCGCCGCTGGGCGACCTTTCTGAGCCCCCTCTGCAAGCCCCCAGTCCCTTATCGGGCCTGTAACTCACCCTGACGTTATCTCTCGGGAGGGTTTTATGCACTTTAATTTAACTCCCTCATCATTATTTCCCGGACTTCAAGGTTTTCTCTTTGGAGCTGCCCTTCCTGGGACAAGCATAATCTGTTTGCCATCAAGCCCAATAAATATGTTTGTGCGGGAGATGGGAACCGTTTGGGGAGAGCAGCTCAGGCCTGGGAAGCAGCCTCAGGCTCTCACACCCTTCTCGGCTTCCAGGCTGGTCTCTGTCCTTGAACCTCTGTCAGATGGGAGTCGCAGCCTTAGATCCCAGACCACGTGGCCAGATCTAGCAAATGCAAATCCAGGACGCCCAGTTAAATTTGAATTTCAGATAAACAATGAATTGTTTTAGTATAATAAGTATGTCCCATGCAGTGTATGCGAAAAAATTATTCATTGTTTATGTGAAATTCAAATTTAATTGGGTGTCTCGTATTTTCAGTGGTATCAGCTCCTAGGGGGCTGCTGCACTCACGACTCCAAATGCACATTCATATATTGGGGCTGTATTTGTTCCCGAAGGCTGCTGTAACAAAGTTCCACAGATTTGGTGGGGGTGGGGGGCGGGTAAACAAAATAAACTGATGTTCTCACAATTCTGGAGGCTAGAAGTCCGAGGTGGAGGCGCCAGCAGGGGTGGTTTCTCCCAAGGCCTCTCTGCCTCGCATGCGGATGGCCGGCTTTTCCCTGGGTCCTCATGTCTCCCCTCTGGGTGTCTGCGTCCTAATTTCTTCCTCCTGTAAGGACACCAGTCAGATTGGATTAGGGCCCACCCTAATGATGTCACTTTCATTTAATTACCTCTTTAAAGGCCCTGTCTTTGCCGGGCATGGTAGCTCACGCCTGTAATCCCAGAAATTTGGGAGACCAAGGTGGGAGGATCGCTTGAGCCCATGAGTTCAAGACCAGCCTGGGCAACATAGGGAGACCCCGTCTCTACGAAAAATTTAAAAAAAAAAATTAGCTGGATGTAATGGCACACGCCTGTAGTCCCAGCCACCTGGGAGGCTGAGGTGGGAGGATCACCTGAACCCAGGGAGGTTGAGGCTGCAGTGAGCTGTGATGGTGCCACTGCACTCCAGCCCAGGCGACAGAGCGAGATCCTGTCTCAAAAAATATAATTAAATAAATAAATAAAGGCCCGGTCTCGCGTTACAGTCACATGCTAAGGCAGTGGGAGTTAGGACTTCAACAGATGAACTTGTGGGGGAGATAGAATCCCGCCCATCACAGGGGGTATGTAACCATCACCCACCAGAAGGAGTCCGGGCAACCTGTGAGGACAAGAGCTTTGCCTGTCTGGCCACCACTGGGTCACCAGTGCCGGCCCCAGGGCTTGGCTCAGAGCAGGCCCACAATGAATCATCTGCAGTAGGGCCCCCTGTCAGATGCCACCCACGCTATCCCCTGACCTTCCCACGGTGTGTAGCAATCCCGAGGGGGCGCTTGACAGCTCTGCGAGGCGGGTATGCAGAGGAGGAATGGAGCATAGAGAGGCACAGGAGCAACCCTGGGTCACACAGCAAATCAGGGCCGACCTTTACAAGCAGGTCTCAGGCTCCAGAACCAGGACAGATCTCCCTCCATCCACCCCTGCCAACCACCCCTAACCATTTGTTCCTTAACTCTCTTAGGGTCCCCGTAAGCCCACGGCACTCATTCAGCCACAATGGACGCCAGGCAGCATAGCAGGGGCCCAACTGCAGGTCAAGAGGGGACGATTTGGGGTCACATCCTCGGACAGGCTATGGAAGGAGTCTCCTGCAGGAAGGGACCTCGGTCCACCTCCCCCAACAGGGCCCTGTCACTCCAAGGGCTTTCTGGATGAGGCGGTCACAGTTGGAGGCTCCAGAGGGAGACAGGTGTGAACTGAAGTCCCTGCCCAGTGACTTCATGGCCGTATGATCTCAGCACTTCCCGTGGGCAACTCCTGGCCTCAGTTTTCTCTCCTGCAAGGAGCTGAGGTAGGAGGATGAGATTTGATCAAATTAACCACGATATTTGCCCCTCTGTGTTTCCTAACAAGTCCCAACCCTGCCCCATGCACAGGGAGCTTGCATTTCTCAAACAAGGGTGCTATTGGAATTTGGGATGGGACAATTCTCCATGTCAGGTGACTGTTCTGTGCCTTGAGGGATGTTTGGCCTTCCTAGCCTGTGCGTGTGGTTATAAAACCGATCTGCTCCCCAACCCTGTCAACCCCTCCCCAGGCGACAACCAAAAATGTCCCCTCCCATTACCAAATGACCCTGGTTGAGGCCAGCAGCCCCCACTGCTCTGGGGAGAGGATGCCTTAGCAGGAGCTGAGGCAGGTCCTGGAGCAGATTCCAGAGACCAAGGGTGCGGAGCAAGGAGACCCTGTGGGTCTTTAATAAGGGGGCTCTGCCTCTAGACCGGGACAGGGCGAAAAGGACAACAGCATCCTAGACAGGCTTGTGGGAGCCCCCAGCTGTGTGGCTCATAAGCAGAGGACCTCAAGGCTCTCTCTTCTCCGTGCCGTGGTGCCCCGCAGCTTGGTGATTCCCATGCGCCCAAGAGTGACACTGAAGCCTGAGAGGCTGCCGGGCATGATGGAGCCTCAGAGTTGGGAGCAAAGGTCGATGGGGCCCCAGCCTGAAGACACCCAGACGAGGTGCCCATGGGCCAGCTGTGTCAATCGTGAGTTTTGCTTTCTGTATTTTATGATGCCTTGACATTTTAGAGGCCTTGTTAATCTTGAAGGAACTGCCCCTTCCAGGGCTAGCTAATTCCTGGAGATAGCAAAGAGCATGACTTTCACATGCAAACCCCCATCCCGAAGCGCACATCCCCAGCCTCCTTTATCCAATTCTCACAGCCAAGCCCATAATTCCCCTGCCCACAGTCACTCCGGGTACTCTCATCTCAGTGCCCGGGTGCCAGGGGCAGGTACCAGACAACCAGGCACCACTTCTACAGCCCGGAGCCCGCCGAATTATTCAAACTAGCCAAGCATCTATCCAATCCTACACAGGCTCTAACTTGCCCACTCTGCCTTGTCCATTTTTTCTTCCCTTGGAAACCATGATGAAGGCTCTGGGCCATGTTCCCTCCAAGCTCTAGCTGCCTCCTCCCTGACCCTGGAGCTTCTTCATGGGGCCCTGCAGGATGTGGTGTACCCCCTTCTCTAGGGAACTGTGAGTAGTAATCACTCTTTCTTTTTTTTATTTTTATTTTATTATTATTATTTTAATATAGAAACGGGGGGGTCTCTTTATTTTACTCAGGCTGGTCTCGAACTCCTGAGCCCATGTGATCCCCCACCTCAGCCTCCAAAAGTGCTGGGACTACCGGCATGAGCCACCATGCCTGGCCAATAAACACACTTTCAATGGCATTGGCCTCTTCATGTCTGCCACCTTACCATACCTGATTAAAACACATCCCAGTACATTTTACAACAACCACCCTCTTCTCCCAGGGTGCGCACGCACCACATTCACATCTGGGCAAAGGGGCACCAGAAATTGACTGACATCCACCACCACTCCCAGCCGAATGAGCCTGGCAAGAGGCATCATGTTCCATTATCATGCGGAGCAGCAGCCCTGCACACAAGCGAGGAGTGTGATGACTAGTGCCCTGTGTGAGGCTGATGACAGAGATGGACAGAGAGCCAGGACCCAGAGCCCAGGGATCCCTCCCAGCTGCACGGGATGATGTCTGGCCCAGCATGGCCCAGGGTGCCCCTGGCCTCAGCGTGGCTTTGCCCCACCTGGGCCAAGTGGAGCCCAAGGGCCTGCCAGTGCTGGGGGAACCCTCCTCCTCATGTGCTCCCCACCCCCTCGCCTCCCTTCCTGGGCCAGTGCAATTGTATCTGGCAGAGGTGGGTGGACACACCCAGAGTTGCCTGTGGTCTGAGGCCAGCTCTGCCATTCATCAGTCCATCAGCCGTGTGCCTGGGGCGAGTCATCCCCTGGGCTCTCTGCTTCCTCCCGTGTAAAATAGGGACAAGTGCCTTCTTTCCTAAGGAGATTAATCACATAAATAAGTAATCGATGATGATTGGACTCCTCAAAACACAATTGCGGCCAAAGAGGGAGAAGCACCCCCACTTCCTACTCACCCTACCACAGAAATGCACAGATTTCAGGCCATCGGGCAGCCGCGTTGTGTTTGGGACATTTCTTCTGCAGAATCTCTTGAAATGATCATTATTGGATTTCTAATGCCACATAAACTGTGCCCAGGATGATGTCACCTGCACTAGAAGGACTCTGCGTCCTCATTGGCTCCAGGACCAGGGGGTGCAGCCAATCAGAGCTCATCTTGGCTGAACACAGGGTCATTTGTTGCCATGTTTTCTTTCCTTTTAACAAAAATTTTAATTGGCAAGTACAAATTGTATATATTGGCTGGGCACGATGGCTCATGCCTGTAATCCCAGCACTTTGGGAAGCCAAAGCAGGTGGATCACCTGAGGTCAAGAGTTCAAGACCAGCCTGACCAATATGGTGAAGCCCATCTCTACTAAAAATACAAAAATTAGCTGGGCGTGTTGGTGCATGCCTGTAATCCCAGCTACTGGGGAGGCTGAAGCAGGAGAATCGCTTGAACCCGGGAGGGGAGGTTGCAGTGAGCCAAGATCGCACCACTGCACTCCAGCCTGGGCGACAGAGTGAGACTCCATCTCAAAAAATAATAATAAAAAAAAAATAAATAACAAAATAAAATTGTATATATTTATGGTGTGCAGCATGATGTTTTGATATATGTGCACATTGCAGAATGGCTAAGTTGAGCTATTTAACATGCATTATTACCTCACAGACTTTCCATTTTTTTGTGGTGAGAACATTTAAAATCTACTCTCTTAGCAAGTATATACTTTCTTTTTTTTTTTTTTTTTTTTTTTGAGACGGAGTCTTGCTCTGTCACCCAGGCTGGAGTGCAGTGGCGCTATCTCGGCTCACTGCAAGCTCCGCCTCCCGGGTTCACGCCATTCTCCTGCCTCAGCCTCTCCGAGTAGCTGGGACTACAGGCGCCCACCACCACGCCCGGCTAATTTTTTGTATTTTTAGTAGAGATGGGGTTTCACTGTGGTCTCGATCTCCTGACCTCGTGATCCGCCCGCCTCGGCCTCCCAAAGTGCTGGGATTACAAGCGTGAGCCACCGCGCCCGGCAAGTATATACTTTCAAGTATACACTCTGTTGTTATTAACTGTAACCATCGTGTTGTACAAGAGATCTATCGAAGTACTCCTCCTCCTAACTGACATTTTGTGTCCTTTGATCAATATCTCCCCCGCCCTGCCACCCCTACCCCTTGCCCCTGGCTACCACCATTCTGCTCTCTGCTTCCGTGAGTTCAGCTTGTTTACACTCCATGTGTAAATGAGATCATGTATTATTTGTCTTTCTGTGCCTGGTTTATTTCACTTAATGTCCTCCAGGTTAATCCAAGTTGTTGCAAATGACAGAATTGCCTTCTTTGTTAAGGCTGAATAGTATTCCATGGTGTCTGTACACCACATTTTCTTCATTCATTCGTCTGTCGATGGACAGTTAGGTTGTTTCCATATCTTGGCTATTGCGGATAGTGCTGCAATGGACATGGCAGTGCAGACATCTCTTTGATGCTCCCACCTCAGCCTCCCAAGTAGCTGGGACCACAGGTGCGCACCACCATGTCAGGCTAATTATTTTTTTATTTTTGTTTAGAGATGAGACCTTGCTATGTTGCCCAGGCTGGTCTTGAACTCCTGGGCCCAAGTGATCCTCCTGCCTCGGCCGCCCAAATCGCTGGGATTATAGGTGTGAGCCACCACTCCTGGCCTCTTCACTCTATTGATGTTTCCTTTGCTGGGCGGAAGCTCTTTAGTTTGATGTAGTGTCATTTGCCCGTTTTTTGCTTCTGTTGCCTGTGTTTTTCGGGTCATTTCTAAAACTCTTTGCCTAGACCATGATTATGTGTTTTCTAAGAGCATTGCTCTCACCTGCTCAAAGCTTTGTCCTGACTACCTCACCCCCTCCTGGTAAAGCTCCACCTCCTCAAAGCAGCCCACAGCCCTTGCAGGTTCTTCCCTGCCACTCTATCCAGCCTGTCTCACCCACTGAACCATTCCTGTTCCCTACACACCCTACCCCGACCGTCCCACTTCCGAGCCTTTGCCTGGCCGTGCTCTTGACTGTGACTTTTTCTTCTCTTTTCTTTCTCTGGGACTGACCCTCCCTGGCCACACCACACTCAACAGCCCCATCAAAGCCCAGCACCTTCCTGTCCTGCTGTTCCCCGCCAGGCTCTGAGCTCAGTTAGGGAAGGGACTGGGTCTGTCCAGTTCAGCCCCTTGCCCAGTGCTTGAAATACTGCCCCAAACAGGACCCTTTTTTTTTTTTTTTTTTAAGAGAAGGAGTCTTGCTCTATTGCCCAGGCTGGAGTGCAGTGGCGCAGTGTCGGCTCACTGCAGTCTCCACCTCCTGGGTTCCAGCGATTCTCCTGCCTCAGCCTCTAGGGTAGCTGGGATTACAGGCACGTGCCACCATGTCCAGCTAATTTTTGTATCTTTAGTAAAGACGGGTTTCATAATGTTGGCCAGGCTGGTCTCAAACTCCTGACCTCAGGTGATCTGCCTGCCTCGGCCTCCCAAAGTGCTGGGATTACAGGCGTGAGCCACTGTGTGCCAGCCAAGAGGGCCCATTTTTTAAAAATGTGTAGCATTTGTCAAATCAGAGTGATAAACACAGAATCACTCGCCATGATGAGTGCCAGTGATAAAATAAGCACATTGTATCCATGACAAAAGGCTCCAGGGGGACCTCCCTGACTTCATGCTCCAAAAGAAGCCAGATTCAGGGGAGCACAAATTGTTCCACGAGGTGCAAGAACAGCCAGTGCTGCTCTACAGCTCTCGCCTCAGAGTGGCCGGCCCATCTGGGCAGTGGCCACTCATGTAAAAAGACACTGAGCTGTTCCCTCGGGATCTGTGCAGCTTACACCAGGAAAGTTACATTTCAAAAAGTCGAAAGTTAGGAGAAATAAAGTAATTATTAAATATGTCTCAGTGGCTGGATGCGGTGGCTCATGCCTGTAATCCCAGCACTTTGGGAGGTTGAGGTGGAAGGATCCCTTGAGCCCAGTAGTTCAAGACCAGCCTGAGCAACATAGTAAGAACCCCATCTCTACAAAAAATATATATATATTTTTAATTAGCCGGGCCTGATGGTGCTTGCCTGTAGTCCCAGCTACTCAGGAGGCTGAGGTGGGAGGATTGCTTGAGCCTGGGAGGTTGAGATAGCAGTGAGCCGAGATCACACCACTGCACTCCAGCCTGGGCAACAGAGAGAGGCCCTGTCTCAGATTAATTTAATTCAACAAAAATTTTTTTAAAGAAATATGTCTGAGTCACACAAACCCATAGATGGTATTAAACTGCATAAACAAACTCACACAGAAATGAAAGTGTATAAAACCTGGTGAAATCGGAATTAGTCTGTCTACTTAACAGTATTGTACTAATGTCAATTTCCTGGTTTTGATATTGTGTTATAGTCACACAAGATACTGCATGAAGCTGGGTAAAGGGTATCCAGGAATCTCCAAACTATTTTTGCAAATTCTTGTGAGTCTATAATTACTTTAAAATAAAAAGGGTTTTTTAAAGTTAAAAACTAGAAATGTGTTGAAGGAATCAGAACAAAATCTTTATTTACATAGCATTTATTAAACTCCAGTAAGACTACAAAACACTCTACTGGCCCAGACTGAACTAGGAAAGTTACATAAATATGATTTGTAAACTCAAGAAATTCTGTGTGGGAAAGTCATTAATACCTAACAAATTGAACTAATACTAGTGTAAAGAGGCACACTGAAAATAGGATAAAAACTCATAAACATTGGATGAAGTAATAATCCAATGTTTTTGTTTTGTTTTGTTTTTGAGATGGAGTTTTGCTCTTGTTGCCCAGGCTGGAGGGCAACAGCACGATCTCGGCTCCTCGCAACCTCTACTTCCCAGGTTCAAGCCATTCTCCTGCCTCAGCCTCCCAAGTAGCTGGGATTCCAGGCATGTGCCACCACGCCCGGCTAATTTTGTATTTTTAGTAGAGACGGGGTTTCTCCATGTTGGTCAGGCTGGTCTCGAACTCCTGACCTCAGGTGATCCACCCGCCCGCCTCAGCCTCCCAAAGTGCTGGGATTACAGGTGTGAGCCACCGTGCCCGGCATAATCCAGTCTTTTAATGCTAATTTTCTCTCCTGACTCCAAGGCTGAGGGATTTTCATTAGCATTATCCAATCATGTGCCTCTGATAGGAAGACTTGTTGACCTGTTTTTTTATTTTTATTTTTAGACTCTACCAGCTTCCAAAATTTCTTTTCTTTTCTTTTTTTCTTTTCTTTTCTTTTTTTTTTTTTTTAACAGAGACAGGGTCTCACTCTGTTGCCCAGGCTGGAGTGCAGTGGTGCGATCGTAGCTCACTGCAGCCTCAAACTTCTGGGCTCAAATGATCCTCCCCCTTCAGCCTCCTGAGTAGCTGGAACCATAAGAGCACACCACCACACCTGGCTAATATTCTGTTTTTTTGTAAAGATGAAGTCTCCCTATGTTGCCCAGGCTGGGCTCAAACTCCTGGGCTCAAATGATCCTCCTGCCTCAGCCTCACAAAGTGCAGGGATTATAGGCATGAGCCACCATGCCCAGCCTCAATATTTCTAAATATTATTAATTAATAACTTGGTTTCTGTATTTGATAATCCAAATGAAATAAAATCAAATGGAAAAAGGGATATACTGGATGGGAGTGGTGGCTCACGCCTGTAATCTCAGCACTTTGGGAGGCCAAGGTGGGTTGATAACCTGAGGTCAGAAGTTCAAGACCAGCCTGGCCAACATGGCAAAACCCATCTCTACTAAAAATACAAAAATTAGCCAAGTGTGGTGATGCGTGCCTGTAATTCCAGCTACTTGGGAGGCTGAAGCGGAAGAAGCGCTTGAACCCGAGAGGCGGAGGTTGCAGTGAGCCAAGATCGTGCCACTGCACTCCAGCCTGGACGACAGGGCAAGACTCCATCTCAACAAAAAAAAAAAAAAAAAGAGTGTGCCAGAGAAAATGGCATAGGAACAAGAAGCCTTAATCAGGTGATGCAGGGAAATAAAGGCAACGACCCTGAGAGGCTGTGACTCATCTCTCTCCCCATTTGTGTGTCTCTCCATCTAAGCACCCTGCATTCCAAGTGTGGCACAGAGAAGGCGTACAATAAATATGTGTTGAGTGAATGAATGAATGAGTGAATGAATGAATGAATGAGTGAATGAATGAATGAATGAATGAGTGAATTAATGAGTGAATGTCAGTTGGCCTCACTGGCTGAGGGGCCTCCCTGTGTTGGGTCCCAGCCCACAGAGGCCCTGGCTGTGCACCCTGGAGCTAGGGACAGCCACTGCCAGGCCCTTCCCAGATACCCTGGAACCAAGAACCTACCTTTCTGGGTATCTGGCAGTGCTACCTGAAGCAAGGGCCGAACTCTGGGAGTGGAGGAAGAAGTTGGCTCAGGGGGCCTGGCCTGGGCAGCCCAGCTGTTCTGGGAGGCTGCAGCCTTGGAAAGACACAGTGCTTCTGTGAGGGTCTCCTGATACAATAAAAGATTATCAGCTAAATAAAACAAGAAGTGACTGGGGCCACTATGCCCTGTTGGATTGAAATCGTGTGAGCAAAGTGGTTTTCTCTGAGAGATTTATTTTCTGCACTGGCTTCAGGCAGCCAGCCCAGCTAGAGCACGGGCGAGAATGGGGCTGGTCTCCCTCCACTGGCAGGGAGGGGATGGGGCTTTATTTAATCTTCCAATGAACTGGAACAAGAAAGATGGCGTGAATGGACATTAATTCTGAAACAAATTATTAAAGAGAGATCTGGGATTCCGGGAAAGCCATCTACCCCCTGCCTGTCTGCCACCTCCCCTCACCAAGGCCATAAACTCCCTCCTCTCCACTGAAAACCCAACAGCAGGCCCACTGGGTCTCCCATTCAGGCTGAGGAGAAAGGCCGAGAACCCACCCAAGCCCGGGGCCAATAGAGCAGCGGGTCTAGCTGGGCTGCCCACGTCCTCGGCCTGGGCCATCTGCCTCCCTGGGCCTTGGCCCCTGACGACGCCCCTGCATCTCGTGTTTCTTGTCATCTGCAGTTGTGCTTGCAGATGTCCTAGGCAGATGGCTGCCACCTCTCCCATGTGGGTCTAACCTCTATCCCCTGCCACCACGGGTACCTTAGCCCACCCCAGGCCTCCCAGGCCTCCTTCCTTACACTGCACCCAGCACAGGCTAAGACCCCCTCAGCTGTTCTTATCCCATGCCCCACAGCGAGGCCCTAGACAGAGAGCAGCCAGACCCACTGCCCCGGAGGCCAGCCTGGGAGGGGTAACTGCTGTGAAGAGGGTGCATGGGCACAGGCTGGCACACGGGGAGGAATCAAGTCGGCTGGGTGCTGGGGTGGCCCTGACTCAGACGTTGAAGGAGGGGGAGGAGCACACCACTGGCCCAGAACTTTCCAAGTGGAGGGAACAGCATTTGCAAAGGTCTGGAGTAGCACGTTTACTGGGGTATCCAGAATCTACAATAATCATCATTATAACAGTTAAAATTTATTGAGCATTCATTGTATGCTGTGCCAAGTACTCCATACATGCTATCTCATTTTTAAAAATGTATTTTATTGTTAAATTTCAATCTATTTTATTTATTTATTTTGAGACGGGCTAATTTTTGTATTTTTGGTAAAGATAGAGTTTTACCATGTTGGCAAGGATGGTCTCCAACTCCCGGGCTCCAGCAATCCACATGCCTCAGCTGCTCTGGGATTACAGGTGTGAGCCACCACACCCGGCCCATGCTACCTCATCTTAATCTTCTCAACAGCCCTATGAGGAGGTAGAGATGATTATTTTTCTCCCATATTACAGATGAGGTGGCCAGTGGCTCATGCCTGTAATCCCAACACTTTGGGAGGCTGAGGCAGATGGATCACCTTGAGGTCAGGAGTTTGAGACCAGCCTGGCCAACATGGTGAAAACCCGTCTCTACTAAAAATACAAAAATTTGCCGGGCGTGGTGGTGCAAACCTGGAGTCCCAGCTACTCAGGAGGCTGAGGCAGGAGACTCACTTGAACCTGGGAGATGGAGGTTGCAGTGAGCCGAGATCGCGCCACTGCACTCCAGCCTGGGCAACAGAGCGAGACTCCGTCTTAAAAAGAAAAACAGCTGAGGAGACTGAGGTTCAAAGAGGCCCGGATGTCCAACATAGAGCTACTATATGGGAGAGCCAGAATTTGCACCCATGTTTCTCTGATTCAAAAGACAATGCTCCCTGCCCCACCATACTCTGCCTCCCGCTCTGGCCCATGCTTTGGGGGAATCGTAGGCTTCAAACACGGGTCAAGTCTCCTGACCAAGACACCAAGGAGCCTGGGACCTTGGCAACCACACCCTCCTGCTCACCATAGGCACTCTGGCCCTCCCACCTTCCCCAGCCCCTTCCTGTCCCTCTAGTGACAGGGCCTGTATTCCAGGGTGAGAGGGGCTTGGAGCCAGAGCCATGCGGGGACTGAGAGACCCTAGGCAGCTAACCCCTCCTGACACAGCAGAGCAGCCCAACCATGGCCACGGGGCCACCTGCGAGGGACCCACATTCTTTCACCATCAGAAAACATCTCAAGGCCCACATGGCATGATGTCTGAGGCGGACAGGCCACTCAGGGCCCCCGAGATCCAGAGCCTGGCATGGATTGGGGCCGAAGGTTCACCAGGCTCCCATCACGCCAAGCTGGAACCCCGAACCCACTCCTCATTCAAAAAATGGAGGCTCCATCCACTCAGCTGTATAAGCCGGAAACCTGGGGGGGGGCCCTCAGGCCTCCTGTCCGTCACACCGCACACCCAGTCCTTCAGCGTACTGTCCGCCCCCCATCCCCCACCTCCTTCCTGGGCCCAGCACCTCATCGCCGCTGCACATGGGCAACAGCCCCTCCACACCTCCCAGCCACCCTCCCCTCAACAGCTGGGGGAGCCTTTAGAAACCCGCGTCCATAGATGCTCCCTCTCTGCCCCCATCTTGCTTAAAACCTTCCAGTGGCTGTTCCCGCAGGCTTAGAACAAAACCCAAAGTCCTGCCAGGAGCAGCGGCACACGCCTGTGGTCCTAGCTATTTGGGTGGCCGATGCAGGAGGATCACCTGGGCCCAGGAGTTCAAGTCCAGCCTGGGCAACACAGTGAGACCCCATCTCTAAAAACAATAATAATAATAATAATTAAAAGACAAAACCCAAAGTCTTTCCCATGGTCTAGGGCCCTGTGCACCCATCCTCTGCAGGCTACACGTGCATCAATCCCCATCATATACCTGCTTTTGGAGCCCTGGATCCATGGCTTCCCCTCCTGTTCTCTTCTCAAAAAGCCACATCCTAGCCGGGCGCGGTGGCTCATGCCTGTAATCCCAGCACTTTGGGAGGCCAAGGCGGGCAGATCATGAGGTCAGGAGTTCAAGACCAGCCTGGCCAATATGGTGAAACCCCGTCTCTACTAAAAATATAAAAAATTAGCCAGGTGTGGTGGCACATGCCTGTAGTCCCAGCTACTCAGGAGGCTGAGGCAGGAGAATCGCTTGAACCCAGGAGGCGGAGGTTGCAGTCAGCCGAGATTGTGCCACTGCTCTCCAGCCTGGATGACAGACCGAGACTCCATCTCAAAAAAAAAAAAAAAGCCACATCCTTCCCAGTTCAGGCCCAACACACACGTGGGTAGCCCCTCATCCATTCAGCCTTGAGGTCCCAGCTCCTGGCACCCCCAGTGGAGGCCAGGCCCTGCTATGTGCTTCTGTCCTTCTGGAAATCAATCGATGTGTAGTTAGTGTCCAGTCCCTGGATGACTGGGCCCATGGAGCAGGGCTTGAAATGCTCAGCCAAAGACCTGGCAAACAGTGGGTGCTCAATAAATGACGACTGCTGAATGAAGAAAAGCACCAACCCCCAGCCTTCAGCAACCCTCACACCTCCCGATGCTCAGCCCCGCAGGGTGTAGGGGCCACCCCCAAGGAGCTCTGATCCGATGAGGGTGGAGATGAAGCAGGCCAGAAACAGGGGAAGGCCCAGAGGAGGCAAGGAGGGGACCCACATCCTCCCCGAACCCTTCCAATATCACTGAAGCAGGAACAGTTGACAGCAAACAGCAGTAGGATCACAGACAGGACAGGAAACCAGGCACGTGGTAAACAGAAGTCATCATTCTCTAGTTTTCTTTTTATTTTTTTTAAGATTATTAATTAATTTATTTATTTTGAGACAGAGTTTCACTCTTCTCGCCCAGGCTGGAGTGCAGTGGCGTGATCTCAGCTCACTGCAACCTCTGCATCCCAGGTTCAAGAGATTCTCCTGCCTCAGTCTCCTGAGTAGCTGGAATTATAGGCACGCGGACGCCTGGCTAACTTTTTTTCATATTATTAGCAGAGACAGGGCTTCACCATGTTGCCTGGCCGGTCTGGAACTCCTGACCTCGGGTGATTTGCCTGCCTTGGCCTCCCAAAGTGCAGGGATTACAGGTGTGAACCACTGTGCCCAGCTCCATTCTCTCATTTTCTGATGAGGAAAGAGCACATTTTTCAACAGCCTAGACGACAAAAAGATGAGCCCTTGCAAAGAACCGAGTTCGCCATGGCGCTTTCTTTCATCATCCACCTCCTCCCTGTGGGCATCGCGCTCACCTCCCTGCCCAAGCTACTTGGCTCGAGTCAAATTTTGCCTCACTCAGGACTCACAGGTCTCCCTTTGTCTGGGATGGGATGTAGAGTCTCTCTTGATTGCTGCAATTATTTGAAAACGATGTCTCTATTCCCCAGTCCCTCTCAGGGCTCTCTGTCCCCATGGCCATGTGTCCCCTGCCCCCCATCTCTCTGCTGTCTGGGGCAGAATTCCTCGGAGGGATGGCTGGAGACACAAGCAGCCCCAGTGGGTGATGATGGACACACCCCCCAAAGACTCATTCCTTGCACATCACTTTGGGGGGTGAACAAAAGAGGGCCGATGGGGGTGTGTGAGGAGGGTGTCAGTGACTTCTTCCTGGAGAGCTAGGTTCAAGCTGAATGGGGCTTTCTTAGACAGCCATTGATGATTAACCATAAAACTGTGGCTCACACAGGTTTGGCCCTTTCAGGGTGCCAGACCCTGGGCTGAATGCTTCACATGCCCCACAACTGCCCTAGGAGTTGAGTACTCTATCACCATCCCTGTCTTGTAGATCAGGAAGCTGAGAGTGAGAGGGTGTGATTTGCCCGTGGTTTTGGAGCTCAGAGAGATGAAAATCCTGAGCTCAGAGACTCAGTCCTCGCAGCAGCTCTGAGAGAGGAACTGCTCGCCCCATTTCACAGACAAGGGCACTAAGGCCGGCAGAGGGGCGGCAGCTCGTCCCGGTCACCCAGGGCACCGCCAGCACTGCCCCTCCCATGGGGAATGGCCGCTGGCGTGGGAAGGGCGCTACATACATTGTCAGTATTACTTCTGAGCC
Organism: Symphalangus syndactylus; assembly: GCF_028878055.3. Taxonomy (NCBI): domain Eukaryota; kingdom Metazoa; phylum Chordata; class Mammalia; order Primates; family Hylobatidae; genus Symphalangus; species Symphalangus syndactylus. The sequence goes on from NC_072425.2 coordinate 19,435,258, forward strand.
GCTCAGAACTTCCTTGATGGCAGGACAGAGAGAATGCAAAGCAGCTTAAGTCAAAGACTGCTTTGGGGCTCTAAAGCCAAAGGAAGAAATTTGCGAAGGTGGCTTCCAGCAGCCCTTCCAGCAGGAAAGCCTCTGATTGGCCAGGAGAGGGTCACATGTCCATCTCTAAACCAATAAGAGCATTCAGTTCAGGCCGCTGATTGGCAGGCCTGGGTTTCCCGCCCTTTATAAATAACTCAGAGAGGGTTAGCCACCCTCCCAGATCACACAGCATGGCTGTCCCTTGCTCGGCTCGTGTGTGTGTGGTGTGTGGTGCACGTGTGTGTGTGTGTGTGGTGTGTTTGTGTGGTGTGTCTGTGTGTGGTGTGTGTATGGTGTATGTGTCTGTGGTGTGTGTGTGTGGTGTGTATGTCTAGTATTTGTGTGTGTGGTGTGTGTGTGTGGTGTGCGTCTGTGGTGTATGGTGTATGTGTCTCTGTGTGTGTGGTTGTCTGTGTGGTGTGTGTGTGGTGTATCTGTGTGTGTGGTGTGTGTCTGTGTGTGGTGTCTGTGTGTGTGGTGTGTGTCTGTGTGGTGTGTGTATGATGTGTCTGTGTGTGTGGGTGTGTCTGTGTGTGGTGTATGTGTGTCTGTGTGGTGTGTCTGTGTGTGGTGTGTCTGCGTGGTGTCTGTGTGTGGTGTGTCTGTGTGTGTGGTGTGTGTGTGGCGTGTGTCTGTGTGTGTGGTGTGTCTGTGTGTGGTGTATGTGTGTCTGTGTGGTGTGTGTCTTTGTGTGTGGTGTGTGTGGTATGTGTCTGTGTGTGGTGTATGTGTGTCTGTGTGGTGTGTCCGTGTGTGGTGTGTCTGCGTGGTGTCTGTGTGTGGTGTGTCTGTGTGTGGTGTGTCTGTGTGTGTGGTGTGTGTCTGTGTGTGTGGTGTGTCTGTGTGTGGTGTATGTGTGTCTGTGTGGTGTGTGTCTTTGTGTGTGGTGTGTGTGGTATGTGTCTGTGTGTGGTGTCTGTGTGTGTGGTGTGTGTGTGTGTGTGTGTGTGTGTGTGTGTGTGTGTCTTGGGGGCAGGGGCTGGGGGGGAACTGCCCCCTGTGGGAGAAAAGTCCAAATTTCTATTTTTCTGGCATTGAGGCCTGGGCCCCCAAGCTCTGGCTCCTGCAAGGCCACCTTCCTGCTCCCTCCTCTGATCACATCGCCGGGTATGAGCCACAAGTCCCGCCTGCTCTGCTGGACAGGACTTCCCTGGCCGAGGTGGGGCCTCGCTCATCTCTGAATCTCCTCTCCCAATCCAACCTCCAGGGCACCTCCCAGCTCTGGGCAGCGCTTGCTGTGTGGATTCCGGGAGCCCTTGGGCTGGGAAGGACCTATGGTCCCCACCTCCAGGCACAGGCAGCTCACCCCCTCCAGGGGCTCCCTGGGGTGGCTGGTTTGGGGGATGTCGATCCGACCCTCCCCACCCGTAAGTCGGCCGGGCCTGCAGTCAGGGAGGTCCCAGAGGCTCCGATGCACCTTTCCAGCTGCGCGACTTGGAGCAGGTTCCTCATCCACCATAGCGAGGGGGTGCCGGGCACGGTGGCTCACACCTGTAATCCCAGCACTTTGGGAGGCCAAGGTGGGCAGATCATCTGAGCTCAGGAGTTCGAGACCAGCGTGGCCAACATAGTGAAACCCTTGTCTCTACTAAAAATACAAAATTAGTTGGGCATGGTGGCGTGCTCCTGTAATCCCAGCTACTCAGGAGGCTGAGGCAGGAGAATCGCTTGAACCCGGGAGGCGGAGGTTGCAGTGAGCCGAGATCGTGCCACTGCACTCCAGCCTGGGCAAGAGAACCAGACTTCATCAGAAAGAGAGAGAGAGAGAGAGAGAAGAGAACCAGACTCCATCAGAAAGAGAGAGAGAGAGAAAGAAAAAAGAAAGAAAGAAAGAAAAGAAAAGAAAAGAAAGAAAGGAGGGAGGGAGGGAGAAAAAGAAGATAGCGAGGGGATTAAAGGGCTTTCTACAGGCGCGGCGTGGCCTCAGGAGGACGCATGACAGAGACGCGCACATGGCTCTCCTTCCTTCCCCCGGGGAGGGTGACATCTCCCAGCCAAGGCTGCCCTTGGGGAAGCAGCCAGGGAGCCCGAAGGCGGGATGCTAAGCGGGAGGAAGGGGCGCCTGCCTGTCCCTGCCCATCGTCGCTCGCGTCCCCAAGCGCACAGCTCGCAGCCTGGGCCTCGAGTCCTCCCGGAGCCGGGCCGGCAGAGGAGGAGGTGCGGAAACAAAGGAAGGGTCCCCTGCCGGCCGCGCCCACGGCCTCACTGCACGCACACGCCCGGCGGATACAGCCCAGAGCGCGGCCCTTCCCCGCCGGCGACCCCGCCCCAGCGGCCTCCCGGACCTCGGCTTTCCCGCGCACGCCCGCGGGTCTGGGAAGGCCCGGGGGTACAGGGGCCCCTTTCTGGAGCCTTCGCAGCCGAGGCCCAGCGGTGGCAGCTGCGGGAATCGGGAGTAGGGGGTGGGGGAGGGGCCCGTCCGCCCCAGGTTCGCACCCCGTCCGGTGCCCGCGCGTCGCTCTCGGCCTTGGCTCGCCGGGATGCGAACCTGGGTGCCCTAAACACACCCAGGATCTCCGCGGACCGACGGCGGTGGGGACGGCCACGCGGGACTCAGAAGCCCCGCGGGTCCCGGCTACTCACCACCCTCGGCCTGGGCGACGGAAACCCAACTGCAGCCTCGCGGCGCCACCTACGGACCGGATTCCGTAGCTGGATTCCCGGCCCCGGGGCGCCCCGAGCCCCGCGGTGTGCCCGGCTCCCTCTGGCTCCCGGTTCGTCTCTTCCTTCTCTGGGGACTCCCACCCCAAGTCTCGACGCCGCCCTGCAGCAGACAGCCCGGCCCGGCTCAGGCCTCGGACTCGGTCCTCGTGGAAGGGGAAGGGGTGTTTAAGCTGCCCGCGTCCAGGCGGTATAGCCTGAGCCCGGGGAGCTGAGGCCCCGTCCCCCCGCCACCACAGGGAGGGATCGTTTCTACGTTTACAGAGGGGGAACCTGAGGCCGAGGACCAAGCCCTGACTGTTTTTATGTGGAATTGGGGCAGCTGAACCGGGCCTGCAACCTCTTTCCGCCCCTCTCCAGATCTCTGACCCTGCTTATCTCCCAGCACCACCCACTCATCCCCAGAGCTCTGCCCCTCTGGCTCCACCCAGTCCCTAGCTCTCCTCTGAACCCCCCACCCACATCCTGCCCATCAGTCCTCAGGGACTGCACCTGCCTGTTTAACTCTGTCCTGGATTCTTTGAAAAATCACACACCAGGGAAAAAGGCCCTTGGAGACCCAGCCTCCAACCCCACCGTAAACCCCAGAAACCAAGGCCCTCACCGCCCCACTGTCCTGGCCTGAGCTCTGCGAATTAACATGGTTGTCTATGTCTAGCCTGGATCCTTCAGTCACGGCCCGCCACTGCCTACCGGGCCCAGCGGGAACGTGGCACTTAACGCTTGTGCAGATGACAACAGTGAAGGCCCTGGAGCTCATGCTCCAGGCCAGCCGTGAGAATCTCTCCTGTGACCCTCAGCAAATCAGCCCTGTGGGGTGGCAGGACAGTCCTGTGTCCTTAACAACAGGGGTGCATTCTGAGAAATGCATCACCTGCGAACAGCATAGAGTGGATTTACACCAGCCAAGATGGTGCGGCCCCTACACGCCGGGCTCTTGCCCCTGGGCTACGCTCCGGTGCCGCCTGTCTTTGGACCGAACGCTGTAGACAACTGTGGCACAGTGGGAAGTATTTGTGTATCTACACATAGGACCGGACCGGAGAAGTACGGCGTTACGATCTTATGTGACCACTGTCATACATGCAGTCCCTTGGTGACTGAAATGTCCTTCTGCGGTGCATGACTGCATTATTGTTCCCATGGTTCTACAGATGAAGCTGAGGCTCTGCGAGGTCAGGCCTGCCCGAGCTCACACGAAGCAGGTCAGTGGTGGAGCTGAGATTCCAGCCTTGACTTGAGCTTAATTACTTCCCAGCTCCGCCCAGACCTCCTAGCCCAGTCCATGGCCAGCACCTGGATCCCAGGTTGGGCCGGGCATCAGCAATGGTGACCTGACGCACCCTGGCCTGGGGCGTGGCTACCCACTCACACATACGTCATGTGAGTCACACTCACGTGGGTCACATGGTGTGAGGTTCCAGCCCACATCTGGCCCTCAGAGTTCCCAAGTGTCAGATGCCTCTAGGCTGACCTTCCCATTTTACAGATAGACTCAGTCTGCCAAGGCACAGGGCCTTGCTCGGGGTCGCACAGAGCAGCTATGGCCTAGGCTGCTCAATACAGCAGATAAGACGAGAGCCCAGGTCCCAGGATCTTGGACCTATCAGAGTTTCCAGGACTGCAACTCTTACCCTGTCGGATGAGTAACAATTCTGCTGGATTTCCCAGTCCGGGGTGAGGGAGGAAGTGAAAGAGACAGACACTGACACAGAAAATGACAAACCAGAGGTTAGAGCTAAGCTGAAAGGCTTGGCTGGGCCTTAGGGAAGCCCAGAGGAGAGATTAGAGGTGGAAGTAGTCAGTCAGGCAAGGATTCTCAAGGAAGTGATATCAAGCGGGCTTTGAAGGATGAGTAGGAGTTTGCCAGTGGAAAAATGCAGGGAGGGGCATTTCAAGGGAAAGCATGGGGCTTAGAGGGAGCTTGGCTAGTTCCACCTATAACTTACTAGTTAAGTGTGGGCTTGTATGCCAGCCAGGCCTGGGTTCATGTCCCTGCCCTGCTGTGTGACCTCCAGGAGGTGTCTTAACCTTTCTGAGCCTTCTTTTCCTCATCTGTAAAATGAAGCAACAAAGCTCTCCTTGATCATGGACAATTGTGGAGTTAGCACAGAGTGGGACACACAGGAGCCCATCAGGAAGACTAAAGACCACTGGGAGCAGGTGGGCGAGGATAGGCGCGAAGGACGATGTGGCTGGAGAGGTCACCGGAGGTCAGCCGGGCCTCGAGGGAAGCTGAGTGCCAAGCTAAGGAAGCTGGCTTCATTCTGAGGACAGTGGGGAGCCATGGAAGGGGTTGGAGCTAAGGAGTGACCCACCTGATTTGTGTTTTAGAAGGTGCGCACCCGGCAAGGGTGAGGGTCTCCTTCAGAAGGATGGAGTCTGGGACCTGCAGCCCTGCCTGCCCTGGCCCTGCCCTGGCCCTGCCCTGGCCCCTTCGTCCCCAGGCCTCCTCTTGCCCTCAGCACTGTGAGGATGAGAAGCCGCCCTGCCCTGAGGTTGAGGCTAAGCCAGGGCCAGAGCGGGTGGCCTGGTTCCACTGCCCCTGGCCCAGGACACCCAGGGCCAGCACCTGCACCCCCAGAGAAAAACCAGGGTCTCTGCTCTCCACAGAGCTGCCTTTTCCTCCCCACCCTCAACACTCCAAAGCCCCCACTACAGAGAAAAGACGGGCAGCAGCACCATAATTTTTGTTTCCCTCTAGCTAGGCCTGCTCCCACAAAACCAATTAAAGCACCTGCCGGGACGGGGCTCTGTCAGCAAATTATTTCCAGGCTCTGCGGCCCGAGAATAAATCTCAGAAGGATGAAGGGGACCCGATGGCAGGGGGCTGGCAATGGGGGACCAGGCAGGCAAGAGCCGGGGTCACTTTGGGTCCAGGCAGCCGCAGACGGGGTCTTCACGCTGGTCCCCAGACCCTAAGCCTGGACCCCTTCTGCTCCGCCAAATCATCTGTCTCTAAGGAGTGGCACCCTGGCTGTGATGGAAATGACTTCCAGGCCATGGATGGGGGAGTGGTGGCCTGGATAACTCCACCTCTTTATCCACAGCGCCACCTTCTTCGCCAACCTTGACTGCCTTCTCACCGTGAGGTGGGATGCAGGTGTGCCCAGCCTCAGTGGGGGGTCCGAAGGCCCAGGTGCCTAACTCTCTGTGGGGCCCTGAGCAAGGCCTTCGCTGCTCTGAGCCTTGGTGTTCCTATCTGTAAAATGGGGGTAGATGGGCCGAGCACAGTGACTCACATTTGTAATCCTAGGACTTTGGGATGCCAAGGCTGGTGGATCACTTGAGCCCAGGAGTTCAAGACCAGCCTGGGCCACATGGCAAAACCCCGTCTCTACTAAAAATATAAAAATTAGCCGGGCCTTGGCCGGGTGTGGTGGCTCACGCCTGTAATCCCAGCACTTTGGGAGGCCGAGACAGGAGAATCACTTGAGATCAGGAGTTCGAGACCAGCCTGACCAATATGGTGAAATCTTGTCTTTACTAAAAATACAAAAATTAGCCAGGCATGGTAGCACACACCTGTAATCCAAGCTATTTGGGAGGCTGAGGCAGGAGAATCACTTGAATCTGGGAGTCGGAGGTTGCAGTGAGCTGAGATTGCGCCATTGCACTCCAGCCTGGGCAACAAGAGTGAGACTCCGTCTCAAAAAAAAAAAAAAAAAAAAAAATTTAGCTGGGCATTGTGGCGTGCACCTGTAAATCCCAGCTACTTGGGAGGCTGAGGCATGAGAATCGCTTGAATCCAGGAGGTGGAGGTTGCAGTGAGCTGAAATCAGGCCACTGCACTCCAGCCTGGGCAACAGCGCAAGATTCCGTCTCAAAAATAAATAAATAATAAAATAAAATGGTGGGGAGGAGGTGGGGCTTGGCCAGCCCTCCCAGCTCCGGCTGCCTAGGAAGTCTCATAGGGCCTCCTGGTTGGCACCAAGGCTGGATCTCATGGGATGCCCATGAACTCTCTCCCTGGGCAAAGGCTAAGGCCAGGGGTGGGTGGCCTACCAGTTCGATGCAGCCATCACTGACCCCAGGAGCTCACAGCCTGGCATGGGGTTTGAAGGGGCTGAGAGACCCTGGGTAGGGAAGTGGGCGGTGACTCCAACACAGACGCTAGAGGCTTCCCAGGCAGGGGTCATGGGAGCAGGACTTAGAAGATGAGTGGGAGTTCCCCAGATTTGAGGTGTCATTCTCCCAAAGTAGAAATGGTTCTGATCCATGTGGCATCTCTGTGAGAATTATGAAAAGGCACCCTTACTTCCACTTTACTCCCATCTTTAAGAAAATTGTTGGCTGAGCGCGGTGGCTCACGCCTGTAATCCCAGCACTTTGGGAGGCCAAGGCGGGCGGATCATGAGGTCAGGAGATCAAGACCATCCTGGCTAACATGGTGAAACCCCGTCTCTACTAAAATACAAAAAATTAGCCGGGCGTGTTGGGGGGCACCTGTAGTCCCAGCTACTTGAGAGGCTGAGGCAGGAGAATGGCGTGAACCCAGGAGGCGGAGCTTGCAGTGAGCCGAGATCTCGCCACTGCACCCCAGCCTGGGTGACAGAGCAAGACTCTGTCTCAAAAAAAAAAAAAAAAAAAGAAAAGAAAAGAAAAAAGGCCTGGCACGGTGGCTCGCGCCTGTAATCCCAGCACTTTGGGAGGCCGAGGCAGCCAGATCACGAGGTCAGGAGATCGAGACCGTCCTGGCTAACACGGTGAAACCCATCTCTACTAAAAATACAAAAAAATTAGCCGGGTGTGGTTTCAGGTGCCTGTAGTCCCAGCCACTCGGGAGGCTGAGGCAGGAGAATGGCCTGAACCCAGGAGGTGGAGCTTCCAGTGAGCTGAGATCATGCCACTGCACTCCAGCCTGGGTGACAGAGTGAGACTCTGTCTCAAAAAAAAAAAGGAAAAGAAAAAAAGAAAGAAAATTGTTCTAACTTTGGAAAATCTGCCATGTCTATGATCTGAACAGTGCCCTTGGGACTGTGCAGTGCACAACTCGGATAACTGTGCACTGCAGCTCTAGGGGACTCAAGCCAACAGGGGCAAGGAGCTGCTCATCCTATCAGCCTTGAGAGGGGCTGAGGCACGATGAGAGGGCCTCCTGCCAGCAGAGGGGTGGGAGGGCGCTGCCCCCAGGGACAACATCAGATGTGTCCCATCCTCAAACACTGGAGATTCCGAACTTTCAAAGGTATCAAGAGGGCTCCTCCAGTTTGCACCACAACCTTCGAGGGGCAACTGACACTGACTCTGGGCTGGTGGCACACTTCACCCCCAGGAATCCTCACCCAACCCTGAAACAGGGTGCAGTGGAAAAAACTGAGGCAGCTAGAGATGTCACAGAGACTAGGTATCCATGTGGCACCTCTGGGAGAAGGTACCTGTGCCCTGCGTCAGCCAAGCCCAACAAGTTCAGATCCCTGTTGGGGGACTGGGCGTGGTGGCTCATGCCTGTAATCCCAGCACTTTGGGAGGCTGAGGAGGATGGAACACTTGAGGTCAGGAGTTTGAGACCAGCCTGGCCAACAGAGCGAAACCCCGTCTCTACTAAAAATACAAAAATTAGCTGGACGTGGTGGCAGTCACTTGTAATCCCAGCTACTCCCAGGAGGCTGAGGCATGAGAATCACTTGAACCTGGGAGGCGGAGATTGCAGTGAGCCAAGGTCACGCCACTGCACTCCAGCCTGGGTAACAGAGCAAGACTTTGTCAAAAAAAAGAAAAAAAAATCCCTGCTTGGCCCTTCCCAACATGTGAGCTTTGAGTTGGGGCCATCATGGTGCCCACCCCATAGGTGCCTGGTGAGGTGCAGTCACCGCCAGCTGGCCCTCAGCACCACACCTTGCCCAAGGTGAGGGCTCAGCAGGTGTTGGTTATTGTACCAGCCCCACCCTCCCTAGACTGGCAGGCCCTTGAGGGCTCCTGGCTGCATCCCCAGGGCCACATGCCACCCCCACCTACCAGCGCCCATCAAGGGGATCAAAAAGGACTTGGTGCACAGCTGAGCCCACGGTACGGTCACGATCCTCATCATCGCCATCTTCCCCCTGGCAACTGAGGCTCAGAGAGGATAAGCAATGTGCACCGCGTCCTCCCACATGGCAGGACAGGATCTGCACCCAGCTGCTTCCGATGCCAGAACGCAGGCTCCAACCAACTCCCCAGGTGCCCAGAAGGGGAAATCTTCTTTGGATGCACATGGAGTGGGGGAGGGGGCAGTCAGGCCTGAGCAGAGGATCTGAGGGGCTGGGGTACAGGAAGGTCAGCAGAAAGGAACCTCCCAACCCCCAAAACCGCTGGTGACAGCGAAGCCAGTGCTGCTAAGTGCCCGAGTCAGCAGCCCCAGTGAACACTCTGCCTGCAGGCTTGTAAATCTGGATCTCCTTGGGGACTGTGGGGCGAAGTTCCAGCCCTCAGCAATAGTGGCGGTGGCAGCTGAGGGAACAGAGGCCCCCCTCAGCCAGGGCCCAACCTGACCCCCAACCTGGGAACCCCTGGACTCTGGCCCTCCTAAGCATCTGCGGGGCCCACTGATGCTGCTGGTAATGGTGATGAAAAAATAACAGAATGATATCAATAACTGCAGGCACAAGGGCCTCTTGCCCCATTATCTGGGCCTCTGAATTAGCTGAAGGAACCCTGGCAATAACCCCTGAGACAGGCATCATGATGATCTCACTGTATTTTATATTTTATTTTATTTATTATTTTATTTTATTTTATTGTAGAGATGGGAGTGTCTCACTATGTTGCCCAGGTTGGTCTCCAACCCCTGACCTCAAGCAATCCTCCTGCCTCCTTCTCCCAAAATGCTGGGATTACAGGCGTGAGCCACTGAGCCCAGCCAAGGATCCCATTCTATAGATAAGAAAACTGAGGCTTCCAGGGAGGAAGCCACCTGCCCAGTGTTGCCCAGCTAACAAAGTGAGTCACAATTTGGAGCCAGATGGCTCCCAAGCCCATACTGCTAATGACTGGGTGGGAGGGGCGGTTTCCCAGGGTCTCCCAGGAGCATCTTTACTTTAGTAGTTATGCATTTTATTTCATGATGTCAGAAAAAAATGTAACCAGCCCTTCAAGCCCAACATTTCATGGCTATGATAGATGAATGTTTTCTTTTCTTTTTCTTTTTGAAATAAAAAAAAACCTCCTAAGTAAACAAGTAGAGCAGGTGAAGCTGCCCATGGGCCTTGCAGGCCCCATAGTAACTAAGTCTCATGCAGTATCCACCTCCCTCCCCGCCTCCACTTGTGCACAGGCGGCTGGGGCCCCAGAGCCAGGGGACTCTAGGCCAAAGACTCTGGGCCACTCAAGTATCACTGCCCAAGACCTGTTCTGTCCCAGGCTCCGATGGGAGCTGGGAGACCCTGGGGAAGCTCACCATCCAGATGTGACTTCTCTCACGTGAGAGAGGAGAGAGAGGGGGCTCAGAGAGGGGAGGCCACATGCCCGAGGTCTCACTGCTAGTAAGGAGAAGCGTGGGACTCGAAGGCCTGTCCCTGCACTGTCCCGGGCCTGGGAGAGGCTGCACTTGCTAAGGACCATTCCCAGGCCTTCAGCACCCACGTCCCCGAGAGCCTTCTCATCAGTCCTGCATTGGCCCAGCTTGGGAGGGCAGAAAGAGCCTAGAGGTCAGGATGTTTTGGCAAGTTTTTCAAATAATTTTTCCTTCTAACTATAGAGGTGATTCTAAAAAGCAGTCCAAGCAGACACCAGTGGCTCATGCCTATAATCCAACCACCTTGGGAGGCTAAGGCAGGGGGATCGCTTGAGGCCAGGAGTTTCAGCCTGTGCAACATAGCAAGACCGTCTTTACGAAAAACTTCACCAATTAGCTGGTGTAGTGGCGAGTGCCTGCAATCCCAGCTACTCAGGAGGCTGAGGGGGGAGGATCATTTGAGCCCAGGAGTTCAAGGCTGCAGTGAGCTATGATCACACCACTGCACTCCAGCCTGGGCAACAGAGCAAGACTCTGTCCCTTAAAAATAAATAAATAAATAAATAGCAGTATAGTGAAATATAGTGATAAGAGCTTGGATTCAGAGCTTTGGGACAGGCTGAGTGACTTTGGGTCACATTATTTTGTTTCTCTGAGCACTGGTGTCCTCCTGTGCAAAGTGGGGATCCTAACACCGCCCTCAGAGGGGCCTTTCAAGGATGAAATGAGATAATATATGTGTATTAGTCAGCGTCCAACCAGGAAGACAGTATGCAAACAGGGGAAATGCGATACAGGGCATTAACTACACAGGAACCAGAAGAGCCCAGAAGCCAGAGAGGATGGGCAGCGACCCAGGAATTATCATAGCAGGAAGCCACTCTCCCACTGGGCACAAGGAGACAAAAGGAAGAGATGGGGTTTGCAAGACCCCCTGGAGCACGCTGGAGGCTGGGAGGACCCACTGGAGGGGAGCCCGAGCTGCAGAGGAGATGCAGCCACTGTCCGCCTGCTCATGGCGCAGCCAGAGTGGGAGAAATATCCTGGCTTACCCCGTCCTCCCACCCCCCTGAGGACCCCCGATGTCTCCCACTGGCCTTTCTGGGAGGCCTGGGAAACTCAGTTGCTGGGCGGGCCTCGCCACACAGGGCAAAGTGGGAGAGCGGGACATGATGTGAGGGCTTTTCCCCAGGCGGGGGCAGCACGGCATGGGGTGTCCGACCCAGTGAGCAATCGCTCATGGTTCCTATTCTTTTCCTTCATCCTATTAAAATAAGGCATGCTCCCTCTATTAGTTAGGACTGTTTGGGTTGTGACAGAAACCTACTGAAGCCAGACAAAACATTTCAACAGGGAACTTAAACACTACAGGGGGGTCTCCTGAAATTCCAGGGTGGGCCGTGGCCTGGAGCCAGCATCAGGAAAGGCTCGCTGGTCCCCCCAGGGGTCCCCCACTGTCTCCTGCTTCCGTGTGTGGGGGTCTCCTCCGTGTTCGCCCTCACCTGGCTTCCCAATCCTGGGACAGAGACGGCCCCAGACGGTTCCCAGATGCGCAGACTGTGTCTGGGATTTCGCCTCCCGGGAAGGGCATTCGATTGGCCTGCCTTGGGTACCAGAGCTTGTTCTCATCCAATCAGCTGAGTTTCAGGGGGCGGAGCCACGGGGCTGCAGAAGCCCTGGGTACCTATGTGTGGATTTGTGAGCTGGGCAGGCCCCCTGTATTAAAATGCACATGATTGTTTGAATTGTAACGAAATGTGTGATGTTTTTCAGATTTGTCATTGCACATCTATTTTTCTCACGTTGTCGAGATCATGCTACATATGCAATTTTCACCCCACTTTTATCAGTCGTTCTATCATAGTTATTTTTTTCTATCAAAACACTTTAAGGTTTCTTGCTGGGTGCGGTGGCTCACACCTGTCATCCCAGCACTTTGGGAGGCCGAGGCGAGCAGATCACTTGAGGTCAGGAGTTTGAGATCAGCCTGGCCAACATGGTGAAACCCCGTCTCTACTAAAACACAAAAATTAGCTGGGCACGGTGGTACATGCCTGTAGTCCCAGCTACTCGGGAGGCTGAGGCAGGAGAATCACCTGAACCAGGGAGGCAGAGGTTTCAGTGAGCTGAGATCATGCCCTGCACTCCAGCCTGGATGACAGAGCAAGACTCTGTCTCAAAAGAAAAATCATAAAATCATACAAAGGCTGGGTTTGAGCAAATGGACCTTTTCTCAGTTGAGAGAAAAGAGGTTTATTTAACAAGTAAAGAAGGCAAAGCAACTTGTGGTGGCCTGTGGGGACAATGTTTCTCTTCCTAATTTTTATTATAAAAATTTTCAAAACATAGAGAAGTTGGAAGTACAATGAACACCTGTATACATAGCCTCCACCTATGATTCAGGTGCCCACTTATTTTGTTTTACCATTTATCTCTTTCTGTTTGTCTCTGTCTCACCATATATCTAATATATAATAATTATATTATTACAATTACATAATTATAATAACCAATATATTTTATATTAATATATTAATTATAATATTAATGTAATAATTATTATATAATTATTATTTATTATTTTTTTCCCTCCCTGAGCCATTTGAAGGTAAGTGGCAAATATCAGGACCTTTCACCCCCAAAGTTCTTTTCATCTCCTAAAAATAGACAGCCTTCTACACATGCCATTATTATATCTAAGGACGTTAATGATTCTGTGGTTCCATTAAACATTTCGGAGGGACTAATTCAAATTTCTGGGAGACTAATTGCCATTGATAGGCAATTTCAAGGAATAAATAATATATGTACGAGTACCCAGCATAGTACTGGCTCACAGCAGAGGCCCTGTAACTGTCAGTGTCCCTGCCTTCAACTCCCTTCTTCCCACCCGGTTTTGAAAAAGCCAGGTAATTTCAACCGGCTTCCCTCTAGGTGAGGCCACATGAAAGCAACATGGGCACACCACAGGTGCTCCAGATGGGGTCCCCCAATTCTCGAAGGCAGCCACACGAGCAGTCACTGAAGGCGGGAGGAAAATTACTGGAAACAAAAGGCAGAGTCACAGGGCGCTGAACTTGGCCTCGTCAGCCTCCCAGTAATGGCGCCAGGGCGGGGACCGGTGCCAGCCAGTGCTGCTCAGCCACCACACGGCAGCCAGAGCTGCGCTCCTGGCCGGGGTCCCTCCACTTACCAGGGCAAGAGTGGGTTTTTTTTTTTTAATTGTTTTCAAAACAGATTTCATGTGGTCCCAAAATGAGACCATGATTGTAAATTAAAGTGTAATTAGCCTTTACGCTTTTATATTCATTAACTCTTCTCTGTTAATGATGCTAGGCTGCAGCAGAAACCCTGCATTATGAAACCACATCCAGGAAATAAAATAGTGATTTAGATAATGGCCACAATGTATTGCTACTTACACATAATTAAACAAATGCTCCATTTAAACTTGGAAACATGACTGAATGTTGATTAACCCTCGCCCAGCGATTCTGCTCGGGACTGGGGAAGGGGTGGCGCAGAGAGCTGGTCCGGAACGAAGGGTCTGGTCCTGCCACGGCTGCCCACACTGCTCCCCAGCCACGTCCACCAGCCACACCTGCACAGGGCGGGTGCAGGTCTTGTGCCAGGGAGCATGGCCGTGGGTGGTAGTGACCACAAGACTGAGCCTGGGACCACTCTAAGAAACCACTGCACTACCAGAAAGAAGCCAGACACAAAAGGACAAATACTGTCGTTTTGATTCCACTTACATGAGGTCCCTAGATCAGTCAAATTCATGTCAAATTCATAGAGGCAGAAAGTAGAATGGAGGCCGCCAGGGGTTGTGGGAGGAGGGATTGGGGAGCGAGCATTTCTTGGGTGCAGAGTTTCAGCCTTTTTTTTTTTGGTGAGAAAGTCGTGGAGATGGATGTTGATGATGGTTACACAGCAATGCGAATATCCCTAAAGCCACTTAACTACACACTTAGAATGCTGACAATGACACATTTTATGTGTACCATAACATTTATGACTCAGGGTTTCATGGAAATTTTTTGTATTTTTATTCTTTTTATTTATTTATTTTTAGACAGTCTCCCTCTGTCACTCAAGCTAGAGTGTAGTGGTACAAACTCGGCTCACTGCAATCTCTGCCTCCCGGGTTCAAGCAATTCTCTTGCCTCAGCCTCCCAAGGTAGCTGGGATTACAGGTGTGAGCCACCACAGCCAGCTAATTTTTGTATTTTTAGCAGACACAGGGTTTTCGACATGTTGGTCAGACTGCTCTCAAACTCCTGACCTCAGGTGATCCACCCGCCTTGGCCTCCCAAAGTAGTGGGATTACAGGCGTGAGCCACTGCGCTCGGCCTTTTTCGTATTTTTAAAAATGAAAGTATATACACTACTGTGTACCAACAAAAATTAAAACAAAAAAAATTTTAATGAGAGGCTGGGTGCAGTGGCTGATACCTATAATCCCAGTATTTTGGGAGGCCAAGGTGGGAGGATCACTTGAGGGCAGGAGTTTGAGACCAGCCTGGGCAACACAGCAAGAACCCGTCTCTACAAAAATAAAAAAATAACTGGGCATGGTGACACATGTCTGTAGTCGCAGCTACTTGGGAGGCTGAGGTGGGAGGATCACTTGAGCCTGGGAGATTGAGGCTGCAGTGAGCCATGATCATTCCACTGCACTCCAGCCTGGGAGACAGAGCAGACCCTGTATAATGTATAATGAAGAATTGTTGAAAATGTACATAATTCAGACATGTATTGAATACAAAGTAAAGTTTCTGGTTCTTGAACTCACTCCCAAAGAAGCAGTCAGTAATTGTCTGTCCTTTTTCTATGTGTATCTTTTCCAAATAATGTGTGCCTTGACTGCATTCCCCCAGAAGCAGACACTGAGATAAGAACCAGAGTGTAGATGGTTGATTTGGGAGGTGATCCTAGAAAAAACGAGAAGGACAGTGGGCACATAAGGAAGGAGAAGCAACAAATAAAAGGTGCATGGCATTTGCCCTATGACTGAGTTTTCTATAGGAATTTTATTAAAGAATGTTTAATTTTGTTGTCCTTCTTAATGTTTTCAGTCAAATAAATGACTGAGCTGGTTTCGGCTGTTAAAAAAAAAAAAAGGGTGCATGGCACGCCTGGCGCGGTGGCTCACGCCTGTAATCCCAGCACTTTGGGAGGCCAAGGCGGGTAGATCACCTGAGGTCAGAAGTTTGAGCCTAGCCTGGCCAACATGGTGAAATCCTGTCTTTACTAAAAATACAAAAAAATTAGCTGGACGTGGTAGTGCGTGTCTGTGGTCCTAGCTACTCGGGAGTCTGAGACAGGAGAATCACTTGAACCCAGGAAGCGGAGGTTGCAGTGAGCTGAGATCGTGGCATTGCACTCCAGCCTGGGTGACAGAGCGAGACTTTGTCTCAAAAAAAAAAAAAAATAAGATGCATGGTTATTTATTGCTGTGTAACAAATGACCCCAAAACCTAGTAGCTTAAAACAATAATTCTTTGTTACTTCTCATGATTTTTATGGCTCAGGACTGCAGACAGCAAGGGTGAATTGACTCCGTGCCACAGTGTCTGGGGCTCCAGCTGCAAAACTCAAAGTCTAGGGACTGGCATCATCTGAAGGCTGCCACCCACACATGCCGGCCATCCATTAGGGGCCTAGGTGGGGCTGTCAGCTGAAACTCTCACAAGTGGCACCTCCTGGTGGCATGCGCTCCTCAACATAATGGCTGGTTTCCATGGACAAGCATCGAGAGAGAAAGAGAGAAGGAGGAAGAGAATGCCAGGTGGAAGGCATGTTTCCTGTTATGACCAGCCTCAGAAATTTTGCAATATCACTTTGGCCACCAGGTATGAAGTTCTGCCCAAGTTCAAGGGTGGAGGAAGGTCAGTGGCCCACTGTGACAAGAGCATACAGAGAAATACAATCTGCCAGTGTACTGGTCTGTTCTCATGCTGCTATAAAGAACTGCCCAAGACTGGGCAATTTATAAAGGAAAGAGGTTTAATTGACTCGCAGTTCCACATTGCTGGGGAGGCCTCAGGAAACTTACAATCATGGTGGAAGGCGAAGGAGAACCAGGCCCCTTCTTCACAGGGTGGCAGGATGGAGTGAGTGAGAGCTGGGGAAATGCCAGATGCTTATAAAACCATCAGCTCTTGTGAGACTCACTCACTATCACAAGAACACCATGGGGAAAAACACCCTCATGGTCCAATTACCTCCATCTAGTCCCCGCCTTGACACACGGGGATTACGGGGATTTAAATTCAAGATGAGATTTGGGTGGGGAAACAGCCAGTTACCAGGTAAGTTGCCCCTGTGGACAACTGGAGCATTATCCCACTAGGGAGCTCTGCGTGACAGCATGGAACACTCACGTCAGGGTTACCACACCTGAGGGGTCAGGTAGACAGTGTTGTCCATCTTTGAAAGCCACACTGGAGGGTGGGCCTTAAGCTTCTGGCACTTCCGGCCTACAGGACACACAGTCACAGAGCCAGCTCTGGTTGCCAGAGAAAGCCACCAGGCAAAGAGAGACGAAAGCTGGGACCATGTGTCAGCACGTAAGACTGGATGGACACCGTGAGGCGCTGACAGTTTCTGTGTGGAAATCAATCACTGGCAAGAGAACGGAGCCCCAGCGAATGACTTAGATTAATCCAAATGTACCATCCAGTCTCCCCTTAAGCCGGTGCTAAGTTGGGATTCTGTTGGAAAGGAAGGAGACATGATGAGTATCTCTGCCGCCACATTGATATTTATCGAGCACTCACTATAGGCCAAGGACTGTGCCACATGCTCAGATGTTACATCAGCTGGGATGGAGTTAAACACAACAGGCTTGGGAAAACTTATGTTGAAGATACAGATGCTTCCTCAGCCTGGGTCCCTGAATCACCTCATGGAAGACCGGTACATATTTGGGTCTGTTTGTTTTTGTTTTTGTTTTGAGATGGAGTCTCACTGTGCTGCCCAGGCTGGAATGCAGTGGTGTGATCTCAGCTCACTGCAACCTCCACCTCCTGGGTTCAAGTGATTCTCCTGCCTCAGCCTCCTGAGTAGCTGGGATTACAGGTACCTGCCACCACACCTGGCTAATTTTTGTATTTTTAGTAGAGATGGGGTTTCACCATGTTGGCCAGGCTAGTCTTGAACTCCTGACCTCAAGTGATGGGCCTACCTCGGCCTCCTAAAGTGCTGGGATTGCAGGCGTGAGCCATCATGCCCGGCCTGGGTCTATTTCTTACCAAAGCTCAATCCACTCTAATACAAGTGCATAGTATTAGATTGACTCATCTGAAATTGCCATCTTGCCATTTTATAAGTCAAAAATGGTCAAATGTTAGCAATTTCAGATGATTCAACCTGAAACACACAACCCATTCTTTTACTCCAGGGTAGTATTCTCTCTGTGGATGGACCATAGCTGATTTAGCCACTCCCCTTTGATGAACCTCTGTGTCGTCTCCAATTTTTGTCCTTACAAATAACATGGCAATCCACATTCTTGAATATTTATCATTATGAATTTCTATAAGTGTGCCTGTCAGATCCCACGCATGGGGTTGCTGGATCGGTGCTGCATATTCAAGATTTTGGTCCGGGTGTGGTGGCTCACACCTGAAATCCCAACATTTTGGGATGCCAAGGTGAGAGGATCACTTGAGCCCAGGAGTTCAAGACCAGCCTGGGCAACATAGGGAGACCCTGTCTCTATCAAAAAAAAAAAAAAGAAAAAAAATTAATTAGCCAGGCATGGTGGCACACACCTATAGTCCCAGCTATTCAGGAGGCTGAGGTGGGAGAATCACTTGAACTCAGGAGGTCAAGGCTGCAGTGAGCTGTGATCATGGCACTGCACTCCAGCCTGGGTGAGAGAGCAAGGCCCTATCTCAAAAAAAAAAAAAAAAAGAAAGAAAGATTTTGATATATGCTGCTCAAATTACTCTCAAACATTTTCTTTTTCTCTTTCTTTTTTTTTTTATTTTTTATTTTGAGACAGAGTTTTGCTCTTGTTGCATAGGCTGGAGTGCAATGGCAAGATCTCGGCTCACCGCAACCTCCACCTCCTGGGTTCAAGCGATTCTCCTGCCTCAGCCTCCTGAGTAGCTGGATTACAGGCATGCACCACCACGCCCGGCTAATTTTGTATTTTTAGTAGAGACGGGGTTTCGCCATGTTGATCAGGCTGGTCTCGGACTCCTGACCTCAGGCGATCCACCCACCTCAGCCTCCCAAAGTGCTGGGATTACAGGCATGAGCCACTCCGCCTGCCTCTCAAATATTTTCATAATGATTATACGTGTATGTGCACTGTGTGTGTGTATTTTTTAAAAAAACAAATACTGATACAGGGCATACTATGTTCTGGGCACGGCTCTATGTTCTTTACAAATATTTATTTAACCTTCACAACAACCCTATGAGGTAGGTATTACGGTTACTATCCCCATTTTACAAATGGGGAAACTGAGGCCAAGAGAGGTTAAGTCACTTGTCCAAGATCCACCACGAGTAAGTGGTGGAGCTGCGATTTGAGCCCAGGCACCACGGCGCCAGAGTCTGTCTTTATGACCACCATACCCTACTGCTTATGAGAGTAAGGCCTGGGGCCTGGGACACCTGCTCTCTTCCCTTTCAGGAAAAGAGTATTCGAGGGCCGGGCACGGTGACTCATGCCTGTAATCCCAGCACTTTGGGAGGCCGAGGCAAGCGAATCACCTGAGGTCAGGAGTTCGAGACCAGCCTGGCCAACCTGGCGAAACCCCATCTCTACTAAAAATACAAAAATTAGCCAGGCATGGTTGTGGGCACCTGTAATCCCAGCTACTCAGGAGGCTGAGGCAGGAGAATCACTTGAACCTGGGAGGCGGAGGTTGCAGTGAGCTGAGATTGCGCTACAGCACTCCAGCCTGGGGGACAGAGTAAGATTCTCTCAAAACAAACAAACAAAAAAAAAGGATTTGCAGCAGTGGCTGCCATTCTGAGCACAGAGCATGCCTGGCGGTGAGGGCTTAATAAAGGCAATAAGCAAAGGAATGACTCGCTGGAGGCTTCTCCCTGATTTCCTTTATTCTTACTCAGACTCCTGGCTTCCTTTATTTATTGGGCCCTGGAATCAGACCCAGCTGAGCATGAGTTCTGGCCCTGCCACCAGTAGTCTGTGCCCTTCTCTGAGCCTTTGTTCCTTCATCTGGAAAGTGGAGAGAATAACAGGGCTCACATCTAAGTTCATGAGGATGACATGTATGAGAATGAAGTAAGTGGAAGCACAATTTCAGTCATTTACTCAAGAATGTCCAGAGCCCTGACTGTGTACCCTTTACTCTTCTAATCCCATTGTTGGTCATCTTGGCAACTTCCAATTGTTTGCCCTTGTAAACACCACCAACCTCACCGCTACATGAACATCCTTGTGCACGTTTTTTTTTTTTTTTTTTTTTTTTTTGCATTTGCCAAATTATTTTTAGCTGTGGAATTGCTGGGTCAAAAGGGAGGGTAATTTTTTTTTTTTTTTTTTTTGAGATGGAGTCTTGCTCTATCACTCAGGCTGGAGGGAGGGTAATCCTTTTCTTTTTTTAGATGGAGTTTCACTTTTGTTGCCAGGCTGGAGTGCAATGGCATGATCTCGGCTCACTGCAACCTCTGCCTCCTGGGTTCAAGTGATTCTCCTGCCTCAGCCTCCCCAGTAGCTGGGATCACAGGCACGTCCCGCACGTCCCACACGCCCGGCTAATTTTGTATTTTTAGTAGAGACGGGGTTTCACCATGTTGGCCAGGCTGGTTTTGAACTCCTGACCTCAGGTGATCTGCCTGCCTCGGCCTCCCAAAGTGCTGGGATTACAGGCATGAGCCACCATGTCCACCCTAAGTGACATTTTAAAATAACTGAAAGAGTATAATTGGATTGTTTGTAACACAAAGGATAAATGCTTAAGGGGATGGATACCCCATTTACCCTGATGTGATTACTACTCATTGTATGCATCTATCAAAATATCTCATGTACCCCATAAGTATTTAATATATACACCTACAATATACCCACAAAATTAAAAATTAAAAAAAAGAAAAGGAACAATTTAAAAAATAAAATGCACTGACTTGATGAAAAATAAAATACAATTTAAATATTAGCCACGCATGGTGGCATGCACCTGTAGTCCCAGCTACTTGGGTGGGAGGATTGCTTGAGCCTGGGAGGTTGAGGCTGTAGTGACCTGTGATCACGCCACTGCACTCCAGCTTGAGCAACAGTGGGAGACCCCATCTAAAAAAAAAAATGAAAGAAAGGCCACACGTGCAGCCTCAGGCCCACTAGCAGGATCTAGGAAGGCAGGGCATGGAGACTTCTCTTTCCTCTCCTGCCATGAGTACAAGATGGGGACCTGCTGATGGCCACCATTCTCACTGGCCATTTCTAAACTGGGTTTGTCACACGAAAACTGTTCCCAGCCAGAGCCAAGGAAATCCGTAAATCAATAATGATCTGGGCTGGGCACGGTGGCTCACGCCTGTAATCCCAGCACTTTGGGAGGCCGAGGCAGGCTGATCACTTGAGGTCAGGAGTTCAAGACCAGCCTGGCCAGCATGGTGAAACCCCCGCTCTACTAAACACACACAAAAAATTAGCTGGGCATGATGACGCGTGCCTGTAGTCCCAGCTATTCGGAAGGCTGGGGCAGGAGAATCCCTTGAACCCAGGAGGCAGAGGTTGCAGTGAGCTGAGATCGCGCCACTGCACTCCAGCCTGGGTGACAGAACAAGACTCTGTCTCAAAAGAAAAGAAAAGAAAGAATGATCTGGAAGGATAGCTTGGCCCTAAGAGGCACCCCCCCACCTTTCCCTTCTCAGCTCTGCATGGCTGCACTTCCCTCTCCCCTCCAGACCCCCAGCACACACAGTGTAATACCCTCACCTAGAGTCCAGCCAGGCCACAGGGACCGTCCCAGGACACTGGGGCATGAGTGGCAAATTTGGGAGCACAGGGGGGCCCTGACCAAGGTAGAGAGTCAAGAGAGGCTGCTCTGAGAAGGAGCAGGTAGGGTGGGAGGACAGAGGGGCAGCACATGGAAGGCCGGGAGGTGAGAGAGGGGCAGTCACGTGGAGGAGGCTGGACCACCTCCCGAGGGCCACGGGGGACCATGGAGGATTTAGAGGCAGGCCTGCCGCCTGTGGAGAATGGACCAGAGCGGCTGAGCCTGGAGCAGAGTGGACTTGGGACCTAGGTGTCTGCTTATATCTCTTGGTTACACATTCTGTTCCCACCATGAAGATGAGTCATTTCCTAGTCTGAGCAAGACCACCCTCCTTCATTGTAAGCATCATCTGTAGAAATCAAAACCCGGGCAAGTTGGCCAAGTGCGGTGGCTCCTGCCTATAATCCCAGCATTTTGGGAGGCCGAGGCGGGTGGATCAATTGAGATCAAGAGTTCGAGACCAGCCTGGCCAACATAGCGAAACCCCGTCTCTACTAAAAATACAAAAATTAGCCAGGTAGTAGTGGCATGCGCCTGTAATCCCAGCTACTCTGGGGACTGAGGCAGGAGAATCGCTTGAGCGTGGGAGGCAGAGGTTGCCAGTGAGCCAAGATTGCACCACTGCACTCCAGTCTGGGCGACAGAGTGAGACTCTATCTCAAAAAAACCCAAAACAAACAAAAAAAAACCCCACGCAAGCCCGCAGGCTGAAGTTAGTGCAAAATGAAAACCTCTCCAGGTCAGGGGTGAGCATGGCGTCCTTCCTTCACCTGCACAAGCCATGGCCTCTTCCCTGGTTTGTTCCTGCTGCTGTTAAAAAATGTCAGAGACTGGGTCATTTATAAAGAACAGAAAATTTTCTTCTCACAGTTCTGAAGCTGGGAAGTCCAAGATCAGGGCGCCAGCAGATCTGGTGTCTGGAGAGGGCTGCTCTCTCCTTCCAAGATGGTGCCTTCTTCACACATCAGAAGGGGTCAAAAAGGACGAACGCTGTGCAGAAGAGACAGGAGGGCCAGGCAGCCCTCTGAAGCCTCCTTTACAGGGGCATTAATCTCGTCCATGGGGTAGAGCCCTCATGACTCAATCACTCCCCCAAAAGCCCCACCTCTTAATATCATCACCCTGGGGCTGAAGTTCCAACATCTAAATTATTATTATTATTATTATTATTATTATTATTATTATTATTATTATTTTGAGACAGAGTCTCGCTCCAAGACAGGGTTTCACAAGATTGGCCAGGCTGGTCTCGAACTCCTGACCTCAGGTGATCCACCTGCCTCGGCCTCCCAAAGTGCTGGAATTATAGGCGTGAGCTACAGCGCCTGGCCTACTTTTTATCTCTTTGAGATGGAGTCTCGCTCTGTCACCCAGGCTGTAGTGCAGTGGTGTGATCTCAGCTCCGCCTCCCAGGTTCAAGCGATTTTCCTGCCTCAGCCTCCCAAGTAGCTGGGATTACAGGCGCCCACCACCATGTCTGGCTAATTTTTTTTGTATTTTTAGTAGAGACGTGGTTTCACCATGTTGGCCAGGCTGGTCTCGAACTCCTGACCTCAGGTGATCCACCCACCTCAGCCTCCCAAAGTGCTGGGTTTACAGGCATGAGCTACTGTGCCCAGCCCCCAGATCCAGTTCTGAGTGAAGAGCCAGACGTTGTCCCTGTGCCTGGAGACCCTTTAGTGTCCCCTCCTGAGGTGGTCTCCACCTCCCATTGCTTCTAGACCTGTAACCAGACTGCAGGCCTCACAAGCTTTGGGTGATCGGGTCCCAAGTGGGACCCGTGAGGAGGCATCCTCAGCAGCAGAAGACCTGGGGGATGTTGGCAACTTCTACCAACAGAGGGAAGGGGAAAATCAATGGGAGAGACCCTAGGGCGTGGCATAGCACGGAGGGCATATAATATTGTTCTGGCAAAATTTATGGACATGTAGAGGTGCACTAAGCAGAGAATCTGAGTCACTGAGTTAGCTCAAGCAGCTAGGAGTGGCTCTAATGGTGTGCTCGGTGGACCCAGAGGCGGTCTACACTGAGTGAAGGTGAGATGCCAAAATTCCCTTAGTACAGTGTGGAAGAAAGTATTCAGAGATTAGAGAGATTGGCATGCTGGAGTGGACTTATAATTTAAGACTTGCAGGCTGGGCACAATGGCTCATGCCTGTAATCCCAGCTCTTAGGGAGGCAGAGGCAGGAGGATAGCTTGAGCCCAGGAGTTCGAGACCTGCCTGGGCAATATAGCGAGACCCCGTTCTCCACAAAAAGGGGGGAAAAAAGACAAAACAAACAAACAAACAAACAAATGTAACTCCCCTCAAGGCTTGCTCACTGGTCCTCACACTATGTTCTGTGTTTGGGTGGAGGGGCAGGGAGACAGAACTGACTAATTAATCGATCAATCATGGTGACCCCAAGAACAAAGTAAGTGGGCAACCTAATACAATCTTAATTTTTATTTATTTATTTATTATTTATTTAATAGAGACAGGGTCTTGCTGTGTTGCCCAGGCTGGTCTTGAACTCCTGGGCTCAGGTGATCCTCCCACCTCAGCCTCCCGAAGTGGTGGGATTACAGGCATAAGCTACTACACCCGGCTGGGCGCGGTGGCTCACGCCTGTAATCCCAGCACTTTGGGAGGCCGAGGCGGGCGGATCATGAGGTCAGGAGATCGAGACCATCCTGGCTAACACGGTGAAACCCCGTCTCTACTAAAAATACAAAAAAAATTAGCCGGGCGAGGTGGCAGGCGCCTGTAGTCCCAGCTACTTGGGAGGCTGAAGCAGGAGAATGGCGTGAACCCCCGGGGGGCGGAGCCTGCAGTGAGCCGAGAACGCGCCACCGCACTCCAGCCTGGGTGAAAGAGCGAGACTCCGTCTCAAAAAAAAAAAAAAAAAAAAAAAAAGCTACTACACCCAGCCTTACAATCTTGATTTGTATAACCACAAAAGTTCTAGCTGTGGTTAAGTAGAAATCTGTTTTGAAGCAACAAGCTAGAGAATATTATGAACCCCTCAGCCAATTCCCAGGGGGAGCAGTTGATAGACTCAGAGCCCCTTGAATGAACGGGGAGGCTGGAGCCCCTTGAGGAAGGACGACCAAGACTGTATGTTGTAAATCTTAGTTGTCCCCCAAAGGGACTTAAGGCCATTTACCAGAGTGGCTGTGCATTGGAGAAGGGGAAATAACCAGATATCTTAGAGATGATTAGATGATGGCTCTGAGCTGACATTAATTCTAGGAGGCCCCAAAATGCCACAGTGTTCCAGTCAAAGTGAGGGCTCCTGGAGGTATTCTAGTTATCTATTACTGCTTAACAAACCATGGCCATCATGTTAGGCTGTTCTTGCACTGCTTTAAAAGAAATGCCTGAGACTGGGTCATTTATAAAGAAAAGAGGTTTAAATGGCTTACAGTTTTGCAGGCTATACAGGAAGCATGGCGTCTGATGAGGCCTCAGGAGGCTTTCACTCACAGCAGAAGGTGAGGTGGGAGCTTCCATGTCACATGATAAAGCTGAAGCGAGGCAGGGGATGGTGCCACGCACTTACAAAAGACCAGATCTGACAAGAACTCACTATCGCAAGAACAGCACAAGCCATGAGAGATCCACCCTCACTACCAAAACGCCTTCCACCAGGCCCCACCTTCAGCACTGGGGATTAGAATTCAATATAAGATTAGGGTGGGGACAAATAGCCAAGCTATATCAGCCTCTTTTTTTTTTTTTTTTTTTTTGAGACGGAGTCTCGCTCTGTCACCCAGGCTGGAGTGCAGTGGTGCAATCTCGGCTCACCGCAAACTCCGCCTCCTGGGTTCACATCCTCTCCTGCCTCAGCCTGCTGAATAGCTGCGACTACAGGTGCCTGCCACCACGCCCGGCTAATTTTTTGTATTTTCAGTAGAGATGGGGTTTCACCATGTTAGCCAGGATGGTCTCAATCTCCTGACCTCATGAGTTGCCTGCCTCGGCCTCCCAAAGTCCTGGGATTACAGGCATGAGCCACCCTGCCTGGCCAACCATTTTCTTATGTCTCATTATCTTGGGGGTCTGGAGTTCAGGAAGGGCTCAGCAGGACATTCTTCTGTTCCTGGTAGTGTCAAGCTAGACCACTCAATGGTACTCAGCTGGTGAGCGAGACGGGATGGGCTGCTCTGGAGGGTCCAAGACAGCATCTCTCACTTATCTGACGCCTTGGCAGGGATGGCCAGAAGACTGGGCTCAGCTGGGACTGTTGACCACAGTGCTTAGTGTGGTGGTGTCAGGGTAGTCAGACTTCTTACACGGAGACTCAGGGTTCCATGAACAAAGGCTCCATGTGTCACCTTGTATGACCTGGCCTCAGAAACCACATAGTGTCACTTCTGTTACACTCTGTTGGTCAAAGCAGTCACAAGCCTACTCAGACTCAAGAGAAGGGGACATAGACCACACTTCCTTTTTTTTTTTTTTTTTTTTTTCCAGACAGAGTCTTGCTCTGTTTCCCAGGCTGGAGTGCAGTGGCATGATCTCAGCTCACTGCAACCTCCACCTCCTGGGTTCAAGCGACTCTTGTGACTCAGCCTCCCGAGTAGCTGGGATTGCAGGTACCCACCACCATGCCTGGCTAATTTTTGTATTTTTAGTAGAGACAGGGTTTCGCCATATTGGCTAGGCTGGTCTCCAACTCCTGACCTCAAGTGATCCACCCGCCTTGGCCTCTCAACGTGCTGGGATTATAGGCATGAGCCACCACACCAGGCCACGCCATTGATGGGAGAAATGTCAAAGAGTGTATGGCTGTATTTTAAAAATATGGCAGGAGATCCAGTAAATTAGAGAGTTTTGTTCAGGTCCAGCTCACGTGAACCCACTGGGCCCCTGAACAGGGTTATTTCCCCAGTTCTGGAATGCACAGTTGGAACTATCAGACTCAGCAGTTTCCTGACCTGTGGAGTAAGGTCTGTCATGGTAGGTAAAGCCAGCTGGAAGCCCCCTACCATGATAGTAAACCAGAAGCAAATCACATTCCCTACCTCCCTGGAGGGATTGCAGAGCACATGAGGAGAAGCTCGATGAACCCAGGAGGCAGAGGTTGCAGTGAGTCAAGATTGCACCACTGTACTCCAGCCTGTGTGACAGAGTGAGACTCCATCTCAAAAAGAAAAAAAAAAAAAAAGGACTTGAAGGCTGCAGCAGTGGTGATTCCTACCACATCCCCATTTGCTCACCTATTGGGTCTGTACAGAAGACAGAAGGATCTTGGAGAGTGACAGTAAATTATCACAAACTCAATTAGGTGGTGATTCCAATTGCAGCTACCATTCCAGATGTGGTTTCTTTGCTAGAGGTAGTCAGCACATCTGGTACCTTTTTGCTGATCAGAAGCTCTTTATTTTCAGTTGGCAGGGCCAGGAATACACCTTCACCATTCCTGCTTCAAGGTTATATCAATTCTCCAGCCCTCTTTCATAATGCAGATCACCGGGACCATGATGCCTCTCTTTCACAAAACATCACACTGGTCTACTGAGCCCCCTCTAGAACTCCATTACCCAGAGACATCAGACAGCCACCTGGTGGCAGGTCAGTTACAGTGGACCATTTCGATCATAGAAGCAACAGCATTTTGTTCTCATTGGCAGAGACCCTTATTCTGAATATGGATTTGCCTTTCTGCCAAACCACCGTGGACTTACAGAATGGCTTCTCTGCCATCACTGTATTCCACACAGCTCTGCTTCTGACCAGAGAACTCATTTTGCAGCAAATTAAGTGTGGCACTGGGCGCATGAAATTCACTGATCTTACCGATCTTACCATATTCCCCATCACCCTGAAGCAGCTAGCTGTGTAGAATGGGGTCTGAAGACACAGTTTCGGCACCAGCTAGGGGCTGTACCTTGCGGGGTGGGACAGGATCCTCCAAGATGCAGCATGCACTCTGATGCAACATCCAGCGTGCAGTGCTGTTTCTCCCACGGCCAGGACTCAGGATCCAGGTGTCAAAAGACAGGAAGGGAAACAGCTCTTCCCACTGTTATCCCTGGCCGCCTGCTCACAAAATGTTTCCCATCCCTGCAATTATCAGTTCACAGAGGAGGAATGTTGCCACCAGGGGACACAATAGCTCGACCAAACAGGAGCTGAGACTACCATCTGACCACAATGGGTCCTTTATGCCTCTGAACCCACAGCAAAAATAAGGCGTGATTAGTCCTCACTGCTGGGGGAAATGGGGTTGCTAAATATCAAGCATAAGTAAGTGGGCTTATTTGGAATGGAAATTACAACAACCTGATTCAGGCAGGAACATTAAAGATGGAGACCCTTCAGGAATGAAGGTTTGGGTCACCCTTCCAGGCAAGAAGCCACAACCTGCTGAGCACCTGATGAGGACAGAGACGACTTGGAAGGGGTGGTGCCAAAAGGACTGACATGAGTCCTGGTCATGTGACCTGTTGCAGAAACAAGAACTGCAGTAATTACTAGTATTTCCTCCTTGTTTCTTTCTTTTCTTTTTTTTTTTTTTTTTTGAGACAGAGACTCACTCTGTCGCCCAGGCTGGAGTGGGGTGCAGTGGCCCGATCTCGGCTCACTGCAAGCTCCACCTCCCGGTTTCATGCCATTCTCCTGCCTCAGCCTCCCGAGTAGCTGGGACTACAGGCGCCCGCCACCACGCCCGGCTAATTTTTTGTATTTTTAGTAGAGACGGGGTTTCACCATGTTAGCCAGGATGGTCTCGATCTCCTGACCTTGTGATCCGATCTCCTGACCTTGTGATCCACTCACCTCGGCCTCCCAATCCTTCTTGTTTCTATATGAATGTACAGTCGACCCTTGAACAACCTCCCTTGCAGTCAAAGATCTGCATATAATTTCTGACTCCTCCAAAACTTAACTACTAATAGCTTACTGTTTGGTTTATGTTTTTAAGATGGAGTCTCGCTCTGTCACCCAGGCTGGAGTGCAGTGGCGCGATCTTAGCTCACTGCAACCTCCTCCGCCTCCCGGGTTCGAGCTATTCTCTTGGCTCAGCCTCCTGAGTAGCTAGGACTACAGGGCCCACCACCACGCCCAGCTAATTTTTGTATTTTTAGTAGAGATGGGGTTTCACCATGTTGGCCAGGCTGGTCTCAAACTCCTGGCCTCGGGTGATCTACCCGCCTCAGCCTCCCAAAGTGCTGGGATTACAGGCATGAGCCATGGTGCCTGGCCTAACTGATAGCTTACTGTTGACTGGAAGCCTTATCGATAACAGGAACTGTTGATTAACACAAATTCTGTGTGTTATATGTGTTCCACACTGTGTTCTTACAATAAAGTAAGCTAGAGGCTGAGCATGGTGGCTCATGCCTGTAATCCCAGCACTTTGCGAGGCAAGGTGGGAGGATTGTTTGAGGCCAGGAGTTCAAGACCAGCCTGGGTGACATAGTGGGAGCCCGTCTCTACAAAAACATTTAAAAATTAGCCAGACATGATGGCATGCGCCTGTGGACCCAGCTACTTGGGAGGATGGCGTGGGAGGATCACCTGAGCCTGGGAGGTCGAGGCTGCAGTGAGCTGTGATTAGGCCACTGTACTAGGATCTGGGTGACAGAGCAAGACGCTGTCTCAAAAAACAGAATAAAATAAAACAGTAATCTAGGGGAAAAAATGTTATTAAGAGAATCATAAGGAAGAAAAAATACATTTCCTATTCATTAGGTGGAAGTGGATCATCATAAAGGTCTTCGTCCTCATCTTCATGCAGAGTAGGCTGAGGAGGAGGACAGGTTGGTCTTGATGTCTCAGAGGTGGCAGAGATGGAAGAAAATCCAAATGTAAGTGGATCAGACTCAGATTGTTCACGGGTCAACTGTATTTGCAAGTGTAATCAGTTCTTTTTCTCTCTCCCACCCTCTTATTTTATAAGGTAAAATGCATCCATAACAGTTACTGTTTTTTAGTTTGTTTGCTTTCCTCTTTTTGTTTGTTTATTTTTAAATTTAATGGTACTGCTCCTTGCGGAGTGGGGCTAACTTGTAGGCAGTGTGCTGAGTCAGCTGATGACAGTTAATGTTACATCTCTGTGTTCACATTCTAGGATCTCAAGGGGAGTGCAACCTGGCTAGGAGAGGGAGAACCATGGCCCAGAGGGAGGAAGGGCCTTTGGGGCCTCTTGCTAGAACGCGGGTGCAGGCGCATGGAGGCTGTGGCTCCCCATCACCAGCAGCTTCCCGTGGACTTCCAGACGCGCCCTGCACGGTCAAGGCTGAGTGTGCCTCTCTTCTCATCCACCGATGGGTGAAGCTTCCCTCTGATCCTCCAATTTCTCCTTCCAGTTGTCACTTTGCAGATCCCCACAATTGTGCCAGGCCTCACCCTGTAATAAATCCATGACCTTGAAGCAGGGATTGACCTCTTGGCAACCCTAGAAGACACCTGACTGGTGCAAGGGAACCCTGCAGCAAGGGCTTGGAGGTGAGCTTGTGCACAGGTGAGGAGGGAGGAGGGAGCCACCCTAGGACAGGCTGTGGAGAGAAGGGTCCTGCTCCCCCGGGGCCTGGAAGCCCTTGCCAGTTGCCATCTGCATGAGGGAACCAGCGAGACATGACCCACACTACCAAGGTCTGCCTGGAGCCCACGGTGGACACACAGCCCTCAGCACCCTGCCTGCCTGCCCTGCGGCTGCCTTGCTGCGTGGTCTTGGGCCAGCCCCAGCCACTCTCTGTGTCTGTTTCCCAATCACACTCAAAGGGGGAAGACTTATTTATAAAAGGTTTTCCCGCCTCCAAACTTGCTGAATCTCTCTTTTTTTTGTTGTTAATTTTTAATTCTTGTAGGTACATAGCAGGTGTATTTATTTATGGGGTACTTGAGATATTTAATACAGTTATGCAATGCGTAGTAATCACATCAGGGTAAATGGGGTGTCCATCCCCTCAAGCATTTATCCTTTGTGTTACAAAGAGTCCAATTATAGTCCTTTAGTTATGTTTTTAATGTACAATTAAATTATAATTGATTAAAGTACCCTGTTGTGCTAGGGTGACTATACTAGTATAAAATACTAGGCCTTATTCATTCAATTTTTTGTGCCCAATAACCATCCCCACCTCCCCCTGCCTCACCCTTCCACTCCCCTCCCAGCCTCTGGTAGCCATTTTACTCTCTATTGCCATAGGTGCAATTATTTTAATTTTTAGCTGCCACAAATAAGTGAGAGCATGCGATATTTGTCTTTCTGTGTCTGGCTTATTTCATTTAACATAATGACCTCCAGTTCCATCCACCTTGTTGCAAATGACAGGATCTCACTCTTTTTCATGGCTGAATAGTACCCATTGCGTAGGTGCACATTTTCTTTTTTTATTTTATTTTATTTTTTTATTATAATTTAGGTTTTAGGGTACATGTGCACAATGTGCAGGTTTGTTACATATGTATCCATGTGCCATGTTGATTTCCTGTACCCATTAACTTGTCATTTAGCATTAGGTATATCTCCTAATGCTGTCCCTCCCCCTTCCCCCCACCCCACAACAGTCCCCGGAGTGTGATGTTCCCCTTCCTGTGACCATGAGTTCTCATTGTTCAATTCCCACCTATGAGTGAGAACATGCGGTGTTTGGTTTTTTGTCCTTGCGATAGTTTACTGAGAATGATGTTTTCCAGTATCATCCATGTCCCTACAAAGGACACGAACTCATCATTTTTTATGGCTGCATAGTATTCCATGGTGTATATGTGCCACATTTTCTTAATCCAGTCTATCGTTGTTGGACATTTGGGTTGGTTCCAACTCTTTGCTATTGTGAATAGTGCTGCAATAAACATACGTGTGCATGTGTCTTTACAGCAGCATGATTTATAGTCCTTTGGGTATATACCCAGTAATGGGATGGCTGGGTCAAATGGTATTTCTAGTTCTAGATCCCTGAGGAATCGCCACACTGACTTCCACAATGGTTGAACTAGTTTACAGTCCCACCAACAGTGTAAAAGTGTTCCTATTTCTCCACATCCTCTCCAGCACCTGTTGTTTCCTGCTTTTTTAATGATGGCCATTCTAACTGGTGTGAGATGGTATCTCACTGTGGTTTTGATTTGCATTTCTCTGATGGCCAGTGATGATGAGCATTTCTTCATGCGTTTTTTGGCTGCATAAATGTCTTCTTTTGAGAAGCGTCTGTTCATGTCCTTTGCCCACTTTTTGATGGGGTTGTTTGTTTTTTTCTTGTAGATTTGTTTGAGTTCATTGTAGATTCTGGATATTAGCCCTTTGTCAGATGAGTAGGTTGCAAAAATTTTCTCCCATTCTGTAGGTTGCCTGTTCACTCTGATGGTAGTTTCTTTTGCTGGGCAGAAGCTCTTGAGTTTAATTAGATCCCATTTGTCAATGTTGGCTTTTGTTGCCATTGCTTTTGGTGTTTTAGACATGAAGTCCTTGCCCACGCCTATGTCCTGAATGGTATTGCCTAGGTTTTCTTGTAGGATTTTAATGGTTTTAGGTCTAACATTTAAGTCTTTAATCCATCTCGAATTAATTTTTGTAATTTTCTTTCTTCTTTTTTTTTTTTTTTTTTATGTTTTAGATGAAGTCTCACTCTGTAGCCCAGACTGGAGTGCAGTGGCACGATCTCAGCTCACTGCAACCTCCGCCTCCCAGGTTCAAGCAATTCTCCTGCCTCAGCCTCCTGAGTAGCTGGGATTACAGACATGCACCACCACGCCCGCTAATTTTTGTATTTTCAGTAGACAGCGTTTCACCATGTTGGCCAGGCTGGTCTCTAACTCCTGACCTCAGGTGATCCACCCACCTCGGCCTCCCAAAGTGCTGGGATTACAGGCGTGAGCCACCGCGCCTGGCCACATTTTCTCTATCCAATCATCTGTTGATGAATGTTTAGATTGCCTCCAAATATTAGCTATTGTAAACATTGCTGCAATAAACATGGGAGTGCAGATACCTCCTCAATATACTGATTTGCTTTCTTTTGGATATATACCCAGCAGCAGGATTGCTGGATCATACGGTAGCTCTGTTTTTAGTTTTCTAAGAAACCACAAACTCTTCTCCACAGTGGCTGTACTAATTTATATTCCCACCAACAGTGTACAAGGGTTCCCTTTTCTGCACATCCTTGCCAGCATTTGTAATGGCCTGAATTTTTTTTTTTTTTTTGAGATGGAGTCTCGCTTTGTTGCCCAGGCTTGATCTCGGCTCACTGCAACCTCCACCTCCCAGGTTCGAACAATTATCCTGCCTCAGACTCCTAAGTAGCTGGGATTACAGGTGTCTACCACCACACCTGGCTAATTTTTGTAGGTTTAGTAGAGACGGGGTTTCACCATGTTGGCCAGGCTGTTCTTGAACTCTTGACCTCAGGTGATCCACCCACCTTGGCCTCCAAAAGTGTTGGGATTACAGGCATGAGCCACCATGCCTGGCCTGGAGTGGGTTTCTTATAAAAGGATAAGTTTCCATCCTGGCTAACACAATGAAACCCCATCTCTACTAAAAATACAAAAAATTAGCCGGGCGTGGTGGCGGGCACCTGTAGTCCCAGCTACTCGGGAGGCTGAGGCAGGAGAGTGGCGTGAACCTAGGAGGCAGAGCTTGCAGTGAGCCGAGATTGGGACACTGCATTCCAGCCTGGGTGACAGAGTGAGACTCCGTCTCAAAAAATAATAATAATAATAAAAGAAAGGATAAGTTTGGCTCCTTTTGCTCTCTCTTGCCCTCTCTGCACTTCTGCCATGGGATGACATAGCAAGAAGGCCCTTGCCAGATGCTGACCCTTTGATCTTGGATTTCCCAGCCTCCAGAGCCATGTGCCAATACATTTCTGTTCTTTATAAATTACCCAGTCTATGGCATTCTGTTATGGCAGCAGAAAATGGACTAAAACATCAGCTAAAAATTTTAGCAACTTGTTAAATGTGGAGTGCAAGCTACTGTGAAGTATAGAATCTCTAGGAGCTGCAGACACAAGGAGAATTTTTACCCACTCTCAGGCTCTTCTCTAGGTACATCACCAGGTGCTCATAAGAAAGGTTGGGGCAGGGCAAGAGGCCTGAGAAAGCCTCCTGCAGTCCCTGCAAGAAAGCATGAAGCTCCACTCAGTGTCTCTATTTCCATTCTCTCCTTTATGGGACAAAAGGCTGAAGCAGTGGGGTCAAGGTGGGAAAAGCCCTCAGGGCACAGAGAGAGGAAGACCCACTGCAGGTGAGGGAATCAAACAGAAAAACCCTCTTAATTTTAGGGGAAGGGCAGAAGTACACCCTGGGCTCAGACTATTAGATCTCATCTGCTACTGGGGGAGGAGCAGGAGCTCTGAGACCCAGCTCCTGCCTAAAACTGGAGCTGACCCAGAATAATGGAGAATGCCATTCCAGCCCGCAAACATCCCCGCCAAAAAAAAAACACGCTTAAAAACACTAATAACAAGTTACAGTTGTGGGTCTGCTGCTGGGGGAAAGGCAAGAATGCAGGAAGAGATGCTCTCTTAGGAGCAAATGCAAACAGAAGACCTAAAACTGAGGGTAGGCTGGGTGCAGTGGCTCACTCTTGTAATTCCAGCACTTTGGGAGGCCGAGATCAGGAGTTCGAGACCAGCCTAGCCAACGTGGTGAAACCCCGTCTCCACTAAAAATACAAAAAATTAGCCAGACGTGGTGGCACGTGCCTGTAATCCCAGCTACTCAGGAGGCTGAGGCAGGAGAATCGCTTGAACCCAGGAGGCAGAGGTTGCAGTGAGCCGAGATTACGCCACTGCACTCCAGCCTGCGTGACAGACTGAGACTCCATCTCAAAAAGAAAAAAAAAAAAACTGAGAGTGGATGGGACATTGGGAAAAAACCTTCTAGCAAGTCAGGCCCCACTCTAAACACTTAGTGATATTAGAGGAGTGTCAAGCAACCTGAGAAAGAAAAATGGGCAAAAGATTTGAATAGGCTGGGTGTGGGGGCTCACACTTGCCATCCCAGCACTTTGGGAGGCTGGAGGATCACTTGAGACCAAGAGCTCAAGATCCAGTCTCAGAAAAGAAAAAAAAAAAAAAAAAGATTTGAATAATACATTTCGTCAAAGAAGATACACGTATAGTAAATAAGCACATGAGGAGACGCTCGATCTTGTTAGTTAAGCAGAGTGATACACAGAACTGTGGGCTCCTGAGGGCAACAGAGCAACACCAAACCCCAAAGCCAGCTTAACTCCTGGTTAGACGACCAGCTCCCTACGTGAAAGGCCTGGCAAAAGCAGCAGCATTAACCAGGCACAGGGGCTCACACCTGTTGTTTTTTGGTTTTTTTTTTTTTTTTTTTTGACAGTCCTGCTCTGTCGCCCAGGCTGGAGTGCAGTGGTGCAATCTCAGCTCACTGCAACCTCCGCCTCCCAGATTCAAGCAATTCTCCTGCCTCAGCCACCCAAGTAGCTGGGATTACAGGCGCCCGCCACCATGCCCGGCTAATTTTTGTATTTTTAGCAGAGATGGGGTTTTGCCATGTGATGGCCCCATCTCTATGCCATGCAGCCGTGTTTTGGGAGGCTGAGGTAGAAGGACCGCTTGAGGCCAGGAGTTCAAGACCAGCCTGGGAAATATAGCAAGACCCTGTCTCCACAAAATATAAATAAATTAGCCAGGCATGTGGAATATGCCTGTAGTTCTAGCTACTCAGGAGGCTGAGGCGGCAGCATTACTTGAGCTCAGGAGTTCAAGGCTGCAGTGAGCTGTGAGTGTACCACTGCACTTCAGCCTGGGCAACAGAGCAAAACACTGCTCAAAAAAAAAATAGAATAAGTAAGCCCATTTTCAGGTGTAAATGCTATTTACCTCAGTCTCTACTGTCCTATACAAGATCCCAGCTTTCAATCAAAAAAATATGAGACACACAAAGAAGCAAGAAAAGCAACACACCATCAAGGGATAAAGCAATCAACAGAATCAGACTGAGATATGACCCAGATGTTGGAACTCTTAGGGAATTTTAATAATTATGATTAATATGTTAAAGGCAATGGGAGAAAAGGTGAGTAGTATGTACCAACAGTTGGAGAATTTCATTAAAGAGATGGAAACTATAGGAAAGAATAAATAAAATACTAGAAATGAAAGTCACGCCGGGCGCGGTGGCTCACGCTTGTAATCCCAGCACTTTGGGAGGCCGAGGCGGGCGGATCACGAGGTCAGGAGATCGAGACCACGGTGAAACCCCGTCTCTACTAAAAATACAAAAAAATTAGCCGGGCGTGGTGGCGGGCGCCTGTAGTCCCAGCTACTCGGAGAGGCTGAGGCAGGAGAATGGCGTGAACCCGGGAGGCGGAGCTTGCAGTGAGCTGAGATTGCGCCACTGCACTCCAGCCTGGGCGACAGAGCGAGACTCCGTCTCAAAAAAAAAAAAAAAAAAAAAAAAGAAAGTCACAGTAAAAGAGAATGACTTTGACAGGCTCATCAAAAGACTCAGCATAGCTGGGGAAATAATCAGTGAACCTGGGCCACGAGCAGTGGCTTATGCCTGTAATCCCAGCACTTTAGGAGGCCGAGGTAGGAGGATTGCTACAGTCTGGGAGTTTGAGACCAGCCTGGGCAACATAGTGAGACTCTGTATCTACACAAAACAATTTTTAAAAATTAGCCGGGCATGGTGGTGCGTGTCTGTAGTCCTGGCTACTTGGGAGGCCAAGGCCATAGGATCGTTGGGGCCCAAGAGTTTGAGACCGCAGAGAGCTATGATTGTGCCCCTGCATTCCAGCTTTGGTGACAGAGTGAGACCCTGTCTGCAAGGAAAAAAAAGAAGAAAAAAACAGGGGAAGAAAAACCCACAGAAACAGAATAGAGCATCCTACAGTTAGGAGACAATATAAAACAGTCTTAAAAAATATATGTAATTAGAATCCCAGAAGAAGAAAAGGATCAGATGGATGGAAGAAATAATTGAAATTTAAAATGCCAGGTCAGGAGCAGTGGCTCATGCCTGTAATCCTAGCACTGTAGGAGGCTGAGATGGGAGGGTCGCTTGAGGCCAGGACATTGAGACCAGCCTGGTCAACATAGCGAGACCCCATCTCTATATTATTTTAATAAAAGTAAAAAATTATAAAATGCCATAAATTTTCCAAAATTAAGGAAAGACATCAAACAACAGATCCAAGAAGCTCATGGACATAAATGTAAAACCTAAAACTACAAAACTTCTAGAAGAAAATGTGGAAGAAAACCCTCGTGACCTTGGGTTTCTTTGCTACAACACCAAAAGCACAAAGAAAAAAATTGGTGGCCAGGTGCGGTGCCTCCTGCCTGTAATTCCAGCACTTTGGGAGGCCGAGGTGGGTGGATCACTTGAGGTCAGGAGTTTGAGACCAGCCTGGCCAATATGGTGAAACCTCATCTCTATTAAAAACACAAAAATTAGCCAGGCATGGTGGTGCATGCCTGTAATCTCAGCTGCTTCGGTGGCTGAGGCACGAGAATCGCTTGAACCCAGGAGTCAGAGGCTGCAATGAGCCAAGATCGCACCACTGCACTCCAGCCTGCGCAACAGAGTGAGACTCTGTCTCAAAAAAAGAAAAAAAAAAAAAGGAAATTATCCAGAAAGTAAAAAGACAACCTGCAGAATAGGGGAAGACATATGCAAATCATGTATCTGATAGGGGGTACGATCCAGAATATATAAAGAACTCCTATAACTCAGCAACAAAGAAACCAAGCAACCCAATTTAAAAATAGTTAAGGATGGCCGGGCGTGATGGCTCACGCCTGTAATCCCAGCACTTTGGGAGGCTGAGAGGGGTGGATCATGAGGTCAGGAGATCGAGACCATCCTGGCTAACATGGTGAAACCCTGTCTGTACTAAAAATATTTTAAAAATTAGCCGGGCATGGTGGCGGGCACCTGTAGTCCCAGCTACTCAGGAGACTGAGGCAGGAGAATCAGGAGAATGGCGTGAACCCGGGAGGCGGAGCTTGCAGTGAGCAGAGATTGTGCCACTGCACTCCAGCCTGGGCGACAGAGTGAGACTCCGTCTCAAAAAAATAAATAAATAAAATAAAAATAGTTAAGGACCAGGCATGGTGGCTCATGCCTATAATTCCAACACTTTGGGAGGCCGAGGCCAGTGGATCACCTGAGGTCAGGAGTTCAAGGCCAGCCTGGCCAACATGGTGAAAACTCATCTCTACTAAAACTACGAAAATTAGCTGGGCATGGTGGCGGGCGCCCGCAGTCCCAGCTACTCAGGAGGCTGAGGCAGGAGAATCACTGGAACCCAGGAGGCCGAGGTTGCAGTGAGCTGAGATCATGCCACTGCACTCCAGCCTGAGCAACAGAACAAGACTGTCTCAAAAAAAAAAAAAAAAATACATTAATTAAATTAAATAAAAACATCGCTATGATAATGCTGTGAATACCTGGGAATGTGGCTTTAACTGGAAATAGGATCTTTGCAGATGTAATCAAGTTAAAATGAGGTCTTTAGGGTGGGCCATAATCCAGTTTGATTGATGTCTTTGTAAGAAGAGAGGCCCATAGGAAGAAGACAGCCTTGTGATGACAGACAGAGACTGAAGTTAGGCAGCTGCAGGCTGAGGAACACGAAGGGCTGATGGCCACCACCAGAGGCTAAGAGGCCATGAAAGGCCTACCCAGTGTCTCAGAGGGAACAGGGCCCTGTTGACACCCTGATTTCAGACTCCAGTCCCCAGAACTATGAAAGAATAAGTTTCTTTTTTTTTTTTTTGAGATGGAGCCTCACTGTGTTGCCCAGGCTGGAGTGCAGTGGCAGGATCTCAGCTCACTGCAACCTCCGCCTCCCAGGTTCAAGCAATTCTCCTGCCTC
This sequence comes from Symphalangus syndactylus, assembly GCF_028878055.3. Lineage (NCBI taxonomy): Eukaryota > Metazoa > Chordata > Mammalia > Primates > Hylobatidae > Symphalangus > Symphalangus syndactylus. The sequence goes on from NC_072425.2 coordinate 19,473,217, forward strand.
AGCCTCCCAAGTAGCTGGGATTACAGGCACCCGCCACCATGACCAGCTAATTTTCATATTTTTAATAGAGATGGGGTTTTGCCATGGTGGCCAGGTTGGTCTCAAACTCCTGACTTCAAGTGATCTGCCCGCCTTAGCCTCACAAAGTGCTGGGATTACAGGCGTGAGGCACCAACACTGGCCAGTGAAAGAATAATTTTCTGTTGTTTTAAGCCACCCAGTTTGTGGCATGTTTTTGGTGACTGGAAAGCCAGCATCCCTGCCCATAAACCTAAGATGACTGTGGAGAGACTGCATTTGCATAAGGATGTTTTCATTGCCCAGGGAGCGTGGAGCCCCTCCTGGGCCAGCAGAGGTGCTGCCATTGGTCTGTGGAAGTGGATTCAGCTTCCTGCCCCCCGGCTGGCCTGGTCTCCAGATGCCTGAGGGACTGGGCCCCAGGCTGCACTGTTTCTCCAAGTCACAGACCCTCTGCTGTGACAGTCACCATCCTTCTAGGTACTTCCAAACCCCTGCAGAGGCTTTGAAAATGCTCCTTCACGGCTGGGCGCGGTGGCTCACACCTGTAATCCCAGCACTTTGGGAGGCCAAGGCAGGCAGATCACTTGAGGTCAGGAGTTCGAGACCAGCCTGGTCAACATGGTGAAACCCCGTCGCTACTAAAAATATAAAAATAAGCAGGGCGTGGTGGCAGGTGCCTGTAATCCCAGCTGCTTGGGAGACTGAGGCAGGAGAATTGCCTGAACCCGGGATGGGGAGGTTGCAGTGAGCCGAGATCAAGCCACTGCTTCTGCCTCAAGGTAGGGACCCCACAGGAGTTGGGGAGCTGTTCTCCAGGTGGAGGAGGCAGGATAAAGGCCAAGGGGAGCCCGGGTATTTCAAGCCACCCCGCTCTGGGGAATTTCCTGGTGACACATGCAAAGCTCATGCACTCTGAGCCTGACAGCCTGGAAGCCTGTCATTACCAGGACCGTTCTCAGGGGACCACCCCACCCTCAACAGATGGAAGGACCTGATCTGCAGCAGACAAGCACATCTGGGGGACCCAGAGACATCCTGGTGGGAACCACCCCTCACACATGGGCCTGGCGAAGGCTCTCCTTGAAGAGGCCTCTTCCCTCACTGTATTCATCCCTCTGGCCCCCACTCCCAAGGTCTGCTGGCTCAGCACCCTCTGACAGTCCAATGAGTTCATCTGTCTGGAAGGGAGGTTCATGCAGCCTTCTGGAGCTAGGAACATTCTGGAAGGGGGTCCAGGCCAGTAGGAAAATAAAGCATGATATCAAGATTCTGGGCTCTCTTGGCTGGGCACAATGGCTCATGCCTGTAACCCCAGCACTTTGAGAGGCTGAGGCAGGCAGATCACTTGAGCCCAGGAGTTTGAGACCAGCCTGTGCAACATAGTGAGACCCCGTCTCTACAAAACAAAAAAAAACCAGAAAACAAAAAACTTAGCCAGGTATGGTGGCAGGTGCCTTTGGTCCCAGCTACTTGGGAGGCTGAGGTGGAAGGATTGCTTGACTCCAGGAGGTCAAGGCTGCAGGGAGCCATGATCATGCCACGGTACTCCAGCCTGAGCAACAGAGTGAGACCTTGTCTACAAAATAAAGGAAGGAAGGAAGGAAGGAAGGAAGGAAGGAAGGAAGGAAGGAAGGAAGGAAGGAAGGAAAGAAAAGAAAGAAAGAAAGAAAAGAAAGAAAGAATCTGGGCTGTCTTGAGCTTGAAGCTTGAGTCGGAGGTGCGTGTGTGTGTCTTGTGTGCATGTGTTTGAGTGGTTGTGTGTCTGTGTGCACATGTGTGAGTGGTTGTGTGTCTGTGTGCACATGTGTGAGTGTGTACTGAACTGGAGCATAGGCGCTCTCCAAATTCAACGAGGCCCACTCCAGATGGCTTTCCACCCGGAAACTCCTTCCCCAGGAAATGCATTTAAACGCCATTTCGCCTCCTTTCTTTCCTCGATCACTATTGGCCACAGCGGTCCCAGCCTCTGGTCCCCCGATCAGAAGGTCTTTTTCTGCCCGGTGCTCCCCAGCTCGTGACCAACTTCCAGGTAGAGTAAAGGATTAAACGGAAGGCACAATAAGAAGTGAAACAATTAGAATTTCTGCCTCATTATCATGGTAATCTTATCAGTCGGATAATGAGGTATTAATGGAGATTTAATGTGCATCTCATAACAGAATCCCTTGGAGAAAACACACAGGGAAATTGCTGTAAATCCACTTAATGATGGAGAAGTCCCAAAACACCATATTCCAAAGGATGAAAAATGCAGGATGCAAATGAGAAAGAATCAAGGTCAATAACACCGCGGGGACGGGCCTAATGGCAGATTTGGAGATATATGTAATAAAAATTGCATGTTGCTTTTAAACCTCACCCTCTGTTGTTTTCAAATGTGCATTCCTAGTAATGAAACACAGACGTGCATCCAGAATGATTTGTATGTTTTAGAAACCATAGGGGGGATGGAAACATGTCTCCAAACCCATCAGGCCCCCCCATGGGGAGCCATGGGAAACGGGATGTTTTACCGGGAGGCTTCCAAAGGAAGTGGGGCAGAGGAAGAGCCCCTGTCTGAGTTCAAGGTCATTTGGGAAACACCAGCGGGAGGAAGATAAATGCATTTACTTCCACTCCTTCATTCAACAAATGTTTGTCAGCCGCTGACCAGTCAACCCGGAAACACAAAGGACACACATAGATGCAAAGCCCACAGCAAATGCTGCGATGGAGAGCGCGCCTACCACTGCTGAAATGCCTCCGTGGATCATCTCAATTCCATCAGCAACATGGGGAAGCAGAAACGATTAAGAACCCCGTCTTTCAGATGAGAAACTGCAGCTCAGAGAAGCTATAGGTGCCTCAAGCTGCTCCTTGGTCTGAACATCACCAGCACTCTATTAGGAGGAACCCTGTGAAATGTCCCGTATTCACCTGCTTGAGATCTATAAAAAGGGACATGGCACAGTGTTCAAGCTAATATTTTATTTCCTGGCTGGGGATCCTTTCTAGACATGGGAGCCTCTAACAAGAATGACAGAATCAAGGCCGGCCACGGTGGTTCATGCCTGTAATCCCAGCACTTTGGGAGGCCGAGGCGGGCGGATCATGAGGTCAGGAGATCGAGACCATCCTGGCTAACACCGTGAAACCCCGTCTCTACTAAAAATACAAAAAATTAGCCGGGCGTGGTTGCAGGCGCCTGTAGTCCCAGCTACTCAGGAGGCTGAGGCAGGAGAATGGCCTGAACCCGGGAGGCGGAGCTTGCAGTGAGCCAAGATCGCGCCACTGCACTCCAGCCTGGGTGACAGAGCGAGACTCCATCTCAAAAAAAAAAAAAGAATGACAGAATCAAGGGACAGGAACTAGGCACTGAGCTGAGGATCAAAGAATCCAAGGAGCTGCCAGCTCCGTGGCCTCACAGGGGACAAGGGACAGATCCCCCTGCTCCTCCCACAGCCACTGAACTCACATGTCCCACACCAACAGTGGGTGCTCAGCACGTGGAAAGGAAGACCCAAAACATCCCACACACTGTAAGCACTTCATGAATCGGAAAATGCTAAACAAACGTTGGCTATTTGGCTCTTATAATTTATTGATGATAATGAATAACCCTTGGGCCTCCCAGATGTTTCCAGGGATTGAAGGTAAAGTTAGCTCTATTTTTAGGAACTCTGATAAGAGGAGTTTCAAGGGCACCAAGAGCAGGGTGACCAACGGTCCTGCTTTGCCTGGGACTGTCCAGGACCCTGAGAATCTAGCCTGCCCTCTTGGGTAAGGTGACCAATCATCTCAGTTTGCTCAGGATTGAGGGGTTACCTTGGATGTGGGATTATTCAAGACCCAACCTAGAATGGAGACACCAGGCCGGTTCGATCCAGCACTGGGCAAGCAGCCTCTGCCTGCCAGGCTCCATGCTGGGGCCCTAAGGGAGCAGCAGCTACAGCCTTTGCTTGTCATGGGCTGTCTGGGGACCCCTGGGGCCTCTGTCCTTGTGACAGCCTATGTGTGTACAAGGGCCAAGGAGGAAGACACAGAAGGACCCTTCAGCACACAGCTATTGGCAGGGTTCCAGAAGGAACACTGAACATCCAACGTGTCCCTTATTCCTTGCAGGAATCCTGGCAGCCAGGAGCTCGTGAGCCCGCTTTACAGATGAGGAAACTGAGACACAGGCTAGTGAAGGAGCTTGCCCAGCATCACAAGCAGCCAGTGAGCCGCTGAGGGGCTGAAGGATGACAAGACCCCACTTAAGGACAGGTGTGGGCCCCAGAGAACAAGTCAGTCCGAACCAGGGAAAAGGCAGAAATTAGCAACATTTCTGGAGTCTTGCAGCTGTGTTCCGTTTAATCACAGACTGCAAATTGAATGACGTTAAGGCAATGTTGCCTCTTTGAATTTCCCCCAGGCCCTGTTTAATGAATAAATAGGCGTGATTTGTAATTAGCTTAGCCATCGTGCAAATGCTTCCAAAGCACCTGAAGTGAGTTAAACATGCCCCCTGCAAACTTGTCGACAGTACTCATTCACTCAGCAAACCTCTCTTCCTGGTCCACCGTGCACGCAACCAAATGATCACGTATTGCTCTGCTGTGGACATATTGAGAAAAATTGGGATTTTGTTGGTCTGGAAAGATGGAGACACAGTGTCCTCATCAGTCCTGCCTCCCAGGTGGGAGCTGAATGCTGCAAGCTCAGTTTTTGTTGGCAAACGCTAGGAAACCCCCAGAACAATCTCCCATCCTCTCCCTGAACCAGCCTTGAAGAGAATCCCACAACCACCAGCAGGAAAGTCTTCTGGTGGCTAACGCCACCCTACAGAGGGGTGGGGGGCTGGGCCCTGGGTCTTCACCAACCTGGGCTGCCTTTCTTTTGTGAAAGCAGCTGCCTGATTCTCGCGGCTGCAGTTGGAGTCCACTAACTCCTGCCAAGCTACCAGGCGCCCTGTACCATTTATCCTGTAATGGGGGCTGCGTATCAGTTTTGCCTAGTTTCCGTGCTAACTATGTGGCTGCTGCTGAAATTCCAAATCCTAATATTCCCCTGCTCCGGGCAGGTGGGAGGGCCCCTCGGCACAGGTAGCCTTCTTGATTACTCACGTGTTTTCCAGCAAAGGGGTTTCCATTCATCTTCATCATGGGCTCAATCTGTGCACAGAGAGGAGGCATCCGCCCTGGCGGGGCCTCTCCACCCAATCACCTGGAGGCTTTCCCTCATCTGTTCCTCTGCCTTCACGGCCGCATTTATATTCTGCCTGCCCTGCTGCTTCCTCCAGGGCCTGCGGGGGATCCTCAGCGCCAGGCCTCCTCCCTCTGGGCCCTGCCTGCGAGCCCAGGTGCCAGCCTGCTGCAAGGAGGAGGCGTGGGTCACCCACCCCTTCTCCTCCTGAATCAGGAGGTGGAGACTGTCGGTCTGTCCTTACCATGACCTTGACACTGGGAAGTGGCCCTGGGCCCTGTGTGGAAAAGCGGGTCTTCCCTGCTCTGGCAACTCAAATTCAATCTGATCTGCTGATGCCGGCTGGGCACCAGGCTTCATGCTGGCACTACAGATACCCGGGTGTCTGGCCCTGCCCTTGAGGGACTCAAGTGCATAGGGGAAGTACACACCAGGATCAGGATAATAAGGACTTGCTATGGGCGCCATCCTCCACAGTTTGCTCCCCAGTTCACATGAGCCCCCACAATGCTGTGAGCCTGGTTTTGTGGAGGGCAGACAGGATCCCTTACTAGCTAAAAGTACAGATTTGGGCGTCCTCTGGACGTGGATTTGGATCCTGGTTCTGCCACGCATTTTCTGTGTGGCTTTGAATAAACCCCTTTGCGTGTCTGAGCCTTGGCTTCCTCATCTGTGAAGTGCGGCCCTTACAATGCCCACTACCAGGTGAAGGCTCCTTGAGGTCACGTGGGAAGCGTCAGCCCCGGGCCTGCACACGGAATCTTGCTGTCACCCAGGCTGGAGCGTGGTGGCGCGATCTCGGCTCACTGCAACCTCCACCCCCCAGGTTCAAGCGATTACTTCTGCCTCAGCCCCCCAAGTAGCTGAGATTATAGGTGCACGCCACCACACCAAGGTTAACTTTTGTGTTTCTTTTTTTTTATTTCTGGAGATGGAGTTTCACTCTTGTTGTCGAGGCTGGAGTGCAATGGCGAGATCTTGGCTCACTGCAAACTTCACCCCCCGAGTTCAAGCGATTCTCTTGCCTCAGCCTCCCAAGTAGCTGGGATTACAGGCACCCACCACCATGCCCAGCTAATTTTGTATTTTTAGTAGAGATGGAGTTTCACCATGTTGGCCAGGCTGGTCTTGAACTCCTGACCTCAGGTGATCCGCCTGCCTCAGCCTCCCAAAGTGCTGAAGTTACAGGTGTGAGCTACCATCCGGCTTAACTTCTAGTAGAGACAGGGTTTCACCATGTTGGCCAGGCTGGTCTCAACTCCTGACCTCAAGTGGTCCACCCGCCTCGGCCTCCCGAAGTGCTGGGATTACAGGCGTGAGCCACCATGCCAGGCCATGAAGAAGGTTTTGGAACTTGAGGCATGGCCGTGACTAACAACACAGGCGCCTCCCCGGAGCACCTTCCCAGAGAATGGGACAGGCGGCTCCCACAGTTCTCAGGACTGTGTCCGGTGGGATCTTAAAGTGTTGGCACCTGTGGGCTGGGCTCAGGTCACTGGCTGTGGCTCGGGGCTGTTGCTGCATCTGTAAGATTGGAATAATAACCTTGTCACTGGGCTGCTAGAGAAAAGCTTTATGTCAGGAATAATGATTATTTGCCACAACGCAGGGTGGGCAGAGAGGAACCTGGAGTGTCTGCCTCGGGGGACCTGGATGAATTCTGGGCTCCAGCCACAGCTGTCTCATGAAGGGCTTGGTGCAAGGCCATTCAGGGTCTGAGAGCCGATTCCTTGTTCAGGAGCCCCCTGCCCTCCTGGGCATCCTCGAAGGCGCCCCAAGGCTCCTCCAGAGAGGGCTGAGGGCTGCCTTGCTCCTCCTTTTCAGCCAATGGTTTGTACCTGTCCTACCTGTCCTTGGCCACAAGATGTCACCCAAGGAACAGCAAAGCCGGGGCCTGGGAGGAAACTGGCCAGCCCAAAGACGAACCCAGGGGACGACAGACTTGGGCGGAAAGGGGTCGGGGGTGGTGAGGAGAAGCCTTGGAGGCAGCGTGCTGCAGTGGCTGCAAATCTCGGGATTTCTAGCAGAACGGGGCGCTGTTGCCCTCAGAGGACGCCGATTTGTAGATGCCACCTAAAGATAATAAATAAATTCGAAAATAATAAGTAAATAGGGACAAAAATCTCACCTTCCCAGAGTAAAATTAAACCTTGCTAGCCAGATAAAGGGCTGCAAACAGACAAGACACTTTGGTGTGATCAGGGCTGCAACCCAGGCAGGCACTGAGCTGGGCGCCTGGCATCCGCATCCCGGCCCTGTGCTTGATGGGGTGGGAGCAGACACAGGAGAGGCGACCTGGTGTGGCACAACTTCTGCCCCACCTAATTCTACCCAGTGGAGATCAAGGGCTTTGGGGCACTCTGTCTTCCCAGAGGACGTGAAGAATTACCTGGCCCTGGACCATGACAGGGATAGTCCCCCTCCCAGCAGGGCCTGAATTTGGAAGGAAAAGATAGCGGAATCCCCGCCCTGAAGGGCTACTTTCTGCCTCTCATCCATCCCCATCTGCAAACATTAGAGACACCTGCCATTTGGAGGCATGCCCTCCCCAAAAAGAGCACAGGCTCCAGGGAGACACTGCTCTGGAAAGGGAGGGATGGGGGTGAGACCTCACTGAGGAGGGAGGCAGGAGGGGGCACCTGGGGTTTTCCTCCAGAAGGGCCATCTGAGGGAGGAAGGACTGTGGGGGAGGCAGTCAGATCTGGGCATCGGCACAGCCTTAGAGGCCGGCAAAGGGCAGCACTTTGGGAAAGGTGATGGTTCTCAGGGGCTGGAGTGGGGCTGGCTGGAGGGGAAGGAGAAGGACCAGAGGCATGTGGCTGAAAAGACAGGATAGAACCCAGGTAGAAAAGAGAAGATTTTAGGCAGAAGAGGAATCTGCTCAGACTTGATGAATTTTTTTTTTTTTTTTTTTTTTTTTTTTGAGACAGAGTTTTGCTCTTATTGCCTGGGCTGGAGTGCAATGGCGCAATCTCGGCCCACTGCAACCTATGCCTCCCGGGTTCAAGTGATTCTCCTACCTCAGCCTCTCAAGTAGCTGGGATTACAGGCATTCGCCAACATGCCCAGCTAATTTTGTATTTTTAGTAGATACGGGGTTTCTCCATGTTGGTCAGGCTGGTCTTAAATTCCTGACCTCAGGTGATCTGCCCACCTCGGCTTCCCAAAGTTCTGGGATTACAGGCGTGAGCTACCGCGCCTGGCCAGACTTGATGAATTCTAAGGGCACCTAGGAAAAGGGGTGAGAGGGAGGCAGGGAGACTAGCAGGCAGTTGTGATCGTGGAGGTGGAAAAACTGGCTGTGGCAGTGGGGGACAGGTTTAAGAGACATTTCCCGGCCAGGCACGGTGGCTCACACCTGTAATCCCAGCACTTTGGGAGGCCAAGGCGGGTAGATCACTTAAGGTCAGGAGTTCGAGACCAGCCTGGCCAACATGGTGAAACACCGTCTCTACCAAAAGCACAAAAATTAGCCAGGCATGGTGGCGTGCACCTGTAGTCCCAGCTTCTCAGGAGGCTGAGGTAGGAGAATCGCTTGAACCCAAGAGGCAGAGGTTGCAGTGAGCAGAGATTGTGCCACTGCACTCCAGCCTGGGCAACAGAGTGAGACCCTGCCACACACACATGCACAACACAAAAGAGACATTTCCCAAGGGCCCCTCAGGAGGTTTGGGCAATCCAGAAGCTGGGCCAGTGAAGAAGGCTGGGCAGCTGCAGGCATGAGTGACAAAGAGGCGTGCAGGGTGGGGCACATAGGGATGAAAGTATCTGGACCCAGAAAGGCATCATGTATCAGGAATCGCTTCACTGTGGTTACTGTTTATGACCACAGTGGAAAGGAACTTGAGCTCACAACCCAGCCTGTTAGTTGATAAACTGTCTCCTGGGTACAGTGTCCAATATTTGAGTGATGGATACACTAGGAATCCAACCCCCATCATTATGCATGTAACAAACAAGCACAGGTACCTCCTGAATCTAGAATAAAATAAAAAATGGATTCTCTTGGCTGTCCATGGTGGCATCACCCCCGCCATCAAGGGGCTGCGCCCCACTGAGTACTTGCTGCCCTTAGCCAAATGCCTTGGCCAGACGCAGATATCAACCAGCAGAGACTGGCAAGAACTGTGACAGCTGCAGGGCTGGGTGCTGCTGCTCTTGCCTTTGCAGGTCGCTGTGCGTCGCAGTCCTGGAAACCTCTAGAACAAGGATCACAGAAGCAGTAGAGAACCTTTGAACTCCTAGCCTTTCATCCTATTACAAAGGAGGATTTGAACAGAAAATGAGTATGAGAAAACCTAGTGTTATTTTAGGTGTAAGTTCACCTGCTGGCAAGGCTAAGATTAGAGCAGCTCATAGGAGAATCGTGATTTTGAATCACCCAGATAAAGGTGGATCTCCCTACTTAGCAACCAAAATAAATGAAACAAAAGATTTGTGAGAAGTGACCACTGATCATTGATGGATGCTCAAGGACCCCAGTGAGGAAAAAAGGCAGGGGCCTTTAAAAAATCCTGCAAATCAATCTACAACATGATCTTCTTAATTTTCATACACGTATAGACCACAATCTTTTCTTCTCCAATTAAGCTATTATAACAATAAAAGATTAATAATGGCCAGGCACGGTAGCTCACACCTGTAATCTCAGCACTTTTGGAGGCTGAGGCAGGAGGATAGCTTAAGCCCAGGAGTTGGAGACCAGCTTAGGCAATATAGCGAGACGCCTATCTACAAAAAATACAAAAAAGTTAGCCAGGAGTAGCAGCATGCACCTGTAGTCCCAGCTGCTCAGGAGGCTGAGGTGGGAGGATCACTTGAGCCTGGGAGGTTGAGGCTGCAGTGAGCCATGATCTTACCACTGCACTCCAGCCTGGGTGATAGAGCAAGACCCTGTCTAAAAAAACAAAAAAACATAAATAGTAACAACAACCAAAAAGGGCTCTGAGTGTCTGCCCTGTGCACAGGCGGTCCTTATGCTCCTGGCGAGTCCAGCGCAGGCCCTCCCTGGCAAGTGCCTGCTGGCCAGTGTTGGAGGAAGCACCTTTCCAGGGTTTCCTGGCCTGTCTTCTCACCCACAATATACCAGGTTAAAAAGAAGCTTGGGCCAGGCACAATGGCTCATGCCTGTAATCCTAGCACTTTGGGAGGCCAAGGCGGGCGGATCACCTGAGATCAGGAGTTCGAGACCAGCCTGGCCAACATGGTGAAACCCCGTCTCTACTAAAAATACAAAAATTAGCCAGGCATGGTGGCACGTGCCTGTAATCCCAGCACTTGGGAGTCTGAGGCAGGAGAATCGCTTGAACCTGGGAGGTGGAGGTTGCAGTGAGCCAAAATCGTGCCATGGCACTCCAGCCTGGGCAACAGAGAGAAACTCCATCTCAAAAAACAAAAAGAAGCTTGGGGCCTGAACTTGTGTTCAGTGGCAAGACTATCAAGTCCCCTCTTGAGTCAGCTCAGTGGGCAGCCTTCCTGATCAAGGGTTCCGGACACCCCCGTGCTCCTGGCAGCCTCCGCTGTGTCTCTGCACTTTAACCACACCCCTCCATTAAATGCCAGTACAGGAGAAATAGTTCAAGATTTTATGTACATGGTAAAACTGCAGGGGATCCGTGAGGTAATAAAGCCCAAATCGGGAAACGGCCTTCAAAGGAGTTGCCACTTGCCTCAGGTCTGGTTAGAGGCAGAGCTCAGATTAGATCCATCTTCCAGTTCCTGAGGCTAGCAACATAACCAAACACCGCCGGGAACCTGTGGCTTTTCAGTAATGGTGGGAGTGGCCCAGGAAGGGAAAGGACCACCAGTTCAGGCTCATTGGTATGGCCCACTTAGCTGTGGAGGAGCTTGTGGCGGGGGCATCCCTGAGGATGCTGCGACAGTCGGATGGTCTTGAGCACTTCCTGTCATCTGTCCCCTTCCATTGCACTCTTCTCCTCACAGCATGCTGCCCCAAAGCAGCAGCAGCAGATGCAGTCTCTGCTGTCACCTCCACAGCCACACGAAAAGGAAAATAGGGTCGCCAGTGATCAAAATGTAAAGGGACCCAGGGGAGGGAATCCAGGCATGGAAGTCCACACATCAAATGTGGGAGAAGAAGTAGAAAAGGAGAAATTCTTTTACTTTCAGCAGAGGCAGCACTGGGCAAGCAAAAGTGAAGTCAGAGGTCAAGGGCTGTGGGAACCAATGCAGTTATTTTACATGGGACACCAGTTATGAATGGACACAAAACAATCAAAATGAAACAACTGGCTGGGCGGGGTGGCTCACGCCTGTAATCCCAGCACTTTGGGAGGCCAAGGCAGGAGATGACTTGAGGTCAGGAGTTTGAAACCAGCTTGGCCAACATGGTGAAACCCCAGTCTCTACTAAAAATACAAAAATTAGCCAGGCATGGTAGCACGAGCCTGTAATCCCAGCTACTCGGGAGGCTGAGGCGGGAGAATCACTTGAACCTGGGAGGCAGAGGTTGCAGTGAGCCGAAATCACACCACTGTACTCCAGCCTGCGTGACAGAGTGAGACTCCATCTCAAAAAAAAGAAACAACAACAAAAACCCAAAAACAAAACAAACAAAAACCATTTTAAAAGCTTAAACACAGGAAGATTAGACTCTTAAGAATTTTTCATACATAAATTTGGGTATGTCATTGAACACCATGATTCTCTGAAAATGTTTAGCAATTTGAGGCTAAGGAAACAGCGTTACGTAACAGGCAGTTATGAGTAAAGAAAATGCTTCATTCTAAGCATATAAAAAGAGCTACCCTTAAAGGAGTCGTTGGATTGGCTGCAGGCTAACAATTCTCATCCTTTCGAAGGGGCTTCCCCATTCATGCTTATTACCCTTGTGAGCTATGGAGCCAAGTGTTTAGGAGTTAACCACTTTCACAGTGGATCACACATTTTCATGAGCTTGCGTGAGATGGGGAGCTTGCTAGAAATGCAGATTCCTGGCATCTTCCCCAGAAATTGATTCAATGGGTATGGGGTGGGATCATGAGTCTGTGGTTTTATGAAACTCCCCAGGTGTGCGATGAAGGTAGGTGGGCCACTGATTCATTCTTCATCAAGTGCAAGCTCTCCTGGTGCTTCTCAAACTCTCTTGGAGAGGCTGGGCATGGCAGTTCACACCTGTAATCCCAGTACTTTGGGAAGCTGAGGCAGGAGGATCGCTTGAGCCTGGGAGTTCAAGACCAGAGCAGGCAACATAGCAAGCAAGACCCCATCTCTGAAAAACTTTTTTGAAATTAGAAAGGTGTTGTCGCATGCACTTGTGGTCCCAGCTACTCAGGAGGCTGAGGCAGGAAGATGACTTGAGCCTAGGAGTTTGAGATCACAGTGAGCTAGGATCATGCCACTGCACTCCAGCCTGGGCGACAGGGTGACACCCTGTCTCAAAAACAAAAACAAAAACTCTCTGGAAAATAAAAGTCACTGGGAGGACTTGTTTAAAGATTCCTGGTTCCCTCCCCTATGGACTCTTATGTACCAACAAGAATACCAGGTGATTCTCAACAGGGAAGTTTGGGAAACAGTTTATAGTACAACTTCCTAGAGCACCAAATCCTGGGCCCCATCCCCAAAGATGATCCAGTTGGTCAGGGTGGGTCACAGCACATATTTCAACCAGCAAAATGCTGAATTCCTAAACAGTTAACAGAAATAAGATTACCATGGTTTTCACATTCATTGTTTACAATAGGTCCAAGGACTTGGAACTGAGAACTGTTTCCGCTTTAGCATAAAATGTGGAAGGTGTTCTGGATCCCCACAATAGCCTATATAGTTCTTTGGTCATATTTTTTTTTGTTTTTTTAGAGACAAGATCTCGCCCTGTAACCCAGGCTGGAATGCAGTGGCCCAGTCTGCAGCCTGGAACTCCTGGGCTCAAGCCATCCTCCCACCTCAGCCTCCCAAGTAGCTGGGACTACAGGCATGCGCCACCATGCCTGGCTTATTTAAAAAAATTTTTTTTTTATACAGACCAGGTCTCATTGTTTCCCAGGCTGGCCTCAAACTCCTGAGCTCACGCGATCCTCCCGCCTTGGTTTCCCAAAGTGCTGGCATTACAGGCATGAGCTAAAACAGTTTCTCTGGCCATGGGTCTTTTTTTTTTTTTTTTTTTTTTTTAAATCTATGGGCTATATTTCACTACCCTAAGTGGATGGAAAGGATTCTTCTGGAATGAGGTAAGTGAAGCAAAAGTTCTTCGCTGAATACTTCAATCCTTAGGTGGAGGACACCTTTATGGCCAAGAGGAGCTTCAGCCCTGGTTTCTCTCTACAGGATCACCACCCATTTTGCAGCAGCATGGCAGGCAGGCTAGTGAAACTAGTGTCAGTAGCTCAGCATCCTGTGGGGAAAAGCTACGGAGCCCTGTACTTGCGGAAAGGGTTGAGTGGGTACAAGCGTTAACAGCAGTCCAAGCGGCACAGGTAAATTCCAAGTTGGCAAGAAATGCTGAATGCTATTTTTGGTTCTAGACGTCATACCACTCGTTTTAATATTGAAGAGTGGGCCGGGCACGGTGGCTGACACCTGTAATCTCAGCACTTTGGGAGGCCGAGGTGGGTGGATCACCTGAGGTCAGGGGTTCGAGACCAGCCTGACCAACATGGTGAAACCCCGTCTCTACTAAAAATACAAAATCAGCTGGGCGTGGTGGCGCATGCCTGTATTCCAGCTACGCAGGAGGCTGAGGCAGAATTGCTTGAACCTGGGAAGCGAAGGTTGCAGTGAGTCAAAATCGAGCCATTGCACTCCAGCCTGGGTAACAAGAGCAAAACTCTGTCTCAAAAAAAAAAAAAAAAATACTGAACAGAGCAAATGGAAATGGGCCCTAAGCAAGTTTTTAACTATTTCCTTCTAAATGAAGTGCAATCAATATAAGAAAAGCGCCTTCCTACCAGCAAGGGAAGCCTGAAGAATGAGTTAGTACTCCTTGTCAAAATAACTTCCCTTGGCTGAAAAGATTAATAAAGGCCTAAGTGAATACTGTGATGAGATGGCAACACTTTTGCTTTCAAAATGAAAAATATAAATAGCTACCACATATAGGCATTAGGCAGAAACTGTTAAATCCATAGATGAAGGGCTGGGTGCAGTGGCTCACGCCTGTAATCCCAGCACTTTGGGAGGTTGAGGCGGGCAGATCGCTTGGGCTCAGGAGCCTAGGCAACATGGCAAAACCCTGTCTCTACAAAAAACACAAATATTAATCAGGGGTGGTAGCGTATGCCTGTTGTCCCAGCTACTGGGGAGGCTGAGGCCGGAGGATCTTTAAGACCAGGAGGCAGAGGTTGCAGTGATCCTAGATCCTGCCTCTGCACTCCAGCCTGGGAGACACAGCCAGCCCTTGTCTCAAAAAACAAACAAACAAACAAACAACAAAAAAAAAAACCTTAGATGTTCACCATTGTGTTAGTTATTGCCAGGTCATTCTAGTTCCTTCTTGTGCCATACTTAGCAAACACCCTTATTGTTCAGTTAAAAAAGATGTGTGTGAATTCATGGAGAACATCAAAACATTCGGAAGTCAAATACGTTTTCAGAAATGCTTCTGAATATAAAATAGATGACAGAAACATAAAACCCAGTGAATTAAACTGCTCTCCCTTTTTAATCAGTTTTATAGACTATTTTACAGTACTAATCACATTAGGAGACAGGATGGGTTTCCTGTACATATACAAGATTGTGCAAGCTCATTAATTGAGACTTATAGAAAGGTTTTATCAGTTTCAAAAGAGGCAGTACAGCTTTTTAATCCAGGTGAAGCATAAGAAGAATCCAGTAGACAGGAGAGTATTAATTTGACAGGTGAATTCCCCTGGTGCATGGCTGCTACCCACACTGTCTGCCATTATCCAAGTGGAGACGTCCTCTCTCTTGAATTGAACCCTTGCTGAGCTCAGGCCTGTGGGATGCAGCAGCTCCAGGGTCACTCCATAGCTCAACCACAACTTAACACGGAAGCAAACTATATTTTCATTTCTCCAAGTGTTCTCAAGAGTAATAAAGCTATTCCTTGTCCTACTACTTTCTAACCTACATTCTAAAATATATTAAGTAATTTTTAACCTGGCAAAGTTCTCAAGCATTTTGGCATTTAAAGTATCGCAAATACCTCATCACTGTTAATCCACTTACAAAAAACCTTTGGGCTTCAAGATCGTTTCAGATTTACTTCCCTTAAAATTAAAGCAATTGTGTACAAAATAAACTCACTAGAGTTAAATATTTAGAAAGAGAGACAACAGACCTTTTTTTAAAGAAACAAAGCAGGAAGAGACAGGAGAGAAAAATCTAGGAAGCACCAATTGTGGAAGTGAACCCCACTACACACTTCTATCACTTTTATGCAATCCAGTAATAATTCTGAGTGTATTCCTGCTTTCCCTCTTCACACCCAATCACATAGGAGGAAAACAATTTTAAAACACCTAGTTGACCTTACTTGGTCCAAAGTGGAAATTTCCATGGCAAACAATAGGAAAAAGAGTGCCCGGGTTCAGCACACCAGTCAGCTCCAGATTCTTACGGCAAGAACACAGCCCCTGTATTGGGGCTGGGATTGTTCTCTCGCCCATGCACCTCAGGGACACATTTGCAAAGCCCACTTTAAACAAAGGCTTCCAGGACATAGGAAAAGAAAAACCATGCAGCACATTTGTAATCCCTCAGAAAACCTGAGCCTCCTACTACAGCGATTTAACTATCTGTATCAGAAGGCTTTCATAAGCAGGTTTTCATAAAGAAAAAGCAGAAGAAAGCAATTATTGTGGCTGAGATTTTACCCAAAATGGAGAAAGAAAGCAAAATGTTTGACATGTTTAAATATATATACATATAATTTTGTGGTTGGGCGCAGAGGCTCACGCCTGTAATCCCAGCACTTTGAGAAGCCGAGGTAGGCAGATCACTTGAGGCCAGGAGTTCGAGACCAGCCTGGCCAACATGGCGAAACCCTGTCTCTACAAAAAATATAAAAAGTAGCTGGGTGTGGTGGCATACACCTGTAATCTGAGCAACCAGGGAGGCTGAGCCATGAGAATCACTTGAGACTGGGAGACGGTGATTGCAGTGAGCCGAGATCACAGCACTGCACTCCAGACTGGGTGACAGAGCAAGACTGTGTCTCAAAAAAAATTAAAATATAATTTTGTAAGTAAAGACAATCTTCAACTTGTATTTCTATTACTTCTAAAAGCAGAATATTAATACAAAATGCAAACTTGATTTTTCTTTTCCTCAGAGAAAATCCTACAAGATTTCAGGGGAGCTGAGCCAACTCTCTCTCCATTTAATATCCACTTTATAAATTCTATGTAATAACTGGTGGCTACTGAATGTTTCCTGGGCTGATTTTGCACTTTTACACTAATCTTTCATGTAAAATAAATACTGGAAGGCAGTGGAGGAAGAAACATTTGGGGAACAACTATTCCTCTTCTCTGAAAAAAAAAAAAATCAAATCACTCCCCATCTCACGTACCTGTCAAGAAATCAAACAGTGATGGTTAATGCCGAAGTAGTCCTTGCTCCTGACAGGATTTTCAGAGGAAATCTTAGCTGCCCCTGCAACAGCTGTGCTGTGCTCCTCCGCCAGCTACGGAGTCATGAGCACCCGAACCCATTTCAGAGGTGTCACAGATGCCAAATCTCTGGGGGTCTACCCTCAGCCCTGGCTCCAACACAGCACAGCCCTCTCTCCTGCCTCCAGTGTAGCCCTTCACCCCAATCCCACCACCTTCTCTTCCACAGAAAAGAGCCCCGATGCAATGTCCACATCTTCATATTTATTTCCACAGTGTTAACATGGAATAGACTTAGCAACCATTGTAGAGAAAAAAAAATCTCTCATTGGTTTATGAGTTAAATCCTGTAACAATGAATTTCAACCATTCGAAGTCTTCTGCTGCTTAACATTTACTGAATCAAAGGCTGAAGTAAATGGACTCCCATCTAGGTCTCAGAAATCACACAGCTGGCCTCATGATGTATTTACGATGGGATTTAACTTCTAATACAAGGCAAGTTTGACAGTTACAGCCAATGAAGTGCACGACTCTGTACATGGATTTCTTGACCTAACACTCGAAAGGACATTTCATAGTACTAGTTTAATTCTGATCTCTCTCTAGAAGGCAGAAACCACATCCCACACTCCTATGCAATTTATTATTTTGGTATTGTAAAGTAAATGAATAAGAAGGGGTGGAGGCATAAAGAAAATCTAGTTTCTGGCTGGGCACGGTGGCTCACGCTTGCAATCCCAGCACTTTGGGAGGCCAAGGCAGGTGGATCACGAGGTCAGGAGATCGAGGATCATCCTGGCCAACATGGTGAAACCCCGTTTCTACTAAAAATACAAAAATTAGCTGGGCGTGGTGATGCGTGCCTGTCGTCCTAGCTACTCAGGAGGCTGAGGCAGGCAAATCACTTGAATTGGGAGGTGGAGGTTGCAGTGAGCCAAGATCGAGCCATTGCACTCCAGCCTGGGCGACAGGGTGAGATTCTGTCTCAAAAAATAAAATAAAATAAAAACAAAGAAAAAAAATAAAATCTTTAGGCATTCCCAGACACAAAGATCTCAGAGACAGACAGCAGAGAGCCTCTGTATTCATCCGCCCGAGGCTGTTTGTCACAGTTCCCTTAAAAGATGCCTGGAAATGCTCCCAACAACAAGGGACTCAAGTATGGGGCTGAGTTGGTTATAAAAGCAGCTAAATGTGTTCAGGAAACACACAAAGTGAAACCAGACAGTGATGGCCCACGTACAAGACTTGTGCTTGAAGCTTTGGTGTGCCTCCATGGCCAATTTTTCAGGCACCAAAACCCATTCCTGATTAATATTGATATACAATGCAAATCAAACTATGAAAACACAGACTTTTTTTCAGAAGAGGGAAATAAAGGCACAGAAACCTGCCAAAATAGATTATTTTTTTCCGTAAGAATAGTATGGTTGATTAAAATAGTTTATCACTAGTAAAACTTGTATCACTAGAGCAGACAATACAAATTAGTTTTTAAAAAAATGACATTCACTGAATTCTTGGTCTGTGCATTCAATGTGAATAATCATCAAAAATATATTACAATTAAAGGTTTGTAAGGAGCTCTGTCTGGGATTTCTGCAGTATATTATTTCAGAGGAGAAGAACCACCATAAAGTATGAGCTATCCACTGTTCCTTTTTACGTCATGTATGGTAATCAGTCTATCTCCTAATGCAGGCTCACAAACTTCCATGGTGAGATGTCTAAGTGACTTAGTGACTTTCACACTCATTAAAGGCAGCCCTGTCCATCAAACTCCATACCTAGAAAGTTCAATAAACTGTATTACATTTTAATAAATATTTCTGTGTACTTTTTGTTTTTTGCTTTTAAGCTCAGCTTAAATTTTGTCAAGGAAACCATTTCACAAGACAGTATGTCACAGCCTACTATCAGCAATAGTCCTTGTTTATTAGAATCTGCAGATGTCCATATTACATCAAATATAAATATATATTATATTTACATTTCCTTCTTAGCTTTTCAATTTAGGTGAGTGTATTTATAGATAATGCCACTAATGCACCACTATTATAATCCTCAGTGCAACTCATATCTTCTTTCCATTAGATGCACATTAATGTAAGACAGCATCTTAAAAGAGGGGTACTGTTCTTTTTTAAAATAAAAGGAAAGAAAGGGTATCCAAGAATGGAGGTCTAGAAATTTTCTAAGAGATTTTTGTTCTGTTTTTTAATACTTAGAAATACTTGAAAAATGTGGTCCCTTTTTGTAGTATTAGTCTCTACTTGGGGACAAGAAAATAGAATATGCAACTCAGAAAGGAAAGAGCCCAAAGACGAGAGAACCTGTTGTTAGCTCATTAACCAGTTTAGTAAAGATCTGCTTTAAAATGCCTGATGCTGTACAATATTATACAAAAACAATCTTCAGCCTTCAAAGCAGCTGATGCGCCTTCTCAGAGATCTGTTTGTCTGATTAACAGTCTGCTGCCTTGGTGGGCCTTGGTCTTGGTCACTTTCGGTCATCGATGGTTTTAATGAATTCTACTGCTGCTGTGAACTGCATCCACCAATAGGACTCCTCTCCAGACAGACAGCTAGCATAAAAGCTACTGATATACTGCACAGTAGACAGCAAACAGGGTGGATTTGCCTAGAGAAGTGAAAAATAAAAAAGAGTCAATTACTCAGATGTCATAGCTCTGCCAAAATCACGTAAGTGTTCGAATGTTCTTCTATGAAAGACATACCAATCCTTTTGAAAACAACCCCCAAGTTATTTTTTGGAAGTAATCTGTAAACCTTAGTTTCCATGAGTAGCAATAATATGTTGGAAAGGCAACCCAGGTTCTAATCTCAGCTAATCTATCTAGAGGTTTCTATCCTTGCAAGTCCTTAACCTCACTGGTTTCTAAGAAGGCTGAACTAATCTCTGTGGTCTTACTCAACATCCCAGGATTCCAGAATGTTAGATAACAA
The DNA here is from genome assembly GCF_028878055.3 of Symphalangus syndactylus. Lineage (NCBI taxonomy): Eukaryota > Metazoa > Chordata > Mammalia > Primates > Hylobatidae > Symphalangus > Symphalangus syndactylus. Next base: position 19,492,907 of record NC_072425.2, read on the forward strand.
ATAAATGCTGTAAGCAAACTGAGTTATATCTGATAAGTCCACGGAGAATAAGCTGAGAAAGAAAAAACTAAAAAACATGTCATGCCCTCTGTTGCCAGAGGTAACAGACGACATCTCCTGAACTTTTTTACCTTCTTCATGTGGTGAGAAAGGGCACAGGCTGTTAAATGGTTAAGAGGAAGAGCTAGGGCCTTTTCCTTAAAACTAGCTTAAACTGGCTCTACACAGGAACTAGATTTATCACCTGTGGAAGCCAGAAGAGCGATGGCCAACAGGAGGAGCTGTGACGGCCAACCCCATGGGTTTCTCCCTCCAAGCTAAGAGTTCAGGTTGTAGAAATATCACAACGCTAAGAAATAGTAAGATATATGTCACACACATTTTAGACAGCAACAGCTGGGCTGAGCTGACTGCAAAACACAAGTGATACGATCACTTAGTGGCTGTGTGCACCCAAACTACATGGTCACCCTCAAAATGTTCAAAATAAACGATTTAAATGATGAAACTTTAATTTTAAAGTCAACAAGAACTAGAGATGTCAGTACTTTTATACTACAATTACAAAATAAGAAGCTAAAAGAGGAAGGAGATTGGTAATTTGGGTAGCCTATATGACAAGTACTACAAGGAATTCCATATTAAAGAAGATGGTAAAAGTACAATAAAAAGAACTTGCCCTCATCCATTCATTCAATAATTATATACTGAGCCCCAACCAAGAACTTCAGGCACTGCTTTTTTTTTTTTGAGATGGAGTCTCACTCTGTTGCCCAGGCTGGAGTGCAGCAGTGTGATCTCGGCTCACTACAAGCTCTGCCACCCAGGTTCAAGTGATTCTCCTGCCTCAACCTCCTGAGTAGCTGCGATTACAGGAGCCTGTAATTTTTGTATTTTTAGTAGAGATGGGGTTTCACCATCTTGGCCAAGCTGGTCTTGAATTCCTGACCTCGTGATCCACCCTCCTCGGCCTCCCAAAGTGCTGGGATTACAAGCATATGCCACCGCACCTGACCTAGGCACTGCTTTTTAGCTGAAAATGTTCATCTAGGAATCTAGTCCTCTCATCCTTTCTTTTGAAAACCCTAAGGTAAGAACAAATCTTGGCTGGGCGTGGTGGCTCATGTCTATAATCCCAACACTTCAGGAGGCTGAGGCGGGCGAGTCACTTGAGGCCAGCTGGAGACCACGAGACCAGCTTGGCCAACATGGCGAAACCCTGTCTCTAGTAAAAACGAAAAAAAATTCGCTGGGCATGGTGACGCACGCCTGTAATCCCAGCTATTTGGGTGGCAGGGGCACTAGAATTGCTTGAACCCAGGAGATGGAGGTTGCAGTGGGCTGAGATCACACTACGGCACTCCAGCCTGGGCGACAGAGTGAGATTCTGTCTCAAAAGAACAAATCTTGACATTAGGCACTTTCTTTCTGAGTAACCTAGAGCTTGTGACTTGGAAAAGAACCAAGACATATATGGTTGTGTGAAGCCCTGTGCCACCTGCTCAGAATGCCACATAACTCCTTAACTGATAATAGTAAGGGGCCCACCTTTATCAATACAAACACCAACACAGGAACAAAGTCATCCGCTCCAGGGACAGAGTCCTCATTGGCCAGGCTCAGGAGGTTCATAATCGTAGAGCACATTCTCAGGATGCACTGCACTTTGTCCCGGGGGGTTTTATAAGCACTTATTGTCCTGATTTCTGATTGTGCAGATGGCCATGGTGCTTCTCGAAGATAAACCTAAGTGAAACCATAGACAATATACAGATTCTGAATCCAGTGGCAACCCTGCGCAGTGACTACCGCAACCTCTGTGTCAGGAGGCAGAGGATAACGTGGTTGCTTTTTCCTCTCTTTGGTAAAATCACATTGCAGGCCCCTTTCCCCTTCACTGAAGATTGAAGCATAACTTTAAAAATTTTTTTTTTTTTGAGACGGAGTCTCGCTCTGTTGCCCAGGCTGGAGTGCAGTGGCGCAATCTTGGCTCACTGCAAGCTCCGCCTCCCAGGTTCACGCCATTCTCCTGCCTCAGCCTCTCCAAGTAGCTGGGACTACAGGCGCCCGCCACCACACCCAGCTAATTTTTTTTTCGTATTTTTAGTAGAGACGGGGTTTCACCGTGGTCTCGATCTCCTGACCTCGTGATCCACCCACCTCGGCCTCCCAAAGTGCTGGGATTACAAGCATGAGCCACCGCGCCCGGCCAACTTTAAAACTTTTAAATAAGTTGCTTTGCATTTTAAAATAGAACAAACCAGATATCCATTAATAGAAAAAGGGCATTAAACAGCACAGAAGCTAGAATTCACAAAATTTCAAACCATTCTCTTTCTTAAATAGCTAGAATGGAACTTCTCTACATTTAGTAGCTGATTCCAGAAGTACAAACTACTAAAAGAGGACTTTTCCTTAAAACTAGCTTAAACTGGCTCTACACAGGAACTAGATTTATCACATGTGATAAAAGAGGTTAATTTAAAAATATGTACCATTGTTGCAGTAATTCCAGAAATAACAGATTCAAAAAAAACAATTTAAAATTTTATGCTAATTCATGTCTCATTAGTGGGGGTTGTAACAAAAGCAACCAGAAAGCTCAAATACCTGAAATTTTCATGTTTTCTTATTTTCTAAGAGATGTAGGACAGGTAAAAATGCTAATATCAATGACTAAAAGGTTATCTGAGATCACATGCAGACTCAATGACCTCTCCCGAGACAGCATATCTGACTCTTTGGAGTGCCATTAGCCTCCCGTTTCTTCAAAACATCTCTGTAGAAACCTGACTATAAAAGCACTGATGGAGAGGTACTGCCCCTGAGAGCAGGGCTGGCTTGAGAAGTGGCTTCAAGGAAGGGCTCCTCACAACTGGCTTTCTATTATTTCATACCAGGGAATTTTAATCCCTGAAAGCATCTTCAGGAACTTTGCAGTTAGACTGAATTACATAGAGTGAAAATGATGTTTTATATTTTATTGTATTTCAGTTCCTTGAAAATGTGGTAACATTATATGGTATAATAACACGCAGCATTTAGTTAACATTACCCATGCTATATAAACCTGTATTACCTCTGGTATCTGAAGAGCTCTGTGATTTGCAGTCACTACTTTAGACAATCTCTGGATATGTTCATGAAGAACTCTGAAAACCCCCCAAAATACACATGTAAATATTCATTTCAGAAAATACGGTAAACAAACAGTCATCATTGATTTTTACAAAACACGTGGAACATGTTGACTAGATATGGATTACAGTTAGATATGGATTACAGTTAGAGTTGAGCCTCTTAGATAAGTATTCTTTCCAATCTGCTCAGAAATGCTGAGTGAGCCAAGGGGATGCAGGGAGGGGAGGGAGTCTTTCCTCTCTGGACCAGACAGCACTGCAAGGGAGAAAGGACAGGAGCCCTTAGTAGGAGCTGCTTGGACGCATTATTTTGTAAAGCAGAGGAAAAGAAGGAGGCGGGGAGGGGGGGAGTGAGAGGAAGTAGAAGGATCAAAAGCCAGAAACCAAAGATATTAATTACATGGAGAAGGGCCTCCACCATTCACCCAACCTTTCACTTTGTAGATGAAGAGAAGTAGGCTTAAAAAGGGAAAAGGCTTGCCTAAACTACACAGGTGTCAGTAGCAGGGGCTGAACCCAGCTTCCTGGCTGCTTGTGTTCCTTCCAATTCCTCTGTTGGCTTTCCACCCTCTATAAACCCCGCAGAAATGCCATGGAGGGTGGGGAAAAATAATCTCCTTCAAAGTTGCTGTTTGTAGTCAATATGGTTTGAATGTCCCCATTCCTTATCCTATGCCTAAAGGCAAAAACGTGCTCTGGAGAGAAAATAGGCCCCATCTGGCATATTAAGCATAGAAGTCTGGGGTGGGTCAAACACTGTGAGACCATAAACAAATGAGGAAGGCAGAATGGAAGGATCCTAACCCATTTCACAGGAAAGTGAATTCTCTCAAATATCTATGCAACATCTGAAAATCTCCATGAAAAATATTTCATACAAACATAACCCACACCCCGAGGATCCTATTACACGGACCCCTGGGAGTCAGGCGCAGTAAGCCACTGTCACTGTTAAGAAGCATGGTAACAACTTTAACATGGTTGAGGTCAGAAACAGGGTTATGAGGCAGTGCTCAAGAAAATACAGAAGGCCGGGCAGGGTGGCTCATGCCTGTAACCCCAGCACTTCAGGAGGCCAAGATGGGCAGATCACTTGAGGTCAGGAGTTCGAGGCCAGCCTGGGCAACATGGTGAAAACCCATCTCTACTAAAAATACAAAAATTAGCTGGGCACAGTGCCATGTGCCTGTAATCCCAGCTACTCAGGAGGCTGAGGCAGGAGAACTGCTTGAACTTGGGAGGCAGAGGTTGCAGTGAGCCGAGATCGCCCCATTGCACTCCATCCAGCCTGGGTGACAGAGCGAGGCTATCTCAAAAAAAGGATAAAATACAGAGGAGGAAAAATAAAACTGCAAAATCTTCCCTAGTCTCTTTACCCAAAAATAATCACTATTACTATTCCAGGTTAATTTTTTCCAAGATTAATTTTTTTCTTTGTTTTTTTTTAAGACAGAGCTTCGCTCTGTTGGCCAGGTTGGAGTGCAGTGGCGTGATCTCGGCTCTCTGCAACTTCTGCCTCCTGGGTTCAAGCAATCCTCCTGCTTCAGCCTCCCGAGTAGCTGGCATGACAGATGTGAGCCACCATACCTGGCTAATTTTTGTATTTTTAGTAGACACGGTTTCACCATGTTGGCCAGGCTGGTCTCCAACTCCTGACCCTCAGGTGATCCACCTACCTCGGCCTCCCAAAGTGATGGGATTACAGGCATATGCCACTGCGCCCAGCCAGGATTAATATTTTTAAACAGCTTTATTGAGATATAACTCATAAGCCATATAATTCCAGGCATTTTCTGGTATTCAAATACTTAACTGTTCATTCTCTCTCTCTCTCTTTTTTTTTTTTTAGACAGAGTCTCACTCTGTTGCCTAGGCTGGAGTGCAGTGGCGCAATCTCAGCTCACTGCAACCTCTGCCTCTTGTGTTCAAGTGATCCTCCCTATTCAGCCTCCTGAGCAGCTGGGACTATAGACGCATGCCACCACACCCAGCTAATTTTTGTATTTTTAGTAGAGATGGGCTTTCATCATGTTGGCCAGGCTGGTCTCGAACTCCTGACCTCAGGTGATCCACCTGCCTTGGCCTCCCAAAGTGCTGCAATTACAAGTGTGAGCCATGACGCCCGACCAACTGTTCATTCTTAATAAATATATAATGAGCATATATTAGAAGCCAACCACTGTGCCTGGTGCTGTTAGAATAGTTAATAAAAGCATTATTTCCTGGTCTCGCAGAGGGAATAAGCCAGTGTGGAGAGGACATTCATCAAACGATCACACAAACCAGTGATTAAGAACAGGGGAGAGGCCAGGCATGGTGGCTCATGCCCTGTTATCCCAGCTCTTATCCCAGCACTTTGGGAGGCTGAAGCAGAAGGATCGCTTGAGTCTAGCAGTTTGAGACCAACCTGGGCAACACAGCAAGACCTCGTCTCTACAAAAAATAAACAAGGCTGGGCGCAGTGGCTCATGCCTGTAATCTCAGCACTTTGGGAGGCCAAGACGAGCGGATCATCTGAGGTCAGAAGTTCGACACCAGCCTGGCCAACATGGTGAAACCCCATCTCTACTAAAAATACAAAAAAAATTAGCGGGGCATGGTGGCACATGCCTGTAGTCTCAGCTGCTTGGGAGGCTGAGGCAGGAGAATCGCTTAAGCCCAGGAGGCAGAGGCTGCAGTGAGCTGAGATCACGCCACTGTACTCCAGCCTAGGCAACAGAGTGACACTCCGTCTAAATAAATAAATAAAAACAAAATCAGCCAGGTGTCATGGTGTGTACCTATAGTACCAGCGATTTGGGAGGCCAAGGTAGGAGGATCACTTGTCACATGAGCCTGGGAGGTTGAGGCTTCAGTGAGCTGTGATCATGCCACTGCACTCCAGCCTGGGTGACAGGGCAAGACCCTGTCTCAAGAGAAAAGAAAAAGAAAAAAAGAACGGGAGAATTTTGCCCCCGACAAAGGGACATTTGGGAATGTCTGAAGACATTTGGTTGTCACAATTGGGGGGGTATTACTGGCATCTTGTGTGTAGAGGCCAGGGATGCTCCTAAAGATCCTATAATGCACAGACAGCCCCCCACATCATCAACGATCTGGCCCCAAATGTTAGTAGGGCTGGGTTCAGAAACCATTACTCAAACAGATGTCAAATGGCAACTGTGGCAAGTGCTAAAGAAAGGCACCGAGGCCTGAGAGAGCCCTAACAGGATGTAACCTAGTCAGGAGAGGCTTCATCAGGGAAACCATACTTAAGTCAGGACCCGAAGCATAAATAAGACTTAATCACAAGAAGGAAGGGAAGATTAGTTAAGGCAGAGGAAACAGCAGTGCTTTCCAAAGAGGCTATACCAATTTCTACTCCTTCCAGCTTGACTGCCCACATCCCTGAAAACTGGGTATTATCATTCTTTGTGATCATGTAACTCTGACAGGTGAAAAATGGTAACCAATGCATTTCCTTTTACAATCAGATACTAAGTTACACATATAGCTTGCCTAAAATATGGGCTACCTGGTAGATCCCTATGTAGTTCCACATAGGCACTCAACATAGAAGTACTCACTGGTCTCGAAGTATGTCCCCATCCTGATTAGGGTAGAAGGCGAGCTTGAAAATCCGGTTCATCACGCTTCGCTCAATGGCCAGCTGTGCATCTTGAAGCTGTTCTTCACTCGCATTTTGCCATATGACATCCTGGGCCATTGCACCGTAAAGAAACTGCAGAAAATCTTCTACCTGAGCAGTTTTATCATCAGCTGCGGTGAGTTTCTGAAAGTCTCCAAAGCAAAATAATAATTTTTAAATAGTTTAATAAAAACTATCTAAATAATTTTAAAAAGGAAATCATAGAAATAATTTTAATTACTAGCTATGCGGACACCATGATCTTAAAGCCAAAAGTGTTTCAGTGTAGTTTATTTTAGGACAATATGTAGCCATATAATTAAATCAGGAGAAAAAGTAAGAAATATGTGAAAGTTTAAGTGCAAGGAATTTGTTATAAAAATATGTTTCTAGGCCAGGCACAGTGGCTCACGCCTGTAATCCCAGCACCTTGGGAAGCCGAGGTGGGCGGATCACGAGGTCAGGAGATTGAGACCATTCTGGCCAACATGGTGAAACCCCATCTCTACTAAAAATATGAAAATTAGCTGGGCGTGGTGGTGCGTGCCTGTAATCCCAGCTACTCGGGAGGCTGAGGCAGGAGAATCCCTTGAACCAGGGAGTCAGAGGTTGCAGTGAGCCGAGATTGCACCACTGCACTCCAGCCTGGCGACAGAGCAAGACTCCGTCTCAAAAGTTTCTAAAAAAAAAAAAAAAAGTTTGGTTTTTAAAAAAAAAAAAATGAGAAAATTTGTAAAGACCCAAAAATTTACCAATGTCCCCAATTTAAAAAGTAAGCTACAGATATTCAATCCAGGAGAAAAATGCAATTTATTGGTTTGACATCAAAGTTTAATTTATTAAGATTCCATAAAATAATTGGGTATTTAAGGCATGCAGATACTTGAACAAACTAGCAAAACAAAACAGTATTTCTAAATCTTCCCAACAATATTACAGGTGAAGAGATGCTTAAACTAAAGGTATTGAGTTACCTTGAATGAATTCCCTGATCTTCTTTTCTTTGCTCTCAAGCAGTAATCTCACACAGACAGTGGTAAAGTATCGATTGGCCACTTCTTTGTCCCGCAAAACCCTTTGCAATAGCCTTTCCAGGTGAGCCTGTGTGGTCTGTAGTCCTTGTCGACAACGAGTGAGATAAGCAATATATGGGGCTCTTTTTCTAAAAGGAAAAATACTTTGCATGACATCAGATATATTCAGTGCATACTCTCTTTGAAGAATAAGGGTCCTAACTTTTCTTTAGGAAAATTACTGCACAGACAGGTTTTACAAAGTAGCATGTCTGTGCTCTCTTCAGTAGCACATATACAAAGTAGCATGTCAGGCTGCAGACATGGTAGAGACTGATCATGGTGCCAGCTGAAGAACACACCCATTGTGCATTTTGTTTGGGAGGATCTATTGGGCTGAAGACTTAGTTACCTAATTCACTAAATGTTACTAAGCCCCTCTGCATACTTGGTGTATTTTATACTGGAGCTATAGGACCTCATACTTAATAGGAAATTGACAGTTACAGATGACTAACAATAACAACAAATACAGGTTGTAAGTCACTAGGTCACAAACATCCCCCACCAATTACTTGCTTATAGTCTAAACGTCACATTCACTAGAGTGCCCATTCCCTAAGCCTTGAAGCCTCCTCACTACCTAAGCATCTCAGTTACATTTTTCTCCATAATCATGAGCAGGAGACTGGCAGCAGAAAAAGCACAGCAATTCCTAAGGCTACTTACTTCTGCTTCTCTGGTCCAGGAAAGTAGGCTTTCCTATCACCATTAAAAAAAGAAATATGATATTCTAGTTGTCCTGGCCTCACAATTTAGGCATACCTCTTTACCTGCTTTTGTGCAAAGCTGAAGTAAACTGCACTCTTCTATTTGGAACTGCTCATTTATAACTACATTTCCAGACTAAATATCCAAATATGTTGCTTAGAAATTGATATGATTTGGCTGTGTTCCCCATCCAAATCTCATCTTGAATTCCCACGTGTTGTGGGAGGGACCCGGTGGGAGGGAATTGAATCATGGAGGCAGGTCTTTCCTGTGCTGTTCTCGTGATAGTAAGTCTCAAGAGATCTGATTGTTTTAAAAAGCGGAATTTCCCTGTACAAGCTCTCTTCTCGTCTGCTGCCATGTGAAATGTGCCTTTCACCTTCCACCATAATTTTGAGGCCTCCCCAGCCACATGGAACTGTTAAGTTCAATTAAACCTCTTTCTTTTGTTAAATTGTCCAGTCTCAGGTATGTCTTTATCAGCAGCATGATAACAGACAAATACAGTAAATTGGTACTGAGAGTGGGGTACCGCTAAAAAGACACCCGAAAATGTGAAAGCAGCTTTGGAACTGGGTAACAGGCAGAGATTGGAATAGTTTGGAGGGCTCAGAAGAAGACAGGAAAATGTGGGAAAGTTTGGAATTTCCTAGAGATTTGTTGAATGGCTTTGACGAAAATGCTGACAGTGATATGAATGATAAGGTCCAGGCTGAGGTGGAGATGAGGAACTTGTTGGGAACTGGTGCAAAGGTGACTCTTGTTATGTTTTAGCAAAGACACTGGTGGCATTTTGCCCTTGCCCTAGAGATTTGTGGAACTTTGAACTTGAGAGAGATGATTTAGAGTATCTGGCAGAATAAATTTCTAAGCAGCAAAGCATTCAAGAGGTGACTTGGGTGCTATTAAAGGTATTTTTTTTTTTTTTTCTTGAGACAGAGTTTCACTCTTGTTGCCCAGCCTGGAGTGCAGTGGCGTGATCTCAGCTCACTGTAACCTCTGCTTCCAGGTTCAAGCGATTCTCCTGTCTCAGCCTCCCAAGTAGCTAGGATTACAGGCACCCACCACCACATCCAGCTAATTTTTTGTATTTTTAGTAGAGACAGGGTTTCACCATGTTGGCCAGGCTGGTGTCGAACTCCTGACCTTGGGTGATCCACCTGCCTTGGCCTCCCAAAGTGCTAGGATTACAGGCATGAGCTACCGTGCCTGGCCAGCATACAGTTTTATAAGGGAAGCAGAGCATAAGCGTTCAGAAACTTTGCAGCCTGACGATGCAATAGAAAACAAAATCCCATTTTCTGAGAAGAAATTCAAGCTGGCTATAGAAATTTGCATAAGTAATGAGGAGCTGAATATTAATCCCCAAGACAATGGGGAAAATGTCTCCAGGGCACGTCAGAGGTCTTCATGGCAGCCCCTCTCATCACAGGCCCAGAGGCCTAGGAGGAAAAATGGTTTCATGGGCCAGGCCCAGGGTCCCCATGCTGTGTGCAGCCTAGGGACTTGGTACCCTGCCTTTCAGCTGCTCCAGCCATGGCTGAAATGGGCCAACACAGAGCTCAGGCTGTGGCTTCAGAGAGTGCAAGCCCCAAGCCTTGGCAGCTTCCATGTGGTGTTGAGCCTGTGGGTGCACAGAAGTCAAGAATGGGGTTTGGGAACCTCCACCTAGATTTCAAAAGATGTATGGAAATGCCTGGATGCCCAGGCAGATGTTTGCTGCAGGGGCAGGGTCCTCATGGGGAACCTCTGCAAGGGCAGTACGGAAAGGAAATATGGGGTCGGAGCCTCCACAAAGAGTCCCTACTGGCGCACTGCCTAGTAGAGCTGTGAGAAGAGGGCCACTGTCTTCCAGACTTCAGAATGGCAGATCCACTGGCAGCTTGCACCGTGCACCTAGAAAAGCCAGCAACTCCACCCTAGCCCATGAAAGCAGCCGGGAAAGTGGCTATACCCTGCAAAGCCACAGGAGTGGAGCTGCCCAAGACCATGGGAACCCTGGCTGGGTGTGGTGGCTCACGCCTGTAATCCCAGCACTTTGGGAGGCTGAGTTACGTGGATCACTTGAGGTCAGGAGTTCAAGACCAGCCTGGCTAATATGGTGACACCCCATCTCTACCAAAAAATACAAAATTAGCCAGGCGTGGTGGTGCATGCCTGTAATCCCAGCTACCTGGGAGGCTGAAGCAGGGGAATTGCTTGAACCCAGGAGGCAGAGGTTGCAGTGAGCCAAGATCGCACCATTGCACTCCAGCCTGGGCAACAAGAGCGAAATTCCATCTTGGGAAAAAAAAAAAAAAAAAAAGAAACACCATGGGAACCCACCTCTTGCATCAGCGTGACCTGGATGTGAGACATGGAGTCAAAGGAGTTCATTTTGAAGCTTTAAGATTTGACAGCCCTGCTGGATTTCAGACTTGGATGGGGCCTGCAGCTCCTTTGTTTCTGCCAATTTTTCTCATTTGGAATGGCTGTATTTACCCAATGCCTGCACCTCCATTGTATCCAGGAAGTAACTAACTTGATTTTGATTTTACAGGTTCATAGGTGGAAAGGACTTGCCTTGTCTCAGATGAGACTTTTGACTGTGGACTTCTGAGTTAATGCTAAAATGAGTTAAGACTTTGGGAAACTGTTGGGAAGGCATGATTGGTTTTGAAATGTGAGGACATGAGTTGGGAGAAGCAAGGGGCAGAAAGATATGGTTTGGCTGTGTCCCCACCCAAATCTCATCTTGAATTCCCATGTGTTGTGGGAGGGACCCAGTGGGAGGCAATTGAATCAATGGGGACAGGTCTTTCTTGTGCTGTTCTCGTGATAGTGAATAAGTCTCACAAGATCTGATGGTTTTAAAAAGGGGGGGTTTCCCTGCACAAGCTCTCTTCTCTTGTCTGCTGCCATGTGAGATGTGCCTTTCACCTTCCGCCATGATTGTGAGGCCTCCCAGCTACATGGAACTGTAAGTCCAATAAACCTCTTTCTTTGGTAAATTGCCTAGTCTCGGGTATGTCTTTATCAGCAGCGTGAGAACAGACTAACACAGAAATCTACATCCAAGAAAATATAGCCAAGCACTTTGTAGGAAGCCTAGATTCATTTCTGAAATAAGGATAAAAAAGAAAACACTTGCAGCTAACAACTAGGTTTAAAAGCTGAACAGGTGGGGTATATTACCTGTAGTCCTCAGCAATCGAAGCCAGCAGTTTCCTACAAGTCCTATTATCAAAACGGCACACACAACGCATTGTTTCTTGAAGTTGAGCCATTAGATTCTTATCTTGTAAATTAATTGCTTCGGCTATTTGAACTTTTAAGAAGCATACAATTTCATTGTCTAAATAAAAGATACAAGAATTCTGTTATTATTAAGAATTTCCATGTGCTTAATTAAGCTAACTCTCAGCATTTGGGATGTCAATTCTGCTTTGTCATGTATCATTAGAACTAAGCTGTATTGCCACTCCCAATTAGAAAATACTTTAATAAACCATCAGTAATCAAAGTGCCCTTAAGTGACACTAATATAAACATATTAAGTTGAACCATATGGAATTGTTGAACAGCTTCAACAGCTGAATACTGGCAATTTCATATGGTGCAACCCATAAACATAGGAAAAATTAAACGATCCTGCAGCAATTTACCTTCTGGGTCTGTGTGGTCTGGTAAACCATTCCTTGTTGAATGGGTTAGCACAGGGAAGGCAACAGAGTCCGCAGAGCAAAGAGCAAGCCTCAGTTTCTTTTTCGCATCTCTGAAAAATGAGTAGAAAATACATTAATTTCTTTATCCAGATATGGTCACATTTTACAAATATTTACTATATAAATTAATGTTACCTTAGGACTCAAATGTTTCAAACATTTTAAAGAAGATGATTCTTAACTGACACTCCACTTAAAAGAACAGGCTTTCTAACTACCCAAGGAGCCAGGTGTGCTCAGGGCAAGGACCATTCTTTAAAGCACCAGAATCAAACAACAAATCCTTTCTGACCTTTTTTCATACACTGAGTTCTATGACGGGTGCTATAAGAATCGGAAAAGCATATTATGGCAGAGTGGGAGGGACCATGGAAGTCAGAAGCCCCCAACAACCAGATTTGGAATGCCCCCAACACCCAGATTTGGAATGCCTCTTTAGAAACGCTGATGATGCCACAAAATAAGCTCACTACCTGACAAGAAACCGTTTCTTCCTTTTTTTTTTTCCTTTTTCTTTTTTATAGAGATGGGATTTCACTATGTTGCCCAAGCTGGTCTCCAACTCCTGGGCTCCAGCGATCCACCTGTCTCGGCCTCCTAAATTGCTGGGATTACAGGCGTGAGCCACCACACCCAGCGAGTTTTTTAAATCCTTGAATTAACACCTTTGATACATAACATCTACAACTGAAACAAAGTCTTCTTAGTAAACAGCATTTCATTTTTCTCTCCCTGCTTTATACATTTATTGACTCAACACATCACTTGACTTGACGTGACTGCAATGGTGCTGAAAAGTCCAAACCCTAAAGTCCCAAATCCTATAAAAGAAATACCTGTAAGAGAAAGCTGAATCCTGCGGGTGGGCTGCTTGGCTCGCAGAGTCTGGGAGATCATCAGCCGAGATGTTCTGCAGTGCTTCGTCACGGGGAGAATCATGTGCACTTTCACCATCACCCATAACCTCTAAACAAAACCCACCCCCAAGAAATGGATAACCAGGTTCATTTGGAATATTATGGCACTAGTAGGTATTCAGAGCAACTCAAGAATAAATTACCATTGACTAACAATAAGAGTTCTCTGGAAAAAAAAGAAAGAAAAAACAAACTTCAAATACTTAACCGAATTATCAATAGCAACAATTATGTATCAAGAGACTAGTTGCTGAGAAGAGAGTGGTTTTACTTCTTATCCCAATACTAATGCAAAATAATGAACTAATGCAAAATACTGAAAGTCCACATTAACTTAATAAAGTTAACATCTTAGAATCACTGAACCAGAGAACTAAAAGAGGCTTCAAAAATCATTTTATACCCTCATTTTATAGACATGGACTCCTGCCCAGTCAGAAAATGGCTTGCTCTAAATTCCTTGGTTGGCCAATGGCCAAGGTTGACTATGGGTTCAGGTCTCCTGATTCTCTCTACAGGAGGTCTTCCTGCTACACCCAAGAGTGAGTCAGGGGACCAAATCACACATGCAACAAGGTCAGATCTGTGGTTTCCAAAGTTGGTTTTATGTCTTAATCAAGAATATATAATACACAGCTGGGTGCGGTGCCTCACACCTGTAATCCCAGCACTTTGGGAGGCTTTGGTGGGTGGATCACATGGGTTCAGGAGTTCAAGACCAGCCTGACAAACATGGTGAAACCCTGTCTCTATGAAAAATACAAAAATCAGCCACGTGTGGTGGCACACACCTGTGGTCCCAGCTACTTGGGAGGTCGAGGCAGGAGAGTTGCTTAAACCTGGGAGGTGGAGGTTGCAGTGAGCCAAGATTGCGCCACTGTACTCCAACCTGGACAACAAAGTAAGACTCTGTCTCGAAAAAAAATACACACACACAAAAGAACATATAATACAATACATACATGTATACAATCAAAAAGAATAAAAAGTCTGGCCAGGCATGAGGCAGGAAGATCGCTTGAGCTCAGGATTTCAAGACCAGCCTGGGCAACATAGCGAGATCTCATCTCTATAAAAAAAAAAAAAAATATATATATATATATATATATAAAATAAATATATTGTGTTCATATATGAAAATATCCTTATTCTTCAGAAATAATTTCAAATGCTTCAGGAAAAAATATAGGGAGAGACCAGCCTGGGCAACATGGCGAAGCCCCGTCTCTACAAAAATATACAAGTTAGCTGGGCACAGTGGAACGTGCCTGTGGTCCCAGCTACTCAGGAAGCTGAGATGGGAGGATCACCTTAGCCTGGGAAGGTTGAGGCTGCAGCAGTAAACCATGATTGTGCCACTGCACTCCAGCCTGGGTGACATAATGAGACTGTCTCACAAAAAAACAAAAACAAAAACAAAACATATACATACACACACACACACACACTCTATATACATGGGGGAATGTGGCAAAATGTCAAGAATTGGTTAAGTCTAGATAGAGGGTAGATGAACCTTCATTGTATTATTCTTTCAATTCTTCTGCTATTTGGAAACTATTCAAAATAAAAAAATACAGGAAGTTCTCCTTTGCACCCACTCTCCCTCTGAGGCTTCCTAGGAGTCTTCCTCAGAGCCAACTCATGTTACCAGTTTGTTGGGAGATTCTTCCAGGAGATACTCTACGTGCATATAAGCATAAACACATATTTATGCAGTATACTATTTATGCTTTTTTTTTTTTTTTTGAGACAGGGTCTTGCTCTGTTGCCCAGACTGGAGTGCAGTGGCGTCATCTCAGCTCACCGCAACCTCCGCCTCCTGGAGTCAAGCGATTCTTATGCCTCAGCCATCTAAGGATTACAGGCATCTGCCACCACATGCAGCAAATTTTTTGTATTTTTGGTAGAGACGGGGTTTTGCCATGTTGGCCACGCTGGTCTCCAACTCCTGGCCTCAAACTCCTGGCCTCAAGTGATCTGCCCACCTCGGGCCCCCAAAGTGCTGGGATTACAGGTGTGAGCCACCGTGCTCAGCCCCTATTTATGCTTTTATACACTTTTTGTCTTCATTTATCTTGGGGACTATATCTCATTTTTCTGAAAGCTATTCGGTATTCTATTTTGAGGAAAACAGAATCCTTTAAAATAAGTACCAGGTGACAATGGATAATTGGTCCCAGTAGTCTGCTTCCCAGTAGCTATATTGAGAGTGCATAACTGGATAAAATTACAAAGCTGTAGACATTGAAAAAGAACCTCCTCCCATTAAAATATGCCCCAACTCCGGGCCAGTCACTCCAGATGCAAAGGAGGACAACTCTAAGGCATTTGAATATTCAGGGGTACCCAGGGCTAGTGGGAGAATCCAGAGAAGGACATCAATTTAAACATTTGTTTAGGCAGTCTGTAATTTTGGGGTAGTAAACTGATTCCCTTAGCTATTCTTTCTTTTAAAGGCCACTTAAATTCAGATTACCTTTATCACTATGATATAAGTTTACTACTCAAATCTCTGTCATGATTATCACCTGTACTTTCATAGTTTGCCATTGCTCCATCACCGGGGCTGGTCCGTTTAATGGCATTCCTGTATTTGTCCAGAATATCCTCAGCCACCTGAGCTTGTGCACTGAGTCTAGGGCTGGGATCATCTGCAAGGGAAAGGAGAGTGAGAGAATTAGCCCCTTTGGTTTGTACCAACTCTGATGTTAGTATGATACCAGTAGCATAATCCCAAAGGCGGATTAGGAGGTAAGACTTAAAAAGAGCACATATCTCAATGTTAAGAGGCACCATGCAGTTGGCTACTCATCCCATTTCTAGGTCTGAGAGCCTTGCCAAAGCAGGAAATTGGGAAGAGTAGCTCCACCTTCTCATCATCACCAGAATGACAGTGTCAAAGTTCAGGGCAGACTGGATGACGGATTTCTAAAGTGTTTGCACTCAAATCACTGTTATCAGCAATTCATGCTAACAGAACTTCCAACAGTGCATTTTTACATGCAGACTTCATTTATTCAGACATCTCTATGCTGAAGGAGGAAAAAAAAACTATTCAAATTTAGACTTAAACCTCTTTAAATAATAACAAATGTCCTTTTCCATTCTTCCTTTATGAATCTCTCTTCACACATTTGAAAACTAACAATATTCATATTCTATCTCACTAGATCTCACCATGACAGTGCTCCTGCTGGAATAGAGCACTTTTGTGCATGCAATGATGTCAGAGGCACTCCTAGAGAATCTAGACATTCTTGGGGAGTGCTGGAATTGTACCTGGGATGCACAGAGAAAAAACTTACCACAATCACAAATGCAGCACTGTTTACTGACAGGACCATTACTCTGTCAAAATCAGCACATCAAAAATATTATCCTGGAATCTAACATAGTGGAATCTAATCTTTAACAACTGGGTTGTTAAAGCAAGGGATTGCTATAGATCTACAGGACAAAGTTCCATAGTGAAACACAAACTCCTGGGTTAGACCTAGGCCAGGCAGGTGACCATAAATGTTCACATTCTGGTAGAATCCCATTTTCTAAAAATTATAAAAACACATCAAAATCACTAGATTTTATATATATATACATACGCACACATATATATGTGTATATATACATATTTTGTGTGTGTGTCTTCATGTGTGTGTTCTCAGCAGCTAATAGCAGCTAACATTTATTGAGCACTTACCACATGCCAGGAACTGTGCTAAGCACCTTATAGAGATTATCTCAATTACTGATCAAACAACCTTATAGAGAAATGTTGTTATCATCCTCATTTTACAGAAGACGAAATCAAGACATAGACAGGTTAAGTAGCATGCTCACAGGCTCTTTTGTTTTCATGAAACAAATATATGGTCTTCATGTCTCCGTGAAATTGTAGTAAACTGCAGTTGACCCTTGAACAACATGGGTTTGAACTGCACAGGTCCATTTATACACAGTTTTTTGCAATCAAATGTAGATTGAAGATACTGCATTAGGCTGGGCACAGTGGCTCACACCTGTAATCCTAGCACTTTGGAGGCCAATGCGGGCAGATCACCCACGGTCAGGAGTTCGAGACCAGCCTGGCCAACATGGCGAAACCCCAACTCTAATAAAAATACAAAAATTAGCTGGACATGGTGGCGCATGCCTATAATCCCAGCTGCTCGGGAGGCTGAGGCAGGAGAATTGCTTGAACCCAGGAGATAGGGATTGCTGTGAGCCAAGATCACGCCACTGCACTCCATCCTGGGCAGCAGGGCAAGACACTGTCTCAAAAAAAAAAAAAAAAAAGAGAGAGAAAAGAAAAAGAAAATACTATATTTCACAGAGAGCTGTGAAAGAAGCATATAGGGAAGGCCAACTTTTCACATACACAGTTTCCACAGGGCCAACTGCAGGACTCCAGAATGCACGGATTAGGGTATGAGGTGGGGGTCAAGAGTCCTGGAACCAATTCCCTGAGTATGCTGAAGGACAATTGTATATAGAGAGGATTTCCAAAGTAATTTAGTATTTTTGCTGTAACGGTATTTGAAATTCATAAGAGATTCTTAATAAAATCTGATCTGTCTCCAAATGTAAACTGATAAAGCATTTATCATCACAGAATCTTGTTTTGAAGGGGAAGTACGTTTTGGCTACTGCCTTTTTTTTTTTTTAATAGAAACAAGGTCTTGCTCTGTCACCCAGGCTGGAGTGCAGTGGCACATAGCTTAATGTAACCTCAAACTCCTGGCCTCCAGCAATCCTCTCACTTTGGCCTCCCAAAAAGAGCTGGGATAACAGGCATGCCCCACCTCACCCAGTTGGTTATTACTTTTCAGTGCTGTTGAGAGGTCTGAAAAAGAGACAATACAATACATTATGGCCAAACACAGTGAGAGCCACAATGTTGCTTATAATCTTTACTTCTATTAACACTGTTCTTAAAAATTTTATCCCCAGAGAATAATTAAACAAAAAAATGCAATATATATAAATCTGTAATATTTTCATAATAAAAAATTGGGAACAATTTAAATAGCCATTAGTAAGAGAACGTTTACACTGCAGTAAAACCATGAGAGATTATTTTATAGCTAATAAAAATGATTTAAAACCCAACTATGTCTAGAAATTGGGGGAGGGTTTATAAAATAACTTGGTAAAAGAAGAATACAAAGTCACATGTATAATCTAATTCGGTCAAGAAAAAGCCATGTACATATATGGAAAAAGATTAGGAGATAACAGGAAAAGAACAGTAGTTAGGGTCACAGAATTATGAACAGACTGCTAGGAAATTTCCTCCTATAACATTTTTAAATTGGTTTAACGATAACTTTCAATGAGTCATTAATAAGGACTGCGTAGAAATTTCTGGACCAGTAAGGAAGCTAACCTGCTTGAATCACAGCCAAAGAAAATAAATAACTTTATGAAAAAGACTTATTCTACTCTACTTAGCTTCTAGTTCCAGTATCAAGAACCAAGAAAAATATATTGCTCAAAGAGGGTAAGCAAAATATAACTCCGTCAAACAAACAAACCATAATAATAATTTATAACTTCTTCAAAATTGTTGATTCAACATTTTAAAAACATGAGATGTCATTAAGAGTAATTCACTTTGTAAACGCTGGTGTTCTTCTAACATTAGGAACATGTCTTAAGGATACAGAAATATTTTGCCAAAAGGACAATGTCTTTCCAGCTCTTCCCAATCAGACTGGAAGGTCCTGAAGAGTCATGTGTGATTTGACTTAATACCCACAACACTTTAGCACAGTGCCTGGCATGAGTCACATGGTCAACAAGTATTTACTGATTGAACAGGACAGGCTTAGCTGCTCTCAGCAGGGAACTGTGGCCTGTAAGCACATCTCCTGCTGTTCAAAACCCTTTATTCTGGGGAAATCACCATTTCAAATAAAGCAAGGACTTATATGCTAGGATATGGAAATACATATAAATATAGGGAACTAACCATTAGAATAATAGGCATTAAAATGGGATTCTACCTGTAATGCTGAACTCTTTGATGAGGATGTTCTTATCCTATTATCTATCCCATTTTTAAATAAAATTGTTTAATGAAAAAAAATTTTCATTTTCACTTAGTAGGAAAACAATTCAAAATAAAAAAAAAAAAGAGGTCAGAAATGAACTTCCCTCTAGACCAGGGGTGTTCAATCTTTTGGCTTCCCTGGGCCACACTGGAAGAAGAAGAATTGTATTGGGCCACACATAAAATACACTAACCCTAATGATAGCTGATGAGCTTCAAAAAAAAAAAAAAAAAAAAAGGGCTCCTGCATAAATCTCATACTGTTTTAAGGAAGTTTACGAATTTGTGTTGGGCTGCATTCAAAGCTGTCCTGCTGCCTCGGGCTGCCTGTGGTTTGCAGTCCGTGGGTTGAACAAACTTGCTTAAGATGCTCTATAGCCACTGGAAACAATACACAACTATCAAACCCAAAGCTGGGTCATTAACACTACTCTCAAACTCTCCTTTTAGGGTGCTCATTCATAATGTGCCAAAAAGCAGCTGCAGAAATACAAACGCTTAATCAGGTAAAAACCCAACCCCCAGCTGTATTTCCCTTGGGTCAGATGGCAATGTTAAAATGGTTCAAGCTGTAAAAAATTAGTAAAGTTTTTAAAACTTTCATTATAATGGTTGGCATTTATGATACTGTTTGAACAAACACTTTATCACAAAAAAGGAAACGATTAGGTAAAACAGAATTTCACTGTGATCCTGAATAATCAAGAACAAACTGTAGATGAAAATAAATGTAGAATTCTACGATCAATGTTAGAGAAAACTATTCAATCAATGATCCAAAGATACAGCATGCACAGCACCAAAACTGTCACCACACTTTCCTAAAAGGCACTGTGTGTCATCATCCCACTAGATGTCGAGTTGTAGGGTATGCCTAGAGGCTCAGGATCAGGGGCCTCATCATAAACGGAGTTATGATAATGAGGATGATGATGGTGGTGGCAGTCTGCAGGAAGAGCACACAGGTTTACTGTGGCCACCAACTGGAAACCACAGAGCTATGAAGAACATACTCCCCACTGTACATACAGACACACTCTTCTAAAAAGGCAACGCTTATGGCACCCAAGAAAAAGTGTTATGAAATATGTGCTCTGGGAATGAAGGAGCCAGGAAGTCCATGGGTCTACAAACCTGTGAGTGTTGAGAATCTGTCAGGCCCCAGATCATCTTTGTCTTTTTCTTGTTTTTCTTTCTTTCTAAATGGTATAGGAGCTGGAAATTAAATAAAGTCAGTAGTGTGACACATAACATACTGCACTACTCGGAAGTTAACTGGTGTGCCAACATTTCTAAGTGAAAGGAGGCTGAAAAGTTTAAAAGCTAAGAAATTCCAAGTGTTGACTGATAATTATCCTTAAAATAGTAATGAAGGTTTTTAAAGGAGCTTTCAGAACCTGCTTTGGAGTCATCTGTCATAGGAAGAATAATTTAACAGGAATCCATTGGGACTAAAATCAAAACCAGTGACTCTTAACCTCTGCTCAAAAACAACACATTCAAAACTCCTAGCTTCATTCTCTCCTCCTCATCAAGTGCTTGAGTATGGCGTGAAAGCAGCTCTCCCCAGAGTTCCTGAGTGCCACCATGCTGAGAAGAGGCCTTTGGAAGAAGTTTCTAGCTTTACTCCTGGATGATCTCTTCTTTCAGGAAGAGATGCTTTTGCCAACTCAAATGATGCCAGGCTGTTCACCAAAAAAGTAAACAATTTTATACAGCTACCTTCCAAAATAAACACTCACTGATATTTACAGTATCAACATTCTCAATGAACATAGACATAAAAAGCTTCAACTTATTCCAGGAATGTAAAGGATGAATTTTCAATGTTTAATTACCAATAACGTCCCATTTTCCTGCAATAATTAATAGCAATATATATGTCAGAAGTCCTCTATATGTTTAACTTCAATGGTATATGATATTTAAACAATAGTGACAGGTATGACTTCTATTTATGAAACCACTATCACTTCCTGCAAAGAACAAGAACATTCCTAAAGCTCTGCCTTAGCATTCATCTGAGTGGAACCACTTTCTACACCCTCAAAGTAGCTAGAAACTTAAGCCCAGCAAGTCTTACAGAGGAGTTGAGATACTGGCTCTCTGAAAGAGATTCTGGGGCTTCGCTTCTTATTGCTAATACAGCGTTCTAATATTTTATAAAATTACCTTTAGGCATGGCTGAAACAAAACGTTTTCTCCACCAAGGTCTGTTCCTGTCTGATTTCTCATCATCGCTATCTTTGCGTTCTTCAGTCTGTAGAAAAAGTTGGAGGCTTTATTTGGAGTTGGATAGCAGGATAAATTACTAAGAAAAGGATTTCTTTTTGTTTGTTTTGAGATAGGATCTCATTCTGTTGCCCAGGCTGGAGTGCAGTAGCACAATCACAGCTTACTGCAGCCTCGACTTCCCTGGCTCAAGCGATCCTCCCCATATCAGCCTCCCAAGTAGCTAGGACCACAGGTGTACACACCACCATGCCCAGCTAATTTTTTATTTTTATTTTGTAGAGACAGGGTCTTACTATGTTGATCAGGCTAAAAAGGATTTAAGTAAGTTTGTGAAATAAGAAAGCCAGTCTTGTTTGCCTTAAGGCACAACTCTTACTGCCACGTAGGTGACTTTTGGAGCAAGGTAGTTTACCTTTTCAGCACCACTGTCATCTGCTTGAGGGTAGGCACTATCTCATTACTGTTAATAAACTGAAGCCTTAATAAACTGAAGACTTAATACAGAGCCTGGTATAGACTAGGCACTCAATAAATACTTATGAAAAAAGTAAATGCAGTAAAAATAAACTCCAGAAGGGCAGTAGAGATGGTAGCAGTAGTTATTAATAATAATAAAACCAAGTGTGTACTATGTGCTGAGCACAGTAAGGATATGTATCATCTGATTTAATCTTTACAGTAACCTCAGAGATAGGTCCTATATTCGGCCTTTTTTATCGATAAAAAATATGAGACTAAAAAAAGGTTACCTCTCCCTCTTCCTCAAAGTTACACAGCCTATATGTGGCACAGCTGAGGACTCAAACCTAGACCTAAGCAACTTCAAAGTTCATGTTTTGATCACCAATTATATTATCATTAAAACACGCCAAAGGAGCTGGGCGCAGTGGCTCACGCCTGTAATCCCAGCACTTTGGAAGGCCGAGGTGGGTGGATCACCTGAAGTCAGGAGCTCAAGAACAGCCTGGCCAACATGGTGAAACCTCATCTCTACTAAAAATACAAAAATTAGCAGGGCGTGGTGGTGCTCGCCTATAATCCCAGCAACTTGGGAGGCTGAGGTAGGAGAATCACTTGAACACGGGAGGCGGAGGTTGCGGTGACCCGAGATTGCACCACTGCACTACAGCCTGGGCGACACAGTGAGATTCCATCTCAAAAACAAACAAACAAAAAACATGCCAAAGGACAGGGACTGTAATTCCTTTAATAGCCTATCATGTGACCATGGACAAATCACTTAATTTCCATTTTCATCTACATACCTGGGATAAAGAATTATCAGAACCCTAGCAGAGAGATGAGGGCATCTGTGCCAGGGAAGAGTTAATTTAACAGTGGGGATAAGAAATTGAATACATACAGGAGAACTGATGGAATAAATATGCACATGAAGAACAGTGAAAGTAGATTTCTCACTGTTGGAGAAATGAGTTACAAATTTGGAAAGGAAAAAAGATGAAACAAACTCTGTTGTGTTTGTTCTAGAATTGAATGTGTCAGTGTAAGTTCATGGTCTTATTTATGGAGAAAGGTAGATAAATGAAATACACAGGTAAACGTGTGTGTAACACACACACTCCCTAGCTCTATTCACTGAGTAGTCCTGGGAGCAGCAACACTCCTACAGCAAATAAACACTGTATCCAGATCTCAATTTCCAAAAAAGCATTTTTCATTAAAAGAAATAAGGGTACTTGGAGAAAGAGCTAACTAGGACAAAGTACAGTATCTGCTTGTAACATCTTTTGCCAGAAAGTAAAGATATGCTCAAAGAATAATAGCAGTGCATCAAAAGAACTCAGGAGCCAGCCTGAGGGGGCTCTCACTGGCCCAATTAGGGACAACTGGGCTTCAAAATAAGTAATAGTGACGAACCCTAACCAAGACAGAAAACTGGGCCAGGCACTGTGGGTGGCTCATGCCTATAATCCCAACACTTGGGAGGCTGGGGTGGGAGGACTGTTTGAGCCCAAGAGTTCAAGACAAGCACCTGGGCAACATAGTGAGTCCCCATCTCTACAAAAACAAACAAACAAAAAAATTAGCCAGGCATGTGGTGCATACCTATACTCCCAGCTACTTGGGAGGCCGAAGCAGAAGGATAGCCTGAGCCTGGGAGGTTAAGGCTGCAATGAGCAGTGTTGGCACCACTGCACTCCAGCATGGGTGATAAAACAAGACCCTATCTAAAACAAACAAACAACGACAACAAAAAATATACACACACACACACACACACAAATTTTTTTAAAAGACAGAAAACCATGAGACCACAGATATAATAAGTAACTTAAAAATTTGATGGAGAACAGGACAGTTACATATTTTTAAAGTACCCTCTCCCTCCAAATACTTATAAAGGGAAAAGAGTAACTTTACAGTGGCAAAGCCTGGAAGACAACATTTCCTCAAATTATCCAAATGAACACTGTAGAAATGGGACAAATTAAAACTGTGCTACCTGACAAAGTGCAATGAAAAAAAGTGTCATTTCAGTGATATTCCTGCCAAAGATGAATAACCTCAGTCTAATCACAAGAAAACATCAAACAAACCTAACCTTAGGAACATTCGAGAAAACAAATGGCCTGTAAATTTCAAGTGTCCAGGTCATATGAGTCAAGAAAAAACTGAGGAACTGTTCTAGACTGAAGGAGACTAAAAAGGCATGACAACTAAAAGCAGTCTGTGATTCTGAATAGAATCTTTTTACTATAAAAAATGTTACAGGGACAACTGGGACACATGAATGGGGTGTGGTAAGTAGCTGGTAGTAATGTATCAATGTTCATGTGCTGAAGTTGATGGTTGTACCATGAGGTGTAGGAGAATCTGTTTATTTGTAGGAAACTTACACTGAAGTGTTAGGGGTACTGGAGCATCAGGTTGGCAACTTGCTCGCAAATGGGGAGGAAGTGTTCTTTTATTGTACTTCCAACTTGTTTGTAACTTTATAATTGTTTAAAATAAAAAATACTCATGGGGCCAGGTGCGGTGGCTCATGCCTGTAATCCCAGCAACTCTGGGAGGCCAAGGCAGGCGGATCACGAGGTCAGGAGATCAAAACCATCCTTGCCAACATGGTGAACCCCCATCTTTACTAAAATGCAAAAAATTAGCCGGGCATGGTGGCGCATGCCTGTAGTCCCACCTACTCAGGAGGCTGAGGCAGAGGAATCACTTGAACCTGGGAGGTGGAGGTGGCAGTAAGCCAAGATCGCGCAACTGTACTCCAGCCTGGGCGACAGAGTGTGACTCCATCTCAAAAAACAAAAAACAACTCATCTAACATCTCAGAAGGATATTGTAAGGTTTAAATAAAATCAGATACAAAATTGCTTGGAGAAGCTAAAAGTGTCATAAAAATGCAAGATAGTATCACTACAAAACCAAAGTTGTACAGGTTTCCTGTGGTTATGGTTGTGGGCACACAGATTGACAAATCATCTTTAATCATGACTACTCTCTATCTGTAATCCTAGATTTATACATTCCATGTTAATTTCAGATATCAAGGGAACTAGGCAGGCAGAACATAATTCTTTTGCACGGCCTATGTCCCATACCTCTCCTCTTGAGGAGTCCTTACTCGGGGATGAAGATGATGAATGAGGTGCAGCCACCAAAGAAGTAGCACCAATGGCTGCAGCTGGAGGGAGTTCTCGCTCTTCATTTCCTGGACGCCGGTTCCAGCTGGGGTCACTCATGGGCCTCCGGACAGAAGATACTATATCAGAGCTCCTGCTTCGAACTAGTCTCTCAGGGTAAGAATGCCTTTGCTTGAATGCCTCCATTTCAGCTGGAGTTAAAACATGGGAACCAAAGTTTGGCAACCTGGCCTCATTTCCTCCCACAGCTCCTTCCAGGATTGGGGGATCTGGTGGTGGATGCGATGGCCTAGCATAGTGAACCTTTGGCCTTACCACAGCGGAAGCCCCTGCAACACAGGAAAAAAAAGTTTTGTAACTGAGACATAACATATCTAACAAAGGCATTAACAAGGGGATTTGGTTTCCTCCTCGTCTATGACATAAGTGAAAAAGTTCATTTCGCTGGTTTACCTTCATGTGAAGACAGTGGATCAAACATGGCCAGCAGAGACTCTGACTGAGAAGGAGGAGAGGTCAGCTGGTGGGCACCTAAAACAGGAGGAAAACTGTGAGACCAAGCCAGAACGCAGGACAGACGGTCTCAACACAGTTTAAAGGGTTTTAAGTACTCTTTGATGGTTCCTTTTTTGATCCATTAGAACTTGAGAGGCATACCAGAAAAAAAAAATCAAATTATGATTACTTCCAATTCATTTTCTGTTTTTATGAGTATCTTCATAAACAGATTTTCTTTACATTTAAGTGGTCTGGCATCTACATGCCTGTTACTTCTAATGGCCAAATGTTAGTATGGTTCATGCAAAGAGAACAAAGCCGGAAGACCTAAACCATCAATGTTTTCAGAATGTCACAGCTTCCCTGAGCCTCGCCTTCCCCTCACCTGAAAATATAGGGCGCAGGCCAGGTGTAGGGGTTCATGCCTTTAATCCCAGTGCTTTGGGAGGCCAAGGAGGGAGGGCCGCTTGAGCCCAGGGGTTCAAGACCAGTCTGGGCAAGATGGTGAGACCTGGTCTCTACAAAAATTTACAAGAACTAAAAATTAAAAAATAAATAAATTAATTATAAACATAGGGGCAATACTCTGTACAGACAGGGTACAAATAAAAGGCTGTAAATCTTGAAGTTCTAACACTGCTCTCAGCAAATAACTTTAAAATAGGTAAGTATGCAGAGGATGGAAATTTCAAACATAAAAAAATTATTAATCTAAATGTTTTTAGTCTGAAGCTATTTTTTGTGTTTTTTTTGGTCTGAAGCTATATCTTTTGATAATGAATCAGAGTATTATTATGCCTTTTGATTTTTACTTTTGTTCTATAGTTAGATCATTATAAAAGATAGACTAAAACAGCAGTTCTCAAATTTTGGTCTCGGGCTTTTTTTTTTTTTTTGGAGACAGGGTCTCGCTCTGTCACCCTGGCTGGAGTGCAGTGGTGCAAACGTAGCTCACTGCAGCCTCAACCTCTTGGGCTCGAGTGACCCTCCTGCCTTAGCCTCCCAAATAGCTGCGAGCACACCATACCCAGCTAATTTTTATGTTATTTGTTGTAGAGACAGGGTCTCATCATGTTGCCCAGGCTGGTCTTGAACTCCTAGGCTCAAGCACTCCTCCCACCTCTGCCTCTCAAAGTGCTGGGATTACAGGCACGAGCTACCATGCCTGGCCAAGATATTTTTACAACTTAAAAAATTACTGACCCTAATAGCTTTTGTTTATGGTGGTTCTATCTATTGATATTCTATATTAGAAATTAAAACTGAAGTTTAAATATTTATTAATTCATTTAAATATACCCATTAAATGGTAATACAAGAGAGTCTCTCTGAACCTATTCTGGTTTGGGAGGCTGTCCTTTTTTTTGTTTTTTTGAGACAGAGTCTCATTCTGTCACCAGGGTGGAGTGCAGTGGTGTGATCTCAGCTCACTGCAACCTCCACCTCCTGGGTTCAAGCGATTCTCCTGCCTCAGCCTCCCGAGTAGCTGGCATTACAGGCACACGCCACCACACCCAGCTAATTTTTTGTATTTTTAGTAGAGACGGGGTTTCACCATGTTGGCCAGGATGGTCTCGATCTCCTGACCTCGTAATCCGCCTGCCTCGGCCTCCCAAAGTGCTGGGATTACAGGCGTGAGCCACCGCGCCCAGCCCCATTTTTTTAAAATAAGAAAAAATTTTAATGGTAACACAAAAAAGCATTTAAAAAAAAATAACTATTATTTTCCAAAATAAAAAATGAAGAGAATGAGACGTTTTTTGCAAGTATCTTTAATGTACAGCTTACTAGAAGACAGCTGGATTCTCATGTCTGCTTCTGCTTCAATGTGTTGAAAATGTTGTTTTGGCTGAAGTATATAAAGAAAATCTGGCCTCACACGGACATGTAGTTGGAAAAGGAACAATATGTTAGTAGCCTTTTCAGAAAATTGTAGATATTATTCTTTGATACTCTACCACATCTTGAGAAGTATAGTTTTTTAAAGGATAGCTACAACGTAGAATTTGAAACCAAATCAATGAACTTTTTGTCCTCTGTTAAATTCACATTTTTCATATCACCACCAATCTCACCATAAAAGTCTTTAAACAACAGGAAGCTGTGAAACTCATGCAGGTAGACACACGTTTCCAAAATTCTAATTTTTGTCCAAAAGTTTGAATTTCATCACTGGCAACAAACTCCACTCTATTAGTTGCTTGTCTAAGTAACAGGATCATTTTCTTAAATTTTTTTTTTTTAAAGATGGGACCACAGGCATGCACCACCACACCTGGCTAATTTTTTTATTTTTTTATTTTTGTAGAGACGAGGTCTCACCATGTTGCCCAGGATGGTGTCGAACTCCTGGGCTCAAGGAATCCTCCAGCCTCAGCCTCCCAAAGTGCTGGGATTACAGGTGTGAGCCAACGCACCTGGCCACACTTTGTTAATTTTTGAGATGTCTGCCAAATACCCAACTACGTATTCATAAGAAATACAGTTTATCTGTCATTCTTTCAAGTAAAAATAATATTTCATGAAAAACCAAATAAAAATAAGGGGAAACATTGGCTAGTTCAGCTAACAACTCAAATAATCACATAAGTGCTTCTTGAGACATCTCATCATATCTCAGAATGTGGTGAAAATGCAATATGGGTGCTTCCTATTTCTTCACACAGAATATTAAAAAGGTGTATAGTCAAGGATTGAGATGTGATTAAGTAATTTTTATTCCTTCATCAAAGACATTCCTTTTTTTTTTTTTTTTTGAGATCGAGTCTCGCTCTGCCGCCCAGGCTGGAGTGCAGTGGCGCGATCTCAGCTCACTGCAAGCTCCGCCTCCCGGGTTCAAGCAATTCTCCTGCCTCAGCCTCCTGAGTAGCTGGGATTACAGGCGCCAGCCACCACGCCCAGTGAATTTTTTTGTATTTTTAGTAGAGACGGGGTTTCACCATGTTGGTCAGGCTGGTCTCGAACCCCTGACCTCCCGATCCACCTGCCTCGGCCTCCCAAAGTGCTGGGATTATAGGCGTGAGCCACTGCGCCCAGCCCAAAGACATTCCTAACTTTTTTTTTTTTTTTTTTTTTTTTAACTGTGAGTGAAGAATACAGTGTGGTACCCTTGCATCCTGCTGGGGCCCCAGCAAATTTTATCCACTTTGCCTATGCACCATAAGTACAAATGTCAACACAGTGAAAATGGACAGTAACTTTGATTTTTATGAAAACAGTTGTGACTTCATCTACCCTCCTTCCTCAAAGGGTCTTAGGACCTCAGTGGTCCATGGAGACCATGCTTTGAGACTGCTGGTTTAGAAAAGTGGTTCTTGGCCGGGCGCGGTGGCTCACGCTTGTAATCCCAGCACTTTGGGAGGCCGAGGCGGGCGGATCACGAGGTCAGGAGATCGAGACCACGGTGAAACCCCGTCTCTACTAAAAATACAGAAAAATTAGCCGGGCGCAGTGGCGGACGCCTGTAGTCTCAGCTACTCGGAGAGGCTGAGGCAGGAGAATGGCGTGAACCCGGGAGGCGGAGTTTGCAGTGAGCCGAGACTGCGCCACTGCACTCCAGCCTGGGCGACAGAGCGAGACTCCGTCTCCAAAAAAAAAAAAAAAAAGAAAAAAAGAAAAGTGGTTCTTGATTGGTGGCTATTTTGCCCCCCAAGAGATCATTTGGCAAGGTCTAGAGACATTTTTCGTTGTCACAACCCCAGGGGGTAAAGGGCATATGCTACTAGTAAGGGCCAGAGATGCTTAAATCTCCTAAAATGCACAGGACAGGCCCCCACAACAAAGAAATTCCCAGCCCAAAATGTCAATGGTGTTAAGGTTAAAAAACCCTGGTTTAGAACAAAAAAAATTGTAAAAATAGAAAAAGTACCTCGCAGAGCGTGGTGGCTCATGCCTGTAATCCCAGCTACTTGGGAGGCTGAGGCAGGAGAATCATTTGAACCTGGGAGACAGAGGTTGCAGTGAGCCAAGATTGTGCCATTGCACTCCAGCCTGGGCAACAAGAGCAAAACTCCGTCTCAAAAAAAAAAAAAAAAAAAAAAAGAGAAAAGGTACCTCAACACCTACCACCCAATATATAAAACCACTGCTAGCATTCTGGTATTTCCAGTACTTACTTCGTGCACAGGTTTTTTAAAAATGTTTTACTGGCTGGGTGCGGTGGCTCACGCCTGTACTCCCAGCACTTTGGGAGGCCGAGGTGGGTGGATCACGAGGTCAGGAGTTCAAGACCAGCCTGGCCAATGTGGTGAAACCCCCCATCTCTACTAAAAATACAAAAATTAGCTGGGCATGGTGGTGGGTGCCTGTAATCCAAGCTACTGGGGAGACTGAGGCAGGAGAATGGCTCGAACCCAGGAGACCTAGGAGGCGGAGGTGCAGTGAGCCAAGATCGTGCCACTGCACTCCAGCCTGGGTGACAGAACAAGACTCCGTCTCAAAAAAAAAAAAAAAGAAGTTTTATTATTTTGTGTGTAAAATTCTACAAAATAAATTCCATGTAGTATGTTCTAGTTTTTTCTCTAAGTCATTTCATATTCCTTAATGCATTTTAAAATAGCTACATAAATTCCAACAAGTGGTTACATCAAAATTATTTAGCCATTCCACTTTTCAATTTTTTAAGTTATTTCTAATTTTCTGCCAATACAAAACGTTATAAAGAACATCTTTGTGCTAAGGACTTTCTCTATACATGGAATTTTTTCATTATAACTGACACCTAGAAGTGGAACTAACCTAAATTTAGAATGTGAACATTTAAGGCCTTAAATAGATATTGACAAAGTATGTCCTAAAGTGCTATACCAATAGATGCTGTCACGAGCAATGTGTCACAGTGCCAGTTTCAACCACAGATGTGGTCATTTTTTAAGTCATCCTCATTTCCCCATCTTACCGTGAGTTATTTCATCCATGTCTGGACTAGTGACAGAATCTTTACCCCCAAAATCAGAGCTGCACTCAGATCTCAGGTCTTCAATCTTATTGGGAATATCCTCAGAGGTTGCACTTATGCCTTTAAAAAACAATAGTAAAAAATAAACAGGAAGAAGAACAAAATAACCACACAAAAAGTATATGAAATTTGGAGAAATTGAAACATTCTCGAATTTTGTGTCCCAGTTCTATACATGTGAGTTTAGTATTATATCCTTTATGGTACTACTGCTTAAATATACTTACCTTGCTTTACACAACATGATCAGAATCATACAATTCTAAAGTAAGACAGGCTACTAAGAACAGAAACAGTTGTAGAGAGATTGTTTACCAATTACTTCAACAGGCTCCATAAAGCCACACATTAAGTTCTCAAAGATTTCAGGTGCAATGGAAATAAGTTTGTTTCCTGAAAATTACTCAGCTCTTAAATATAACATATCTCTTTGTATCAGCTTTATAAATAGGAGGGGGTAGGGGGTGAACACCTTCAAATCCCTACTCCTTAAAACAAGACAGACATACCGGACACAACACTGAGGCCTGGTGTGCTGGGGCGGGAACTGACCTCCCTGACATCCGTAT
This sequence comes from Symphalangus syndactylus, assembly GCF_028878055.3. Classification (NCBI taxonomy): domain Eukaryota; kingdom Metazoa; phylum Chordata; class Mammalia; order Primates; family Hylobatidae; genus Symphalangus; species Symphalangus syndactylus. The sequence continues at coordinate 19,524,002 of NC_072425.2, forward strand.
CATCAGATGTGCTACCCAGTCCAGAACAGCTCTCCAGTTCTTGTAGACGCTCCTCCTGCTTTAGGTCTGGGGCCTCTAAAAAGAAGATAAGAGGTATGTTACATTTGTGATTCTGTTAGCACACCACAATTTCAGCTTTTGTGACCCAGATAAACAAGCTACCAGGGCATGAATGAAATCAGTGCAAATACATGTGTAAGTCTGGGCTAGTTAATGCTAGTTAGATTAAGTGTTAAAGAAGTCAAAGTTGTGATTTTCATCCCAATATAAGCCAGTTCACTATGCAAAGATGAAAACGTGGTTCTAGATCACTAATGTCACAGAGTATGCTATTGATTAACATGTGAACTGGACAAGAGAGTATGGAATAGCCTGGTATTAAATCAACCACTTCCTAAAAAGTAACTCTTACGAATACTCAACAGCTGGTGAGCTAATCCTATTGTCCCCAACTGGTCTTCAAACAAGGCTAGCATATCTGAATGCTTTAACATTATAAAACAGGCCAGCCGTGGTAGCTCACACCTGTAAGGTCGAGGCCGGCAGATCACCTGAGGTCAGGAGTTCGAGACCAGCATGGCCAACATGGTGAAATCCCATCTCTACTAAAAATACAAAAACTAGCTGAGCGTGGTAGCAGGTGCCTGTAATCCCAGCTACTTGGGAGGCTGAGGCAAAAGAATCACTTGAACCCAGGAGGCGGAGGTTGCATTGAGCCGTGATCGCACCACTGCACTTCAACCTGGGTGACAGAGTGAGACTCCATCTCAAAAAAAAAAAAAAAAAAAAAAATCATAAAACACATATCAGGATCACTTAATAATTCTTGAACCAAGTAAATCAACAGAATGTAATGCAGATACGTAGTTACTTATATTTACATTCTAGTAGTTGACATTTAGTAGAAGGCAAAGATGTGTCTTCATAATCAGAAAAAAATGCAATGCATATGAAAAGACAAAGTACAAAACACTTTATATACATTTATAATAACCTGCACAAAAAAAAATCCTCAAGATTACAGAATCTCAATTTCAAAGTATTTCAAAAACACATTAAACATGTTTTAGAGAGTCAAGTTCTCCTCTGTGATAAATCTAAACGTGTTTACCAAGCAAGCACTCAGTTTGAACTGTGTTGCTACTCTTATCCTGTCATGAGTTTGTGGGAGATACTAAATTCAATGACTCACACAGACTCTGATAATTACAGAAAATTGCTTTCAAAATAACTCAACACAGAGTCTGAAAGCACCTGCCATCACAGTCTATGCTATCTAACAGAGCATTTTCCCTTAATGGACAGAAAATGCCCTAAACTAATTTTCCATTTGACATTCTTAGCAATGTGATCACCTCATCTTTGTCAAATGTATAACTGGCTGGGCACGATGGCTCATGCCTGTAATTCCAGCACTTCGGGAGGCCGAGGTGGGCAGATCACCTGAGGTCAGGGGTTGAAGATCAGCCTGGCCAACATGGTGAAACCCCGTCTCTCTAAAAATACAAAAATTACCCAGCATGGTGGGGCATGTCTGTAATCCCAGCTACTCAGGAGGCTGAGGCGAGAAGATTGCTTGAACCCAGGAGGCAGAGGTTGCAGTAAGTTGGGATCGCGCCACTGCACTCCAGCCTGGGTGAAAGAGCAAGACTCCATCTCCATTAAAAAAAAAAAAAAAAAAAAAAGTGTATTTGACAAAATATACGTAATACAGAAGTTGGAATACCTTGCATTTAATTAAAACTTCTGTGTAAATGAAAAAGCAAACGATGATAGCATACTAACCTGAGTCACTTGGCAATACCTCTACACTCCAAGCTTCGCTTGTTGTCTCTGATATGGTAGAACCAGTGCAGGGGTCAAGAAGCACTGACCCTGAACCTGGGAGGCACAGCAAACTGCCTAACATGTTCTCTGCTGCAGCACCTGTATAACCAGTGGGAAGCAAAGGGTTAACAAAGATCCTGGTGGAAAGTACAGTGATAGTGGAGAAAAGCCAAACATAAGCTAACAAAATCTCTTGGCTGGGCGCAGTGGCTCACACCTGTAATCCCAGCACTTCGGGAGGCTGAGGCAGGCAGATCACTTGAGGGCAGGAGTTCAAGACCAGCCTGGCCAACATGGCGAAACCCCGTCTCTACTAAAAATACAAAAATTAGCCAGGTGTGGTGGCGTGCACCGGTAGTCTCAGCTACTTGGGAAGCTGAGGCACAAGAACCCGGGAGGCAGAAGTTGCAGGTGGTGCAGAGACTGCAGTGAGCCGAGGTCATGCCATTGCCCTCCAACCTGGTCAATGTGAGTGAGACCCTGTCTCAAAAATAAAAATGGCCGTGTCATTTTGGGACTTTGACTCAAAAAAAAAAAACAAAAAAACACCAAACTCCTCTCTACCTACAAGAAAGAGGCCAAGGTAAGAATAACTTCAATCAAGCACACCACTAAAAATACAAAGTTCCTACTTTGGTCACAATGGCACAATACCCTTTTCACCAGTTTCCTCCAGTTCACCTTTGACTCTCCATAGAGAAAACACACATCATTAAGCCAAGTAATTTCAACAGCTTTAGCTTTGATTTTTCAGCAAATTTTACAGGGGTCCTTAATATCATTCTAAAATTTATAGCCCTACAAGGATTAAAAACACTGAGAGTTTAACCACAGAATGTTATGCTGGCCAAATATTTTTTCTTCCAGCATATTAGTCACTATTCAGGGCAATAAAATATATTCATAGGAAAATACACATCTTTATAGCACTCACTCAACTGCAAATACAGCTTATTGTGCAAATACAGCTAACAGCCAAGAACAATACTACTTTGGCATCTGGAACAAAGTAATGCAAAACCAATTAAGAAATCTATTTACACTACTTAAAAATACAAATCGAAAGTATTAAACATTATTATACATCTGTGTTAAAAACACTCAAGTTCAAAAGGCTTCACTACTTTGGATTAAACCTAATAAAAGAATAATTCTACTTCAGGGCATGAAAAAAAACTGGAAAAAAAGTTACTAATAAAAGTTACCTTTTAAAGATATATCATAAAATAATTACAAATAAAATAATGTCTGGAACTTGCCTAAACATAATGAGGGGAGAGAAGAGGGTAGTGGGTAGGAGAACAGATGAAACAAAGCTGGCCATGTGGGTCTAACTCCTGAAGCTGAGTGATGGGTACACTGGGTTCATGATACCACCATCTCTTGTATTTGTTTAAAATGTTCCATGATTTAGGCCGGGAGCAATGGCTCATGACTGTAATCCCAGCACTTTGGGAGGCCGAGGCGGATTGATCACTTGAGGTCAGGAGTTGGAGACCAGCCTGGCCAATATGGTGGAACCCCATCTCTACTAAAAATACAAAAATTATCTGGGTGTGGTGATGGGCACCTGCAGTCTCAGCTACTCAGGAGGCTGAGGCAGGAGAATCACTTAAACCAGGGAGGCAGAGGTTGCAGTGAGCTGAGATCGCACCACTGCAACTCCAGGCTGGGCGACAGAGTGAGACTCCATCTCAAATTAAAAACAAAAACAAAAACAAAACCTATTGGTTACTATGCTCACCACCTGGGTGGCAAAATCATTTGTACACCAAACCCCAGCAACATACAATTTGCTCTAACAATTTCCCATGTAACAAATCTGCACATGTACCCCCTGAACCTAAAATAAAAGTTGAAGAAAAATAAAGAAACATATCAATAAATTTTCCATGATTTAAAAACAAAATGAAGATGAGGGTTACAAGACTATATATATCTTTCAGAACTCATAAAACAGTATCCAAAAAAGAGTGAATTTTAGTGTATGTACATAGCACCTGAATAAACTTCACATTAAAAAAAAAAAAAAAAAAGAAGGCAGGAGGATTGCTTGAGCTCATTAGTTCAAGACCAGCCTGGGCAACAAAGCGAAATCCTGTCTCTACTTAAAAATAAATAAAAATTTAAGAAGAAGAAAAAGAAAAACCTGGTTACCCTTAGGAACTGAATTAACTCTTCCAGAAGTGAATTCATTTTTTTAGAGAACAGCAGTATCATATTGTTGCAAAAGATTTTATGGCTATAATCTATAACAATTTTCATCTTAAGGTTAGGTGTTTGGCTTCAAACAGAGAACATACTAATTAGAGACAGACTAAGAACTTATACTATGCCCTGGAAACAACACTTGACCAGAAGCTAATTCAAAACACTGGTTTTTCTTTTTTCTTTTTTTGGGCAGTGGGGAGGAGGATGGGTAAGGGGTGGGATTAAATGTAGAAAGGAAAAACACTACTTATATTTAAGTAAAGAAAAAAGTACCCAAATGTCTTGTTCCATACAGTTATAACAGTTTCCCAGATGGTGCTAACACACACAATGTTTGTCAGGGCACTGGTGTTCCCTCCCATGAAAGGTTGGTGGATTTTAATAACTAAACCGTGATATTTCAGAGACATTAAATGGCAGTTACCTGCAATTTCTTGCAAGCGATCTTCATCAATATTAGGGTCAAAGTCACTTCCCAAGACGTCTGTACTCCAGGTCTCACTCACTGTTTCTGATATGTCCCTATCATCTGTTAATCCCATCATGTCACGGATTTCAAACTTCCTTAGCTTATCATCAAGGTTATCCTGTGTTGTAGCTATCAAAAACAAAATTAAGCACTTTAAAAATAGTAGCATAGCTATGACTTTTCAATCAACTTTAAAGAATTTTATCTCCATGTTGGTCAGGCTGGTCTCGAACTCCCAATCTCAGGTGATCCGCCTGCCTCGGCCTCCCAAAGTGCTGGGATTACAGGCATAAGCCACTGTGCCCGGCCTATCAATTCACTTCTTAATCTAGCATTTTGCATATGCCAACCACCTATCTCAGAATCTCCCAGGAAGCTTGCTAAAGAGGTGATATTTGTTGAACTTCTTTCATAAACTCATATGAAAGTTCCTCCTCCACTTATGCAATGGCCTCCAGTGGATAACTGAAGCTTTGGATAGTACCAAATCCTATATATTCCATGCTGTTTTCATCTGATAAGCAGTGACTAATAGGCAGGTAGTGTATATATGGATACACTGAACTAAGGAATGATTCATGTCCTGGATGTGATAGAGTGATACTGTGTGAGATTTCATCACATTACTCAGAATGGCACAGAATTTAAAGCTTATGAATTATTTCTGGAATTTTCCATTTAATATTTTTGCACCAAGTTTGCCCATGGGTAACTGAAGCCATGGAAGGTGAAACCATGGATAAGGAGGTACTACTTTATTATTTGAGTTTTCTCTGCTGTTTGCAACAAACTTAATCCTAATTAATACACTGATAAACCAATCCAGTAAAATACAGCATTACTTTTTTCAAGCCACACACACTCCAATGACAATACTCTTTTTCTTTCTAAAAATTGACTTCTTTTCTAGAAGTAAGACTTGGGAAACGGAATTTTTAAAAAGCTAACCAGGTAATTCTTATGCATGCTAAAATCACTGTGTCAAACCTAGTTGAGGGCATCATCTTTTTTTTTTTTTTTTTTTTTTGAGATGGAGTCTCACTCTGTCCCCCAGGCTGGAGTGCAGTGGTGAGATCTCAGCTCACTGCAAGCTCTGCCTCCCAGGTTCACGCCATTCTCCTGCCTCAGCCTCCTGAGTAGCTGGGACTACAGGTGCCTGCAAACACGCCCAGCTAATTTTTTTATATTTTTAGTAGAGACAGGATTTCACCGTGTTAGCCAGGATGGTCTCGATCTCCTGACCTCGTGATCCACCTGTCTCGGCCTCCCAAAGTGCTGGGGATTACAGGCGTGAGCCACCGCACCCGGCCCATCTTTTTTTTTTTCAGTCAGTCTCACTCTGTCGCCCAGGCTAGAGTGCAGTGGTGCGATCTCAGCTCACTGCAACCCCTGCCTCCCAAGTTCAAGTGATTCTCGTGCCTCAGCCTTCTGAGTAGCTGGGATTACAGGTGCTCACCACCTCACCTGGCTAATTTTTGTATTTTTAGTAGAGATGGGGTTTCACTATGTTGGCCAGACTGGTCTCAAATTCCTGACCTCAAGTGATCTACCTGCCTCAGCCTCCCAAAGTGCTGGGATCACAGGCGCGAGCCACTGTACCTGGCCAAGGGCATCATCTTAAATGAACAAATCCAAAAAACTCTTTCAACTTAATCTTCCTAAGGCACCTCACTTCCTCATCCTCACTGAACCAAAAGCCTTCAGTGGCTTCCAGCTTACTACTAAAATACTGACATCCTTCTTTCCACAACAGGGATCCATGTACTCTTTAATCCTTACCTCACTCTATTTCCCTAACTGATACCTGAAAAAGTACTACGGCTTCCCACCTCTTTGACTTGCTTATGCTTGTCCTTCACCTAGAATGACCTATCTCCAACTTCTGCCAAGGAAATGCCAGCCAGCCCTTAAGGCTAATATTTTCTTCCAATAAACTACTTTCCCTATACTTTCTCTTTTTTTTTTTTTTTGAGACAGAGTTTCGCTCTTTTTGCCCAGGCTGTTGTGCAATGGCATGATCTTGGCTCACCGCAACCTCCGCCTCCTGGGTTCAAGCGATTCTCCTGCCTCAGCCTCCCGAGTAGCTGGGATTACAGGCATGCGCCACCACCCCGGCTAATTTTGTATTTTCAGTAGAGACGGGGTTTCTCCATGTTGGTCAGGCTGGTCTTGAACTCCCGACCTCAGGTGATCCACCCGCCTCAGCAACCCAAAGTGCTGGGATTACAGGTGTGAGCCACCACGCCTGGCAGCTTTCCCTATACTTTCAACCATATGTATCTCTCACTCAGAACTGCCAAATACTTTTATGATACTTTAAATCAATTGTGTACTATTCTTTCCCTATTCTAAGTTCCCTGAGCCTTGAGTATTTACATTGTATCCCTAAAATATTACAGAATTAAAATATCAAATACTACTGAATTTCAAGTAATTTATATTAATTTATTAAGCCTAAACAATCCACTTACCAACTAAATACATTTTGAAGAACTGAAGGAATGATGAATAAATGTTAAGTTTAATGGTGATTTAATCTCTTACTGAACCAAGCCAACTTAATGCTCATCTTGCAATCAGGTAAATTCTTTGCTACTTAGGCAACTGTGTTCAACTTCACTTTACCTTGCTCATGTTCTAACAGCTGTAGAGCTTCAACTCCATTACTGCCAGAAGGTCCTGCTCCAAGTTCTGACACAGACTCTCCTTCTAGGTCTAGGGAGGACACTGAATTGGAGCGATTTGAAGGACCTAGAGAAATGTTTATAGCGTGAGCAATCTTTTTAAAACAGTCGTGAGCCACTACACAATTTTTCATGCCTTGATAAAAGACTAACAACTGATTTAAGTGTTTTTAATACTTTTTATACCTTAAAAAAACACATGCCTTTTGAGAAATTCTGCTTCTAGGAATTTATCCTAAGGTGCTAATAAATTAATCTGCTGGGTGCAATGCCTCATGCCTGTAATCCCAGCACTTTGCGAGGCTGAGGTGGGTGGATCATGAGGTCAGGAGATCAAGACCATCCTGGTTAACATGATGAAACCCAGCCTCTACTAAAAATATAAAAATTTAGCCAGGCGTGGTGGCGGGCACCTATAGTCCCAGCTACTCAGGAGGCTGAGGCAGGAGAATGGCGTGAACCCGGGAGCTTGCAGTGGGCCGAGATCGTGCCAATGCACTCCAGCCTGGGCGACAGAGCGAGACTCCGTCTCAAAAAACAAAACAAAAAATACAAAAATTAGTCCGCCTGGTGGCACATGCCTGTAATCTCAGCTACTTAGGAGGCTGAGGCAGGGGAATTGCTTGAACCCGGGAGGCAAAGGTTGCAGTGAGCTGAGATCGTGCCATTGCACTCCAGCCTGGGCAACAAAAGTGAGACTCCATCTCAAAAAAAAAAAATAATAATTAATCTAAAGTTGCTTGTTATAGAGCTTCTTTTTTTTTTTTTTTTTTTTTAAAGAGAGTCTCGCTCTATTGTACAAGCTGGAATGCAGTGGCACCATCTTGACTCACTGCAACCTCCACCTCCTGGGTTCATGCAATTCTCCTGCCTCAGTCTCCCAAGTAGCTGGGACTACAGGCACACGCTGCCACACTGGGCTAATTTTTTGTATTTTAGTAGAGACAGGGTTTCACCGTGTTGCCCAGGCTGGTCTCAAACTCCTGAGCTCAGTGAATCCACCACCTCGGCATCCCAAAGTGCTGGGATTACAGGCATGAGCCACCTCGCCAAGCCCAGAAGTTATTATGTCCGAAAAGTGGAAGCAATCTCTAGATTTAATCACAGAAGAAAGTTGAAAAAAATTATGATATGCCCATGTGAGTTAAGGAAAACAGTCATAAAAACCATGTTATTTAAGAATGTTAAATTACAAAGGGAAATGTTAATGCCGTATTATTAAATTACAAAAGGTTACAAAACAGGATAAACCTAATTTTGGTGTGAATAATCTAAAACATCAACTGCTATTAACAAAATTTTGAGATTATAGGTGACTCTATTTCTCTATTTTGTAGAATGAACATACATTACATATCTCTTTTTTTGGAAAAGTCAGATTAAAATGCGAAGCTATTATATTTTAGGTTTCTTTTTAAATGTCAGTAAATTTGAACTATTGTCTTTAAAAAAAAAAAATTGGGGCCGGGCGCAGTGGCTCACGCCTGTAATCCCAGCACTTTGGGAGGCTGAGGCGGGCGGATCACGAGGTCAGGAGATCGAGACCATCCTGGCTAACATGGTGAAACCCCGTCTCTACTAAAAATACAAAAAATTAGCCAGGCGTGGTGGCAGATGCCTGTAGTCCCAACTACGCAGGAGGCTGAGGCAGGAGAATGGCGTGAACCCGGGAGGCGGAGCTTGCAGTGAGCCGAGATTACGCCACTGCACTCCAGCCTGGGCAACGAACGAGACTCTGTCTCAAAAAAAAAAAAAAAAAAAAAAAATTAGTACTAGTAGGCAAAATGACATATTCTCATTTCACAATCTTGGCTTTGAATTTTCTTTTTAATACCTATTTCCATTGTCTCCTGCTTCATAAAGGTATGTGAGTGTGAGTAAAGGAATACAGAACATTTAAGAGTATATGCAACATCTTGAAATACTAGTAAGTCAATTTTTTCCCGTTTAGACATGCATGATATCCTTCTAAAGGAGCTCTATAAGCTTTGGTATATATTAATACTGCAGAAACAAAACTTGCTGTTATTCTGTTTAAGTCTGAATAAAGACGTATCTTCTCCATTTTATATGACCAAAGGCATCTTGCAATTTTAATTTTATTCAGGAAACAATCTTTACAGCCAACTGTTCAAGCTCATTAGAGGAAATCTTCATTAGTCTCCTCAGTGAGAGGCACAGATGGTATAATTATAATTTATAAGCTCCTTTAAAAAACACAAAACAAACTATTAATTGAATCACACAACTCCTTGAATGAAGTAACCCTTCACCTTCAGATATTCCTTCCAGATTATCACTGCAGAGAGAAAAGCGCAAGGTTTTATCAGGTTTACCATGGAGTTTGTTTTCATCAACAGGGACATCTCCTTGTCCTCCATCCGAAAGCTGCATGTTTAGGACCTAAAAAATAAAATGTCAATTTTGGTTTATCAACGGAAAGATTACTGATAAGGAAACAAACCACAGCAAATGCATATTTAACTCCTTAATCTTAAATTATCAATTTTTAACTACAAACCTATTTAGAAGGTCTGTCAAGCTTTTAAATACCTGTGGAATAAAAGTATATAAATTAAAGCAGCTGAAGCTATGCCTTTCCATTACCCTAAGAGTGTCACAGACTGAACAGGCAACCAGACTACCAGATGAGTAGTGGTGAGAATTATACAAATCAGAAGTCTTTGGTGTCAGCACGCTGGTCCTTCTAATTCTGTCATGTGTCAATTATGTAACCTTGGATAGGCAAGTTATTGAAATTCTCTAAGCCTCAGTTTCTTCATCTATAAAATGGTGACAGTAACAGTATGTATGCCATGTAATTGCTGAGAATTAAGTAAAAAGATGCACATAAAACAGTTGTCATGTCACATATTAAATTTGCAAAATTTAAAGAAAGTAAATAAACAAGGCTGGGCGCAGTGGCTCATGCCTGTAATCTCAGCACTTTGGGAGGCCAAGGCAGGCAGATCACGAGGTCAGGAAATTGAGACCATGCTGGCTAACATGGTGAAACCCCATCTCTACTAAAACTACAAAAAAAATTAGCCGGGCGTGGTGGCGGGCGCCTGTAGTCCCAGCTACTCGGGAGGCTGAGGCAGGAGAATGGTGTGAACCTGGGAGGCGGAGCTTGCAATGAGCCGAGATCGCGCCACTGCACTCCAACCTGGGTGATACAGTAAGACTCCATCTCAAAAAAATAAAAATAAAAAATAAATAAATAAAATTTTTAAACATACTAAATTTGCAAAATTTAAATAAAATTTAAAGTAAATGAACAAAAGTAAATAAATTCAACTAGAAGAAAACGTGTAATCATGTTATTTTGTAGGCATCAAGATTTAATCCATCTAGTTTGAATGTCCACTTGATCACAATATACATACAGGGCCACAAAAGTCCATACCAGAAACTGAAGTATGACTTCACAGACATCTCCAGCTTAGATTGATGGCCTTTTTATAATGCTTTCTATTTGCCAGATGACTTCCAAATAACATAATTATCTCTCACTACTCCCTACAAGCCTCACAACTCAGCTTTGTGTGTATATCTCCACCTTAATGAAGAATTGAGTGCTTTGTGGAAAGTCACATAGCATGTTTCAGGTACACCCTGGACTTGAACACAGAGGCCTTGGCTCCCTTGGCTGTTGCTGAAATATGAAGAATAGTACCCTCACTCACAAAGAAAAAAACTTACCACAAAAAATGAAAAATATGTGAGGCGATACATGTTATTTAGCTTGATTTAGCCATTCCACAATGTATATCAAAACATGTGTACCGCCGGGCGCGGTGGCTCACGCTTGTAATCCCAGCACTTTGGGAGGCCGAGGCGGGCGGATCACGAGGTCAGGAGATCGAGACCACGGTGAAACCCCGTCTCTACTAAAAATACAAAAAAATTAGCCGGGCGTGGTGGCGGGCGCCTGTAGTCCCAGCTGCTGGGAGAGGCTGAGGCAGGAGAATGGCATGAACCCGGGAGGCGGAGCTTGCAGTGAGCCGAGATTGCGCCACTGCACTCCAGCCTGGGCGACAGAGCAAGACTCGGTCTCAAAAAAAAAAAAAAAAAAAAAAAAAAACATGTGTACCATAAATAGATACAATTTGTCAGCTAAAAGATAAATGATTTTTAAACAGAAAAAAAAAACCATTCTTGGTTGCTGTTTTGGCTCTGAGTAAATTAAAGGTTTTGAAATGGTTTTATACATTTACACATGATGCCTTTAAATACAGGTTTTTTGCCTGGGAGTGGTGGTGGCTCATGCCTGTAACCCCAGCACTCTGAGAGGTCGAGGCCGACGGATCACCTGAGGTCAGGAGTTCAACCTGGGCAACACAGCAAAATCCCATCTCTACTAAAAATACAAAATTAACCAGGCATGGTGGCGTGCGCCTGTAATTCCAGCTACTTGGGAGGCTGAGACAGGAGAATCGCTTGAACCTGGGAGGTGGAGGTTGCAATGAGCTGAGATTGCACCACTGCACTCCAGCCTGGGTGACAGAGCAAGACACCATCTCAAAAAAAAAAAAAAAAAAAAAAAGTTTTTTTTTCCCTATTTGCTTGAAATTAATAGACATACGTCAGGTTTCATGGCGCACACCTATGATCCCAGCTACTCAGGAGGCTGGAGAATCACTTGAACCTGGGAAGTGGAGGTTGCAGTGAGCTGTGATTGCACCACTGCACTCCAGCCTGGGTGACAGAGGGAGATTCCATCTCAAAAAAAAAAAAAATTAAATACACATAAAATTTTATTTATTAAAAAAAATTTTTTTAAGATGGAGTTCATTCTGTCGCCCAGGCTGGAGTGCAGTGGTGCAATCATGGCTCACCACAGCCTCGAACCCCTAGGCACAAGCAATCCTCCTGCTTTAGCCTCCTGAGTAGCTGGGACTGCAGGTACACACCACCAAGCCCAGCTAATTTTTTTTATTTTTAGTTATTATTATTATTATTATTATTATTATATTTTTGAGACAGAGTCTCACTCTGTCACCTAGGCTGGAGTGCAATGGCATGATCTTGACTCACTGCCACCTCCGCCTCCCAGGTTCAAGCGATTCTCTTGTCTCAGCCTCCCAAGTAGCTGAGATTACAGGCGTGTGCCACCACACCCAGCTAATTTTTGCATTTTTAGTAAAGATGGGGTTTCACCATGTTGGCCAGGCTGGTCTCAAACTCCTGACCTCAAGTGATCTGCCTGCTTCGCCCTCCCAAAGTGCTGAGATTATAGGCGTAAGCCACTGCGCCTGGCCTATTTATTATTAAGACAGGGTCTCGCCAAGTTGCCCAAGCTGGTCTTGAAGTCCCGGACTCAAGGATCCTTCTGCCTCAACCTCCCAAAGCGCTGGGATTACAGGTGTGAGCCACCATCCCTGGCAATTTTTTGATTTTTGTAGAGACAAGGTCTTACTATGTTGCCCAGGCTGGTCTCGAACTCCTGGTTTCAAGCAATCCTCTCACCTCAGCCTTCCAAAGTACTGGGATAACAGGCATGAGCCACCATAACTGGCCAACAGAAACATTTGAAATTTTTTATTTTTAAGATAACTTAAACTATTCACCATAGTGAGGGATATGAAACTAAAACATCAGGAGAAAAATCATTTCAAGGTCTGGAGATTCATGTGAATTAACAGAAAAGGGATTATATAACACAATGAAGATATTTTTCCAAATCATATCCAAAGGCAAGCAATTTTGAGACACCATACAGAAAGCCACTGTACAAAGTCAGTCACACTGGAGTATAAAATACAAAATACACACTGGAGTATAAAATACATAATACACACTGGAGTATAAAATACAAAAGTCTAATTTCGTGCTTTTAAATCAGAGCATCTGCAAACTCTAAACTAAAACCACAGAACCTGAGTGCTAAAAACACTTTAGCTGGCCACAGTGGCCTCTAATCCCAACACTTTGGGAGGCTGAGGCAGGCAGATCACCTGAGGTCAGGAGTTTGAGAGCAACCTGGCCAACATAAAATGAAACCCTGTCTCTACTAAAAATACAAAAATTAGCTGGGCATAGTGGCACATGCCTGTAGTCCCAGCTACTAGGGAAGCTGAGGCAGGAGAATCATTTGAACAGGGGAGGCAGAGGCTGCAGTGAGAGTGGCCTCCCAAAGTGCTGGGTGCATCTTCTTAATGACTATTTATCAACACATAATGTCTTTGTCTTTTGTAATCTTTCTGCTCCTGAGACTCAATTGATCCATCTTCAAGTTCACTGATTTCTCTGCCTGTACAAATCTGCTGTTGAACCCCTCTAGTGTATTTTTCATTCCAGTTATTATACTTTTCAACTCCAGAATTTCTATATGGTTCCTTCTGTAATTTCTACCTCTTTATTGATATCTTCTATTTGGTGAGACCTTGTTCTCTTGGTTTTCTTTAGTTCTTTGTCTGTGGTTTCCATAGCTCTTGCGTATATTAAAAAAAAAAATTGATTTAAAGTCTTGAGTAAGTCCAATGTCTGTGCTTCATCGAGGCCATTTTCTTTCTTTTCTTTTTTTTTTGATTTTTTGAGACAGAGTTTTGCTCTTGTTGCCCTGGCTGGAGTACAACAGCGCAATCTCAGCTCACCATAACCTCTACATCCCAAGTTCAAGCGATTCTCCTACCTCAGCCTCCCGAGTAACTGGGATTACAGGCATGTGCCACCAGGCCTGGCTAATTTTGTATTTTTAGTAGAGACAGGGTTTCTCCATGTTGCTCAGGCCAACTTCAGGTGATCCGCCTACCTCAGCCTCCCAAAGTGCTGGGATTACAGTCGTGAGCCACCGCCCGGCCATCAAGGATATTTTTTTTTTTTTTTTTTTTTTTTGAGACGGAGTCCCTCTACATTGCCCAGGCTAGAGTGCAGTGGCGCAATCTTGGCTCACTGCAACTTCTGCCTCCCAGGTTCAAGCGATTCTCCTGCCTCAGCCTCCTGAGTAGCTGATATTACAGGTGCACGCCACCACACCTGGCTAATTTTTGTATTTTTAGTCGAGATGGGGTTTCACCATGTTGGTCAGGCTGGTCTCAAACTCCTGACCTCATGAACCGCCCACCTTTGCCTCCCAAAGTGTTGGGATTACGGCCATGAGCCAATGCGCTCAGCCCATCAAGGACATTTTCTATTAACTTTTTCTTGTGAAAGGGCCATATTTTTTGTTTCTTTATATGCCTCGTAAGTTTTGCTGAAAAGCAGACATTTTAAACATTATAAAGTGATCATTAAAAAGTCAGGAAACAACAGATGCTAGAGAGAATGTGGAGAAACCGGAACACTTTCACACTGTTGGTGGGAGTGTAAATTAGTCCAACTGTTGTGGAAGACAGTGTGGCAATTCCTCAAGGATCTAGAACCAGAAATACCATTTGACCCAGCAATCCCATTACTGGGTATATACCCAAAGGATTATAAATCATTCTACTATAAAGACACATGCACACATATGTTTACTGCAGCACTATTCACAATAGCAAAGACTTGGAACCAACCCAAATGCCCATCAACGATAGATTGGATAATGAAAATGTGGCACATATACACCATGGAATACTATGCAGCCATAAAAAAGGATTAGTTCAGCCAGGCACGGTGGCTCACGCTTGTAATCCCAGCACTTTGGGAGGCTGAGGCGGGTGGATCACGAGGTCAGGAGATCGAGACCACGGTGAAACCCCGTCTCTACTAAAAATACAAAAAATTAGCCGGGCGTGGTGGCGGGCGCCTGTAGTCCCAGCTACTAGGAGAGGCTGAGGCAGGAGAATGGCGTGAACCTGGGAGGCGGAGCTTGCAGTGAGCCGAGATTGCGCCACTGCACTCCAGCCTGGGCGACAGAGTGAGACTCCGTCTCAAAAAAAAAAAAAAAAGGATTAGTTCATGTCCTTTGCAGGGACACAGATGAAGCTGGAAACCATCATTCTCAGCAAACTAACGCAGGAACAGAAAACCAAACACCACATGTTCTCCCTCATAAGTGGGAGTTGAACGATGAGAACACGTGGACACAGGGAGGGGAACATCATACACTGGGGCCTGTCGGGGGGATGAGGGGTTAGGGGAGGGATATCGTTAGGAGAAATATCTAATGTAGATGATGGGTTGATGGGTGCAGCAAACCACTATGGCACATGTATACCTATGTAACAAACCTGCACGTTCTGCACATGTATCCCAGAACTTAAAGTATAATAAAAAAATTAAAATAAAAAATAAACAAATAAATGTTATAACGTGGCAATTCTGGAAATCAGATTATATACCCTTAACCCCTAGTTGGTTGTTGCTGCTTGTTGTAGTGACTATTTAATGACCTCTCTAAATTTTCTGTCATGTGTGGCCTCTGAAGTTTCTGTTCTGTTAGCTTAGTGGTGAGCCCATGATTTGGCAGATTTAACACCTGGAATAAAACAAAACAAAACAAAACATTTCCAAGTCTTTAAAGATTGGCTCTGTTTTGGGGCACTTCAACACTTAGCCAGGCAGTTTGCAACTGTACCTTAGCCTTCACTTCCTTTTTCTCTTCAGGAGAAAAAGTAAGAAATATGTGAAAGTTTAAGTGCAAGGAATTTGTTATAAAAATATGTTTCTAGGCCAGGCACAGTGGCTCACACCTGTAATCTCAACACTTTGGGAGGCCAAGGCAGGTGGATCACGAGGTCAGGGGATCGAGACCATCCTGGCTAACACGGTGGAACCCCTTCTCTACTAAAAATACAAAAAACTAGCCGAGCGTGGTGGCGGGTGCCTGTAGTCCCAGCTACTTGGGAGGCTGAGGCAGGAGAACAGTGTGAACCCGGGAGGCAGAGCTTGCAGCGAGCTGAGATCATGCCACTGCACTCCAGCCTGGGTGACAGAGCGAGACTCTGTCTCAAAAAAAAAAGAAAAAGAAAAGAAAAAGAAAAAAAAAAAAATTCACTGCTAGGATCTGAATGTTTGTGCTCCCCCAAAATCTATATGTTGAAATTCTAACCCCCAAGGTGATGGTATTTGGAGATGGGGCCTTTGGGGAGGTGATTAGGTCATGAAGGCAGGGCCCTCACAAATGGAATAAGTGCCCTTATAAAATAGGCCCAACCAGCCAGGTGCGGTGGCTCACACCTGTAATCTCAGCACTTTGGGAGGCAAAGGCAGGCAGATCACCTCAGTTCAGGAGTTTGAGACCAGCCTGACCAACACGTAGAAACCCTGTCTCTACTAAAAATACAAAATTAGCTGAGCATGGTGACGCACGCCTGTAATCCCAGCTACTCAGGAGGCTGAGGCAGGAGAATTGCTTGAACCCGGGATTGGGAGGTTGCAGTGAGCCGAGATTGTGCTATTGCACTCCAGCCTGGGCAACAAGAGCGACACTGCATCTGAAAAAAAATAAAATAAGCCCAAAGACACAGCAAGAATACATCATCTATGAACCAGTAAACAGATCCTTATGAGACACTCAATCTGCCTTGACAATAGACTTCCTGGCCTCTACAAATGTGAGAAATAAATTTCTGTTGTTTATAAGCCATCCAGCCTCTGGTGTTTTGTTACAGCAGCCTGTATGGACTAAGACATGGATATTGATTTATAGAAGCAACTGATTCATACCTCATTTTCTGACATCATCCCTGGAGTAAGCTGAGGACCTGTCCCTAAGGAAATGACCAACACCTCTTCTGGTTGCACCTCCTGGATGGTTTCTTGAGATGATCCTTCATGATCCATATGTAGGTCCATTAGCATATTGGTGCGGCTTCTGCTCCGAGTTGCTAATAAAAAATTTCAAATAAAATAATTTAGAGAAATAGATAAATGAAGAAAATGGTATGCTAAATACAAAAACATATTTTCTATTAGTGCAGAACATTTGCACCTGCACAAGAGTGGTAAAAATGTAAATAAGAAAAAAACAAAACAAAACAAAAAACTAGATCCTCCCAGTTACTCTACTGACTAATAAAGATTCTCCTAGGCCGGGCGCAGTGGCTCACGCCTGTAATCCCAGCACTTTGGGAGGCCGAGGCGGGTGGATCACGAGGTCAGGAGATCGAGACCACAGTGAAACCCTGTCTCTACTAAAAATACAAAAAATTAGCTGCGCGCGGTGGCAGGCGCCTGTAGTCCCAGCTACTCGGGAAGCTGAGGCAGGAGAATGGCGTGAACCCGGGAGGCGGAGCTTGCAGTGAGCCGAGATCGCGCCACTGCACTCCAGCCTGGGCAAGAGTGAGACTCTGTCTCAAAAAAAAAAAAAGATTCTCCTTCAAAACTGATAATCAAGAACAGTGACACCCAAGTGCATCTGACAGAAGTGCCACACAGATGATCACATCTGCAGAACAGCAAACATGTCACAATCAATTTAAGACTTGGAGTGACAAGAAAAACATTACCTCATTTCTTATCTTTTTAAGATACCTTAACTATTTTTCCTATAAATTGATGTAATTGCTACAGGTCTCCCATACCAATAACTGAACTTACAAGCATTAGAAAATTTCATATGAGGGATTACACCTGTAATTCTAGCACTTTGGGAGGCTGACGCAGGTGGATTGCCTGAATTCAGAAGTTCGAGACCAGCCAGGGTAACACGGTGAAACCCCATCTCTACTAAAATACAAAAAATTAGCCAGGCATGGTGACGTGCACCTATAATCCCAGCTACTCGGGGGGCTGAGACAGGAGAATCACTTGAACCAGGCAGGCGGAGATTGCAGTGAGCCAAGTTTGCACCACTGCACTCCAGCCTGGGCGTCAGAGTGAGACTCTATTTCCAAAAAAAAAAAAAAAAAAAAAGAAAAGAAAAGAAAAGAAAAAAGAAAATTTCATATGAAAACCTAATAGCCACATAAATAAGATACTTTAAGTTAGGCAACTGTTAACAAAACCAGAATCAGTGTTTGTTTTTTTGAGATGGAGTTTCACTCTTGTTGCCCAGGCTACAGTGCAATGGCACAATCTCGGCTCATTGCGATCACTGCCTCCTGGGTTCAAGCAATTCTCCTGCCTCAGCCTCCCAAGTAGCTGGGATTACAGGCAGCCACCACCACACTTGGTGAATTTTGTACTTTTAGTAGAGATGGTATTTTGCCATGTTGGTCAGGCTGGTCTTGCACTCCTGATCTCAGGTGTTCAAGCCACACACCTCGGCTTCCCCAAGTGCTGGGATTACAGGCGTGAGCCACCGTGCCTGGCCCAGAATCAGCTTTTAAATGTACTTTTCCCCCCTGAAATGTATTAATGTCTTTTCAAAGATACGAGAAAATTTATTTATGTTTGGAGAAGAGGTCCTTTCTGCTTTGGTAACAGTATAAATTAATAAAGGCTTCAATCATTTTTGTTTCTTTCCCCCGCGTATAAGCAAATGAAAAATACTTTTTTCTAAAATAACTGCTGGGTGTAGTGGCTCACGCCTGTAATCCTAGCACTCTGGGAGGCTGAGGCAGGTGGATCACCTGAGGTCGGGAGTTCGAGACCAGCCTGGCCAACATGGTGAAATCCTGTCTCTACTAAAAATACAAAAATTAGTCGGGCATGGTGGCAGGCACCTGTAATCCCAGCTACTTGGGAGGCTGAGGTAGGAGAATCACTGGAACCCGGGAGGCGGAGGTTGCAGTGAGCCGAGATCGCACCATTACACACCAGCCTGCGCGATAAAAGCGAAACCCTGTCTCTAAAAAAAAAAAAAAAAAAAAAAAAAGAAGGCTAGGCGTGGTGGCTCATGCCTGTAATCTCAGCATTTTGGGAGGCTGAGGTGGGTGGATCACCTGAGGCCGGGAGTTCAAGTCCAGCCTGACCAACATGGAGAAACCCCATCTCTACTAAAAATACAAAATTAGCTGGGCGTGGTGGCACACGCCTGTGATCCCATCTACTCGGGAGGCTGAGGCAGGAGAATGGCTTGAATCCGGGAGGCAGAGGTTGCGGTGAGCCGAGATCATGCCATTGCACTCCATCCTGGGCAACGAGAGTTAGACTCAGTCTCAGAAAAAAAAAAAAATCAAGGAAAAAAAAGTTTCTATTTTCTTTCAGAGGACAATAAAATTCAGTACAAAAGCAAAAGTCAACTTCACATTGTATGAAAGGTGACCTACTTGAAGACAGAGGCAGAAATAAAAACAATCACCTTTCTTTACAATGCCGATTAATGTTCATTAATCAATTTTAGTCTGAAAATTCAGAGCACACATCAATTTCCGAGTTTAAAATAGGCCTACTCATACCTTTATTTGCTCACCCTATCTTCTACTGAATTGCAAATTTAAATTCAAGTTCATAAAGAGATCTACGAATCGTAACAAACTCTGTAACTATAATTTATAAAAATGAGAGCAATCAAATTTTATGTAGCAATTTACATAAAGTAAAAGCAACATGTACATGGAGCATACTTTTATAAACTATTTCTTAAATAAAATTATAAAAGAAGAGGAAGAACAGCCTATTACCCACCAAACGGGGTTACTAGTGTAATATGAGAGGTAATATTGGTAGCTGAGGAATCCCAGGCAGTGATGGCTGTTAACTGTTGTCCTGGGTTGTGAAAGCATTAAATAGAAAGAAAATCAACCCTCTGAACAATGGACAAATTTTTCAAGATACGAAATAAATGCAATAGCCAGGTAACAAGACTATACAAAATAATATTGGGCATACATTTGAAATTCACTTTCCATCAGACTCATATTTAATGACACTTTTGGATAATGGGAAATGAAAAAACAAATGTATAGCAGTGAACAATGGAAAAAAATCTCTAATTTACTAAAAATCATTTACTTCATCATGTGAACAGAGTGCAAATAGCCCATAAAAAACCATTAAGTGCCCGGGTACGGTGGCTCACACCTGTATTCCCAGCACTTTGGGAAGCCGAGGCAGGTGGATCACCTGAGGTCAGGAGTTCAAGAACAGCCTGGTCAACATGGCAAAACCCCGTCTCTACTAAAAATATAAAAATTAGCCGGGCGTGGTGGTGGGCATCTATAATCCCAGCTACTGGGGAGGCTGAGGCAGAAGAATTGCTTGAACCTGGAAGGCAGAGGTTGCAGTGAGCCAAGATTGTGCCATTGCACTCCAGCCTGGGCAGCAAGAGGGAGACTCCATCTCAAAAAAAAAAAAAAAAAACACCATTAAGTGCAAAATCCCTTTTTCTATTTTTTATTTTGAAAACTGACATTTTGGGGTGATACAATAAGACAAAGACTTGAAGAGTATGATGCTACACTCCTGTTGATACAATCCACGTTATGTTAAATATAAGGTAGATTAATTTTAAGAAACTGGCAGTTCTTAACAAATTAGCTCACAGAAGTTTAAAAGTAAACTCCCTCTCTTCAAAATGTATAAATTAAAAAGAACTACGTTCACTAAATGTTGCTGAGTTCCTCGTTATAATTAGGCAGGCACTAAAATACTCCTGTTCCCCTGGCTTAAACACTTTTTCCCCATCTTGTTAACTTTGTCTAACTCCCATTCATCACAAAGCGCAAACTGGCTTCACCTGCTCCAAGATCTTCTCCTGATACTACCACCATTTTGGCTAAGTTAGGTGTCCCCATAACCCTCATACTTATCTCCTCAGAACGCTTAGTACGCTCAAGGGTACTAGTCTCTTCTTGTTCTCCCTAACTAAACTATCAACAGCCAACTTGACAGTAAGGGCAAGTCCTAATGGTCTTTGTATCCAGTGTCTATCACAGTGCCTCATGTGCAAGACACATCCACTCTCACAGGACTTCTGTGGGGATTAAACGAAACAACATTTATAAAGTGCCTACCCAGAGTATGGAACATGGTATATGCTCAATTAACTTTTTTATAGACAGACAGATAACAAATGTTAACCAAGCAAATAAGGCTTAATTAAATAGAATTCTTAAATAAACAAACTTGAAAAAATAAAATGAAACTTTTGCTTTATTTTATAACATTAAGATATCTTAGCTCAGTTGATAAAAGACTGATTATTAATGAAAATAATAGAATACTATTATTTTCCACTTTATTGATGGAAACTTCTAAAATAATATAGTTTATTGTATTATTTAGAACTTTGTAGGAAGGAGAGGGCTACATAATTTTTTTTTTTTTTTTGAGATAGGGTCTCACTCTGTCACCCAGGCTGAAGTGCAGTGGCACGATCATGGTTCACTGCAGCCTCGACCTCCCAGGCTCAAGCAATCTCCCCATCTCAGCCTCCCAAGTAGCTGGGACCACAGGCACGTGCCACTGCACCAGGCTGAGGGCTACATAGTTTTAAAAATGACTTATAACATTTCCAAAATTTTTTCAAGAAAAGACAATAAAATTTAAACAAAGTATACTGTGGATAGCGTGACTTCAATTAATTATGAAAAGTATGTAGGCAAAGCTAAAGCCTACTGATAAACCTTAACTAATCTGATACGATTTCTAAAAACTGAAATACCATCAGTAAACATGAAGAGAAAGACTTTCCCAAGTACTTAAACATATATTCCAAAACACTGAGCAATAACAAAGGCTAATGAAATATTAGATTTAAGAGAAAGCTCCGATATGAGAAATTCTCTTTACCTATAGGTAATCGATTCTTTTTATTTGCTGGAGTGGTTGCCGGAGACAGCTGAGGCGTATTGTAGGGAGTCATTTCTAAACTGCTACTTTTTCCTGGCTTGGCCGGGGGTAGGTTTGCCAATAAATTGTCAAGAGCCATTCTATCTTCTCTCAGTTGATCTCCAGACATCACACTCTTCATAAAATTCACCTGGCAAAAACAACGAACATTAGCTAGTGAAATCACTTTTTCAAATATAATATGTATTTCCCACACAATGTACTCATGTATGTCTTTGCTCACATTTAGCTAAAAGACTTTTGAGAAATTCTATTAAACAATGAAGCCATTACCAGAGTAATAAGCTGACTGTAGGTTATATAAACCACAGTTCTGCTCAATCCTTCCAGAAGATTGACGGAAGACAACGGAGGGGTCTCCACTGCACGTCCCCCAATCACAACATCAAGGAAAGCGGCAACACAGCTCTGTTAAAACAGGAAAACAACAGTGAAACATTTCCCTTTAAAATACTGGAACGAAGTTTCTCATTAAGGTGGATAAGCATGAAAAAATTTTAACATCTTAAAAATCATACTTTTTTAAGATGTTAATTTTTTTTTTTTTTTTTTTTTTGAGACAAAGTTTGACTCTTTTACCCAGGCTGGAATGAAATAGCGCCATCTCGGCTCACTGCAACCTCTGCACACCTCCTCCCCCACTGTGATTCTCCTGCCTCAGCCTCCCGAGTAGCTGGGATTATAGGCACCACGACCATGCCCGGCTAATTTTTGTATTTTTAGTAGAGATGGGGTTTCACCATGTTGGACAGGCTGGTCTTGAACTCCTGACCTCAGGTGATCCACCTGCCTCAGCCTCCCAAAGTGCCAGAAATACAAATGTGAGCCACCCCGCCTGACCTAGTTTTTGTATTTTTTGTAGAGATGGGGTTTCACCATGTTGCCCAGACTGGTCTCAAACTTCTGAGTTCAAGTGATCCATCCACCTCAGCTTCCCAAAGTGCGCCCAGCACTAGGATTACCAGCATGAGCCACTGCACCCAACCTAAAAAATTTAAACTCTTTTTGTACTGATATAGTCTAAGATCTTGGAGCTGGGTGTGGTGGTGCATGCCTGCAATCCCAGCACTTTGGGAGGCCAAGGTGGGTGGATTGCTTGAGCTCAGTTCAAAACCACTTGGGCAACAGGGCAAAACCTTGTCTCTATGAAAAATACCAAAATTAGCCGGGCGTGGTGGCGTGCACCTGTAGTCCCAGCTACTTGGGAAGCTGTGGTGGGAGGACTGCTTGCGCCAGGGAGGTCGAGGCTGCAGTAAGCTGAAATGGCATCACTGGGTGACAAAGTGAGACCCTGTCTCAAAAAAAAAAAGAAAATAACAATAAGATATTGGAGACAAACATAACACAACACAGAACAGTATACACATTGTGCTACTATTTCTGAAAGGGGAAGGAAGGGGTGGTTGGAAGTACATAGCGTACGTAGGAATTTGCTCGTAAACATATGGACCTCTAGAAGGATAAACAACCTAATAACATCAAGAATCTTTTGGGGGCCAGGTGTGGTGGCTCATGCCTATAATCCTAGCTACTCAGAGGCTGAGGCAGGAGAATTGCTTGAACCTGGGAGGCAGAGTTAACAGTGAGCCGAGATCGCGGCATTGCACTCTAGCCTGGGTGACAACAGCGAACCTCTGTGACAAGAGGGAAACTCTGTCTCAAAAAAAAAAAAAAAAAAGAATCTTTTGTGGGGGCAGGGAATGAAGACTAGAGATGAGAGGTGGAAGGGAAATTTTTACTCAAATATCCTTGAATTTTCATTGGTTGAATGTACAGCTTAATCAAAGTAAGACCGGCCGGGCGCGGTGGCTCACGCTTGTAATCCCAGCACTTTGGGAGGCCGAGGCGGGCGGATCACGAGGTCAGGAGATCGAGACCACGGTGAGACCCCGTCTCTACTAAAAATACAAAAAATTAGCCGGGCGTGGTGGCGGGCGCCTGTAGTCCCAGCTACTCAGAGAGGCTGAGGCAGGAGAATGGCGTGAACCCGGGAGGCGGAGCTTGCAGTGAGCCGAGATCGCGCCACTGCACTCTAGCCTGGGCGACAGAGCAAGACTCCGTCTCAAAAAAAAAAAAAAAAAAAAAAAAAAAATCAAAGTAAGACCGATTAAAATTTTATTTAACTAAATTAATTGAACAATGTTATAGATGTTAACTTATAAACTACATTTAAAA
Organism: Symphalangus syndactylus; assembly: GCF_028878055.3. Taxonomy (NCBI): domain Eukaryota; kingdom Metazoa; phylum Chordata; class Mammalia; order Primates; family Hylobatidae; genus Symphalangus; species Symphalangus syndactylus. The sequence goes on from NC_072425.2 coordinate 19,547,972, forward strand.
TTAAACAATTATCGACCACGCATGGTGGCTGACATCTGTAATCCTAGCACGCTGGAATGCTGAAGCAGGAGGATCGCTTGAGGCCAGGAGTCAAGACCAGTCTGGGCAACGTGGCAAGACCTCGTCTCTATAACAATAAAAACACTTAGCCGGGCATGGTGGTGTGCCCCATAGCCCAGGTACTTGGGAGGCTAAGGTGCAAGGACTGCATGTGCCCAGGAGTCTGAGACGTGATCACACAACTGCACTCCAGCCTCGGCAACAGAGTGAGACACTGACTCAAAAATTTAAAAGTTGGCCAGGCGCAGTGGCTCACACCTGTAATCCCAGCACTTTGGGAGGCCGAGGCAGGTGGATCACGAGGCCATGAGTTCAAGACCAGCCTGGCCAAGAAGGTGAAACCCTGTCTCTACTAAAAATACAAAAATTAGCCAGGTGTGGTGGCAGGCACCTGTGATCCCAGCTACTGGGGAAGCTGGGGCAGAGAGTTGCTTGAACCCGGGGGCAGAGGTTGCAGTGAGCCAAGATTGCGCCACTGCACTCCAGCCTGGGCGACGGAGCGAGACTCCATCTCAAAAAAAAAAAAAAACTTTTTAAAATAAAATAATCTTAACAGCTCTTTGATTCTCTTTATGACGGCATCTCTTCAATACATCTGTGGGAATTAATCATCTTTAAATGCTGCTGATCCAATACTGTAGCTAATTAAAAGAACATTTAATTTAGATATCACCTAAGGACACGATTTAATAAAGCAAACAGTTAGGCTCACTAATACTTCAGAATTTTCTATAAATCGTATTTATTCTTACTTTGTCAAATTTTCCAAGGCTGCTCTTTGTTCGGGGATCTCCCTCTTCAGAGCCAGTCATTGCTAACTGCTGCAAAAGGCGGCCTACCTGCAACCCAAAGCAGTGGTAGGGAGACATAAGCTACAGACAGATACTCACAAATACCTCTCTATGAAAGCAAGCACATCTATTCTATTCTAAAAATCTGTTTCATAATACTATTCATATCACCTGACCAGGCATATGAAATGGTATCCCCAAAAAAATGTGTACCTTATGTCAGCTTTTACTATTTTTAGATTGAGAGTTAGAGAGAGAAAGTATAAATTTTTGCTTTAATTTCTCTTTAACACATAAGATATCAACATTAGGGAAAAACAGCACAATACACTTGTTTCTGACATTGTACTTTTCATTTGTTTAGAGCTTTTTAAATTAATTTGTAAAAGCTGACTCACTCATTAAATTGCCTTAAGTTAATATTAAGAACATTACCATATAGCGTTCACAAAGCACTCAAGGTAGAATTTTTTTCCTAGATTTAAAAGCAAATGATTCCTATCTAACATAAGCTGGTTTAATAAAGTAAATACTAATTCACAGAACAAGTACCTTACTGGCAAAATTTGTTACTGCACTCTTTTTAAAGGCTAATGATGAAAGTTATTACAGCATCCTCTTCTTAATATCTAGGACAAGCCCCCTTTTAACTGATTCTGAAAATATGTGATTCAATCTCTACTGGAATGACAAAAAAAAAAAAAAAAAAACTACAAATACATTATCTACCATAAGAATAAATTTAAGTGTTTCATGGGCCAGGCACAGTGGCTTACGCCTATAATCCCAGCACTTTGAGAGGCCAAGGTAGGAGGATTACCTGAGGCCAGGAGTTCAAGACAAGCCTGGACAACAAAGCAAGACCCTGTCTCTACAAAAACATTTTTTAAATGAGCGAGGTGTGCTGGTACACACCTGTAGTCCCAGCTACTCAGGAGGGTGAGGCAGAAGGGTCACTTGAGCCCAGGAGTTCAAAGGCTACAGAGAGCTAAGATGGCACCACTGTACTCCAACCTGGGTGACAGAGTGAGACTGTCTCAAAACAAACAGACAAACAAAAAAAAACCTACTGTTTCATGTCAAAAATTTTGTGCTTGCTTCAGAAGCACATATACTAAAATTGGAAGAAGATTAGCATGGCACCTGTGCAAGGATGACACACAAATTTGTGAAGAGTTCCATATTATAATTTTTTTTAATTTATAAAAGTTAAAAAAAGTTAAAAATTTTATTTCAGGCATTTCTATATAGTGAATTGCTAAACATCCCAAGGTGATATAACTGATCATTAAAAACAGCTAATCATTTTTTCTGATTTTTTATTTATTTATTTTTTTTTTGAGACGGAGTTTCACTCTTGTTGCCTAGGCTGGAGTGCAATGGTGCAATCTCGGCTCATCGAAACCTCTGTCTCCCGGATTCAAGCAATTCTCCTGCTTCAGCCTCCCAAGTAACTGGGATTACAGGCACTCCACACCACACCCGGCTAATTTTGTATTTTTAGTAGAGACGGGGTTTCTCCATGTTGGTCAGGTTGGTCTCAAACTCTGGACATCAGGTGATCCGCCCACCTCGGCCTCCCAAAGTGCTGGGATTACAGGCGTGAGCCACCGCACCTGGCCAATTTTTTTTTTAAATAGGTATGGGGCAGTTGGGGGTCTCACTATGTTGCTGAGGCTGGTCTCAAATTCCTGATGTCAAACGATCTGCCCACCTTGGCCTCCCAAAGTGCTGGGATTACAGATGAGAGTCACCACACCCAGCTTGAGCTAATCATTTTTTAACAATCACCCAAGGCCAGGAGTGGTGGCTCACGCCTATAATCCCAGCACTTTGGGAGGCCAAGGCGGGTGGATCATCTGAGGTCAGGAGTTTGACACCAGCCTGACCAACATGGTGAAACCCCATCTCTACTGAAAATACAAAATTAGCCAGGCGTGGTGGTGCATGCCTGTAATCCCAGCCACTCAGGAAGCTGAGGCAGAAAAATCACTTTAACCCAGGAGGTAGGGGTTGCAGTGAGCCAAGATCACGCCACTGCACTCCAATCTGAGTGACAGAGCGAAACTCCGTCTAAAAAAAATAATAAAATGGATGGGCGCAGTAGCTCACGCCTTAATCCCAGCACTTTGGGAGGCCAAGGCAGGCGGATCACGAGGTCAGGAGATCGAGACCATCCTGGCTAACATGGTGAAACCCGGTCTCTACTAAAAATACAAAAAATTAGCTGGGCATGGTGGCACGCGCCTGTAATCCCAGCTACTTGGGAGGCTGAGGCAGAAGAATCACTTGAACCCAGGAGGCAGGGGTTGCAGTGAGCCAAGATCGCGCCACTGCACTCTAGCCTGGGCAACAGAACAAGACCCCGTCTGCAAAAAATAATAATAAAATAAAATAAAAAATAAAAATCACCCAAAAATAGTCTATTGTAAATAAACACCAGTTCTTCACAGTGTATCTGAGGGATAAGGTATGATGAAAAGAGTCCATGAAGAAATAATAATGACTTCAGTCACTCAGATGATTGCAAAAAAGTGCTAATATACATCCAAAAATCCTCTTTCTGAAACTCTTAGGAGAGTTTCAGATTTCAGAATTTAGAGATTTTAGAAAGGTAATGTAATGTATATATACAACATGTTCAATATATAGATGGCATTTTGTAATCAAATGAATCAACATTTCTGCAACAAAATATGAGTATTCACTAGCACTAAATGGATAACAATTATAAATATAGCTGGGCGTGGTGGCATGCGCCTGTAATCTCAGCTACTCAGGAAGCTGAGGCAGGAGAATCGCTTGAACCCAGGAGGTGGAGATAGCAGTGAGCCAAGATCGTGCCATTGCACTCCAGCCTGGGCAACAAGAGCGAAACTTCATCTCAAAAAAAAAAAAAAAAAAATTGTGAATAGCCTCATGTTAGTTCAGCACAGGTTTTGCTACCAAATGAGCTATAGAAGACATTCAGTTTTTACTCATTTTGGGCTTTGAAATGATGGAAAAGGGATGGTGGACTTGTTCTAGAAAATCTAATCAACTCTACATTCAAGTGTGTGAGGATTTCATTTAAAAACAAACATAGCCGGGCGCAGTGGTTCACGTCTGTAATCCCAGCACTTTGGGAGACCAATGCAGGCAGATCACAAGGTCACGGGTTTGAGACCAGCCTGACCAACATGGTGAAACCCTGTCTCTACTAAAAATACAAAAATTAGCCAGGGTGGTGGTGTGTGCCTGTAATCCCAGCTACTCAGGAGGCTGAGGCAGGAGAATTGCTTGAACCCGGGAGGCAGAGGTTGCAGTGAGCTAAGATTGTGCCACTGCACTCCAGCCTGGGCAACAGAGTGAGACCCTGTCTCAAAAAAACAGACAAAGACAAAATGTTTTGTTACCGCAGTAGTTTTAAATCCCAGTATTATTGCTTTTATTTAATAAGATACAAATACTTACGACTGGTTGAGAAAAAGTTGTAAGAATATACAAATACTGTCATCGTATTATTTCTTCCCACCCCCACAGCCCAATCAACTGAATTTTAAACTAAATGCCACATTAATAATAATAGCAAAAGCATACCTGCATCAGATTAAATCGTGCTACTTCATTAATAGGAGCATCGGAAATTATTCCATATTGTTCTGGATTGACAACTGCAGGACAAATGAAGCAGGCCAACAGGAGATCAGTACACATTGCCCTGACCTCCCCAACTTCCAGCCTATCTACACAGGAGAGGGTTTTGTACATCTGAGACACGATCCACCTTAAACTATGTGGAAAACAATATGTGTTCTGTTTGAGATAACCAATAAATTTGTTCACCAAAGCCACTAGTTTGGCTTCATTGGACTCCACCATTTCTTGAACTTTTTGCCTGAATCTATCTGAGCCCTTCTCTCCAAAGAGTTTTTCCTGCTGAGATGGGGAGAACCTCTCAATTAGCTTGTTTGGATCTGTTTCCAGGTGATCTTCATCTTCAACAAGCAGTTGCATAATTGGCTCATGTAAAGTGGCTGTGAGGAAAAGTTTGGCAGAAAACAATCCTTCAGAAAAAAGTTTAAATAAGATGCTGAAGGCACAAGTTCCTCTCCTCAAAAGTCGCCTAGGGTTGTCACTTTCCTTAAGTTCAAATTCAATCAAGTATCGCAAAACCTGAAGGAGGTAGCTTTCATCTTCTTGCATGATGCAATTGCCATACAGGGAGGTAAAAACTGTGTAAATAACACTTTGTGTGTTCTCCTGATTAAGTTTCTCTCCAGCAACCAAAGAGGAGGCAATAAGACGAGGATTTTCCCTCAATCGACTCAAGAATTCTCCATAAGCAGTCTCCTGAAATCCCAATTGCTTATACCCATCAACAAATTGTGTATCTTCCAAAATTTTGGCATGTTGGCAACATTCAGCAGGGGAAGCTTCAGCACTAAAAAAAAAAAAAAAAAAAAAAGAGCAAACAAGCAAAATAATAGTATTAATAATAATAACACATATACTATATCCAAACATGGATATGTGAGTTGATTATGGTCCCAACAATGAGGTCACTCTGAATTGCTAAAATTTTTTAGACTAACAGCAACTCAATGAGTAAAGGACGACAAAACTAAAAAGTACAAAGGACAATTTCCTCATATCAAATCAGTATTAATGAAAAGTATTGGGGCTGGATGCGGTGGCTCACACCTGTAATCTCAGCACTTTGGGAGGCCAAGGCGGGCAAATCACTTGAGCCCAGGAGGTCGAGACCAGCCTGGCCAACATGGCGAAACTCCCATTTCTTCTAAAAATACAAAAATTAGCCAGGCATGGTGGCAGGCACCTATAATCCCAGCTACTTAGAAAATTGAGGCAGGAGAATCGCTTGAACCCAGAAGGTAGAGGTTGCAGTGAGCCACAATCATGCCACCGCACTCCACCCTGGCCAACAAAGCAAGACTCTATCTGGAAAAAAAAAAAAAGAAAATTATCAGTTTGTAGATCCTAAAAACTGTCCAGAGCTGCCCTCTTATGGACTAAATTAAAATTAGCTACAGGAAGGACACAGTGGCTCACCCCTGTAATCCCAGCACTTTGGGAGGCCAAGGTGGGAGGATCACTGGAGCCCAGGAGTTCGAGACCAGCCTGGTAAATATGGTGAAACCCTAACTCTACAAAAAATTACGAAAATTAGCTAGATGTGGTGGCATGTGCCTGTAGTCCCAGCACTCAGGAGGCTGAGGTGACAGAATCGCTTGAGCTCAGGAGCTTGAGACAGCAGTGACTCAAGATCATACCACTGCATTTCAGCCTGGGTGACAGAGCCAGATCCTGTCTGAAAAAAAAAAAAAATCAGCTACAGTTAAACTGCTTATGCTTATTTATGGACATAAGAAAGTTTACAAATATTCAAGTACTAAAAAATAAAAAAAATGAAGTCGATATCAGCATATTGCTCAACTGTTCTCAACAGCAATGACCTGCAGAATCACATCCTTTAACTACGCTTTTTGCTTCTGGAAACAAATCCAAATAAAATAAGCCTAAAAGATGTGGGGAAAAAACCACAATGCCCACAACAGCACTGTTCTTTTTTTTTTTTTAACTCATTTTTATTGAGGTAAAATACAGTAAAGTGCACAAATGTCAACTGTTCAGCTTGAACAATTTTTACACATATATACACCCAGTAATCACCACTCAGATTAAGACATGGAACATTTTAAACACCCAAGAACGCTTTCACATGCCCTTTCCCAGTCAATACCACCCTCTCAAGCCCAACAAGTAACCATTATTCTGATTTCTGTCATCAAAGATCAGTCCTGCCTCTTTTTGAACTTCATACAAATAGAATCATACAGTATGTATTCTTTTGCGTCTGGCTTATATTCTCAACAGCACTGATATTCTTAGAGTTAAAAACTGTTCTTGGCCAGGCAGGGTGGCTCATACCTATAATCCCAGCACTTTGGGAGGCCGAGGGGGCAGATCACGAGGTCACAAGTTCAAGACCAGCCTGACCAACATGATGAAACCCCGTCTCTACTAAAAATACAAAAATTAGCCAGGCATGGTGGCACACGTCTGTAATCCCAGCTACTCAGGAGGCTGAGACAGGAGAATCTCTTGAACCCGGGAGGCAGAAGTTGCAGTGAGCTGAGATCATGCCACTGCACTCCAGCATGGGGGACAGAGCGAGACTCCGACTCAAAAAAAAATAAAATAAATGTTCTTCGTAGGTATTAAGACAAAAGTGGTTTCTAAACCCGAAAAATAGCTATACAATATCAAAACATGGAAATATATATATATATATATATATATATATTTTTTTTTTTGAGACAGAGTCTCACTGTCGCCCAGGCCAGAGTGCAGTGGTGCGATTTTGGCTCACTGCAACCTCCACCTCCTGGGTTCAAGCCATTCTCCTGCCTCAGCCTCCCAAGTAGCTGGGATTACAAGCGTATGCCACCATGCCCTGCTAATTTTTGTATTTTTAGTACAGATGGGGTTTCGTCATCTTGGCCTGGCTGGTCTTGAACTCCTGACCTCGTGATCCACCCACCTCGGCCCCCCAAAGTGCTAGGATTACAGGCGTGAGCCACCGCACCCAGCTGGAAACCTATATATTAAATAATATTAGGAGAAAAGCAGAACAGATAATTTACTCTCTACAACAACATTTTTTTTTCTTTTGAGGAAACAGAGTCTCGCTCTGTTGCCCAGGCTGGAGTGCAGTGGCACGATCTCGGCCCACTGCAACCTCCACCTCCTGGGTTCAAGCAATTCTCTGCCTCAGCCTCCCAAGTAGCTGGGATTACAGGCACCTACCACAATGCCCAGATAATTTTTGTATTTTTAGTAGAGACAGGGTTTCACCATCTTGGCCAGGCTGTTCTTAAACTCCTGTCCTCATATCCACCCGCCTCGGCCTCCCAAAGTGTGAGATTACAGGTGTGAGCCACCACACCCAGCCAACAATAACATTTTATATAGACAAAGACACAAAACAAATTGGTGTGATATAAAATGTCAATGCTTAAGTTACAATTTTCTATAACAGTGCCTAAGTTATTTAATAATCCAAATAAACTGTATTACAGGCACAGACTCACCTTAACATTGATGTAAATTATCTTAAATAATGCACTTTGTTGGAAATGGATTCACTTATTTACAGTTACTAATTTATTTACAGAATCATAGTGGTTCACAAAATTTAAAACCTGAAAATCATTTATTTACCTGGTTATGATAAGCCGATCCAAATTGATTCTCTGTTGCTTCGCAATCCATGCTGTACGATACAGCTTTTCAGCTGTCTTAAGTACATCTGCATTGAGCCTCTGAATGAGCTGTTTCTCAGAGTTTACATATAAGCGTTCCTGCTTGAGGTGATGAGCCAGAGTATGAATATCTAGCTTCACCATCTTCAATGTGGGAAAGGCTCAAAGGCTGATCACTAAGAGTAAAACGATAAATATTTAAAGTTTATGTATGTCACTTAAGTTCTTTCTAAAATCAAAAGGGAAAGGAGAACACTTTAAGAATTAAGTTACATTTGGGCAGGCGCGGTGGCTCACGCCTATAATCCCAGCACTTTGGGAGGCCGAGGCGGGCGGATTACAAGATCAAGAGATCGAGACCACCCTGGCCAACATGGTGAAACCCGTCTCTACTAAAATACAAAAAATTAGCCGGGCGCGGTGGAGCGCACCTGTAGTCCTGGCCACTCAGAAGGCCGAGGCAGGGGGATTGCTTGAACCCGGGAGGCAGGTTGCAGTGAGCTGAGATTGTGTCACTGCACCCCAGCCTGGTGACAGAGCAAGAATCATTCTCAAAAAAAAAAAAAAAAAAAAAAAAAGGTTACATTTGATACCACTTTTAACTCTAAGTTTCAAATAATCTCTGTCTTTTTATTACAGAAGTATTACAGGTTCAGCATAGAAAAATTGGTAAATACAGATAAGCAAAAAGAAAAAAAAGCTCACTGCTAAGGCCACTGCTCAGAGACAGGTGCTGTAAACCCTGTGTATATCCTCAAATACAATGTCTATTTGTTAACCCCAGAGTTATCCTTGACTGTGCTCTTTCTAATCACAATCAAAATATCCTGTTGATTCTATCTTCAAAATATATTTAAAATCTGACTACTTATTCCCCCCTCCATTGCTAATCACATCAATTCTCACTAGGAGGTGTATAATCACCACATCCTAAGTGATCTTGCTGCTTCCTTTCTTGTACTTCTAGAGTCTGTTCTCTACATAGCATAGTGAATTAAAAAGTCAGATCACAGCAGGGCGCGGTGGCTCACATGTGTAATTCCAGCACTTTGGGAGGCCAAGGCAGGTGGATCACCTGAGGTCAGGAGTTCGAGACCAGCCTGGTTAACATGATGAAACCCCGTTTCTACTAAAAATACAAAAATTAGTTGGATGTGGTGGTGTACACCTGTAGTCTCAGCTACTCGGGAGGCTGAGGCAGGAGAATTGTCTGAACCTGGTAGGTGGAGGTTCCGGTGAGCCGAGATCATGCCACTGCACTCCAGCCTAGGCAATAGAGTGAGACTGTCTCAAAAAACAAAACAAAACAAAACTTAAGTCAGATCACTTTATTCCCCTACTGGAAACCATCCACGGGGTTTATTTCATGATAGAATGAAATCTGAAGGTCCTATATGATCTACCCCTGGCTACTTCTCCAATTTCCTCTCCTACAATCCCACCTTAGTTCACACAGCTCCGGAACATCTGCCTTCTTGCTGTCCCTTGAACAGGCCAAGCATGTCCCTCTCTCAAAGTGTCCACATTTGCTGACCTCTCTGTCTGGAAGGTTATCCAGTATCTTCATTCCATTCAGATCTCTCCACTCAAACGTGGATTTAGAAAGGCCTTCTCAGACAACTCCTTCTAAAATAGAAAATATAACTTCCTAATCCCTCTTCTGGCCTTTTAAAAAAGCACTGCCCCTATCTAGCATTATATTACAGATATCTACCTGCATGTTAAGCGTGCTTATTGTGAGGCCTCCCCACTAGAAGGTAAGTGACAGCAGGGCCAAGCCTTGTTTGCTTTGTTCACTCACAGCTGTAATTTCAGGGACTAGGAGAAGGCGTAGTTCACAGCAGGAGTTGAATAAACATTTGCCAAAGGAATAAATGAAATCTCACTACTCTTATTTATCTAATAGCTAAACAAACTGACACAAATAGCACACATATTTTGAAGCATTATTATTTAAGATATGCCCTTGAATCTAGAATTTGTGCCAGATCACAAATGTTAAATCAACAATAGAAATACCTGTGGCACAGATAACAAAACATAATATTGTGTGTCTGGGCAGCAGACAGTCATCAAGTTAGCAAAAAATTTCTTGGGTTGGGCACGGTGGCTCACACCTGTAATCCTAGCACTCTGGGAGGCCAAGGCAGGTGGCTCACTTGAAGTCAGGAGTTCGAGACCAGCCTGGCCAACATGGTGAGACCCTGTCTCTACTAAAAATACAAAAATTCACCAGGCGTGGTGGCAGGTGGCTGCAATCTCAGCTACTCAGGAGGCTGAGACAGGAGAAACTTGAACCCAGGAGGCAGAGGCTGCAGTGAGCTGAAATCACGCCACTGCACTCCAGCATGGGCAACAGAGTGAGACTCTGTCTCCAAAAAAATACAAAAAAAAATAAAAGGCCAGGCACAGTGGCTCACACCTGTAATCCCAGCACTTTGGGAGGCCGAGGCAAGTGGATCACCTGAGATCAGGAGTTCAAGACCAGCCTGACCATCATGGAGAAACCCAGTCTCTACCAAAAATACAAAATTAGGTGGGCACGATGGCACATGCCTGTAATCCCAGTTACTCGGGAGGCTGAGGCAAGTGAATCGCTTGAACCCGGGAGGCAGAGGTTGCAGTGAGCCGAGATCGCGCCACTGCACTCCAGCCTGGTGACTGGAAAAAAAACAAAAAAACAAAAAACCAAGAACTATATGTGGCCGGGTGTGGTGGCTCACACCTGTAATCCCAGCACTTTGGGAGGCTGAGGCAGGTGGATCACCTGAGGTCAGGAGTTTAAGATGAGCCTGGCCAAGATGGTGAAACCCCGCCTCTACGAAAAATACAAAAATTAGCTGGGCGTGCAGTGAGCTGAGATCGTGCCATTGCACTCCAGCATGGGCAACAAGAGTGAAACGCCACCTAAAAAAAAAAAAACCTATATGCTTCATTAACTAGTTCAGTTGCCCTGAATATATAATACATAACCTCTTAACCTCAGTTTTTTTTATGTATAAAATGTGCACAAGGCCGGGCGCAGTGGCTCACACCTGTAATCCCAGCACTTTGGGAGGCTGAGGCGGGCAGATCACCTGAGGTCAGGAGTTCAAGACCAGCCTGACCAACACGGAGAAACCCTGTCTCTACTAAAAATATAAAATTAGCCGAGTGTGGTGGTGCATGCCTGTAATCCCAGTTACTCAGGAGGCTGAGGCAAAAGAATTGCTTGAACCCAGGAGGCGGAGGTTGCGATGAGCTGAGATCGCGCCATTGCACTCCAGCCTGGACAACCAGAGCGAAACTCCATCTCAAAAAAAAAACAAAGTTGACAAAATCTGAATTTATTCTGTGCCTGGCACAAGCAACATATTAGGTACCAGAAATACAAAAAAGGAGAAAACCTAGTCTGCCCTCAATAACTTTCTAAACTAGTAGAATGAAGCAGGCATGCAAGCAAATGGCTGCCCAAAAACATTATGAGTATTACGCTACAAGTCTACACAACATACAGTAAGGACAAAAATAAAAGGTATGACTGAAGAAATAAATTCCTCAACTTAGTCTTAAAAGACAAGCATGTACAAAAACCCAAAAACAAAAAACTGGCCAGGCGCAGAGGCTCACACCTGTAATCCCAGCATTTTGGGAGGCCGAGGTGGGTGGGTCACGAGGTCAGTAATTCAAGACCAGCCTGGCCAAGATGGTGAAACCCCATCTCCACTAAAAATACAAAAAAATCAGCCAGGCATGGTGGTAGGCACCTGTAATCCCAGCTACTCAGGAGGCTGAAGCAGAGAACTGCTTGAACCCGGGAGACGGGGGTTGCAGTGAGCCGAGATTGCACCACTGCACTCCAGCCTGAGCGACAGAGCAAGACTCTGTCTAAAAAAAGAAAAAAAAACAAACAAACTATTTGCCAGACAGGTGGGGGTAGAATATTCTAGATAGAGCCAACCAAACAAAGGCACATATATATATATATATACACACACACACACACATATATATATATATATGTATGACATGAAGTCTATTTAGGGACCTACACGTGGTTTATTACAGTTTGGGGCCGTGTATCTTCGTGCAGTTAAGAGTGGGGATGGAGGGAGGACAGAGAAAGTGTATACTAAGAGGTAAGGCTACAGAGACAGAAGGCATAGAAAACTCAGAGTTAAGAAACTTGGCAGAGGCTCACACCTATTAATTCTAGCACTTTGGGAAGCCAAGGCAGGCAGGTCACTTGAGCCCAGGAGTTCGAGACCAGCCTGGGCATCATGGCAAAACTCTATCTCTACAAAAAATACAAAACTTAGCCGGGTGCGGTGGCAGGTACCTGTAGTCCCAGCTACACAAGAGGCTAGGGTGGGAGCATCTGGAGGTTGAGGCTACCATGAACCATGATCATGCCACTGCATTACAGCAGCCTGGGTGACAGAGTGAAACCCTGTCTCAAACAAACAAAAAAAAAAGAACTTTGCGGCCGGGCGCGGTGGCTCACGCCTGTAATCCCAGCACTTTGGGAGGCCGAGGCGGGTGGATCACGAGGTCAGGAGATCGAGACCATCCTGGCTAACACGGTGAAACCCCGTCTCTACTAAAAATACAAAAAATTAGCCGGGCGAGGTGGCAGGCGCCTGTAGTCCCAGCTACTCGGGAGGCTGAGGCAGGAGAATGGCGTGAACCCCGGGGGGCGGAGCCTGCAGTGAGCTGAGATCGCGCCACTGCACTCCAGCCTGGGTGAAAGAGTGAGACTCCGTCTCAAAAAAAAAAAAGAACTTTGCACTGCATGTGATGGAGAAGAGGCTTAAACAGGATTAACACAATTAAATTTATATTTGACTACATAAAGTCTCTGGTATCAAGGAAAAGTATCAGGAGGTGGGGATGGAATAGACAAAGAGAGACAAAGAAATTGCTGATAAGCAAGAAACGTGACAGTGGGAAATGGTAAGAACATGGCAAATTCCAGAGAAGTTAAAAGGCAGGAAATACAAGGTGCTAACACCGCTATACAGAGAAGGCGTTATTCATCATGACTATCATATGAGAAACCAGTTTATAAACTGAAAATTGTGTGGAATGGGTCTAAGAACTTTGCACATTTAGTCTTCATAATATTCCCTCCGAGACAGGTATTTTGCAGCTAAGAAAATTGAGGCCTGGGGATTTGCTCAAGGCCATACAGGTGAGAGGTGATATAGAGTCAGTACACTATTGCTATTACCCTAATGTCTCAATGAAAAACTCCTAAATCCATACTGATCTACCTAGAGGCACCCCTTTCTTTACAGCTGTCACTCAGATATATACCTTAGATAATCTTCTACAACTTTAAATTCAACTATCTTAAAACCATTGTTTTCCTTTGCAACTTTTTTTACCTCTGTTAATAACTCAATACCATTCTTCCAATAGGGAAGGAGCATCTTGCTGTATTTCCAGACGGTATTCTTTTTTTTTTTTTGGAGATGGAGTTTTGCTTTGTCACTCAGGCTGCAGTGCAGTGGCACAATCTCGGCTCACTGCAATCTCCGCCTCCCAGGTTCAAGCGATTCTCCTGCCTCAGCCTCCCAAGTACCTGGGACTACAGGGGCGCGTCACCATGCCCAGCTAATTTTTGTATTTTTAGTAGAGACGGGGTTTCACCATGTTGGCCGGGATGGTCTCGATTTCTTGACCCCGTGATCTGTCCAACTGAGCCTCCCAAAGTGCTGAAATTATAGGCGTGAGCCACCGCGCCCGGACTTCTTTTTTTTGTTTTTAAATCTTCTGACCAACTGCTGCCTGTTGACAGCCAGCATTCTTCACAGAGTCTCTCTCATCTGAACTTCCATTCCATCCCTGAGGCCAATCTGTGTCTCAATTATTTCTTAACACACAACCACATTAATACATCTAAATTGCCATCAAAATTATATTATTGTTCTGTCTAAGATACCTTCAGTGGCTTCCCACTACTTCAGGAAAACAGCTAATTGTTTAGGTTTATAACATGTACAGCCTTCTAAAATCTGGTCCCAAACTATTTTCCCATGCCACCTTCCATTGCTCCACTATATGAACCTTTGACTTCATAAAAATATCTTACTTGATATCCCAAACACTAATCTTTCCTTGATGGCCGGTGTCTCACATGCTCCTGCATTTCTGCACTGTTTTGTTTTTGTTCTGGTGTGAGACAGGGTCTCACTCCCATTGTCCAGGCTGGAGTGCAGTGCACAATCACGGCTCATTGCAGCCTTGACTTCCTGGGTTCAGGTGATCCTCCCACCTCCGCCTCCTGGGTAACTGGGACTACAGGCATGCTGCTAGCTAATTCTTTGTATTTTAAGTAGAGGTGGGATTTCACCATGTTGCCCAGGCTGGTCTTGTACCCCTGGGCTCAAGAGATCTTCCCACCTCAGTCTCCCAAAGTGCTGGGATTATAGTAGTGAGCCACTGCACCTGGCCCGCGCTGTCAATCTGGCAACTATACATGTCCTTCAGCACACTTACGCTATTGCCCTGTTATTTAAATATTTTACTAATTTACATTTCACATGTTCACATCCCATCACCCTCCCATGATAGATTTAAAGACTCTAGGGGCTGTGCTGTGCAATATTTTGGCCACATATGGTTGTTTAAATTAATTAAAGTTAAATTTTAAATTAAAATTCAAAATGTATGGTATGCAAATTCTATCTTAATAAAAATAATGTAATTTAAAATTGTTTCTTAGTCATACTAGATGCTATTCCTAGTACTGGGGACCCACATGTAGCTAGCAGCTACTACACTGGACAATGCAGACATAGGACATTTCCACCATCATAGAATGATGAAAGTTCTACTGAATAGCACTGCTCTAGAGTACAAATTGTGTCTGATTCAACGTTGAGTTCCTCATAATGTGCACAGAGTAAGCACTTTGAAAGTACCCATTTCTGTGCCTGTAATCCCAGCACTTTAAGAGGCTGAGGCAGGCGGATCACGAGGTCAGGAGTTCAAGACCAGCCTGGCCAACATGGTGAAACCCTGTCATTACTAAAAATACAAAAATTAGCCAGGTGTGGTGGTGTGCACCTGTAATCCCAGCTATTTGGGAGGCTGAGGCAGGAGAATTGCTTGAACCCAGGAGGCAGAGGTTGCAGTGAGCTGAGATCGCGCTACTACACTCCAGCCCGGGCGACACAGCAAGACTCCCTCTCAAAAAAAAAAAAAAAAGGAAAAAGTACCGATTTCTGGCCTGGAGCAATGGCTCACATCTGTAATCCCAGCACTTTGGGAGGCTAAGGTGGGTGGATCACCTGAGGTCAGGAGTTCAAGATCAGCCTGGCCAACATGGTGAAACTCTATCTCTATTAAAAATACAAAAACATTAGCCAGGAATGGTGGCAAGGGCCTGTAATCCCAGCTACTTGGGAGGCTGAGGCAGGAGAATCACTAAAACCCAGGAGGCAGAGGTTGCACACTAGAACCCAGGAGGCAGAGGTTGCAGTGAGCCAAGATGACGCCACTGCATTCCAGCCCGGGCAAACAGAGTGAGACTCCATCTCAAAAAAAAAAAAAAAAAAAAGTACCCATTTCTCCTATTTAAATTTAAATATAAGCAGGCTTACCACACCAAGATTAATGTTCAAATAAGTTTCTCTGTAATTGCAGCGGTGATTCTTGGGACCTTTTTTTTTTTTTTAAAGACAGAATCTCACTCTGTTGCCCAGGCTGGAGTACACTGGCACGATCATGGCTCACCCCAGCCTTGACCTCCTGGGCTCAAGTGATCCTCCAACAACAGTCTCCTAAGTACCTAGGACTACAGGCGTGTGAAACCACACCTGGCTAATTTTTAAACATTTGTAGAGACAGGGTCTCACTAAGTTACCCAAGCTGGTCTTGAACTCCTAAGCTCAAGCGATCTCAGCTCACTGCAACCTCCGCCTCCCAGGTTCAAGCGATTTTCTTGCCTCAACCTCCTGAGTAGCTGGGATTACAAGTGTGCGCCACCAACAACAAAAAAAGTTATTTAGAGCTTTTGCATAGATGTTTATATATATTTTCCTAACAACCCTCATGGCTACAAATATAACATAAATGTAGAAAATCAGCAAATAATTGTTAAAATTTACACATTCTTGGGGCCGGGTGCGGTGGCTCATGCCTGTAATCCCAGCACTTTGGGAGGCCAAGGTGGGTGGATCACAAGGTCAGGAGTTTGAGACCAGTCTGGCCAACATGGCAAAACCCTGTCTCTACTAAAAATACAAAAATTAGCCAGGCATGGTAGCACATGCCTGTAATCCCAGCTACTCCGGAGGCTGAGGCAGCGAATTGCTTGAACCTGGGAGACGGAGGTTTCAGTGAGCTGAGATTGTGCCATTGCACTCTAGCCTAGGCAACAGAATGAGACTCCGTCTCAAAAAATAAATAAATAAAATAAAATAAAATAAAATTTACACATTCTTTTACAAAATCATTGATAAATTTTTTTAAATAATCAGATGAATTCTAATATGTATTTGCCTACAAGATTTCCTGCTTGTCTTGTAGTTATATTGCTATAATGGGAGAAAAAGGTTAAGAGAAACTGTTCTAGAGTAAAAGCGACTAAACAACATAACCAAATGCAATGCAAGAGTCTTGACTGGCTCTTGATTAGAGGGAAAAAGACAGAAAAGCCACTTTAGGGACAACTGGAGAAATTTAAATATGGACTGGATACCAGATGATATTAGAAAAGTATTGTTAATTATTATTAGGTGTGATATTGGTATTGTGATTACAGAGGAGAATACATTGCTTTTAAGAGATGCATGCTCATGTGTATATTTAGAAATAAAATGTTAGGGCCAGGCATGGTGGCTCAGGCCTGTAAGCCCAGCACTTTGGGAGGCCAAGGCGGGCAGATCACTTCAGGAGTTCAAAACCCACCTGGCCAGCATCATGAGACCCCGTCTCTACTAAAAATACAAACATTAGCCAGGCATGGTGACGGGCACTTGTAATCCCAGCTACTTGGGAGGCTGAGGCAAGAGAATCGCCTGAACTTGGGAGGTAGAGGTTGTAGTAAGCCAAGATCGTGCCACTGCACTCCAGCCTGGGCAACAAAGCAAGACCCTCTCTCAAAAAAAAAAAAAAAAGAAAGAAAGAAAGTGTTAGGATGTCTGCAACTTGTACATGGGTCAGCAAAAACAAGAGAATATTTTTAAATATAGCAAAATGTAAACTGTTGAACTGATGTGGTAGGTATATAATGATCGCTCTGCTATCTTTCAATGGTTTTTATACGTTAGACATTTTTCATAATTAAAAAATGGGATAAAATACTTCAGAAATTCTCAAATTGTGCCTTTCTTGCTGCTTAATTCAATGTAATTGAAAAAATATATGACTGAGTTTCGCTGGAGCCTAGTCAAATCGCCTAATCTCAAGGAGCTCACAACCTAATTACAATTCAAATACTGTTCAAGATAGACAGAGAACATAAAATGTTTTCAATGACACAGCAAAATATGAGCCAATTCATGCAATTTAGAAATTAAAATCTTCAAATATAACTTTACTTTAAAAAATTAACACGAGGCTGGGCATGGTGGCTCATACCTGTAATCCCAGCACTTTGGGAGGCTGATGTGGGCGGATCACTTGAGCTCAGGAGTTCAAGATCAGTCTGGCCAACATGGTGAAATCCCATCTCTACTAAAAATACAAAAATTAGCCAGGTGTGGTGGCGCATACCTGAATCCCAGCTACTTGGGAGGCTCAGATGGGAGGATCGCTTGAACCCAGGAGGCGGAGGTTACAGTGAGCTGAGATCGCGTCACTGCACTCCAGCCTGGGTGACAGAGCCAAATCCTGTCTCAAAAAAAGACGACGATTGAGGAAAAGGGTTTGATAATTTAAAAAGTATACCAATTTGTTCTGCTTTTCTAAGGCACTACTATAATATCGGAGGAGTTAAGGGTCACCAGGAATAGCTTAAATAAAATTTAGACATGAATAAAAGTAGGAAAATTTTTACAATACTAAAGACAACAGAAAAGTACAGACATTAGGAAATAAATCAGTTTGTTTCCTGAAAAGTAACAATAACAATATGACCATCAAACTAACAATAATAATATTAATATCAAACTAGCATTTATTTAAGAGTTATGCCAAGTACTCTGCTATTCTTTTTCCCAACTGAACGCTTACAACCCTGTGACAGGTGTACTCTCATTATCCTCATTTGACAGTTGAGAAAAGTGTCGACACATCTAGTAAGTAGCTAAGTCAAGATTCAAACAAACTCAGTTCTGTCTGACTCGAAAGAAGCACTTGCTCTCAATCAACTAATCTAAACATTTTGTCAGTAACATCTACTTTAATTTCTAGTTCTGTTAAAAATTTACTCCTTAAAGTTCCAGTTACCTATTGGTTTTTATAGAACTTTATTTGGCTTCTGGTGACATCTACTTCATTTGAGTTTACACCCAAATACCACACAAAACATAGTGTCTCCAGCCCTTATCTCTTGACTGAGCTTAAATTCTTTATTTCCTCTACCTGCAAAACATCTGAATGTCAAGACAGAATTTCAGAATTGAAAAGTCTATTAAAAGCCATTTCTCTTAGCACCATAGGAAAGGTTGAAAAAAAAAAAAAAAACCATTTTAGCTGGGCGCGGTCGCTCAGGCCTGTAATCCCAGCATTTTGGGAGGCCGAGGCAGGTGGATCACGAGGTCTGGAGTTCGAGACCAGCCTGACCAACATGGTGAAACCCCGTCTCTACTAAAAAATTCAAAAATTAGCCGGGCATGGTGACACGCGCCTGTAATCCCAGCTACTCAGGAGGCTGAGGCAGAAGAATCGCTTGAACCCAAGAGGTGAAGGTTGCAGTGAGCCGAGATCGCGCATTGCACTCCAGCCTGGGCGACAGAGCAAGATCCTGTCTCAAAAAAAAAAAAAAAAAGGCCATTTTGGCCGGGCGCGGTGGCTCATGCCGGTAATCCCAGCACTTTGGGAGGCGGAGGCGGGTGGATCACTTGAGATCAGGAGTTCGAGACCAGCCTGACCAACACTGTGAAACCCTGTCTCTACTAAAAATATAAAAATTGGCCAGGCGCAGTGGCTCATGCCTGTAATCCCAGCACTTTCGGAGGCCGAGGTGGGCGGATCACGAGGTCAAGAGATCAAGATCACCAACATGGTGAAACCCCACCTCCACTAAAAACACAAAAATTAGCTGGGCATGGTGGTGCATGCCTGTAGTCCTAGCTACTAGGGAGGCTAGGGCAGAAGAATCGCTTGAACACAGGAGGCGGAGATTGCAGTGAGCCGAGACTGCACCACTGCACTCCAGACTGGCAACAGAGTTAGATGCCGTCTCAGAAAAAAAAAAAAAAAAACTATATATATATATAAAATTAGCTGGGCATGGTGGCAGCTGCCTGTCATCCCACTTACTCGGGAGGCTGAGGCAGAAGAATCGCTTGAACCCAGGTGGCAGAGGTTAGAGCGAACTGAGATCACACCATTGCACTCCAGCCTGGGTGACAGGAGCAAAACTCCGTCTCAAAAAAAAAAAAAAAAAGCCACTTCTCTACTTTAATTCAGCAATTATTTCTGAAATGTACTCACTGTGCCAGGCACTGACAATACAGAACAAAACAGACACAATCTCTGTCCTCATAAAGCTTAGTCAACAGTGAAGCTAAGAACAAGGAAATTACAAGTCACTACAGGTATGATGAAAGGAGACCTAAGAGTCCAATCACTCAAGATTCAAACATTTCCTAGAGCATAACAATCTCTCTTCTAAAACCAGCAACTCTTTCAGACTTTTCTATTTCTGTCATGGCACAAACAGTCTCCTAGACTCCAAACTCAGGAACCATCCTCTCCTCAGCAAGGTCTGTCACCAAGTTCTACTCTCACATTGGTCCTTTCCTTTTGAATTGCTCTGCAAATAACCAAATTCCATACCATAAATCCATGACAACTGGAAAAATTTCCTAACATGTTCCTATACTTCAAGTTTCTTCTCTCTGCAACCTACCCTACACTGACAGATTGGTACTTCCAAAGCAAGTTAACATAATCCTTCCCAATCCCTCCAGAATTCCTTTTGAAAGCCATTAATGATTTCCCAGTAGTGCCAGAATATATTAAAACATCTGCAGAAGTCAGGAGAGCCTGTGTGCTCAATTAAGACTCCCCTTAATTAATACTCCATACTTCCAGTATCAGAAGCCAAATGGAAGCCCCAGAAAATCCTGCATGTATTTGGCAAGAAGATCTCCTCTCCATTCCCTCAGCCCTTACTGCCAACTCCATCAAAATCTACCCTGGACCAGCCGGGCGTGGTGGTTCATGCCTATAATCCCAGCACTTGGGGAGACCGAGGCGGGCAGATCACTTGAGATCAGGAGTTCAAGACCTGCCTGGCCAACAGGGCGAAATCCCTCTACTAAAAATACAAAAATTAGCCGGGCTTGGTGGCGCACACCTGTAATCCTAGCTACTCAGAAGGTTGAGGCAAGAAAATTGCTTGAACCCAGGAGGTGGAGGTTGCAGTGAGCTGAGATCGCACCACTGCACTCCAGCCTGGGTGACTGGGCAAGAGTGTCTAAAAAAAAAAAAAAATCTACCCTGGACCACTAAGTCTTAGTTTAATCTGCTCTTTATTTCTGTTCGTGTCAATCATAAGGTCAGAACTTCCAGGTCATCCTTTATCTGCAAAACCAAATCTCTAGACAGCTTTCTGTTTCTTTTGTTGTTGTTGTCTCATGGTTTTGTTTGCTGAGACAGGGTCTCACTGTCATCCAGGCAGAGTGCAGTGGCGGGATCATGGCTCACTGCAGCCTCTATCTCCCAGACTCAAGCAATCCTCTCACCTCCGCCTCCTGAGTAGCTGTAGGCATATGACACTACAGCCAGCCAATTTTTAAAATTTTCTTTTTGTGGAGACAGTCTCACCATGTTGCTCAGGTCTCAAACTCTTGGGCTCAAGCAATCCTCCCACCTCAGCCTCCTAAAGTGCTGGGATAACAGGTGTGAGTCACCGTGCCTGGCACCTGGATAGCTTTGTACATCACCTCTTCCAATCTCACCTCCTGATCCTCCTTACCTTTTCAATCCTTTTCACAGTGGCTCCTGGGACACAAGTTCAATTATCAGAAAATCTGTAACTTGAACCTTTTCTGGAGAGGTTCTCTTTACCTTCCTGCCTTAACTAAAATCTGGCTTTCCCATGGGAACATGGCTTCCTCTATAGACCTCTTAGGTAAGGCTGTTTTCTCTCCCATATCCTTCACACTGTGGGTCCACTTTCACACCACTCTTCCTCCCTCCACCATTAAAAACCCCAGCTTTGAATCTCATTTCATTAAACCACACCACCTATCACCCTCACTCTCTTGCAGGCACATACTACAGTCTTTTCTTACTTCTCCAACACCACACAACTCCAACAATCATATAACCCCACAACAAGACTTGAACCCGAGAAGAAGGCAGGAGAATCACTTGAACCCGAGATTGGGCCACTGCACTCCAGCTTGGATAACAGAGCAAGACTCTATCTCAAAAAAAAAGAAAAAAGAAAAGAAAGATTATGCCCATGCATATTAATCAGATTTTGAGAAGTTCAAGTTTTTCAACTCATGTTATTAGCACTTATCACTGAGAGCACAGTAAGGAGATTTTAGTGGCAAGAGTGAAGCACACTGGATTTCTATATCCTTCCATAATGGTATAGAGGAGGGGCCAGCAGAATATGACTTTCAGGTCATATTTAGCCTGCTGCCTGTTTGTATAAATAAAAGTTGTATTGGAACAAAGCCATACTCACTTGTTTATATATTATCTATGGCTGCTTTCATGCCACAATGGCAGAGCTGAATAGTTGCCAGAGTCCTCCACAGTCCATGTGGCCCACAAGTCCAAAATATTTGCTATCTAGCCCTTCACAGAAAAACTCTGCCAACCCCTGATAAGCAAGCACATCTACTCTAACGCAAAGCACAGAGAGGAAACACTGCCTGATAAGGTGAAATTTATGAATTACAAAATACAGTCATGCGCCACATAAAGACTTTTCAGTCAACCATGGTGAAACTCCAGTGGGCCCATGAGATTATAATGGAGCTTTTATACCATATTCTTACTGTACTATTTTTCTATGTTTAGATACACAAACACTTACCATTATGTTACAATTGCCTAGAGTATTCAGTACAGTAACATGCCATACAGGTTTGTAGCCCAGAAGCAAATAGGCTATGCCATATAGCTTAGGAGAGCAGGGGGCTATGCCACCTAAGTTCGTGTAAACACACTCTATGTTTGCACAATGACACTGCCTAAGGACACATTTCTCAGAATGTATCCCTCTCATTAAGGACCCATGACTGCACATTAAAAGTCCGAAGGAGGCCAGAGATGTGGTGTCTCAAGCCTGTCAGTCAGTGGGAGGATCACTTGAGGCCAGGAGTTCCAGAACAGCCTGGGCAACATAATGAGACCCTGTCTCTTAAAAAAAAAAAAGTTGCCAGGCGCGGTGGCTCACACCTGTAATTCCAGCACTTTGAGAAGCCGAGGCGAGCAGATCATGAGGTCAGGAGTTCGAGACCACCCTGGCCAGCATGGTGAAACCCCATTTCTACTAAAAATACAAAAAATTAGCTGGCATGGTGGTGTGCACCACCAGCTACTCAGGAGGTTAAGGCAGGAGAACTGCTTGAACCTGGGAGGTGGAAGTTCCAGTGAGCTGAGATCGCACCACTGCACTTCGGCCTGGGTGTCAAGAGTGAGACTCCATCTCAAAAAAAAAAAAAAAAAAAAAGTTCTGGCCGGGCTCAGTGACTCACGCCTGTAATCCCAGCACTTTGGGAGGCCAAGGCGGGTGGATCACTTGAGGTCAGGAGTTCAAGACCAGCCTGGCCAACATGGCAAAACCCCATCTCTACTAAAAATCCAAAAAAATTAGCCAGGCATGGTGGCGCGCACCTGTAGTCCTGGCTACTTGGGAAGCCTGACGCAGGAGAATCACTTGAACCCAGGAGGCAGAGGCTGCAGTGAGCCGAGATCATGCCACTGCATTCCAGCCTGGGTGACAGAGTGAGACTCCATATCAAAAAAAGAAAAAAAAAAAGTTTCAAGGAGAATACATATATTACAAATGTTAACAACTATATCTAAATGAACTCCTCTGACTAAAGAGAAGGTCTCTGAGGTAGGAAAAAAAAATTTCCAACTTTTTATGGGATAAGAAGCACATTTTAAGTTTTCGCTATTGAGAATTTCTGATTAACGGTATCCCAAATTAATGATATGTATCTAGCAGTTCAAAACTCAAAGTAAGGCCAGGTGTGGTGTCTCACACCTATAATCCCAACACTTTGGGAGGCCAAGGTGAGAGGACCACTTGAGCCCAGGAGTTTGGGACCAGCCTGGTCAATACAGGGAGACCCTATCTCTACAAATAATAATAATAAATAGCCAGGTGTAGGGATGTATGCCTGTGGTGTCAGCTATTCCAGAGGCTGAAGGCGGAGGACCACTTGAGCCAGGGAGATCAAGGCTGCAGTGAGCCAAGACTGAGCCACTGCACTTCAGCCTGGGCAACACAGCACAACCCTGTCTAAAAAATTAAAATAATAAGCTGGGTGCAGTGGCTCACACCTGTAATCCCAGCACTTTGGGAGGCCGAGGTGGGTGGATCATCTGAGGTCAGGAGTTCGAGACCAGGCTGACCAACATGGTGAAACCCAGTCTCCAATAAAAATACAAAATTAGCTGGGTGTAGTGGTGCAGTGGTGCATGCCTGTAATCCCAGCTACTCAGAAGGCTGAGGCAGGAGAATTGCTTGAACCTGGGAGGCGGAGGCTGTGGTGAGCCGAGATCACGCCATTGCACTCCAGCCTGGGTGACAGAGCAAAACTCCGTCTCACAAATAAATAAATAATAATTAAAAAATAAAAATAATAAACTCTAAGTAACAGCTAGAATTGAGGTAAACAAATGAATCACCTATGACTCAGTTTCTTCATCTGCAAACACATATACCAGAATCTACTTCATAGGGTATGTTCACAGGTTTTTGAAAGTTAAATGAATTAAAATGAATAAAGCGGCCAGGTGCAGTGGCTCACGCCTATAATCCCAGCACTTTGGGAGGCCAAGGTGGGTGGATCACCTTAGGTTGGGGGTTCAAGACCAGCCTGACCAACATAGAGAAACCCATCTCTACTAAAAATACAAAATTAGCCGGGCGTGGTGGTGCATGCCTGTAATCCCAGCTACTCGGGAGGCTGAGGCAAGAGAATAGCTTGAACCCGGGAGGCAGAGGTTGCAGTGAGCCGAGATCGCACCATTGCACTCCAGCCTGGGCAACAAGAGTGAAACTCCATCTCAAAAAAAAAAAAAAAAAAAAAAATTTACAAAGCACTTATTATATATAATGTTAACTATAATTTTTGGGGAAAATAATTCAAATCAAATAGTAAGTGCATACATATGTGAGAAAGAAAACCCTTCATTTTTTTTTCATTGTTTTTAGAGTTTTTTTTAAAAAACAAAGAACAGGCTGGGGATAGTGGTTCACACCTGTAATCCTAACACTTTGAGAGGCCGAGGCCGGCAGATCACTTTAGGTCAGGAGTTCAAGACGAGGCTCGCCAACATGGTGAAACCCCGTCCCTACTAAAAATTCAAAAATTAGCTGGACGTGGTGGTTTGAGCCTGTAATCATAGCTACTTGGGAGGCTGAGGCAGGAAAATCACTTGAACCGGGGAAGCAGAGGTTGCAGTGAGCCAAGATTGCACCACTGCACTCCAGCCTGGCCAAGTGCAGGCTCCTGAGCTCAAGTGACAGAACGCTACTCCGTCTCAAGATAATAATAATAATAATAATAAATAAATAAATAAAAATAAAAACAAAAAACAAAGAACGTTTATTACTTTAGTAATTTTTTTTTTAAAAAGAAAAGAGCTCTCAGCCTTAGTGCCATTTTCTTGGAAACCTCTGTGCCATGACAGCCAAGTGAAGGAAGAAGCGAATGTGCAAAAGAAGAAAGATGAGGCCGAGGTCCAAGTAAACCGCTAGCTTGTTGCACCGTGGAGGCCACAGGAGCAGAAACATGGAATGCCAGACACTGGAGATGCTGGTACAAGTTGTGGGACTGCATGCTACTGTCTAGAGCTTGTCTCAATGGATCTAGAACTTCATCGCCCTCTGATCACCGATCACCTGAGACCCACCTCGCTCATAACCAGAACTGCCCATGTTGGTCCTCTGCCCTGGACCTGTGACATTCTGCACTATTTCTGTGTTTACTTGTGGCCAACTATAACATCCGTACAATAAATCACCTCTTCTGCAGTCTTAGATGAAGAATTAAAAAAAAGAAAAACAATAAAAATTTGGCACCAAGCTCTTCCCTGCTGAAGATCTACTAGTGCAATTACTGAAACGCTCAAGACAAGACAAATTCTGTAAACATGAGAAAATTTTCAAGTGCCACAAAAAGGGCATAGTACTTAACTTCAAAATAAGACATAGTTCAACAATAACAAGCTACACACTAATTAGCAGAACTGCAATGGCATTAAAATTATACTCCATTATTTCCCAGAGGAAACAAATAACACAGAAGTATCCAACCAATCTAGAAATGGGTGCCTATCTGGAACTTTCACAATTAGATAAACCTCCACTAATTGTATGAGTGTGAAATTAAATACCACCAAATCTAATAACAATCTCGAATGACAACTCAGTAAGATATATATAAATCTGGAGATCAAGATAAACCAAGTAACTAAGAACAATCTAAAATCCTTAGAACACTGTAAACTTATCAGAGGAAGTTTTCACAACCCCCATGCTTTGAGGAAGCTTTGGTTCCCTGGATAAACTTAGCTGCTTCCATAAATACAGCGGGTACACAAAACAACTGAATGAAGGAGCAGAAAGAGAACTTTGAGCCTGAGCTGCATTTTTGCTGAGCTGTAATACTGGTAAAGCCTGTTTCAAGATCCAAGAGTCCACCCTCAAAATTAAAGAATGTAAACAGATGGCTGTCATGTACATTTCATCACATTTACCAGAGTGGTGTTTCATAAAAATTATACAAATTCATTACCAAACTTCAAACAGCGTTACTATCATTACTGTGGTTCTACCCAAAAGAAACGTCCTAGTCAACAATATTATCCAGTTTGTTAAAATAGGTTTTCAAAAAGAAATCAATCATTAAGATGTCTCTATAGAATTATGGAATTCATAATTTCAAATAATGTGCATAATGCCTAAGAAAAAGAGAACGAATCCAATAAATGTCAGCTATTACCATTACTATTATCATGGTAATGTTTTCAAATTAAGGAACAGAAACTTATTCATAGAGAGGCCTTCAAAAGAAGTTACTTTGTCAGAATCCAAGTTGGCCTATCACAACCTGCAATAGTTAGATATTAAAAGGACTTTGTTTTAGAGGAATCAAAGTTAGATTCCTCGGGTTCCAAAGGAGTTAGTAAAGATGAAATAATCTCTGCATAAAGAATTAATGTATTTTTGGCTGGGCACGGAGGCTCACGCCTGTAATCCCAGCACTTCGGGAGGCCGAGGCAGGTGGATCATGAGGTCAGGAGTTCAAGACCAGCCTGGCCAAGATGGTGAAACCCCTTCTCTATTAAAAATACAGAAATTAGCCAGGCAGGATGGCAGGCGCCTGTAATCCCAGCTACTCGGGTGGCTGAGGAGGGAGAATCGCTTGAACCCAGGCAGCAGAGGTTGAAGTGAGCCAAGATCATGCCACTGCACTTCAGCCTAGGAGACAGAGTGAAACTCCATCTCAAAAAAAAGAATTAATATTAGTTTTCCAAAGTTTTTCTGGTACAGAAATCTATATTTTTAAACATTTGGCAATTCAGCCTTAAACGTTACAACTTTTAAACCTAATGCATTTTTGAAAAGTAGTCAAGATAATGAAAGTAAGTAAATATAAATAACACAAGTAAAACAAAGGGATAGATTAGAATTCTGCATTAGAAAGTGAAAGGAGGGCCAGGTGAGGTGGGTAAGCCCAACACTCGAGGCAGGTGGATCACTTGAGGTCAGGAGTTCAAGACTAGCATGGCTAACACAGTGAAACAACGTCTCTACTAAAAATACAAAAATTAGCCGGGTGTGGTGGTGGGTGCCTGTAATCCCAGCTACTCGGGAGGCTGAGGCAAGAGAATCGCTTGAACCCGGGAGGCAGAGGTTGCAGTGAGCCAAGATCAGGTCACTGCACTCCAGCTCTGGGCAAGAGTCTGTCTCAAAAAATAAAAAATAAAAAAAAAGTTAATCTAAGTCCGAAAAAATATAAGTATTTGTTAAAATTAAGATTGTCTGGAGGGATAATACTATATTCTGATCCTAGGAAAAAGGAAAAAGGCTAATATGCCTTGACTAATTTTGTTTTGTCTTTTTTCTGATAGAAAAACCATGTGGGTTTAATCCTTCCAAAGATTCACAGAAAATAAATAACAACACATAAATTGGTAAGAAAAAAAAAGAACTAAACACGTCTGACAACATGCTTTCTACTAGTCTCCAGCGTGGGTGTACCGGCATTATAAGGGAGCAAGACCAAGCAAGCACCTTTTCGGACAGACATCTTAGATTAACAAGCAGACACAGTATCTGTTTATACACTTCCAAGAGTATGTTTAAACCTGTGTTTTTTAAATGGCTTACAAAAAAGGTATATAAAACATAATTTTGGCCATACACACACACACAGAGAGTATTAGAATTAATTATACTTTTATACTTTTCTTTCAGACACAAGTATTTATCAGGTATCTGGTTCATCTTCAAACTGAAAAAAAAAAATTATAGAAACCCCTGTGAAGTCTGTTAAGTCCTTCACTCAACCATTCTCTCCTTTTTTTTTTTTTTTTTTTTTTGAGACAGAGTTTCGCTTTTGTTGCCCAGGCTAGAGTGCAATGGCACGATCTCGGCTCATCGCAACCTCTGCCTCCCACTCCCAGGTTCAAGCGATTCTCCTACCTCAGCTTCCTGAGTAGCTGGGATTACAGGCATGTGCCACCTACACCTGGCTAATTTTGTACTTTTACTAGAGATGGGGTTTCTCCATGTTGGTCACGCTGGTCTCAAACTCCCGACCTCAGGTGATCCACCCGCCTCAGCCTCCCAAAGTGCTGGGATTACAGGCGTGAGCCACTGCACCCGGCCTCAACCATTCACTTATATATATATTAAATATTAGAAACTGAAGTATCAAGATATTCACCACTTCCTCTGACCACTGTATTACAGTTTTAAACTGGGTTTCAGCTTTGAAACAAAAAATAACCACCCTTCTGATATGTTTTTACAAAATCGTAATACATATTGAAACATATCCAGAAAAGTTAGAAAATATAGGTAAGCATAAAGAAGGAAAGATTCTTTTGTTTTTGTTTATTTGAGACAGACTCTAGCTCTGTCACCCAGGCTGGAGTGCAGGGGCACAATCTCACCTTACAGCAAACTCTGCCTCCCAGATTCAAGCAATTCTCCTGCCTCAGCCTCCCAAGTAGCTGGGACTACAGGTGTGCGCCACCATGCCCAGCTAATTTTTGTATTTTTAGTAGAGATGGGGTTTCTCCATGTTGGCCAGGCTGGACTCAAACTCCTGACCTCAAGTGATTCACCCACCTCGGCCTCCCAAAGTGCTAGGATTACAGGCATGAGCCAAGGCGGACAGATCACTTGAGAGCAGGAGTTCAAGACCAGTCTGGCCAACATGGTAAAACCCCATCTCTACTAAAAATACAAAAAATTAGCCGGACACAGTGGCAGGCACCTGTAATCCCAGCTACCAGGGAGGCTGAGGCAGGAGAATCACTTGAACCTGGAAGGCAGAGGTTGCAGTAAGCAGAGATCACGCCACTGTACTCCAGCCTGGGCAACGGAGCAAGACTCTGCCTCAAAAACAAAACAAAACAAAACAAAACAAAACAAAAAAAGCCGGGCACGGTAGCTCATGCCTGTAATCCCAGCACTGCGGGAGGCTGAGGCGGGTGGATCACCAGAGGTCAGGAGTTCAAGACCAGCCTAGCCAACATGGTGAAACCTTGTCTCTAATGAAAATACAAAAAATTAGCAGGGCATGGTAGCACCTGTAATCCCAGCTACTCGGGAGGCTGAGGTTCAGCGAGCCGAGATGGCGCCACTGCACTCCAGCCTGGGCGACAGAACGAGACTCCAACTCAAAAAAAAAAAAAAAAAACAAAAACTAAAATATCTTGAAAAGGATTACTTAAGGAGTTAAGCTGAAAATAATTCTATGCAAGCACAAGTTTAGGCAGTTCAAACGTAAAAAATACATAACTGAAATCCTTCTTGCTTAACAGAAAATTAACTCCAGAGAAGGAAATATGTATGACAAAAAAACAGCCTCCAAAAAGTTGAAGGAAAAAAAAATACTCAACTAAACATTTGGAAATTATTTTTTCAAGTACTAGTCTGTCCAAAGCAAATAAGAAGGACTCAGCTGGGCAAAGTAGCATGCTCCTGAATTGTCAGCTACTCAAGAGGCTGAGGCAGGAGGATCACCCTGTTCAGGTCAGGAGTTTGAGGCTGCAGTGAGCTATGATGGCACCACTGCACTCTGACGACACAGTGAGACTATGTCTCAAAAAAAAAAAAAAGAAAAAGGGGCCGGGCGCGGTGGCTCACGCTTGTAATCCCAGCACTTTGGGAGGCCGAGGCGGGCGGATCACAAGGTCAGGAGATTGAGACCACGGTGAAACCCCGTCTCTACTAAAAAATACAAAAAATTAGCTGGGCGTGGTGGCGGGCGCCTGTAGTCCCAGCTACTCGGAGAGGCTGAGGCAGGAGAATGGCGTGAACCCGGGACGCGGAGCTTGCAGTGAGCCGAGATTGCGCCACTGCACTCCAGCCTGGGCGAAAGAGCAAGACTCCGTCTCAAAAAAAAAAAAAAAAAAAAAAAAAAAAAAAAAAAAAGGATTCCACTTATATAAAAATTAAAAATCTGTAGCTGTATGCAAACTTAAAAAAATAATTATTTTTAAAAATTATTTTTAAATCATACTTTACCTTTGAGATTCCTAGAATGTATAACCAACTCTCTCCAGTACACTTACCCCTAAAGAAAAAAAAAAGGAAAAAGGAAAAAATAATAAACTGAATGTCTTATCACTGGAATGTACCTACTTTCGCTATTAAACTATCTACAAACATTACAAGTAGCTGGGCGCAGTGGCTCATGCCTGTAATCCCAGTACTTTGGGAGGCCAAGGCAGATGAACTACTTGAACTCAGGAGTTCGAGACCAGTGTGGGCACCTCTACAAAAAATACAAAACTTGTATTTAAAACTCGTCTGGTCAAACAAAAATAAAATACAAAATACAAAAGTTAGCCAAGCATGGTGTCATGTGCCTGTGGTCCCAGCTACTCAGAAGGCTGAGGCAGGGGAATCTCTTGAGACAGGGAGGTGGAGGCTACAGTGAGCTGTGATAGCGCCACTGCACTCCAGCCTGCATGACAGACCAAGACCTTGTCTCGAAAACAAACAAACAAAAAAAAATTAGGGGTAATTATTCCAAATAAACTAATTAATCTGAAGCATACATTTACAGAGCAGCAAGTTTTGTATTGTTAGTTGCACCAACAAAAGATCAGTACATATTGTCACAATTTCCAGAATGCCATCATCAGGCAGTGTTACCGTGTAAGGTAATAAGAACTATGTGCCATCACTGGAGACCAGCTCACAAACCCTCAGTGGAGCCAGCTGCGTAGAGTGAGAAGTGACAACATTGTGACGGTGGCTAAGAAAGCACCAGTAGAATAAAGTTCTTGTTTTTTTGGGGGGTGTTTTTGTTTGTTTGTTTGTTGTTTTTTTGAGACAGAGTTTTGTTCTTGTTGCCCAAGCTGGAGTGCAGTGGCATGATCTCTGCTCATTGCAACCCCAGCCTCCTGGGTTCAAGCGATTCTCCTGCCTCAGCCTCCTGAGTAGCTGGGATTACAGGCGCGAGCCACCACGCCCAGCTAATTTTTTGTATTTTTAGTAGAGATGGGATGTCATCATGTTGGCCAGGCTGGTCTCAAACTCCTGACCTCAGGTGATCCACCCGCCTTGGTCTCCCAAAATGCAGGCATCACAGGTGTGAGCCACTGTGCCTGGCCGAATAAAGTTTATTTTAAAGTCTAGCAGCTAGGCATAGTGGCTCATGCCTGTAATCCCAAAGCTTTGGGAGGTCAAGGTGGGAGGACTGCTTGAGCCCAGGAGTTTGAGACCAGCCTGGGGAACACAGGGAGATCCTGTCTCCCCAATAAAAAAAAAAAATTTTTTTTAATTGGTCAGGCGTGGTAGCTCACCCCTGTAATCCCAGCACTTTGGGAGGCCAAAGCGGGCAGTTCACCTGAGGTCAAGAGTTCAAGACCAGCCTGATCAACATGGTGAAACCCCATCTCTACTAAAAATACAAAATTAGCTGGGCATGGTGGCACATGCCTGTAATCCCAGCTACTCGGGAGGCTGAGGTAGGAGAATCGGAAGGCAGAAACTGTGATGAGCTGAGATTGTGCCATTGTACTCCAGCCTGGGCAACAAGAGTGAAACTCCATCTCAAAAAATTAAAATTAAAATTAATTAACCGGATGTGGTAGCACATCCCAACCTACTCAGGAGACTGAAGTGGGAGGACAGCTTGAGCCCAGGAGGTCGAGGCCGCAATGATCCCTGACAGTGCAACTGAACTCCAGCCTAGACAACAGAGCAAGACCTTGTCTCAAAATTCAAATTCCTAGGCTCAAGTAATCTGACCATCTCGGATTCCCAAAGTAAAATGTACATCTTCTATGTGTAAAGTAAACATGGCAAAATGTTAACAGCAAATCTAGGTGAAGGGTATATGAATGTTTACTGAACAACTCTTCTATAGGCTTACAATTTTTCAAAGAGTTGCAAAAACAATATTTAAAAGTTATGGATTACAAAAAAACAAAGCCTGCCGGGTACAGTGGCTCATGCCTGTAATCCCAGCCTTTTGGGAGGCCGAGGCAGGTGGATCACTTTAGGTCAGGAGTTCAAGACCAGGCTTGCCAACATGGTGAAACCCCATCTCTACTAAAAATATAAAAAATTAGCCAGGTGTGGTGGCGCATGCCCATAGTACCAGTTACTCAGGAGGCTGAGGCAGGAGAATCTCTTGAACCCAGGAGGGGGAAGTTGCAGTGATTTGAGATGGTGCCACTGCACTCCAGCCTGGACCACAGAGCAAGACTCTGTCTCAAAAAACAAACAAAAAGAAAAAAACAAAACGAACAGCAGAAAATAGGGAAAGATACAAATAATAATTTAGCATGTATATTCTGCCTCCCAGAATTAACTGTTAATCGTCACAGTAGTGTCTAGTTTCAAAAAAAAATTATAGATATCCTCAAAAGAAATTATAGATAACGGGCTGGGCGCGGTGGCTCATGCCTGTAATCCCAGCACTTTGGGAGGCCGAGGCAGGTGGATCACAAGGTCAGGAGATCAAGACCATCCTGGCTAACACAGTGAAACCCCATCTCTACTAAAAATACAAAAAATTAGCTGGGCGTGGTGGCAGTCGCCTGTAGTCCCAGCTACTTGGGAGGCTGAGGCAGGAGAATGGCGTGAACCCGGGAGGCAGAGCTTGCAGTGAGCCAAGATCGCGCCACTGCACTCCAGCCTGGGCGACAGAGCGAGACTGCGTCTAAAAAAATAAAATAAAATAAAACAAAATAAAATAAAATAAAATAAAATAAAAATTAGCCGAGCATAGTGGCGCATGCCTATAATCCCAGCAGCTCGGGAAGCTGAGGCAGGAGAATTGCTGGAACCCGGGAGGCGGAGACTGCAGTGAGCCGAGATCGCGCATTTGCACTCCAGCCTGGGTAACGAGCAAAACTCCGTCTCGAAAAAAAAAAAAATTATAGATATCATCCCTTTTGCCACTACCTCCCACTCGTATTCCCTTATAGACGTGAAATTATAGAGTATGCCTATATTCAACTTTACTAAGTGCTGCAAATACTGTCTCAAAAAGTAGCTGTACCAGTTTACACTCAACCAAGTTTTTTTTTCTCCTCCCAACAGTAACTTTCTCCTCCCAACAGTAAGTAGCAGTTTCTTTTTTTTTTTAATTTTTTACAAATTTTTTCTTTTTTAATAGAGACGGGGGGTCTCACTTTGTGGCCCAGACTGGTCTTGAACTCCCGGTTCAAGGACTCAAGCGGCCCTCAATCTCCAAAAGTGCTAGAATTATAGGCATGAGCTACCACGCCTGGCCAGTAGTTTCAAAATTACCATTTTTGCCACATCTTCACCAACATTTGATAGCGTTAGACATGAAATTTTTTTTTTGGCCGGGTGCAGTGGCTCACACTTGTAATCCCAGCACTTTGGGAGGCCGAGGTGGGCAGATCATGAGGTCAGGATATCGAGACCATCCTGGCTAACACGGTGAAACCCCGCCTCTACTAAAAATACAAAAAATTAGCCTGGCGTGGCAGTGGGCGTCTGTAGTCCCAGCTACTCCGGAGGCTGAGGCAGGAGAATGGTGTGAACCCAGGAGGCAGAGCTTGTGGTGAGCCAAGATCACGCCACTGCACTCCAGCCGGGGCAACAGAGCCAGACTGCCTCAGCTTCCCAAGTAGCTGGGATTACAGACATGCGCCACCACAGCTGGCTAATTTTTTTATTTTTAGTAAAGACAGGGTTTTGCCATGTTGGCCAGCCTGGTCTTGAACTCATGACTTCAGGTGAACCGCCCACCTCGGCCTCCCAAAGTGCTGGGATTACAGACATGACCCCACTACACCCAGCCCAGACATGAAAATTTTTTTTTATCAATCTGATGTGAAAAAATTAGATTTTTTATCAATCTGAAATATCAATCTGATGCATTTTCACTTATTTTGACTTTCACTTCCTTGATTACTAATCAGTTACACTGATTATAATTCAATGCTAATTCTGGCACCAATACCCCTTTCTAGAACTCCTTTGCTTTCATTTTGACAGAAGCAAATTTGTGGCCCTCAACATACTGAATAAGAGAGCAATTAAGAAACAATGCAGCTGGGTGCGGCCTGTAATCCTAGCACTTTGGGAAGCCACAGCGGGCAGATCACGAGGTCAGGAGTTCAAGACCAGCCTGGCCAATATGGTGAAACTCCGTCTCTACTAAAAAATACAAAAATTAGCCAGCCATCGTGGCGCCTGACTGTAGTCCCAGCCCAGGAGGGAGACTGAGGCAGGAACCCGGGAGGCAGAGGTTTCAGTGAGCCAAGATCACACCACTGCACTCCAGCCTGGGAGACAGAGTAAGACTCCCTCTCAAAAAAAAAAAGAGAAGAAGAAGAACAGAAAAAGAAACAATGCCAGGCGTGGTGGTGCCGACCTATAGTCCTAGCTACTTGGTAAGGCTGAGGCAGGAGGATCACTTGAGTCCAGGAGTTCAAGTCCAGCCTGGGCAATGCAGCAAGACCTTGTTTCAAAAAAAAAGAAGGAAGAAGAAAGAAGGAAGAAGAATGAAGAGAAATAAAACAACCTAGGATCACACAGTAAAAGGTAAAAGAACCTCAGCAAAACAAGAACTTCACCTACAGACTCTCCCTTTTATTACATCATACAAAATGAAGAATAATCAAACCTACATGGCAGCATGTACTAAGAATGATTAAATCCCCATATGAAACCAAATGCTCACAAAAGCACAACACAGTGCTGGGAAATAATTTTCTGTCTTTTAAAAAATGTAAGATGGCCAGGCGCGGTGGCTCACACCTGTAATCCTAACACTCTGGGGGGCCAAGGCAGGCAGATCACTTGAGGTCAGGAGGTTCGAGGCCAGCCTGACCAACATGGTGAAACCCCGTTTCTACTAAAAATATAAAAATTAGCCAGGCAGCACCTGTAGTCCCAGCTACTAGGGAGGCTGAGACAGGAGAATCACTTGAACCTGGGAGGCGGAGGTTGCAGTGAGCCAAGATCATGCCACTGCACTCTAGCCTGGGCAACAGAGCAAGACTCCATCTCAAAAAACAAAAAAAAGTAAGATGAAAAATAAAAGATGAAATTCAACTCAGTATGTATAAGACTATTTGCAAGATTTTAAATGGATGTGCTTTATTCTTAGAAAATACTTAGCTCCTCTAAACTAATTCATTCATTTATTCAGCAAGTATTTATTGAGCACCTACTATGTGCCATCCACTATATTCATTGATTTATTTATTCAGCAAGTATTTACTGAGCACCTATTGTGTGCCATACACTATTCTGGAACAGCAGTGAAGACAAAGTCTCTATTGTCATGAAGCTGACATTCAAGGAGGAAAGAAAAAGATTAAAATACTCAATAAATAAACGTACAAGTGACATAACACCAGATAGAAGCACGCTATAAAGAAAATAAAGGGAAAGAGAACAAAGAATGACAAAGAGAGCGACGTAAGGACACAGAAAGTGACACGGAACATCTCTCCGAGGCAGTGACTTGCAATATGGTGTGTTCAACTCAACATAAACTGTTCCAGTACCAATCATCTGCTTCATAAAATAATTTTCTTCACCTTTTCATACTCCCCCTTCATTTTTTCCAGAAAAAGCATACTGTAGTGGTTTTCTATTATTGCTATTATTTTAGAGGGGAAAAAAATCTCCTACAAGATGTTGACAGGTCATTTACAAACAGGTAAAAATTTCAAGCCACATATAGTCTGAAGAAAATGTTAAGAGAGATTTGTCAGTGAGAAGGCTAATGCCAAAATGAAGCAAATAAGAATTTGAAATGGAATTTCAAGAAAATAACTTACCAACTTTTCAACTCTATAGTATGTTTGCTTTCTATAGCATATGAAAATAAAGGTAATAGCAACAGAAAAATGTCTTTTGGGTTTTTGGTTTTTGTTTTTCTTTTTGAGGCGGAGTCTCACACTGTCTCCCAGGCTGGAGTGCAGTGGCACGATTTCAGCTCATTGCAACCTCTGCCGCCCAGATTCAAGCGATTCTCTGGACTGAGCCTCCCAAGTAGCTGGGATTACAGGTGACTGCCATGGCACCTGGCTAATTTTTGTAGTTTTAGTAGAGACGGGGTTTCACCATCTTGGCCAGGTTGGTTTTGAACTCCTGACCTCATGATCCACCCGCCTCTGCCTCCCAAAGTGCTGGGGATTACAGGCGTGAGCCACCATGTCCGGACATTTTTTTTTTTTTTTTTTTTAATGGAGTTTTGCTCTTGTAGCCCAGGCTGGAGTGCAATGGTGCAATCTCAGCTCACTGCAACATCCGCCACCTGGGTTCAAGCAATTCTCCTGCCTCAGCCTCCCAAGTAGCTGGGATTACACGTGCCCGCCACTATGTCAGGCTAATTTTTGTATTTTTAGTAGAGATAGGGTTTCACCATGTTGGCCAGGCTAGTCTCGAACTCCTGACCTCAGGTGATCCACCCGCCTCGGCTTCCCAAAGTGCTGGGATTACAGGCATGAGAACCATGACTGGCCTGAAAAATATATTTCAAGAGAGAGTCTACTGTTTTTCATTTAAAGATAGAAAAATTAGGGCTGGGTGCAGTGGCTCACACCTGTAATCCCAGCACTTTGGGAGGCCAAGGCGGGATGATCACGAAGTTAGGAGTTTGAGACCAGCCTGGCCAATATGGCGAAACCCTGTCTCTACTAAAAATATAAAAATTAGCTGGGCATGGTGGTGCACTCCTGTAATCCCAGCTTCTCAGGAGGCTGAAGCAGGAGAATTGCTTGAACCCGGGAGGTGGAGGTTGCAGTGAGCCGAGATCACATCACTGCACTCCAGCCTGGGCAACAAGAGTGAAACTCTGTCTCAAAAAAAAAAAAGCCAGGCACAGTGGCTCACGCCTGTAATCCGAACACTTTGGGAGGCCGAGGTGGGCGGATCACGAGGTCAGGAGATCGAGACCATCCTGGCTAACACGGTGAAACCCCGTCTCTACTAAAAATACAAAAAAATTAGCCGGGCATGGTGGTGGGCACCTGTAGTCCCAGCTACTCGGGAGGCTGAGGCAGGAGAATGGCGTGAACCCAGTAGGCGGAGCTTGCAGTGAGCTGAGATTGCGCCACTGTATTCCAGCCTGGGCAACACAGCAAGACTCCGTCTCAGAAAAAAAAAAAAAAAAAAAAAAAATTCCACCTCCGTGATTTAGAGAAAACCAGCAAACAGTAAAATTTCTTTTCACAGGCTTCCATTAGAACTTATAGAGCTGCAATCCCTTGGAACTGGGGAGGTGCCTTAATACAAAAATTTAAAGGCCAACATATTCACTTCTCTTTCTTCTTCCGATTATTTTTTCATTCCCCATTACCCTGAATGAAATATCTATGGTCTATTCTTTCAAAATGACTACTGTGGGCAGGACGCAGTGGCTCACATCAGTAATCCCAGCACTTTGGGAGTCCGAGGCAGGCAGATCACCTGAGGTCAGGACTTTGAGACCACCCTGACCAACATGGTGAAACCTTGCCTCTACTAAAAATATAAAAATTATCCAGGCATGGTGGCTGGTGCCTGTAGTCCCAGCTACTCAGGAAGCTGAGGCACGAGAATCGCTTCAACCTGGGAAGCTGAGGTTGCAGTGAGCGGAGATCATGCCACTGCACCCCAGCCTAGGCAACAGAGCCAGACTCCGTCTCAAAAGCAAAAAAAAAAAAAAAAAAAAGACTACTCTGATCCCATCTAAATCTTTTATCTCCCTGATTATGAAATTCTCTTTCGTCTACACTGTCATCCTGTCTGTCTTCAATGATTCAAATGTTCTTCTAAAGAACCAGATTGCCATTTATGAACTCCTTTTTAAAGAAGGAGTCATGGTGGCCAAGAAGGATATCCACATGCCTAAGCACCCAGAGCTGGCAGACAAGAATGTGCCCAACCTTCATGTCATGAAGGCTGTGCAGTCTCTCAAGTCTCAAGGCTACGTGAAGGAACAGTTTGCCTGGAGACATTTCTACTGGTACCTTACCAATGAGGGTATCCAGTATCTCCGGGATTACCTTCATCTGCCCCCGGAGATTGTGCCTGCCACCCTACACTGTAGCCGTCCAGAGACCGGTAGGCCTCGGCCTAAAGGTCTGGAGGGTGGGTGACTTGCGAGACTCACAAGAGGGGAAGCTGACAGAGATACCTACAGATGGAGTGCTGTGCCACTTAGTGCCGACAAGAAAGCTGAGGCTGGGGCAGGGTCAGCAGCCGAATTCCAGTTTAGAGACGGATTTGGTCGTGGACGTGGTCAGCCATCTCAGTAAAATCGGAGAGGATTCTTTTGAATTGAATAAACTTACAACCAAAAAAAAAAAAAAAAACAGTTATTCTAAGTAGACTTATAAATCCAAAAAACCTTATTTCTATTTCAGGAGTTTGTTTTGTTTTGTTTTGTTTTTTGAGACGGAGTCTCACTCTGTCGCCAGGCTGGAGTGCAGTGGCGTGATCTCAGCTCACTGCAGCATCCACCTCCCGGACTCAAGTGATTCTCTTACCTCAGCCTCCCGAGTAGCTGGGATTACAGGCATGGGCCACCACACCCAACTAATTTTTGTATTTTTAGTAGAGATGGGGGTTCACCATGTTGGCCAGGATGGTCTCGATCTCTTGACCTCAATGATCTGCCCGCCTCAGCCTCCCAAAGTATTTCAGGAGTTCTTAATCTTTTTGTGCATGGACCTCATTGGCAGTTTGGTGAAGCCTATGGTCCCTTTCTCAGATTTCTTTTAAGTGCATAATTAAATACATGTGATTGCAAGGGAAACCAATTATACGGAAATATTAGCAAAACAACAAACTAATATGGTAATAATATATGTACAGCCTTATTATCACATTAAATAACAATGTCTAACGGCGGGTCTAGTAACATCAGAAATTCAAAGAAGTGATAACCATAGGCCGGGCGCCGTGGCTCACGCCTGTAATCCCAGCACTTTGGGAAGCCGAGGCGGGCGGATCATGAGGTCAGGAGATCGAGACCATCCTGGCTAACACGGTAAAACCCCGTCTCTACTAAAAATACAAAAAAAATTAGCCGGGCGTGGTAGTGGGCGCCTGCAGGGGAATGGCGTGAACCCGGGAGGCGGAGCTTGTAGTGAGCCGAGATCGCGCCACTGCACTCCAGCCCGGGCGACAGAGCGGGACTCCATCTCAAAAAAAATATCATAAATGATATTCTGAGCTATCTGCAACTGTAAACATGATACAAAAATATCCGTAATTTTTATTGATGACAAAGTCACAGGCGTTGCTAATGCTACTCTGGCTTATTGTCCACATTCGTAACTGAAGGAAATAATAAGTTTCTGTTAGCAGTCAATAAAAATAATGATGTCATTTTATCCTCCTTCTAGTGAAAGGACCCTTCTAATTCTATCCATCAATGAACTCCAGTTTAAAATCCCTCTCTAGTTCAAAGTCCTGCTCAGAACTGATTTTCATCATAAATTTAAAAATAAAAACACTGATCCCTCCTTTGACCTAGTTCTCATCTGAACCTATCACTATGTCTCCCTGTTTTTATGCACATTTATACACAGAACCCTGTGTGTACTTCTGTGGTTTGCCTAGCCAGCACTCATTACAATTTTGCCAGTCAATAAAAGGTGAAGTTGAAAAAAAAGGGAAACAACCAACAGCTCCCTCACTTCCAGACCTCCGACAGCAAGTGGAAAGATGCCAAGTATAGTGAGTGTCTGTGTTAGGTGGGCTGCCCCCAGACCCGTATGTCCAGCTTGTCAAGCTTCCCCGCAGCACGACATCTTTATCAGCGACACTCAGAAGACATTCCATTTCGTTCTCGCCTCCTATACTCAGTTCCCTACCTGCCGGGCCTCTCGTCTCTGGCCCCCACCCGAGGCCGCCCCGCGGTCCTCCTGTCCCTTCCCATCCCATCCCCCACGCGTCTCTCCCTCTCCTCAGCCCCAGGCCGCCCTGGCTCCTGCGCGCCGCCACATCTCTCCCCTGGGCCTAACCCAGTGTCCCCCGACCCCCACCTCGCCCGACACTGACGGGAAGAGCCCAGGACCCCGGGGTCAGTTGGACCTGACGGCCGGGCAGTCAGAGACAGGCTGCGGCCCTAGGCCGGAGCAACTCGGCCGCGAGGCAGGGAGCCGCGCACCGCGCGCGGGCTAAATCGGGACGCGTACTCACCAAGGGGCTCATGCGCAGGAGGACACGGAGGACTCTGTCGGACCGCCACTCGGCCTCGGAGCCGTCGCCCTCGCCGGTGACTGCCCCCGCCGCCGCTGCCGCCACCTTCACCACTCGCCTGTTGGCTTCCCTGCGTCCTGCAGCGGCGCCGCCGCCACGCCAGCGCGCGTGCGCGGCGCCGCGGGGGCCCCTGGGAGTTGTAGTTCCGCCAGGGCGGCTAGGGGCTCCCACTTCCGCCTTAGGCAGCCCCCCCCCAGGTCAGCTGCCCCCTGAAGCGGTCGTGGGTGTCCGGGTCCGGAATCGTCTTCCGGAAGGTTGTTCACCAGGCCTGGGCCCTGGTTTCCGCCTGCAGTAATGCTGGACGTGAAGAATCCGACTGAGCAAGTATGTGTAAAGCAAAAATGTAGAGCGTTTTATGCTTTCTGTGACAACGCTCAGTTGCCCAGGACACATTATTCGCATGAATGACTCTCTGTCTCTCTTCTCTGTTTCTCTCTCACACATACGCACACACCGCTCACAAACCTCCCTTCCCTTTTTTTTTTTTTTCGAGACAGAGTCTCGCTCTGTCGCCCAGGCTGGAGTGCAGTGGCGCAATCTCGGCTCACTGCAAGCTCCGCCTCCCGGGTTCACGCCATTCTCCCGCCTCAGCCTCCCAAGTAGCTGGAACTACAAGCACCCGCCACCACGCCCGGCTAATTTTTTGATTTTTAGTAGAGACTGGATTTCGCCGTGTTAGCCAGGATGGTCTCGATCTCCTGACCTCGTGATCCGCCCACCTCGGCCTCCCAAAGTGCTGGGATTACAGGCATGAGCCACCGCGCCGGGCCCCTCCCTTCCCTTTTGTTCAAAGTGCCATTAATTGGTTTGGATGGTATCTGGATTTTCAGTGTAAAACCTGCTTTCCCACTTCTCAGTTTCTAAAATCTTACTTATCATAAACTTCACCATGCAGTTATTTTAGGTAAGTCAATAGATGAACTGTCTAATAATTTTTTTAACAGCATAACTCATATATTCAGAGGTCAAGTTAGCTGAGTTGAACAGTTAGAATTGGAAGATACCTGCTTAAAGGTCACTAGTGCAACTGCTGCCAAGGCAGGAATTCCCTCTTGTACATTCAGCCAGATGGTCATCTTCTTGTTCAACAGTTCAAATTTCAGGGAGCTCACTCCCTCAAGTAATGCAGCCTGCTCCACTGTTGGACAGCTCTAAATGTTAGAAAGTTCTGCCTCCTGCTGAGCTGAAATCTGTTTCCCTTTATTTCCTTCCATTGCTGGTAGTTATGCTGCCTGGAGCAATACAGAACGTCTTCCACTTGACAGATCTTCAAAAAATTGAAAACAATGATTATATCCTCCAATACTGGGAGTCTCCAGGCAAAAAAAGGAAAAAAGTAATAATCATTTCCCCAGCTATTTCAAATGTCAATCAACTCCCAAACTGCTTTCCATCTACTCACCTCTCTTGATGTCACCTTTAGGGGCATGGTGGCACATGCCTATAATCCCAGCACTTTGCGAGGCCAAGGCAGGAGGATTGCTTGAGCCCAAAAGTTCAAGACCAGCCTGAGCAACATAGTGAAACCCCATCTCTACAAAAAATACAAAAATTAGTGAGGCATGGTGGTGTGCACCTGTAGTCCCAGCTACTAGGGAGGCTGAAGTGGGAGGATCACCAAGCCCAAAAAGGTCAAGGCTGCAGTGAGCTATGATCATGCCACTGAACTCCAGCCTGGGCAACAGAGTGAAACCTGTCTCAAAACAAAACAGCAACAACAACATTGACAGAATTGCTTCATATTTATTGCCTTGTTTTATGACTACATAGGTAGTAATAGAACCACCTATGGTAGGCTGGTCAGATGTTATTGCTATCGTGTTGCCATTCAACTCATTCAGGAGTTCAATCAGCTGTGTTACAAGACATTACTCAATGCACCACTGGTATGAAATAAGCAAGAGGAGGCCGGGCGCAGTGGCTTACGCCTGTAGTCCCAGCACTTTGGGAGGCCGAGGTGGGCGGATCACGAGGTCAGGAGATCGAGACCATCCTGGCTAACACGGTGAAATCCTGTCTCTACTAAAAATACAAAAAATTAAGGCCAGGCGCGGTGGCTCACGCCTGTAATCCCAGCACTTTGGGAGGCCGAGGCGGGCGGATCACGAGGTCAGGAGATCGAGACCATGGTGAAACCCCGTCTCTACTAAAAATACAAAAAATTAGCTGGGCACAGTGGCGGGCGCCTGTAGTCCCAGCTACACAGGAGGCTGAGGTGGGAGAATGGCGTGAACCCGGGAGGCGGAGCTTGCAGTGAGCAAGATGGCGCCACTGCACTCCAGCCTGGGCGACAGAGCGAGACTCCGTCTCAAAAAAAAAAAAAAAAAATTAGCCGGGCGTGGTGGCAGGCGCCTGTAGTCCCAGCTACATGGGAGGCTGAGGCAGGAGAATGGCGTGAACCCAGGAGGCGGAGCTTGCAGTGAGTGGAGATCCCACCACTGCACTCCAGCCTGGGCGACAGAGTGAGACTCCGCGAGACTCCGTCTCAAAAAAAAAAAAAAAAAAGAAAGAAAAGAAAGAAGCAAGAGGATACAATTTACAATCTAGAGTGGGGCGAAACTTCCACAGATTAAGAATCATTATAATAAGCCAAGGTACAAAGCATTCTGAGACTCCCAGAGAGAATGGCCTTTTCAAGTCGAGGGTTCATGAGCTTATGGAAGAGGTCACACTTAGGAGTTACTGGATGGCTGGATTTCTTTTTTTTTTTTTTTTTTTGAGACGGAGTCTTTCTCTGTCCCCCAGGCTGGAGTGCACTGGCGCCATCTCGGCTCACTGCAAGCTCCGCCTCCCGGGTTCACGCCATTCTCCTGGCTCAGCC
This sequence comes from Symphalangus syndactylus, assembly GCF_028878055.3. Taxonomy (NCBI): domain Eukaryota; kingdom Metazoa; phylum Chordata; class Mammalia; order Primates; family Hylobatidae; genus Symphalangus; species Symphalangus syndactylus. The sequence continues at coordinate 19,591,139 of NC_072425.2, forward strand.
TCCCGAGTAGCTGGGATTACAGGCGCCCGCCACCACGCCCGGCTAATTTTTTGTATTTTTAGTAGAGACGGGGTTTCACCGTGTTAGCCAGGATAGTTTCGATCTCCTGACCTCGTGATCCGCCCGCCTCGGCCTCCCAAAGTGCTGGGATTACAGGCTTGAGCCACCGCGCCCGGCCGGATGGCTGGATTTCAAGACAAGAGATGGCATTCGTGGACTGCTAAGGAAGAACTCAGCCTTAGCAAAATGAATGCATTCACAGTGGGCTCTGGAACACTGTGTCTGGGTAGGCTGGAGCACCCAGGCCAGGGAGGAAGGGAAGGAGAGGCCCCAAAAGTTGCAAAAGAATCTTCAGGGAAGCTGCATTGCATGTGAGAAGTAAAAAAGGAACTAGAATGGTCAGTTAATCTTCTGAGCCCTGTTCTGTCACCTACAAATGAAGAACTTGAACTAACAAGCAGTTTTCTTTTTTTTTTCCAGTCAGCACACTCAAGGAATTCAAATCTCCTGCTAGAACTATGGATCACTGCAACAGTGATTCTTGGGAAATACGGAATAGGTATTATTTTCATCCCTTTTACACATGGGAAAGTAAACTCAAGAGGTGAAAATTTGCTCAAAATCAATAAGTAGTACTCACTGAGGGCAGATCACTGTCTCCCTAGAACCTGGCATACTGCCTAGAATGTAATAAATATTTGTTTTTTGTTTTTTAAATGAATGGATGAATACACAGTAAACTCTCTCCAAAGGCCCTTTCTTTCCACTACACAACTCAGTCTTCCCTGACATAGAAGGATATGTAGTTACTTGTTCATAGTCATAAAATTCATACTGGACCTTGTAGTTCTTCAGCCTCCCGACTCCATACTCTATTAAACTACTCTGCCTCAGAATCGCAAAACATTTTTTTTAATATTCTTTTTCCTTCTATGTGTGCACAGCCAGTCTTAGAAGTAAGCCAAGAAAGCGGATACTATGGCCAAGTGATTTAAGGGGCCTCTGGCAAGTATTTCTGGACAAAAAAACACTTTATCCCCAGGTCCCTCAAAGGCCCCCAAACTTCATCACTTATATTGAATCACAAATGTTAACTTGAGGTGAAAATTTAAACCAACACATAGTCCCTGAGGGCGCAGACTCCATCTTATTCACCACTGGGCATACTGCCTAGAATGTAATAATTTGTTTACATTTTTGTTTTAGAAATAGGTCTCGCTATGTTGCCCAGGCTAGAATGCAATAACTATTCACAGGTGCCATCGTGAGGACTCAAAGGATCCTCATGCCTCAGCTTCCTGAGTAGCTGGGACCACAGGCTTGCACCGCTGCGCTGGGCTCGCTTGTTTGTTTTTTGTTTTGTTTTGTTTTGTTTAGTTTGAGATGGAGTCTCACTCTGTTGCCCAGGCTGGAGTGCAATGGCATGATCTCCACTCACTGCAACCTCCACCTCCTGGGATCAAGCAGTGCTCATGCCTAATCCTCAGCTGGGATTACAGGTGCATGCCACCATGCCTGGCTAATTTCTTTTTCTTTTTCTTTTTTGAGACAGAGTTTCGCTCTTGTTTCCCAGGCTGGAGTACAATGGCGCGATCTCAGCTTACCACAACCTCCGCCTCCCAGGTTCAAGCAATTCTCCTGCCACAGCCTCCTGAATAGCTGGGATTACAGGCATGTGCCACCACGCGCGGCTTTTTTTGTTTGTTTGCTTGTTTTGAGACGGAGTTTCTCTCTGTCGTCTAGGCTGGAGTGAAGTGGCGTGAGCTCAGCTCACTGCATCCTCTGCCTCTCGGGTTCAAGCAATTCTCATGCCTCAGCCTCCTGAACAGCTGGGATTACAGGCTCGGGCCACCATGCCTGGCTAATTTTTTTTTTTTTTTTTTTTTTTTTTGAGACGGAGTCTCGCTCTGTCGCCCAGGCTGGAGTGCCGTGGCGCCATCTCGGCTCACTGCAAGCTCCACCTCCCGGGTTCACGCCATTCCCCTGCTTCAGCCTCTCCGAGTAGCTGGGACTACGGGCGCCCGCCACCACACCTGGCTAATTTTTTGTATTTTTAGTAGAGACGGGGTTTCACCGTGTTAGCCAGGATGGTCTCGATCTCCTGACCTCGTGATCCGCCCGCCTTGGCCTCCTAAAGTGCTGGGATTACAAGCGTGAGCCACCGCGCCCGGCCTTTTTTTTTTTTTTTTTAAGATGGAATTTTGCTGTTGTTGCCCAGGCTGGAGTGCCATGGCGCGATATCGGCTCACCATAACCTCTGCCTCCCAAGTTCAAGTGATTCTCCTGCCTCAGCCTCCGGAGTAGCTGGGACTACAGGCGCACGCCACCATCCCCGGCTAATTTTTGTATTTTTAGTACAGATAGGGTTTCACTATGTTGGCCAGGCTGGTCTTGAACTCCTGACCTCGTGATCTGCCCGCCTCAGCCTCCCAAAGTGCTGGGATTACAGGTGTGAGCCACCACACCAGCAAATTTTGTATTTTTAGTAGAGATGGGGTTTCTCCATGTTGGTCAGGCTGGTCTCGAACTCCCAACCTCAGGTGATCTGCCCTCCTCAGCCTCCCAAAGTGCTGGGATTACAGGCGTGAGCCACCGAGCCTGGCGTGCTTGTTTGTTTTTTAATGAATGATTGGAGTGCAGAGTCTCAGAGATCAGCTTGTCCAACACCCCCTCTTTTGAATTTCAAGGCTGTTTCTCAATAGATCCTAATTAAAATGTATGTACCCCTGGGAAATGTAACTTTTTTTTTTTGAGTCGGAGTTTTGCTCTTGTGCCCCAGGCTGGATTGCAATGTCAGGATCTCAGCTTACTCCAACCTCCACCTCCCGGGTTCAAGCGATTCTCCTGCCTCAGCCTCCCAAGTAGCTGAGATTACAGACATGCGCCACCACGCCCAGCTAATTTTGTATTTTTAGAAAAGACAGGATTTGGCCGGGCGCGGTGGCTCACGCTTGTAATCCCAGCACTTTGGGAGGCCAAGGTGGGCGGATCACGAGGTCAGGAGATCGAGACCACGGTGAAACCCCGTCTCTACTAAAAATACAAAAAAAAAAATTTAGCCGGGCGTGGTGGCGGGCACCTGTAGTCCCAGCTACTCGGAGAGGCTGAGGCAGGAGAATGGCGTGAACCCGGGAGGCGGAGCTTGCAGTGAGCCGAGACTGCGCCACTGCACTCCAGCCTGGGTGACAGAGCGAGACTCCGTCTCAAAAAAAAAAAAAAAAAAAGAAAAGACAGGATTTTTCCGTGTTGGTCAGGCTGGTCTCAAACTCCCGACCTCAGGTGATTCACCGGGCGGCCTCCCAAAGTGCTGGGATTACAGGTGTGAGCCATCCATCGAGGCCGAAAAGTAACATTGTTTAAGTTATAATACATCTACACTTAGGAAAGAAATATGAGAGTTAAGTGAGACCAAACCATACCAGAAAGAAAAACAGGCCATAAGAAATGAAGATTACAGGCCGGGCGCGGTGGCTCACGCTTGTAATCCCAGCACTTTGGGAGGCTGAGGCGGGCGGATCATGAGGTCAGGAGATCGAGACCACGGTGAAACCCCGTCTCTACTAAAAATACAAAAAAATTAGCCGGGCGTGGTGGCGGGCGCCTGTAGTCCCAGCTACACGGAGAGGCTGAGGCAGGAGAATGGCGTGAACCCGGGAGGCGGAGCTTGCAGTGAGCCGAGACTGCGCCACTGCACTCCAGCCTGGGCGACAGAGCGAGACTCCATCTCAAAAAAAAAAAAAAGAAATGAAGATTACAAAGAGAAAGAGGAAATCGAAAGGGAAGAAACAAGGACGTCACCTATGACATGATTTTATTTCAGCAGTCCCTAACCTTTTTGGCACCAGGGATTGGTTTTGTGGAAGACAGTTTTTCCAGGAAATGGTGGTAGGGGGTGGAGGAGGTCGGGGGGATGGTTTCGGGATGAAATTTTTACACCTCAGATAATTAGGCATTAGATTCCCATAAGGAGTGGACAACCTAGATCCCTTGCATATGCAGTTCACAATAGGGTTCGCACTCCTATGATAATCTAATGCCACTGCTGATCTGACAGGAGGCAGAGCTCAGGTGGTAATGCTTACTTACCCACCACTCACTTCATCCTGTGCTGCTCCATTCCTAACAAGCCACAGACCGGTACCAGTTCACGGCCCTGGGGTTGGAGACCCCGATTTATTTGGCACACAGTTTGGAAAGGAAAATGCTGTGAAATAGTAGTACACGCTTGACTGTGGAAAGATTAGGGTCACATCTGGAAGAGTCAAGCAAATTATAAACTAGGCAGTAAGTAAATACAGCAATAACATGAATAGAAATCATAATTTTACCATTAAAAAACTCTAGTTTACATTCTTTATTTACTTTTTGAGACAGGATCTCGCTCTTTCACCCAGGCTAAAGCTCAATGACACCATCACTGCTTACTGTAGCCTCAACCTCCCTGGCTCAAGCCATCCTCCCACTTCAGCCTCCAGAGTACCTGGAACTTCACACATGCGAAGTCCCTTCACCGTGCCTGGCTAATTTTTTTATTTTTTATACAGACAAGATCTCACTATGTTGCCCAGGGTGGTCTCAAACTCCTGGACTCAAGTAATCTTCCTGCCTCGTCCTCCTAAAGTGCTGGGATTACAGGCAGGAACCACCACACCCAGCTTTTTTTTTTTTTTTTTAATTCTGAGACAGGATCTCTCTGTGTCACTCAGGCTGGAGTGCAGTGATGTAATCACAGCCCACTGCAGCCTCTACTTTCTGGGCGGGGCTCAAGCAATCCTCCTGCCTCAACCTCCTGAGTACCTGGGACCATATGCGTGCACCACCATGCCTAGCTAATTTTTTTATTTTTTGTAGAGATGAGGTTTTGCTGTGTTTCCCAGGTTAGAGCTCTAGGAATCCTGTAAGCAAAAAAGTCCAGTAAGACCCAGGTGGTAGAAAGTATTCCTTAAAAAAATACTTTTCACTTTGGAGCAATTCATTTGTTCCTGTCATAGCCATAGTCCATGTCCTGGGTCATTGGTGGTCCTACACTGGCCCCCACTGGCAGGCTCAGAAATAATAATACTAAGATCCATGAAGCTGATGGAGCTTATGATTTAGGGGCCCTCACTTGCCTGGAGACTCTTCAAAGATCCTAGCAATGTATTCACAGTCATATGGCTTTGCAACATTTAGCAAGGAGTTAAAATTATCAGCTGGCCGAGTGCACTGGTTCTCACCTGTAATCCCAGCTATTCAAGATGCTGACTCAGGAGAATCGCTTGAGCCCAGGAGCTTGAGGCTACAGTGAGCTGTGATTGCACCACTGCACTCCATCCTGGGCAAAAGAGCAAGACTCAGTCTCCATAAAAATTTCTAAATAAAAAAATTAAAAAAAAAACCTGAGAAAACTGAAAATGAGGAAAGTGGCTCCTACAGAACAGGCTTATGAATCCTGCAACTCAAACACTTCAGCCAAATGAACTCTACTGTAATCCTTATTTTTCTACAAGTACCAGGGACATCCAAACTGATAGGAGCTGTAATTCTTTGTTGTTTTTTGTTTTTTAGAGAGAGGGTCTCACTGTGTCACCCAGGCTGGAGTGCAGTGGCACAATCATAGCCAACTGCAACCTCAAACTCCTGGGCTCCAGCAATCCTCCTGCCTCATCCTCCCAAGTAGCTGGAACTAGAGGCACTCTCCATACACGTGGCTAATTTTTTAACTTCTTGTAGAGACAGGGTGTTGCTATGTTGCCCAGGCTGGTCTTGAACTCCTGGGCTCCAGCAATCCTCATGGCTCAGACTCCAAACTGCTGGGATTACAGGCATGAACCACCATGTGTGGCCCAGGAGCTGTAATGTTAATGCAAGATAAAAGTGGTATATTACAGCCGGGTGCGGCAGCTTACGCCTGTAATCCCAGCACTTTGGGAGGCTGAGGCAGGCGGATCACAAGGCCAGGAGATCAAGACCATCCTGACTAACATGGTGAAACCCCATCTCTACTAAAAATACAAAAAATTAGCTGGGCGCGGTGGCAGGCACCTGTAGTCCCAGCTACTTGGGAGGCTGAGGCGGGAGAATGGCGTGAACCCGGGAGGCGGAGTTTGCAATGAGCCGAGATCGTGCCACTGAACTCCAGCCTGGGCGATACAGCGAGACTCCGTCTAAAAAAAAAAAAAAAAAAATGGTATATTACTTGTATTTGAATTTAACCCATCGTTCATTATAACATGAACTATCTTACCTTGGCCGGGTACAGTGGCTCACACCTGTAATCCCAGCAATTTGGGAGGCCAAGGCAGACAGATCACTTGAGGTCAGGAGTTCAAGAACAGCCTGGCCAACATGGTGAAACCCTGTCTCTACTAAAAATACAAAAATTAGCCAGGCATGGTGGTGGGCACCTGTAATCCCATCTACTCAGGAGGCTGAGGCAGGAGAATCGCTTGAACCCGGGAGGTGGAGGTTGCAGTGAGCCGAGATGGTGCCACTGCACTCCAGCCTGGGTGAAAGAGAGAGACTCTGTCTCAAAAAAAAAAAAGGAAAGGAAAAAAAAGTCTTACCTTAATGCAATTATATATCTTTCGCTGACAATCTTTTTTGTTCTCTTGCATTTCTTCTACTTTTCTTCTTAAAGATCTTCAAGCTTGATAAGGTCCTAATAGATAAACAGGTGTTTAAATAAAAAGATGTAGATGAAAAGACTAACAATTTACTTTTTTTTTAAGGCTAGTCAAGTGAAGCAGTGGAGTGGACATAATTTACTTTTTGAAAAACATAAAAATCAGCAACTTTTTCCTTCATCCCCTCCTATCCAAAAATCAGCAATTTTAGTGGTTCCTGAATATTTTATCATACTGATGTACTGATGTATCCTTATTTATTTATTTATTTATTTATGGTTTAGACAGAGTCTCTCTCTGTTGCCCAGGCTGGAGTGCAATGGAGTGATCTTGGCTCACTGCAACCTCTGCCTCCCAGGTTAAAGTGATTCTCCTGCCTCAGCCCCCCAAGTACCTGGGATTTCAGGCACGCACCACCATGCCTGGCCAATTTTTGTAGTTTTAGTAGAGACAGGGTTTCACCATATTGGCCACACTAGTATTGAACTCCTGACCTCAAGTGATCTGCCCGCCTCGGCCTCCTAAAGTGCCGGCATTACAGGCATGAGCCACTGCGCCTAGCCATACTGAAGTATTCTAATTTTTCACTTCAAAATGGAAATTTATTTCGGATAACAAAACTCCGTCTCTACTAAAAATACAAAAAAGTCAGCTGGATGTGGTGGTGCATGCCTGTAATTCCAGCTACTTGGGAGGCTGAGGCAGGAGAATCGCTTGAACCCAGGAGGCTGAGGTTGTGGTGAGCCGAGATCGTCATTGCACTCCAGCCTGGGCAACAAGAGTGAAACTCTGTCTCAAACAAAAAAAAAAGAAAAGAAAAAGAAAAAATAATAAAGCAGATTACTCTAAAGTATGGTAGTACTATACCATTTATTATTTATTTATTTTTTTGAGACAGGGTTTTCGTCTTCCACCCAGGCTGAAGTGCGGTGGTGTGATCATAGCTCATTGCAGCCTCAAACTCCTGAGCTCAACTGATACTCCCGCCTCAGTCTACTAGCTGGGACTACTGGTGTGCACCACCGTGCTTGATTAATTCTATTATTATTATTATTTTATTTTTATATTTTTGTAGAGATGGAGTCTCGCTATTTGCCCAGGCCGCTCTCAAACTCCTGGCCCCAAGTGATCCTCATGCCTTGGCATCATAAAGCATTAGGAACACACCTTGCCCAGCCTACAATATTTTTTTCTTTTTTTTGAGACGGAGTCTCGTTCTGTTGCCCAGGCTGGAGTGCAGTGACAAGATCTTGGCTCACGGCAAGATCTTGGCTCACTCCAACCTCCGCCTCCTGGGTTCAAGTGATTCTTCTGCCTCAGCGTCCTGAATCGCTGGGACTACAGGTGCCTGCCACCATGCCTGGCTAATACTTTGTATTTTTAGTAGAGATAGGGGTTTCACCGTGTTAGCCAGGGTGGTCTTGATCTCCTGACCTCGTGATCTGCCCACCTCGGCCTCCCAAAGTGCTGGGATTACAGGCATGAGTCACCGTGCCAGGCCCTGCTTTTATTTTTTACGTAACAATATGTAACAGGTTTGGTTTGTGAACTTGATAGACTGATTCTAAAACTTATATGGAAATACAAAGCGCCAAGAATAGTCAGAAACATTCCTGAAGAAGAAGAGCAATGTGGAAGGACTCGTTCTAAACGATATCAAGACATCATAAAGCACTCTGAGTATACAAATTTAAAAAATAAGTAAATAAATAAATAAATACATCAGAAAGTGATAGTAAGACAAAGTTTGGCTGGGCATGGTCCTGATTACAAAGTCCTGTAATCCCAGCACTTTGGGAGGCCAATGTGGGCAGATCACATGAGGTCAGGAGTTTGAGACCAGCCTGATCAACATGGTGAAACCTCATCTCTAACAAAAATACAAAAAAATTAGCCGGGTGTAGTGGCACACACCTGTAGTCCTAGCTACTCGGGAGGCTGAGGCAGGAGAACCGCTTGAACCTGGGAGGCGGGGGTTGCAGTGAGCTGAGATTGCACCATTGCACTCCAGCCTGGGCGACAGAGCAAGACTCTGTCTCAAAAAAAAAAAGAATTAATATCTTTTTTTTTCTTTTTTTGAGAAAAGAAAACTACTTGGGAAGCTGAGGCAGGAGATCACTTGACCCCAGGAGGAGAAGGCTGCAGAAAGCTGAGATTACACCACTGCGTTCTGACCTTGTCTCAAAACAAACAAAACAAAACAAAACAAAAGGGGCAGGCCCAGTGGCTCACACCTGTAATCCCAGCACTTTGGGAGGCCAAGGCGGGTGGATCGCAAAGTCAGGATATTGAGACCATCCTGGCCAACATGGTGAAACCCCGTCTCTACTAAAAATACAAAAATTAGCTGGGTGTGGTGGCACGTGCCTGTAATCCCAGCTGGCTAAGGCACGAAAATTGCTTGAACCCAGGAGGCAGAGGTTGCAGTCAGCCGAGATCATGCCACTGCACTCCAGTCTGGTGACAGAGCAAGACAACATCTCAAAAAAAAAAAAAAAAAAAAAATTAAAACATCCAGCGTGGCCAGGCACAGTGGCTCATGCCTGTTATCCTAACACTTTGGGAGGCTGAGGTGGCTAGATCACTTGAGGTCAGGAGTTCAAAACCAGCCTGGCCAACATGGTGAAACCAACCCCGTCTCTACTAAAAATACAAAATAAAAAATAGCCGGGCATGGTGGCGGGCGCCTGTAATCCCAGCTACTTGGGAGGCTGAGGCAGGAGAATCGCTTGAACCCGGGAGACAGAGATTGCATCGAGCCAAGGTCATACCACTGCACTCCAGCCTGGGCAACAGAGCGAGATTCCATCTCAAAATATATATATAATAAAATAAAATAAAAAAATAAAACATCCAGCACATCATACATAAAGGGTAGCTACTCTTTACATATCAACAAAAGGCAGCTCCAGCTGGACGCAGTGGCGCACACCTGTAATCCTAGCCCTTTGAAAGGCCTAGGGAGGTGGATCACTTGAGGTCAGGAGTTCAAGACCAGCCTGGCCAACACAGTGAAACCCCCATCTCTACTAAAAATACAAAAATTAGTCAGGCTTGGTGGTGCATACCTGTAATCTCAGCTACATAGGAGGCTGATGCAGGAGAATTGCTTGAACCCAGGAAGCAGAGGTTGCAGTGAGCCGAGATCACGCCACTGCACTCCCGTCTGGGCAATAGAGCAAAACTCCATCTCAAAAAAAAAAAGGCAGCTCCACAGGTACTGATTTGTGACAATCTCCAAGAAATACAGTTAACTGAATAAAGAAACAGAACCATATATGCACTATGCTTCAGTGCTCCATCACTGTTTTTTTTTTTTTTTGAGACGGAGTCTCGCTCTGTCGCCCAGGCTGGAGTGCAGTGGCGCAACCTCGGCTCACTGCAAGCTCCGCCTCCCAGGTTCACGCCATTCTCCTGCCTCAGCCTCTCCAAGTAGCTGGGACTACAGGCGCCCGCCACCACGCCCGGCTAATTTTTTTGTATTTTTAGTAGAGACGGGGTTTCACCGTGGTCTCCATCTCCTGACCTCGTGATCCGCCCGCCTCAGCCTCCCAAAGTGCTGAGATTACAAGCGTGAGCCACCACACCTGGCCAATCACTGGTTTTAAAACATGGATACGGCCGGGTGCGTGGGCTCACCTGTAATCCCAGCACTTTGGGAGGCTGAGGCAAGTGGATCACCTGAGGTCAGGAGTTCAAGACCAGCCTGGCCAACATGGTGAAACCCCATCTCTACTAAAAATACAAAATAAGCTGTGTGTGGTGGTGCATGCCTGTTATCCCAGCTACTCAGGACGCTGAGGCAGGAGAATCACTCAAACTCAGGAGGTGGAGGTTGCAATGAGCCAAGATCTTGCTACTGCACTACAGCCTGGGAGACAAGTGTGAAACTCCATCACACAAAAAAAAATTAAAAAAAATTAAAACATGGATATACTCTGACACACATACACACACACACGTGTGTGTGTGTGTATATATATAAAACTTTTCTTTTTTTTGAGACGGAGTCTCTCTCTGTTGCCCAGACTGGAGTGCAATGGTGTGATCTTGGTTCACTGCAACCTCTGACTCCCAGGTTCAAACAATTCTCCTGTCTCAGCCTCCCGAGTAGCTGGGATTACAGGCGCATGCAACCATGTCTGGCTAATTTTTGTATTTTTAGTAGAGACAGGGTTTCACCATCTTGGCCAGGCTGGTCTGGAACTCCTGACCTCGGGTGATCTGCCCACCTTGGCCTCCCAAAGTGCTGGGATTACAGGCATGAGCCACCGCGCCTGGCCTACATTTTTTATATGAATAAAACATTTCTAGGCCGAGTGGGGTGGTTCACGCCTGTAATCCCAGCACATCAGAAGGCTGAGGCAGGAGGATTGCTTGAGCCTGGGAGTTCATGATTAGCCTGGGCAACACAGTAAGGCATTTCTACAAAAAATGAAAAAATTATGGCCAGGCACAGAGCCTCATGCCTATAATCCCAGCACTTTGGGAGGCCGAGGCATGCGAACCGCTTCAACCTAGGAGTTCAAGACCAGCCTGGACAACACAGTGAAACCCCATCTCTACAAAAAATAAAAAAAATTAGCTGGGGGTGATGGCGCATGCCTGTAGTCCCAGCTACTTGGGAGGATGAAGTGGGAGGATCATTTGGGCCCAGGAGATTGAGGCTGCAGTAAGCCATGATCTGGCCACTGCACTCAAGCCTGAGCAAGAGTGAGACGTTGTCTCTAAATAAATAAATAAATAAATAAAATTTAAAAATTATCTGGCCATGGTAGTGCACACCTGTGGTCCCAGCTACTCAGGAGGCTGAGGTGGGAAGATCACTTGAGCCTAAGAGGTGAAGGCTGCAGTGAGCCATGATCATTCCAGTGCACTCCATCTGAAAAAATAAAATAGGCCGGGTGCGGTGGCTTATGCCTGTAATCCCAGCACTTTGGGAGGCCAAGGTGGGCAGATCACAAGGTCAAAAGTTCGAGACCAGCCTGGCCAATATGGTGAAACCCTGTCTCTACTAAAAATACAAAAATTAGCCGGGCATGGTGGTGGGCGCCTGTAGTCCCAGCTACTCAGGAGGCTGAGGCAGGAGAATCACTTGAACCCAGGAGGCAGAGGTTGTGGTGAGCCGAGATAGAGTCACTGCACTCCAGCCTAGGCAACAAAAGTGAAACTCCATCTCAAAAAATAAAAATAAATAAATAAAATAAATAAAACAAGAAAACACACACACACACATATTGTGTGTGAATAAAACATTTCTAAGCTGGGCACAGCGGCTTATGCCTATAATCCCAGCACTTTGGGAGGCTGAAGCAGAGGGATTACTTAAGGCCAGGAGTTCAAGACCAGCTTGGGCAACATAGCTACACCCTGTCACTACAAAAAATAAATTGCTGGGCGTGGTGGCTCACACCTGTAATCCCAGCACTTTGGGAGGCTCAGGTGGGTGGTTCACAAGGTCAGGAGTTCGAGATCAGCCTGGACAAGATGGTGAAACCCTGTCTCTACTAAAAATACAAGAATTAGCTGGATGCGATGGCAGGCACCTGTAATCCCAGCTACAGGTTGGGATCCAGCTGAGGCAGGAGAATTGCTTGAACCCAGGAGACGGAGGTTGCAGTGAGCCAAGATTGTGCCATTTCACTCTAGCCTAGGCGACAGAGCAAGACTCTATCTCAAAAAAAAAAAAAAAAAAAAAAATTAGTGCCGTATGGTGGCAAACACCTGTAGGCCTAGCTACCCAGAAGGCTGAGACAGAGGACTGCATGAGCCTGGGAGATGGGGGCTGCAGTGAACTGTGATTGAGCCACTCTCCAGCCTGGGCAACAGAGTGAGATATGTCTCGAAAAAAATAATTAATTAAAAAGTAAAACATTTCTAGAAGGCTCCACAAGAAAGTGGTTACGGTGGTTCCCTCTATCAGTGTAGGGGAACAGGGCTGAGGACTGACTGGCAGGGAGACTTATTGTACCCTTTGAATTTTATGCCTTGTATATACATTTGCTATTTTAAAAATTTTAAATTTAAGGCCAGGTGCAATGGCTCATGCTTGCAATTCCAGCACTTTGGGAGGCTGAGGCGAGCACATTGCTTGAGCCCAAGAGTTGGAGACCAGCCTGGACAATATAGTGAAACCCTATCTCTAAAAAAAAAAAAAAAAAAGAAGAAGGAAGGAAAGAAATGAGAAAATAAAAACAATTTAAATTTAAGATATATCAAATATCAAATTCTATACAGGTAGCTCATCATTTTTTTTTTTTTTTTTTTGAGACGGAATCTCGCTCTGTCGCCCAGGCTGGAGTGCAGTGGCACGATCTCAGCTCACTGCAAGCTCCGCCTCCCAGGTTCATGCCATTCTCCTGCCTCAGCCTCCCAAGTAGCTGGGACTACAGGTGTCTGCCACCACACCCAGCTAATTTTTTGTATTTTAGTAGAGACGGGGTTTCACTGTGTTAGCCAGGATGGTCCTGATCTCCTGACCTCATGATCCACCTGCCTTGGCCTCCCAAAGTGCTGGGGTTACAGGTGTGAGCCACCACGCCTAGCCAGTTCTTCATATTTTGCAGCTTATTTTACTTCAAAGGAAAACATAAGAAGGAAGAAATATTAAAAGTAGTATTTTGGTCGTGTGTGGTAGCTCATGCCTGTAATCCTAGCACTTTGGGAGGCTGAGGCAGGAGGACTGCTTGAGGCCAGCAATTCAAGACCAGCCTGGGCAATAGAAGGAGACCCTGTCTCAAGATAAAAGAAAGAAATTTAAAAAATAAAAGCAGCATTTTTTATATAAAATTAAGTGCTTTCGGCCGGGCGCGGTGGCACGCTTGTAATCCCAGCACTTTGGGAGGCCGAGGCGGGTGCATCACAAGATCAGGAGATCGAGACCACGGTGAAACCCTGTCTCTACGAAAAATACAAAAAAAAATTAGCCAGGCATGGTGGCAGGCGCCTGTAGTCCCAGCTACTCGGAGAGGCTGAGGCAGGAGAATGGCGTGAACCCGGGAGGTGGAGCTTGCAGTGAGCCAAGATTGCGCCACTGCACTCCAGCCTGGGCGACAGAGCGAGACTCCGTCTCAAAAAAAAAAAAAGTTAAGTGCTTTCCAGTGAAACACTTTTCGAGACAGTCTTCCTGTTTCTCCCAGGTTAGCCTCAAACTCCTGGGCTCAAGCAATCCTCCTACCTCCGCCACTGGAGTAGCTAGGACTACAGGGGGTGCCATCACACCCAGCTTCACTTTTACTTATATTACCTTATTTCTTTTCTGTTGTTCTTATTTTTCTTTTTAAGTTTACATGGACATCTCTAATACCGTATATTACCTTACTTGATCATGACACAGTCTTGGCCAGGCACAGTGGCTCACATAATCCCTTGGGAGGCCAAGTCAAGCAGATCACTTGAGCCCAGGAGTTTAAGACCAGCCTGGGCAACATGGCGAAACCCTGTCTCTACAAAATATACAAAAATTAGTAGGCTGTGGTGGTGTGTGCCTGTAGTCCCAGCTACTCGGGGGGCTGAGGCAGGAGGATGGCTTGAGCCTGGGAGGTTGTGACTGCAGTGAGCCATGATGGCACCACTGCACTCCAGCCTGGGTGACAAAGTGAGACCATGTCTCAAACAAACAAAAACCAGCCTTGTTAAGTGGCAGAATTATATCCATTTTACAGACTCATAAACAGAGCCTCAGAGAGATTGACTTGCCATAAGTTACACAGCCAGTAAGTAACACAACTGGAACTCAAATAGTTTTAGTGCTTCCAAATCCTATGGTCTTGCCTCTCTTTTACATTATCTGACACAGTGTGCCCTCCTAAATGCCTTCTGCACACACGCACAAAATGTGATAGAAATTCACTATTTCTATGTATGTGTGGAGAAGGGAAGATTCTCTTTTATAAATTTACTTTTAGAAACTGAAGGAAGGAAATTAATTGCATAGCATATTGTACTTTCAGAGGTACAAAAAAAAAATAAAATACATGATTTATACCTACTATTGCTTCTGGCTCAGGTGTTAAGGTGACACGTTTGTTTTATTCAAGAGTTGTTTGATGAAGGGGGAATAAATTATTCTTAGCACCTTAATAAAGACATCTATGTGGGCTGGATGCGGATGGCTCACAACTGTAATCCCAGCACTTTGGGAGGCCAAGGCGGGCAGATCACGAGGTCAGGAGTTTTGAGACCAGCCTGGCCAACATGGTGAAACCCCTGTCTCTACTAAAAATCCAAAAGTTAGCTGGGCGTGGTGGTGTGTTCCTGTAATCCCAGCTACTCGGGAGGCTGAGACAGGAGAATTGCTTGAACCCGGGAGGCGGAGGTTGCAATGAGCTGAGATTGCACCACTGTACTCCAGCCTGGGCAACAGAGCAAGACTCTGTCTCGAAAGAAAAAAAAAGACATCTATGTGACCAATATAGGAATAATTAGATGTACCATTTATTTTTTATCTTTTGAGTGGTGTTTTCCTTTGTTGTCCAGGCTGGAGTGCAGTGGCACAATCATTGCTCATTGCTGCTTCAAACTCCTGGGCTCAAGTGATCCTCCCACCTCAACTTTCTGAGTATCTGAACTACAGGCATGCACCACAATGACTGGCTAATTTTTTTTTTTTTTTTTTTTGAGACGGAGTCTCGCTCTCTCACCCAGGCTGGACTGCAGTGGCGCGATCTCGGCTCACTGCAAGCTCCGCCTCCCAGGTTCACGCCATTCTCCCGCCTCAGCCTCTCCGAGTAGCTGGGACTACAGGCGCCCGCCACCACGCCCAGCTAATTTTTTGTATTTTTAGTAGAGATGCGGTTTCACCGTGGTCTCGATCTCCTGACCTCGTGATCCACCCACTTCGGCCTCCCAAAGTGCTGGGATTACAAGCGTGAGCCACCGCGCCCGGCCATGACTGGCTAATTTTTAAATATTTTCACAGAAGGAGGCAATCTCTCTGTTTTGCCCCAGCTGGTCTCAAATACCTGGCCTCGAGTTTCCTTCCACTTCGCCCTCCCAAAGTGGTGGGACTATGGGCATGAGCCACTGCACTTGGCCTTCTAAAATTTCTTCTCACATTATATTTCTATGATTAGTAATGGCATTACCACTGTTCTACAACCTTCACACTACTTTCACATACAATATCTCATTTGATCCTTGAAGCAGTCCAGTAAGACAGGCAGGACAGAAATTCCTGACATTCAATAGATTAAGAATCTGAGGCTTGGCCAGGTGCGGTGGCTCACGCCTGTAATCCCAGCACTTTGGGAGGCCGAGGCGGGAGGATCACCCGAGGTCAGGAGTTCAAGACCATCCTGGCCAACATGGCAAAACCCCATCTCTACTAAAAATACAAAAATTAGCTGGGCATGGTGGTGTACGCCTGTAATCCCAGCTACCCAGGAGGCCGAGACAGGATAATCGCTGGAACTGGGGAGGCAGAGACTACAGTAAGCCAAGATCGTGCCACTGCATTCCAGCCTGGGCAGAGCAAGACTCCGTCTCAAAAAAAAAAAAAATCTGAGGCTCTGAGAAATTGGTTTTTGTCAAAGTTATGTGCCCTATCACCTAGTTGAATGTTCTCTCCAACAAACCATATGGAAAATTCTCAATTATCAGGATCTAAATGTTAATATTAAACTTGTAAATTACATAGGTCCTTTCCTTTTTCTTCCTGCTGTATGCCTGTCATTTATTACTAATCCTCTTCACAAAGGAAGATTTATTTTTTATTTTTTATTTTTTGAGGCAGAGTTTCGCTCTGTCGCCCAGGCTAGAGTGCAGTGGCGCGATCTCAGCTCACTGCAAGCTCCATCTCCTGGGTTCACACCATTCTCCTGCCTCAGCCTCCGGAGTAGCTGGGACTGCATGCGCCCGCCACCGTGCCCAGCTAATTTTTTGTATTTTTAGTAGAGACGGGGTTTTACGGTGTTAGCCAGGATGGTCTCGATCTCCTGACCTCGTGATCCACCCGCCTTGGCCTCCCGAAGTGCTGGGATTACAGGCGTGAGCCACTGCGCACGGCCACAAAAGAAGATTTAAGGGCTAAATGACATCCAGTCCTAGTAAGTCCTACCTCTGCTTAATTAGCTTTCTGAGATCAGGTAGGAAATAGAAAGCAATTTTTTTTTTTGCGAGGGTTTTGCTCTTGTTGCCCAGGCTGCAGTGCAATGGCATGATCTCGGCTCACCTCAACCTCCGCCTCCTGGGTTCAAGTGATTCTCCTGCCTCAGCCTCTGGAGTAGCTGAGATTACAGGCGTGAGCCACCACGCTGGGCTAATTTTGTATTTTTAGTGGAGACTGGGTTTTCCATGTTGACCAGGCTGGTCTCGAACTCCCGACCTCAGGTGATCCGCCTGCCTCGACCTCCCATAGTGCTGGGATTACAGGTATGAGCCACCGGGCCCAGCCTGGAAAGCAACTTTCTTACCCATAGGAGCACAAGTGAAATGGGCTGGTTTAAATTTCTGGATAAAAATTTATATTTGCATATCATCCGTTATCAAAATATTTACAAAATGTGTAACTGGAGCTGGATGTGGTGGCTCATTCCTGTAATTCCCACACTTTGGAAGGCTGAAGTGGGAGGATTGCTTGAGGCCAGGAGTTCGAGACCAACCTGGTCAATGTAGCTAGACCCCATATCTATGAAAATTATAAACTTTAAATTTAAAACCCAAAATATGTGACTACTCTATATCCTTTTTTTTTTTTTTTTTTTTTTGAGACGGAGTCTTGCTCTGTCTCCCAGGCTGGAGTGCAATGGCGCGATCTCGGCTCACTGCAAGCTCCGCCTCCCGGGTTCATGCCATTCTCCTGCCTCAGCCTCCCGAGTAGCTGGGACTACAGGCGCCTGCCAACACGTCCGGCTAATTTTTTGTATTTTTAGTAGAGATGGGGTTTCACTGTGTTAGCCAGGATGGTCTCGATCTCCTGACCTCGTGATCCACCCGCCTCGGCCTCCCAAAGTGCTGGGATTACAGGCTTGAGCCACCGCGCCCGGCCGTGACTACTCTATATCCTAAAACAAAATGTAAGTTGTTTTTTTTTTCTTTTTAGACAGTCTCACCCTGTTGCCCAGGCTGGAGTGCAGTGGTGCGATCTTGGCTCACTGTGACCTTCGCCTCTCAGGTTCAAGTGGTTCTCGTGCCTCAGCCTCCCGAGTAGCTGGGATTACAGGCGTGCGCCACCATGCCCAGCTGATTTTTGTATTTTTAGTAGAGACGGGGTTTCACCATGTTGGCCAGGATGGTCTCGATCTCTTGACCTCATCATCCGCCCGCCTCGGCCTCCCAAAATGCTGGGATTACAAAAAAATGCTTTCTTAAAGATTAAAAGAGATAATGCACGTACGTCTTTAGCACAGTGTCTAACAGTGAAGTATTGATAACTTGACCTGGATACTATTTTTGGCATTTAATGTTCAGCAAGCTAGTTTTGACCATGTACTTTCCTATTCGTAAGTGACTGTGCTTTGGAATATACTAGAAAATGTATGCAAAATGTTTGGTTTTAAAAAGGTGAAACCACAATATACTCAATTCCCTTTGGAAGTTAGCCATGTATCAGTTTTCTAAATTTTACAAAAAGGAGAGTTACAAAAGTTTCCTCTGTTAATCAAGGATAAGGCTGAAATTGAGAGTTTGGTTTTTTTTTTTTTAATGGAAATGGACTGCGATATAAAAACATTTGATTGAAATCAAAGAAGCTGTAATGTGGTCAAATGATGATTTCTATCTTAATGCTGGACTGATGCAAGCCAAAGAAGGGTCAATGTTGCCGCAGGATTACAAGCCCTGCTGAAAGAGATGCATGATGCAACCTCTGTAGTGAACAGAGTCAACTCTGAGTCACCAGTCTAACCTTCGAGAAGCACTAAGGAAAAAGAAAATTCTTGAGTACTGAGTCACAGGCTCAACATCTTAATAAAGTGTGTTTAGGATGTTTTAGTGGCATCTGGACACAGTATACCCATGAATCTCAAATATTTCATATCAGAGCTTTGCCCTTTCCATCGTAGGCCCTCCAAAAACATTCCTCAAACAAATGAAAATTTTTTTTTTTTTTTTGAGATGGAGTCTAGCTCTGTTGCCCAGGCTGGAGTGTAGTGGCGCGATCTCGGCTCACTGCAACCTCCACCTCCCGGGTTCAAGCGATTCTCCTGCCTCAGCCTCCCAAGTAGCTGGGACTACAGGCATGCACCACCACGCCCAGCTAATTTTTGGTTTTTTATAGAGACGGGGTTTCATCGTGTTACCCCAGATGGTCCTGATCTCCTGACCCCGTGATCTGCCCGCCTCGGTCTCCCAAAGTGTTGGGATTACAGGCGTGAGCCACCACGCCCGGCCACAAATGAATTTTTTGTTTTAAAGAGGTCAGGCACAGTGACTCACGCCTGTAATCCCAGCACTTTGGGAGGCCGAGGTGGGCAGATCGCTTGAGGTTGGGAGTTCGAAACCAGCCTGGCTAATATGGTGAAACCTCATCTCCACAAAAAAAAAAAAAATACAAAAATTAGCCAGGCATGGTGGTGCGTGCCTGTAATCCCAGCTACTCAGGAGGCTGAGGCAGAAGAATCGCTTGAACCCCGGAAGAGGAGGTTGCAGTGAGCTGAGATTGCACCACTGCACTCCAGCCTGGGCGCGAGAGTGATACTCCGTCTTGTAAAAAAAAAAAAGTATTGGCAATAGAATGAACTCCACCTGGTTATCAATCCTAACTCCACCACTCACCAGCTCTGTAACTTGTTTAGTTATTTAATCTTTTTCAGTCTCAATGTCCTCATCTGGAAAACAGGAAATGCCTACCGAGTATTGAACTGTCAAGACTAAATCACACATGACAAGCACACTGAACAATGCTTAATCCACGGTAGGCTTTCAGCAAATAGTGGTCTCTATTATTTTTTGCAACAGGATGTTATATAAGAATAAGGCATTATCAAGACGATTTTCGCCTATCAAATGTGTTGTCTGTGTGTACATCAGACCTTTTCCTGGAATGAAGGTAGAAAAGTATCAACAATAAAGGATGGGGAAAGCCCCGTAAATGATAACCTTTGCCCCAGAGGTAAACGATGGGCAGCGGAGGGGAAAGTAAAGGGTGGCAAGCTAGAAAAATTAGACATCCAGGGTGGGAGGGCTGGCACTGGAGCGGGTTGCCACAGCAGGGAGGGGACTCAGAGCTGGAGGGAATTCCTTTGGCCGGGCTTGTCCTGCGACTTACCGTGGGGCAGCGCAATGTGGAGAGGCCTGGTAAAATGGCTGGGCAAGGGTGCGGAGGGGACATAACTGGCAGGAAGGAGCCATGATTCGTGGTCGAAGAGAGTCCAGACCAGCTCGACCTGTGAGCAACGAATGGCCCTGAGACTCGCATACCCCAATACCGGTAGTGGCCGTGAAGGGCAAATAAATGTGTTCTGAGGCGATCCCAGTATCTAAGCTGCGACCGGTCTACTCAGAGACTGGATGGAAGCTGGGAAGAGAAAGCTGCTTCCCGCTTCCGGGTGAGGGATGGAGGAAGGGAGAACAAGCAGTAGAGAAGGAAAAGTTTCAGATCCCACAGCCCCTGGTGGTCACTCATGCTGGACCTACTCCGACCCCCTAGGACCCGGAGTGAAGGCGGGACTTGTGCGGTTACCAGCGGAAATGCCTCGGGGTGAGAAGTCGTAGGAGAGATAGACAGCTGCTGAACCAATGGGACCAGCGGATGGGGCGGATGTTATCTACCATTGGTGGACGTTAGAAACGAATAGCAGCCAATGAATCAGCTGGGCGGGCGGAGCAGTGACGTTTATTGCGGAGGGGGCCGCTTCGAATCGGCGGCGGCCAGCTTGGTGGCCTGGGCCAATGAACGGCCTCCAACGAGCAAAGCCTTCACCAATCGGCGGCCTCCACGACAGGGCTGGGGGGAGGGTATATAAGCCGAGTAGGCGACGGCGCGGTCGACGCCAGCCAAGACAGCACAGACAGGTTTAGCTATTGGGGTGTTTCGCGAGTGTGAGAGGTAAGCGCCGCGGCCTGTGTTTCCAGACCTGCCCTTCGCCTGGTTTGTGGCGCCTTGTGACCCCAGGCCCCTGCCGCCTGCAAGTCGGAAACTGCGCTGTGCTCTTGTGCTGCGGCCTGTGGCTGGACTGCCTGCGACGCCCTGCCTGGTGCTGCCCAACTGGCTGGGAAGATGAAGCTCTCCCTGGTGGCCGCAATGCTGCTGCTGCTCAGCGCGGCGCGGGCCGAGGAGGAGGACAAGAAAGAGGACGTGGGCACGGTGGTCGGCATCGACCTGGGGACCACCTACTCCTGGTAAGTGGGGTTTGCGGATGCAGGGGGACGGGGCGTGGCCGCCTGGCCTGGCGTGAGAAGTGCGGTGCTGATGTCCCTCTGTCGGGTTTTTCTGCCAGCGTCGGCGTGTTCAAGAACGGCCGCGTGGAGATCATCGCCAACGATCAGGGCAACCGCATCACGCCGTCCTATGTGGCCTTCACTCCTGAAGGGGAACGTCTGATTGGCGATGCCGCCAAGAACCAGCTCACCTCCAACCCCGAGAACACGGTCTTTGACGCCAAGCGGCTCATCGGCCGCACGTGGAATGACCCGTCTGTGCAGCAGGACATCAAGTTCTTGCCGTTCAAGGTTCGACCGGGTTTTTCTCATCCAGTTAGAGGACGGGTGGGTGGTGGGAGTATTTAGAGTTATAAGTCTCTGGAAAAGTGTTCAGACAACAGTTGAAGGTTATAGACATGATGTATGTAATAACTTTAATAATATTAGTATGTTACAAAACTTAAGACAGTATAGTTGCTGTCGTACTCTGTCTACAATAGTTTAGGAATAAAAGACCGATGAAAACTGAACTTTGTAAGACACCTGTACTCCCTGAAGTATTTCTAGTCAATTTGCAGCCCCAAGGGACCAAAATAAACCAAATTGTGGAGATGGTAGTGGGTCTTTTAAACTTTGAGATATCATTGTATCTGTGTCTGAAAACGATAATTCTTTAAAATAGGTGGTTGAAAAGAAAACTAAACCATACATTCAAGTTGATATTGGAGGTGGGCAAACAAAGACATTTGCTCCTGAAGAAATTTCTGCCATGGTTCTCACTAAAATGAAAGAAACCGCTGAGGCTTATTTGGGAAAGAAGGTAAATATTTCTAGAACAATGTTAAGTATTTTTTGATCATTAGTGTTCTTGGTTGGCTGTTATGTATAGAAGCCTTCATGAAAGGTTTCAAAAATTTTAATCAGAATGGTATTCATGCTTGTCAGGTTTAATTGTTGAGTCCCTTACTATAAGCCAAACAAAATAGACTTTTCATTTGTTATTTAATAATTACAATTCCAGGGGCATAAAATTTTATATATTGTATTCATCAATAAATTGGCTTAAAAACTAAAGTGATGGTTTGACTATAATTTTTTTTTTTTGAGATGGAGTCTTGCTCTGTTGCCCAGGCTGGACTGCAGTGGCACGATCTCAGCTCACTGCAACCTCTGCCTCCCGGGTTCAAGCAGCTCTCCTGTCTCAGCCTCCCAAGTAACTGGAACTACAGGCACACCACCACACCTGGCTAATTTTTTTTTTTTTTTTTAATTTTCAGTAGAAACAGGGTTTCTCCACATTGCCCAGGCTGTTTTTAAAATCCTGACCTCAGGTGATCCTCCTGCCTCAGCCTCCCAAAGTGCTGGGATTACAGGCATTTAAATGAGGGTTAAACTATGTGACAATACACTTAATTTTTTTTTTTTTTTTTTTTTTTTTTTTTTTTTTTTTTTTGAGACGGAGTCTCGCTCTGTCGCCCAGGCTGGAGTGCAGTGGCGCAATCTCGGCTCACTGCAAGCTCCGCCTCTCGGGTTCACGCCATTCTCCTGCCTCAGCCTCTCCGAGTAGCTGGGACTACAGGCGCCCACCACCACGCCCGGCTAATTTTTTGTATTTTTAGTAGAGACGGGGTTTCACCGTGGTCTCGATCTCTTGACCTCGTGATCTGCCCGCCTCGGCCTCCCAAAGTGCTGGGATTACAAGCGTGAGCCACCGCGCCCGGCCAACAATACACTTAATTATCTTTTATCCTTTTAGGTTACCCATGCAGTTGTTACTGTACCAGCCTATTTTAATGATGCCCAACGCCAAGCAACCAAAGACGCTGGAACTATTGCTGGCCTAAATGTTATGAGGATCATCAACGAGCCGTAAGTATGAAATTCAGGGATATGGCATATTTGCCAAATAGTGGAAATGTGAAGTACTGACAAAACTTTTCCCTTTTTTAATCTCCTAATAGTACGGCAGCTGCTATTGCTTATGGCCTGGATAAGAGGGAGGGGGAGAAGAACATCCTGGTGTTTGACCTGGGTGGCGGAACCTTCGATGTGTCTCTTCTCACCATTGACAATGGTGTCTTCGAAGTCGTGGCCACTAATGGAGATACTCATCTGGGTGGAGAAGACTTTGACCAGCGTGTCATGGAACACTTCATCAAACTGTACAAAAAGAAGACTGGCAAAGACGTCAGGAAAGACAACAGAGCTGTGCAGAAACTCCGGCGTGAGGTAGAAAAGGCCAAACGGGCCCTGTCTTCTCAACATCAAGCAAGAATTGAAATTGAGTCCTTCTATGAAGGAGAAGACTTTTCTGAGACCCTGACTCGGGCCAAATTTGAAGAGCTCAACATGGTATGTTCCTTGTTTTCTGCTTTGCTAATGAGATCTCATTAGACTCTGAATTCAGGACATTGCATCTAGATACTTGGATAACAGACATCACAGTAACTGTGTCTTTTTTCTAGGATCTGTTCCGGTCTACTATGAAGCCCGTCCAGAAAGTGTTGGAAGATTCTGATTTGAAGAAGTCTGATATTGATGAAATTGTTCTTGTTGGTGGCTCGACTCGAATTCCAAAGATTCAGCAACTGGTTAAAGAATTCTTCAATGGCAAGGAACCATCCCGTGGCATAAACCCAGATGAAGCTGTAGCGTATGGTGCTGCTGTCCAGGCTGGTGTGCTCTCTGGTGATCAAGATACAGGTAGGTCATCATCGCAACATCTTAGTGATTCAGTAGCCTGATGGAAGACTCATTAGCTATTGCTTTAGAAAATACCAGAATATGAGCAACAAGGTCACACAGGTAGTAAAGGGTATAAGTGAAGACAAGACTGGGGTAGTCTCAAGATCATTAGCAACTGTTTAATTCACTGCCTTTAAAATATGTGTTAGAACCTAACCAAATGTTAGAGAAACTTTACATAGCTCATAGGGAGAACTTGAATTAAAAGTTAAATAACTTATTCTTAACAGGTGACCTGGTACTGCTTGATGTATGTCCCCTTACACTTGGTATTGAAACTGTGGGAGGTGTCATGACCAAACTGATACCAAGGAACACAGTGGTGCCTACCAAGAAGTCTCAGATCTTTTCTACAGCTTCCGATAATCAACCAACTGTTACAATCAAGGTCTATGAAGGTAATTACTTCAGTTTGCTAATATCGTGGCTTTTTTTTTTTTTTTTTGAGATGAAGTCTTGCTCTGTTGCCCAGGCTGGACTGCAGTGGCTACCTCTGTCTCCCGGGTTCAAGTGATTCTCCTGTCTCAGCCTCCAGAGTAGCTGGGATTACAGGCGTGGACCACCACACCTGGCTAATTTCTGTATTTTTAGTAGAGATGGGGTTTCACCATGTTGCCCAGGCTGGTCTCCAACTCCTGACCTCAGGTCATCTGCCTGCCTCCCAAAGTGCTGGGATTACAGGCGTGAGCCACCGTGCCAGGTCTATCTATCATGGCATATTTTAAAAGAACATGACTTAATATGTTCTATTGAAATGGCTAGGGAACTAAGTAACTGCTGTTTTCAGATGGAGGTCTTAATTTGAATAATGTTTTATATCTAAATATTTAGCATTCTTTTTTTTTTTTTTGAGATGGAGTCTTGCTCTGTTGCCTAGGCTAGGGTGCAGTGGCATGACCTACAACCTCTGCCTCCCGAATAGCTGGGATTACAGGTGCCTACCACCACGCCCAGCTAAGTTTTGTATTTTTAGTAGAGGCGGGGTTTCGCCATGTTGGCCAGGCTGGTCTTGAACCCCTAACCTCAGGTGATCCACTGACCTCGGCCTCCCAAAGTGCTGGGATTATTACAGGTGTGAGCCACTGTACCCAGCCAATGATTTGGCATTCTTATGAATAATAGCATCTGAGCTGACTCCTACAGTATAAGGAAAAGGAGTTCACAGTACTTTAAAATAGATAAAATTCAGTTGAGTTAGTAACCTAACTCATTGTTAGTACTAGTTGCTGCTCCTTGTAGACCAATATGAAATGACTTTCAGCTCGATAAAACCAAAAGTGTCACTTTATGCTTCAGACTGAAATGCAGGGATCTAGATGTGCTAATGCTTGTCAGTAACAACTAACGAGTCTTTCTGTATGTAACTTCTAGGTGAACGACCCCTGACAAAAGACAATCATCTTCTGGGTACATTTGATCTGACTGGCATTCCTCCTGCTCCTCGTGGGGTCCCACAGATTGAAGTCACCTTTGAGATAGATGTGAATGGTATTCTTCGAGTGACAGCTGAAGACAAAGGTACGGGGAACAAAAATAAGATCACAATTACCAATGACCAGAATCGCCTGACACCGGAAGAAATCGAAAGGATGGTTAATGATGCTGAGAAGTTTGCTGAGGAAGACAAAAAGCTCAAGGAGCGCATTGATAGTAGAAATGAGTTGGAAAGCTATGCCTATTCTCTAAAGAATCAGATTGGAGATAAAGAAAAGCTGGGAGGTAAACTTTCCTCTGAAGATAAGGAGACCATGGAAAAAGCTGTAGAAGAAAAGATTGAATGGCTGGAAAGCCACCAAGATGCTGACATTGAAGACTTCAAAGCTAAGAAGAAGGAACTGGAAGAAATTGTTCAACCAATTATCAGCAAACTCTATGGAAGTGCAGGCCCTCCTCCAACTGGTGAAGAGGATACAGCAGAAAAAGATGAGTTGTAGACACTGATCTGCTAGTGCTGTAATATTGTAAATACTGGACTCAGGAACTTTTGTTAGGAAAAAATTGAAAGAACTTAAGTCTCGAATGTAATTGGAATCTTCACCTCAGAGTGGAGTTGAAACTGCTATAGCCCAAGCGGCTGTTTACTGCTTTTCATTAGCAGTTGCTCACATGTCTTTGGGTGGGGGGGAGAAGAAGAATTGGCCATCTTAAAAAGCGGGTAAAAAACCTGGGTTAGGGTGTGTGTTCACCTTCAAAATGTTCTATTTAACAATTGGGTCATGTGCATCTGGTGTAGGAAGTTTTTTCTACCATAAGTGACACCAATAAATGTTTGTTATTTACACTGGTCTAATGTTTGTGAGAAGCTTCTAATTAGATCAGTTATTTATTTTAGGAAATTTAAGGCTAGATTCTCGTGTGGGGTGAGGGGAGGGAGTGTTTGGTATGTTGGGATAAGGAAACACTTCTATTTAATGCTTCAAGGGAATTTTTTTTTTTTTTTTTTTAAATACCCTCCTGGGCCCAAGTGATCCTTCCACCTCAGTCTCCCAGCTAATTGAGACTACAGGCTTGTTACCACCATGCTTGGCTTTTGTGTTAATCTAAAAGGGGAGAGAAGTTAATCCACATCTTTACTCAGGCAAGGGGCATTTCACAGTGCCCAAGAGTGGGGTTTTCTTGAACATACTTGGTTTCCTGTTTCCCCTTATCTTTCTAAAACTGTCTTTCTGGTGGCCTTTTTTTTTTAAATTATTATTACTAATGATGCTTTTATAGCTGCTTGGATTCTCTGAGAAATGATGGGGAGTGAGTGATCACTGGTATTAACTTTATACACTTGGATTTAATTTGTAACTTTAGGATGTAAAGGTATATTGTGAACCCTAGCTGTGTCAGAATCTCCATCCCTGAAATTTCTCATTAGTGGTACTGGGGTGGGATCTTGGATGGTGACATTGAAACTACACTAAATCCCCTCACTATGAATGGGCTAAAGGCAGGGTTTGTGTCAAAACTGGTTTAGGATTACTTAGATTGTGTTCCTGAAGAAGAGAGTCCAGGTAAATGGTATGATCAATAAAGGACAGGCTGGTGCTAACATAAAATCCAATATCGTAGTCCTTTGGGAGGCCAAGGCGGGTGGATCACAAGGTCAAGAGATAGAGACCATCTTTGCCAACATGGTGAAACCCCATCTCTACTGAAAATACAAAAATTAGCTGGGTGTGGTAGTGCAAGCCGAAGGCTGAGGTAGGAGAATCACTTGAACCCAGGAGGCAGAGGTTGCAGTGAGCCGAGATGACACCACTGCACTCCAGCCTGGCGACAAGAGTGGGACTCCACCTCAAAAAAAAAATCCAATACTGCCCAAGGATAGGCATTTTATAGATGAGCAACTGGCTGAAAGGTTAATTTTCTAGGGCGAGTAGAACTGGATCCCAACACCAAGCTCTTAATTAGACCTAGGCCTCTGCTGCACTGCCCGAAAAGCATTTGGGCAGACCCTGAGCAGAATACTGATCTCAGGCCAAGCCCAATACAGCCATTAAAAATGACCTGCAGTGCTGTGTACCCTGGGGCAATAGGGTTAAATGGCAACTAGGGCTAGTCTTCCCTTACCTCAAAGGCTCTCACTACCGTGGACCACCTAGTCTACGTCTTTCTGAGGAGCTGTTACTGAATATTAAAAAGATAGACTTCAACTAATAAACGTCCACTCTGATGTCTATAGTTTGTTGTTTACCAATTACAATTCTGCAACTTCCTTTTTAACCCTAACCGTATTGCAACCTTGTGATTAGCATTTAATACACTAATCACACCTACCTGGGTTTGTATTGCTGGCAAAACCTTTTATATATATATATATATATATATATATATATATATGTATACATATATGTGTGTTTATGTATACATATATAAATACACATATATATAGATATAAAAATATGTATACATATATATATATATTTTTTTTTTGAGACGGAGTTTCATTCTTGTCACCCAGGCTGGAGTGCAATGGTGTGATCTCAGCTCACTGCAACCTCCGCCTCCCGAGTTCCAGCGATTCTCCTGTCTCAGCCTCCCGAGTAGCTGGGATTACAGGCATGTGCCACCACGCCCGGCTAATTTTGTGTTTTTAGTAGAGACAGAGTTTCTCCATGGTGGTAAGGCTGGTCTTGAACTCCCGACCTCAGGTGATCCACCTCCTCGGCCTCCCAAAGTGTTGGGATTACAGGCATGAGCCACCAAGCCTGGCCCAAAGCCTTTTATGTTAATACAGTGGAGGTTTTTGCATTGGGCAAAACTTATCTATTTACTAGTTTGCAAACAAGTCACTGAGAGTCATTCCCAAGAGTTCTGAGAGGCAATATAGCAAGGTTTAGTACACGTAAGAATTATTTGCATTAGTTTCTTCACCTACCAAAGTAGGAGAAAAACAGATATATAATGCAGAAGATATTTTGGAGGTATAAAACAGCTAATGTTTTACTTAACTATTCTGAAAGTTACTGACAGGTAATAAAAATGTGGGTTTTATTAGTCAACTACAGTCACAATACAATCATCATAGATTTCCCCTTCTGTATTCATCCCACCAAACACCAAACAGAGCAGTGTATCAGTCTGGCTTTCCTCATGTGAGTCACCACTGTGGCTCATTACTTTGTCAGCTGAATCCCCTTTCTCAGCTTCATGGTTCAGAGTGAGAGAGCTGGAATCTTCTTTCTCAGAAGCACACGTCACTGGCCATGGAATGATACACATGGAATGGTCCAATCGTCCAGGGGGTAGAAAAGTATCAAATTTAAGCAAGGTCCAATGCTGCTCTTCTATGTTGGGGAGGGAAAAGGCTTCATGTTAAATTTCCAGATAGATAGGCCGGGCACGGTGGCTCACGCCTGTAATCCTAGCACTTTGGGAGGCCAAAGTGGGCGGATCACGAGGTCAGGAGATGGAGACCATCCTGGCTAACACGGTGAAACCCCATCTCTACCAAAAATACAAAAAAAAAATTAGCTGGGCGTGGTGGCGGGCACCTGTAGTCCCAGCTACTCGGGAGGCTGAGGCAGGAGAATGGCGTGAACCTAGGAGGTGGAACTTGCAGTGAGCTGAGATCACATCACTGCACTACAGCCTGGGCGACAGAGCGAGACTCCGTCTCAGAAAATAAATAAATAAATAAATAAATAAAAATTTCCAGATAGTGAAAGCCAAAATCTGAATAAAATTTAAAAAGTAATGAAATTTCTAGAAATGTTCAGTGATTTACTGTAGCAGCTGAGTCCTAACAAACAGGAGTAAAAGGAAAAAAACCTTATGGCAGCGTTGCTGCTTTAATGATGTCATCCCCTACAGAGTTTTCATTCTTTTGGATTTAGATATAGAGTAACCAAATTGGAAGCACTGCATCACTTTTTTTTTCTTTTTCTTTTTTTTTTTTTTTGAGACACAGTCTGGCTCTGTCACCAGGCTGGAGTGCAGTGGTGTGATCTCAGCTCACTGCAACCTCTGCCTCCTGGGTTCAAGCAATTCCCCTGCCTCAGCCTCCTGAGTAGCTGGGACTACAGGCGCCCACCACTAGGCCTGGCTAATTTTTTGTATTTTAGTAGAGACAGGGTTTCACCATGTTGGTCAGGATGGTCTCGATCTCCTGACCTCGTGATCTGCCTGCCTCGGCCTCCCAAAGTGCTGGGATTACAGGCATGAGCCACCACACTCGGCCACTGCATCACTTTTCAAAGAATGTTTAGATTTGTTTAAAGATCCCCGTGGACACCTGCTCACCTGTGTGATACTGGTACATTGTGTCCAGTGCTCCTGCAGGAGTCATTCCACCAAAGATGTACAAGTGTTTTCCCACGGCCACAGCTGAGTGGGCAGCACAGCCTGCTGGAGCAGCCCCAGTGGGATTTAGCTTCTGCCATTTCATGTCACCTGCCAAGAGAAAGAAAGAAAGCTTTGGCACAACATGGGCTAAGATGTGCTTTCAAACTTACCTATCTACTGTAGTTTGCACACCAGCCACTGAAAGTCATTCACCAAGAGCTCTGAGAGGTTTAGTGCACATAAGAATTATTTGGGGAATTCTGACATTATGATTGGGTAGTCCAGGGAGGAAGGGAGGGAGGAGCTCAGTGATTCCCAGAATCTCAGGTGATTCTGATGTAGGCAGTCTTTGGATCACACAGAAATGTGATACAACCTTTCTAATAACAGTCACCTTCAACCATTCACTATTAACTGCCTCGAATTAGCTCAGTTTCTCTCTCTCTCTGTCTCTCTCTCTCTGTGTGTGTGTGTGTGTGTGTGTGTGTATGTACTTTAAATACAGCTCCTGGGCCAGGCGCGGTGGCTCACACCTGTAATCCCAGCACTTTGGGAGGCCGAGGCGGGTGGACTACCTGAGGTTGGGAGTTCAAGACCAGCCTGACCAACATGGAGAAACCCCATCTCTACTAAAAATACAAAATTAGCCAGGCATGGTGGTGCATGCCTGTAATCCCAGCTACTCAGAAGGCTGAGGCATGAGAATTGCTTGAACCCAGGAGGTGGAGGTTGCGCTGAGCCGAGATCATGCCATTGCACTCCAGCCCGGGCAACAAGAGCGAAGCTCCGTCTCAAAAAAAGCAACAACAACAAAAAAAAACAGTTCCTTAGCGATTTTGTAAGTGCTGGCTAAACAACAAATTTTGCTCACTTAATTTTCATAACAGCCCTATGAAATTTCTATTACTTCTGCCTATCCCCTTTCTTCTTTTTTTTGCTCTGTTGCCCAGCCTGAAGTGCAGTGGCTTGATCTGGGCTCACTGCAAAATCTGACTCCCGGGTTCAAGCAATTCTCTGCCTCAGCCTCCCGAGTAGCTGGGATTACAGGCATCTGCCACTGGGACTGGCTAATTTTTTGTATTTTTAGTAGAGACGGTATTTCACCATCTTGGCCAGGCTGGTCTTGAACTCCTGACCTCGTGATCCACCCACCTTGGCCTCCCAAAGTGCTGGGATTACAGGTGGGAGCCATGTAATCAAAATATTTTGTAAACAAAATACACAAGTTCCCTACCATAATGGACCTTACAACTTGAAGGAATTGCCCAGAATGAGTCCAGGGTCTCCCCACAGCATATCAGCCCTTCAGATACTTAAAAGATATTCCTCATGTTCTCTTTAACCTTCCTCTTCCCACTGTTTTCAACCATTTAGCATGAAAAGCATGAAACTCTAGTTATCTACATCCACATTATCCAGGTCCTTCATGGGTTAATGGCTAACACCAGAAAGAAATCCAGTAGGCCAACACAAAGCATAATGGGTTGTAATGAAAGGAGAGCACTGTTGGAAGGATAAGAGACAATACATGACTGGGTCCATAGTAAGCACTCAGGAGATTATTTAGTGCTATGATTTTTTATTATTAGTATTCTGTCCAGAGGTAACAGAATCTGATGAAGATTCTACCAGCTGGTCAAGTTACCTACATATAAGAGCAAGGCTATATTTTCTTTTTTTTTTTTTTGAGACGGAGTCTTGCTCTGTCGCCCAGGCTGGAGTGCAGTGGCGCAATCTCGGCTCACTGCAAGCTCCGCCTCCCGGGTTCACGCCATTCTCCTGCCTCAGCCTCTCCGAGTAGCTGGGACTACAGGCGCCCGCCACCACACCCGGCTAATTTTTTGTATTTTTAGTAGAGACGGGGTTTCACCGTGGTCTCGATCTCCTGACCTCGTGATCCGCCCGCCTCGGCCTCCCAAAGTGCTGGGATTACAAGCGTGAGCCACCGCGCCTGGCCCTATATTTTCTTTTTCTTTTTTCTTTTCTTTTTTTTTTTTTTTTGAGATGGAATCTCACTCTGTTGCCTAGGCTGGAGTGCAGGGGTGCAATCTCGGCTCATGGCAACCTCCGCCTCCCGGGTTCCAGTGATTTTCCTGCCTCAGCCTCCTGAGTAGTTGGGATTACAGGAACGGGCCACCATGCCTGGCTAATTTTTATATTTTTAGTAGAGACGGGGTTTCACCATGTTGGCTAGGCTGGTCTTGAACTCCTGACCTCAGATGATCCAGCTGCCTCGGCTTCCCAAAGTGCTGAGATTACAGGCCTGAGCCACTGTGCCCAGCTTTTTTTTTTTTTTTTGAGACGGAGTCTCACTCTGTCACCCAGGCTGGAGTGCAATGGCATGGTCTCGGCTCACTGCAACCTCTGCCTCCCGGGTTCAAGCGATTCTCCTGCCTCAGCCTCCCAAGTAGCTGGGAATAGAGGCGAGTGCCACCACACTTGGCTAATTTTTTTTATTTTTAGTAGAGATGGGGTTTCATTATGTTGGCCAGGCTGGTCTCGACCTCCTTACCTCATGATCCCCCAGCCTCAGCCTCCCAAAGTGCTGGGATTACAGGTGTGAGTCACCATGCCTGGCTTTTTTTTATTTTTTTTTTATTTTTTGGAGATGGAGTCTTGCTCTGTGGCCCAGGCTGGAGGGCAGTGGTGTAATCTTAGCTCACCACAACCTCCACCTCCTGGGTTCAAGCGATTCTCCTGACTCAGGCGCCAATGTAGCTGGGATTACAGGCACATGTGCCATGACAGTAGGCTAATTCTTGTATTTTTAGTAGACACGGGGTTTCACCATGTTGGCCAGGCTGGTCTCAAACTCCTGATCTCAGGTGATATGACTGCCTCAGCCTCCCAAGGTGCTAAGATTACAGGCATGAGCCATTGCGCCTGGCCAAGCAAGGCTATATTCTTTCAAAGCACACTTTAAAAAATCACTTGAGCACAGAAGTTTGAGACCAGCCTGGGCAGCATGGTGAGACCCCAACTCTACCAAAATAAAATTTTACATTAGCCAAGCATGGTGGCACACACCTGTAGCTCCAGCTACTGGGGAGGATGAGGTAGGAGGATCACTTGAGCCCTGGAGGCCGAGGCTACTGAGATCATGCCACTGCACTCCAGCCTGAGTGACAGACAAACACCCTGTCTAAAAAAGAAAAAAAAGAAAAAAATAACAATTTTAAACAGACAAGCCCCCGTGCCCTGCTTACTTATATCAATGCAGTGGAGATCATCATAGAATCTGTCCCCTGCCAAGCCTCCGTGGATGAAGAGGTTTGTCCCTGCTGCCACCATCACATGACCATGCCGGGGAGATGGAGGATTTCCAAGTGTCTCTGGCTGTGACCAGGTCAAAGTGTCTAGAAAAGTAAATTCAATAACATCAAATGGCAAAACTATTAAACAAGAACACAAGAAGCAGGCCCAAGCCTCTGTAGCACCTCCCAGCAAGCGGAGCTGTCCCATGCAGGAAGCAACCTTGGGGTCATTCACTGCAACTCCCCCAGCCAATCCAGGCATCCCTCCTTTTACAACCTATAGGCTGGTGCAGTGGCTCACAGTTGTAATCCCAGCACTTTGGGAGGCCGAGACAGATGGATCACCTGAGGTCAGGAGTTCGAGGCCAGCCTTGCCAACATGGTGAAACACTGTCTCTACTAAAAACACACACACACACACAAATTAGCCAGGTGTGGTGGCAGGTGCCTAGTAATCCCAGCTACTTGGGAGGCTGAGGCAGGAGAATTGCTTCAACCCGAGAGGTGGAGGTTGAATGAGCTGAAATTGCGCCACTGCATTCCAGCCTGGGCCACAGAGCAAGACTCTGTCTTAAAAAAAAAAAAAAAAAAAAAAAAAAAAAAAAAAGGGCTGGGTGTGGTGGCTCACACCTGTAATTCCAGCACATTGGGAGGCCGAGGCAGGTGGATCACAAGGTCAAGAGATCGAGACCATCCTGGCCAACACGGTGAAACCCTGTCTCTACTAAAAATAACAAAAATTAGCTGGGCGTGGTGGCGCGCGTCTGTAGTCCCAGCTACTCAGGAGCCTGAGGCAGGAGAATCATTTAAACCCGGGAGTCGGAGGTTGTGGTGAGCTGCGATGGCGCCACTACACTCTAGCCTGGCGACAGAGCGAGACTCCGTCTCAAAAAAAAAGAAAGAAAGAAAAAAAGTCCTATAGAGGCTCTGCGTGCATGCTTCTAGGGCTGGAGAGCCCACTACCGAATATGCCTGCCCCTTCTACTCAGCACCCGGAAGCCATTTCTTGCTATGAAATAAAAACGATTTTGATCTCCTCTTTAGCTTCAAACTAAAACTGCCACAAAGTCAAAATGAATGAGTCTGTTTCTGTGACAGCCCTTCAGAGTCATCTTCTTGTTATTCATTTATTTAATGTATTATTATTATTATTACTATTATTATTTGAGACAAAGTTTCGGTCTTGTTGCCCAGGCTGGAGTGCAATGGCATGATCTCAGCTCACTGCAACCTCTGCCTCCCGGGTTCAAGCAATTCTCCTGCCTCAGCCTCCAGAGTAGTTGGGATTACAGGCATGCAACACCACATGCAGCTAATTTTTGTATTTTTAGTAGAGACGGGGTTTCTCCATGTTGGTCAGGCTGGTCTCGAACTCCTGACTTCAGGTGATCTGCCCACCTTGGCCTCCCAAAGTGCTGGGATTACAGGCATGAGTCACCATGCCTGGCTTCTATTTATTATTACTATTTTTTGGAGACAGAGTCTTGCTCTGTCGCCAAGGCTGGAGTGCAGTGGCACAATCTCGGCTTATTGTAACCTCCGCCTCCCTGGTTCAATCAATTCTCCTGCCTCAGCTTCCCGAATAGCTGGGACTACAGCCACATGCCATCACCCTCAGCTAATTTTTGTATTTTTAACAAAGATGGGGTATCACCATGTTGGCCAGGCTGGTCTTGATCTCTTGACCTCATGATTCGCCCGCCTCAGCCTCCCAAAGTGCTGGGATTACAGACACGAGCCACCGTGCCCGGCTCCGTCTAGTATTTTGTATTTTTGTAGAGACGGGGTTTCACCATGTTGCCTAGGCAATCGAACTCCTGAGCTCAGGCAATCTGCCCACCTCGGCCTCCCAAAGTGGTAGAATTATAGGCGTGAGCCACTGTGCCCAGCCTTGTTATTTATTTATTTTATAAGTAATGTTTCAATAACAATTTCATCCCTTAATGACTAATATTTGGACAAGTTACTTGTCTATGTCAGTGGCACTCAACTTTTTTTTTTTTTTTTTTTTTTTTTTGCAGGGCATCGGGGGACAGAGTTTTGCTCTGTTGATCAGGCTAGAATGCACAGATGCGATCTTTGCCCACTGCAACCTCCACCTCCCAGGTTCAAGTGATTCTCCTGCCTCAGCCTCCTGAGTAGCTGGGATTACAGGTGTGCGCCACCATGCCCAGTTAAATTTTTTTTTCTTTTCTTTTTTTTGTAACAGAGTCTTCCTCTGTCACCCAGGCTGGAGTGTAATGGTGCAATCTCAGCTCACTACAACCTCCGCCTCCCAGGTTCAAGTGAGTCTACTGCCTCAGCCTCCCAAGTAGCTGAGATTACAGGTGCCTACCACCAAGCCCGGCTAATTTTTTGTATGTTTTTTAGTAGAGATGGGGTTTCACTGTGTTAGCCAGGATGGTCTCGATCTCTTGACCTCATGATCCGCCCGCCTCGGCCTCCCAAAGTGTTGGGATTACAGGCGTGAGCCACCACGCCTGGCCCTTAATTTTTGTATTTTTAGTAGAGACGGGTTTCACCATGTTGGCCAACCTGGTCTCAAACTCCTGACCTAAAATGATCCACCCATCTCAGCCTCCCAAAGTGTTGGGATTATAGGCGTGAGCCACTGCGCCCATTCTAAATTTTTAAATATTTTTAGTAAAGCCGAGGTTTTACCATGTTGGCCAGGCTAGTCTCAAACTCCTGACTAAAAGAGATCCACCCCCCTGGGCCTCCCAAAGTGCTGGGATTACAGGTGTGAGCCACTGCCATTTTTTTTTTTTTTGAGACGGAGTTTTGCTCTTGCTGCCTAGGCTGGAGTGCAATGGCACGATCTTGGCTCTCACTGCAACCTCTGCCTCCCAGGTTCAAGCAATTCTCCTGCCTCAGCCTTTCAAATAGCTGGGATTATAGGTGCACACCACCATGACTGGCTAATTTTTGTATTTTTAGTAGAGATAGGATTGACCATGTTGCCCAGCCTGGTCTTGAACTCCTGGGCTCAAGTGATCCATCCACCTCAGCCTCCCAAAGTGCTGGGACTGCAGGTGTGAACCACCACATCCAGCCTTATTATTATTTTTAGAGATGGGGTCTTGCTATATTGTCCAGGCTGGATTGGAACTCCTAGGCTCAAGTGGTCCTCCCACCTCAGCCTCTCAAGTAGCTGGGACTATAGGCACACACCACTGCATCCTGCTAGACTCTTCTGTTTTCAGGACAATATCCTTAATTGATTTGCTGAAGGGGTTGGGAAAAAAACAGACTAGTCTTAAATAAAAGTTAGCAGGGACTCCTGATGTGGCAGTATAGGATAATGGTTAGAACATGAGATTTGGAGCTGAAACCAGGTTATCTCACCATATAACTATGTGGCCTTTCACCAATTACTTCTCTAAGCTCCAGTTTCTATAGCTGTAAAATAAGGATACAGACAATACTGGTTGGGCACAGTGGCTTATGCCTGTAATCCCAGCACTTTGTCCGAGGTGGGCGGATCAAGAGGTCAGGAGATCGAGACCATCCTGACTAACACAGTAAAACCCCGTCTCTACTAAAAATATAAAAAAAATTAGCCGGGCGTGGTAGCATGTGCCTGCAGTCCCAGCTACTCGGGAGGCTGAGGCAGGAGAATCGCTTGAACCCAGGAGGTGGAGGTTGCAGTGAGCCAAGATTGTGCCATTGCACTCCAGCCTGGGCAACAGAGCGTGACTTCGTCTCAAAAAAAAAAAAAAAAAAAAGACAATACCTACTTCTAAGAGCTGAGGTATGAATTAAATGAGATAATATACATAAAGCATGAAGGAAATAAAGTACCCAATACATGAGAGTTATGAATATGATTATTATGTTTTACTGCAGGCAACCCTTCTTATCTTCAAAGCTGTACATATATAGAATTCTGGAAAATTAATCATTTCTATATACCAGAAAAGTCTTAAAGGAGTACTGCAAAAACTTTTTTTTTTTTTTTTTGAGATGGAGTGCTGCTCTGTCGCCCAGGCTGGAGTGCAGTGGTGCGATCTTAGCTCACTGCAACCTCTGCCTCCCAGTTCAAGCGATTCTCCTGTCTCAGCCTCCCGAGTAGCTGAGATTACAGGCATCTGCCGCCATGTCTGGATAATTTTTTGTATTTTCAGTTGAAACAGGGTTTCACCACGTTGTCAAGGCTAGTTTTGAACTCCTGACCTCAAGTGATCCACCTGCTTTGGTCTCCCAAACGATTACAGGCATGAGCCGCCGCGCCCAGCCTGCAAAAACTCTTTGAAACAAAGGTCTGCCAAACAATTTATCTTTGAATTACTGTTTATGGTATGCCTGCTGGTTGTTCAAGGAGTCCCCAGTGTTGGCAAGGAATTTAATTTAAAATTACCTGAAACGGTTTTTGCATAAATATGTTCCTTATAGTATTTTTTTTTTTTTTTAAGAGTCAGGGTCTCGATCTGTTGCAAAGGCTGGAGTGCAGTGGTGCAATTATGGCTCACTCCATCCTCAAACTCCTGGGCCCAAGCGATCCTCCAGCCTCCTGAGCTGATGGGATTATAGGCATGAGTCATCATACCTGGCTTGTTCATTACAGTATTGTTTATTATAGAGAAGAATTGGAAATAGCCTAAGTGTCCATCAACAGGTTTAATTATTGGTATAGCAATGATGAAATATTACGCACTGTTCTAAAAATTTATTTATTTCTTTGAGACGGAGCCTTGCTGTCGCCCAGGCTAGAGTGCAGTGGCGTGATCTTGGTTCACTGCTACCTCCACCTCCCAGGTTCAAGGGATTCTCCTGCCTCAGCCTTCCTAGTAGCTGGGATTACAGGCACCTGCCACCACGTCCAGCTAATTTTTTGTATTTTTAGTACAGATAGGGTTTCACCATGTTGCCCAGGCTGGTCTTGAACCCTGACCTCAGGTAATCCACCCACCTCTGCCTCCTGGGTTCAAGCAATTCTGCTGCCTCAGCCTCCCGAGTAGCTGGGATTATAGGCACCTGCCACAGTTCCCGGCTGATTTTTGTATTTTTAGTAGAGACAGGGTTTCACCATCTTGGCCAGGCTGGTCTCGAACTCCTGACCTCATGATCCACCCGCCTTGGCATCCCAAAGTGCTGGGATTACAGGCGTGAGCCACCATGCCTGGTCTACGCACTTATTAAAAATGATGGTAAAGGCCGGGTGGTGTGGCTCAATGCCTGTAATCCCAGCATTTTGAAGGACCAAAGCCGAAGGATCACTTGAGGCTAGGAGTTTGAGGCCAGCCTTGGCAATGCAGTGAGACCCTGACTCTAATATTTATACAATAATAATAATTTCAAAATGCTGGTGAAGACTTTCTGATTGCATGGAACAATGCTTAAGTGAAAAATATAGGATGCAAATGTAACATATAGAATTATCTCTGTTCTTTTTTTTTTTTTGAGACAGAGTCTTGCTCCCTCACCCAGGCTGGAGTGCAGTGGCAAGATCTTGGCTCACTGCAACCCCTGCCTCCGGGGTTCAACCTCTGCCTCCGCCTCCGGGATTCTCATGCCTCAGCCTCCCAAGTAGCTGGGATTATAGGCATGCGCCACCATGCCCAGTTAACTTTTTGTATTTTTAGTAGAGACGAGGTTTCACTGTGTTGGTCAGGCTGCTCTTGAACTCCTGACCTCAAGTAATCTGCCCTCCTCAGCTTCCCAAAGTCCTGGCGTTACAGGTGTGAGCCACCACGTCTGGTTTGAATTATCTCTGTTCTTAAAAAAAAAGATTGATAATACACTGAGATGTTAACAGTAATTTAATTTTGGGGTGATAGTACATACACATGTACACACACACACACACACACATATGTATTTTTTTCTTGTTCCTTATAGTTTTATATATTCAAAACCAATATTATTTAAACATTTTAAAACTGCTTTAAAAGAATCACAAAGCCCATTCTCTCTGGAGAGAGAAAAGTCACACTGTGATGTGTCTTTTTTTTTTTTTTTTCCAAATACTCTGGCTTGGGAATGTGCTATCTCTTAATTTTCCCAGTTTTACTTTGCAAGGTAAAAATTTTGGCTGAGTGTGGTGGCAGAGGTGGGCAGGCAGAGGCAGGCAGATCGCCTGAGCTCGTGAGTTTGAGACCAGCCTGGGCAACATGGCAAAACTGCATCTCTACAATAAAAATACAAAAATCTGGCCGGGTGCAGTGGCTCATGCCTGTAATCCCAGCACTTTGGGAGGCTGAAGTGGGCAGATTACCTGAGGTCAGGGTTCAAGACCAGCCTGGCCAACATGGTGAAACCCTATCTCTACTAAAAATGCAAAAAATTAGATGGACATGTTGGTGTGTGCCTGTAATCCCAGCTAGTTGGGAGGCTGAGGAAGGAGAATCGCTTGAACCCAGGAGGCAGGGGTTGCAGTGAGCCAAGATCGGGCCACTGCACTCCAGCCTGGGCAACAGAGTGAGACTCCATCTCAAAAAAAAAAAAAAAAAAAGAAAAAAAAAATCAGGCAGGCATGTACCTGAGGCGGGGAAAGGAAAGGCTGAAGGGGAATCTTTTACTTCTGTTTGTTTTTTATCTTTCTTATTCTTTCTTTTACTTTTTTACTTTATAAATTGTATGGTTTAAACTTTTTAACTTGATCATTTTACCTTTTTATTTTTTTATTTAGTTTTTGAGACAGAGTCTCGCTCTGTTGTCAAGGCTGGAGTGCAATGGCACAATCTTGGCTCATTGCCACCTCCGCCTCCCGGGTTCAAGTGATTCTCCTGCCTCAGCCTCCCGAGTAGCTGGGATTACAGGCACCCACTGCTGCACCCAGCCAATTTTTGTATTTTTAGTAGAGACAGGGTTTTGCCATGATGGCCAGGCTGGTTTCAAACTCCTGACCTCAGGTGATCCTCCCGCCTGGGGGTCACAAAGTGCTGGGATCACAGGCGTGAGCCACCATGCCCGGCCTATCTTTTTGTTTTATTTATTTATTTATTTATTTATTTACTTGAGACGGAGTATTGCTCTGTTGCCCAGGCTGAGTGCAGTGGCCCGATCTTGGCTCACTGAAACCTCCTCCTCCTGGATTTAAGCGATTCTCCTGCCTCAGCCTTCTGAGTAACTGGGATTACAGGTGCATGTCATCATGCCCGGATAATTTTTGTGTTTTTAGTAGAGACAAGGTATGTTGGCCAGGCTGTTCTCAAACTCCTGACCTTAAGTGGTCCCCCTGCCTCAGCCTCCCAAAGCTCTGGGATTACAGGTGTGAGCCACTATGCCAGGCCTCATTATCCCTTTTTAAATGCCAATTTTGCTGTGGGAAAAAGATATCAGCTAAGAGATAGAACAAAGAAGTCTAGAAGTGAGACACTCAGTCAGGCTTTTCTTTTCTAACTTCTGCTTCCTATATTAGGTAATCTGTAAACTGGGATGGCCCTGACCATCCCCAAGGTGCCCACCAGTCCATACTTGCGTCAAACACATGCAGCTTCGTGTCCTGCACAGGCTGGGCACCTCTCTCTCCGCCCCCAAAGACATAAAGCTGGTTTCCAATGGCTGCCGATGACGTGTGGAATGTTCTTGGGGATGGTGGGGGGCTGGTCACTTCTGGCATGGTCCACGTCCTGGTTTCTGGGCCAGAGAGAATGCAGGCACTTAAAATACCCAGGTAGAGGGGCTTCTGATCTTGACTCTGGGGCTGAGTGAAGTCAGTTTCCAAACCCCAGTCCCCACGGGGGCCAGCATAGTTTTGGGCAGGGATCTCACACTCACAAACATCAAGGAAGAAAGAAGATGATACTTAGGATTTGCCAACACAGTCCAAAATCCCCAAGATTTAAAAGCTGTAAGTACAAGAATGGAGTCAGGCTGGGTGCAGTGGTTCATGCCTGTAATCCCAGCACTTTGGGAGGCCAAGGCGGGCAGATCACTTGAGGTCAGGAGTTCGAGACCAGCCTAGCCAGCATGGGGTAAAACCCCGTCTCTACTAAAAATCTAAAAAATTAGCCGGGTATGGTGGTAGGGACCTGTAATCCCAGCTCCTCAGGAGGTTGAGGGAGGAGAATCGCTTGAACCCAGGAGGTGAAGGTTGCAGTGAGCTGAGATTGCACCTCTGCACTCCAGCCTGGGTGACAGAGCAAGGCTCCATATCAAAAAAAAGAAAAAAAAAAAGAGGTCAATTTGTTTTGGAGGCCTTCAAATATCCTCTCTGAACCCTCTTCTACTTTGTTCACTATCGCTCCCCCTAACATCTGCTAAAATTCATTCCCACTAGATGCCAGAGTCCAAGTGTGCCAAATTTCCCAGAAAATGTGGCCAATAAAATAAAGTAGGCAGGCCATGTGCAGTAGCTAACACCTGTAATCTCAGCAGTTTGTGAAGTTGAGGTAGGAGGATTGCTTGAGTCCAGGAGTTTGTGACCAGACTGGGAAACAAAGCAATATCCTGTCGATACAAAAAATCAGCCAGGTGCAGTGGCTCACGCTTGTAATCCCAGCACTTTGGGAGACCAAGGTGGGTGGATCACTTGAAGTCAGCAGTTCTAGACCAGCCTGGCCAACATGGTGAAATCCCACCTCTACTAAAAATCAACAACAACAAAAAAATAGCCAGGTGTGGTGGTGGGGACCTGTAATCCCAGCTACTCAGGAGGCTGAGACAGGAGAATCGCTTGAACCAGGAGGCAGAGGATGCAGTGAGCTGAGATCATGCCACTGCACTCCAGCCTGGTTGACAAAGCGAGACTTCATCTTAAAAAATAATAATAATAAAATAAATTAAAAATTAAAAAAATTAGGCTGAGCACAGTGGCTGTAAGGCCTGTAACGCTAGCACTTTGGGAGGCCAAGGCAGGAGGATTGCTTGAGCCCAGGAGTTTGAGGCTGCAATGAACTATGATCATGCCATTGCACTCTAGCCTGGGTAAAAGAGTAAGACCATATCTTGAAAAAAAGAAAGAAAGAAAGAAAGAAAGAAATGAAAAAAAAATAGACAATACTATTACATTTCAGTAGCAGTAATAACAGTCCCTACTAAACAGTAAATGCTAAACAAATGTTAATTTCCCCATTTTACAGATAAGAGAATTGAAGTAGGGATGGATTAAGTCACTTTTTAAAAGTGACATGGCTAGCCAGGCTCGGTGGCTCATGCCTGTAATCGCAACACTTTAGCAGGCTGGGGCAGGTGGATTGCTTGAGCCCAGGAGTTTGAGACCAGCCTGGGCAACATGGAAAAACCCTGTCTCTACAAAAAAATACAAAAAAAAATAGTTGGGTGTGGTGGCGTACACCTATAGTCCCAGCTACCTGAGAGGCTTAGGTGGGAGGGTTAACTGAGCCTGCAGCGGTTGAGGTTGCAGTGAGCCAAGATCACACCACTGCAACTCCAGCCTGGGTTACAGAATAAGATAAAGAAAGAGAGAGAGAGAAAGAGAGACAGATAAAGTGACATGCCTAAGAAATGGCTGAGTTGGAATTTAAACTCTGTTTCAGTAACACCAAGATCTATGTAATTCCCACTCCTCTGACTGGAGAATAAAATTTCACCACCTAGATAAATATATAGAAGCTTATTTCTTTTAAGGATGAAACCTGGATTTTATAGAAGCAGATGCATTAATTGAGCACCCTCAATGGGCAGCATCATTTCCCTGGGCACTGCCATCTCTGGTGTCTTCACTCAAGCCTGGGAAGTGAGCAGAAGTATCTCTACTTTTAGGTGAGGAAACTGAAGCTCTGCACATTTAAATCCTTTCCTGCAGGTTATAGCATATGTGTGTAGCAGAGCAGGAGTTTGAACTCAGTTCTTTTTTTTTTTTTTTTTTGAGATGGAGTCTCGCTGTGGCTCCCAGGCCGGAGTGCAGTGGCGCGATCTTGGCTCACTGCAAGCTGCGCCTCCCGGGTTCACGCCATTCTCCTCCCTCAGCCTCCCGAGTAGCTGGGACTACAGGCGCCCGCCACCATGCCCGGCTAATTTTTTGTATTTTTTTTTTTTTTTGAGACGGAGTCTTGCTCTGTCCCCCAGGCTGGAGTGCAGTGGCGCAATCTCAGCTCACTGAAAGCTCCGCCTCCCGGGTTCACGCCATTCTCCTCCCTCAGCCTCCCGAGTAGCTGGGACTACAGGCGCCCGCCAACACGCTCGGCTAATTTTTTGTATTTTTAGTAGAGACGGGGTTTCACTGTGTTAGCCAGGATGGTCTCGATCCCCTGACCTTGTGATCCGCCCGCCTCGGCCTCCCAAAGTGCTGGGATTACAGGCTTGACCCACCGCGCCCGGCCTGTATTTTTTTTTTTAGTAGAGATGGGGTTTCACCGTGTTAGCCAGGATGGTCTCGAGCTCCTGACCTCATGATCCGCCCTCCTCGGCATCCCAAAGTGCTGAGATGACAGGCGTGAGCCACCGCGCCCGGCCTGGACTCAGTTCTATCAGAGTCCCATACTTGCTCTACCATAACACACCAAGAAATTGTCTTTTGTAAAAGGTCTGCATCCAATATATAAAATGCCACAGGAAACATCTGTAATATGTGTGGGACTCAAATG
The DNA here is from genome assembly GCF_028878055.3 of Symphalangus syndactylus. NCBI lineage: Eukaryota > Metazoa > Chordata > Mammalia > Primates > Hylobatidae > Symphalangus > Symphalangus syndactylus. The sequence goes on from NC_072425.2 coordinate 19,634,306, forward strand.
GGGACCTGGAGGCTGAAAAAGTCTCAGCCTATATCCAAAGCAAAATGTAGCTGTCTCTATAGTTACAGATGCTGGAGAGCTTTTGGATCTTAGAGGGAGCTAGAAAGGTATACATGTCACCTCAAGGCCCAGAAGACCCTGGGGCTGTATTGCTGCCAAGTCAAACACCAGCACAAAGAATCACAAAGGAGTCCTGAGCATTTGAAGGACTTGCCTTGGTAACAAATGCAACTAAGTACATATTTCATTATTTCTTGGGCATGATGTCAAATTATATTTTCTAGGAGAGAAAAGGGATACGATAGAAAACCACCCTCTTTATTATAAAAATTAGCTGGGCATGGTGGCATGCACCTGTAATCCCAGCTACTCGGGGGGCTGAGGCTGGAGAATCATTTGAACCTAAGAGGCGGAGGATGCAGCGAGCTGAGATCGCGCCACTGCACTCCAGCCTTGGCAACAGAGCGAGACTCTGTTTCAAAAATAAAATAAAAAATAAAATAAAAATAAAATAAAATCACCTTCTTTGGCAGAAGTTTTCCATATTCTCACTTTATTTTATTTCAATGGATACCATTGTTGAAAATCGAAAGGCCAGGGTTCCAGAACTGATTTCCCTTTGCCAAACCTTAACTACATCAACTACCACAACAATTATTGAGCATTAATTATGTGCCAGATACTGTGTTTATTTAAATCCTTGACAAATTAACGAGGTAGAAACTATTATTATCCAATGTGACAGAAAGCAGAGGCAGAGAGAGGTTAAATCACTTGTCCAAGGTCACGGTTAGTGCATAGCAAAACAGAGACCTTCATCTGTGCCCTTAACCACCATATCATACTGCTACTCCTCCAAGCAAATTTTCTTCACAATTAGCCAAATGGTCTGCCAAGTGTCTACTCTTTTTTTTTTTTTTTTTTTTTGAGACGGAGTCTCACTCTGTCACCCAGGCTGCAGTGCAGTGGCGTGATTTTGGCTCACTGCAACCTCCACCTCCCAGGTTCAAGCGATTCTCCTGCCTCAGCCTCCCAAGTAGCTGGGACTTACAGGCACCTGCCACCAAGCCCAGCTAATTTTTTTTTGTATTTTTAGTAGGCAAGGTTTCAGTATGTTGGCCAGGCTGGTCTGGAACTCCTGACCTTTTGATCTGCCCTCCTCGTCCTCCCAAAGTGTTGGGATTACAGACATGAGCCACCACGCCCGGCCGTGTCTACTTTATTTCTGACAGTGTTCTGTACCCTGAGTATTCAACAATGAACAAACTCTTCTCTTCAAAGCACTTATGTTCCGCAGAGGGAGGGCAGGGAAGAGGAAGGAAGACAGGAAATAAATACCCAAACAAATAAATCAAATTAAAAGATAACATACTGTCTAAATGTGCTGAAGGAATTTAAATACTTGACATATAAGAAAATTTGGTCCTAGTTCCTGAACTCTGACCCAACTATTGTAAAATAGTTTATTTTTATTTTTATTTTTTTATCGGGCAATACTCAACAAATGTATTAGGTGGGCAACACCCCAAATATATTGTTGATAGAGGGAACTGAGCAAGAGTTGGCTGACATGTGAAAAATGTCCAGGTCAAAAAATGCTTTTTTGAGAGGGAGTCTCACTCATTGCTCAGGCTGTGGCGCGATCTGGGCACATTGCAACCTCTGTCTCCTGGGTTCAAGCGATCCTCCTGCCTCGCCCTCCTCAGCAGCTGGGACTACAGGCATGCACCACCACGCCTGGCTAATTTTTGTATTTTTAGTAGTGACAGGGTTTCACCATGTTGGCCAGGCTGCTCTCGAACTCCTGACCTCAGGTGATCTGTACACCTCAGCGTCCCAAAGTGCTGGGATTACAGGTGTGAGCCATCGCGCCGGCCCGAAATGCATATTTAAACTATGTACAAGTGTTTTTGCCTATCAAATTAGCAATGTTTAAAACTGATAAATTCAGTGCTGGTCAGTAATGAAACACTGTAAAACACAGTTGGAGAGAGGATGAACTGGAAAAATCTTTCTGGAGAGCAATTTGGTAGTATGTATCAAAACCTTGAAAAGGTTCACAGTATTTTACCTAGTCTTTTTATTTCTTGGCAGGAACCCTAAGAAAATAATTTGAAATACAGCCTATGACTTCGGAATGAAGATGTTCACTGCTTTGTTAATTATAATGGAAAAACCTGAAAAGAACTAAATATTCATAAATGGAGGAATTATGGTATTATGGAGTATTTTATATTTAATGGAGTACGATACAGCCATTAAAAATGATGTTGGCCAGGTGCAGTGGCACGTATCTGTAATCCCAACACTTTGGGAGGCCGAGGCAGGCAAATTGCTTGAGCCCAGGAGTTTGAGACCAGCTTGGGCAACATGGCAAAACTCTGTCTCTACAAAAAATACAAACAAATTAGCTAGGCATGGTGGCAAGTGCCTGTAGTCCCAGCTACCTGGGAGGCTGAGGTAGGAGGTTCACCTGAGCCTGGGTGGTTGAGGCTGCAGTGAGCTATGATCATACCGCTGCATCCCAGCCTGGGCAACAGAGTGAGACCCTGCCTCGAAAAAAAAAAAAAAAAGTTAACAACAACAAAAAAACCCAAAACAAGACAAACGATATTATATTAACAAAGCATTGTTATTAATAACAAATCAATTATTTTTGCTAAAGCCAAAAAAAAAAAAAAACCCCACCTATTTCTCCTGGGATTATGAAATTAAAAGGAAAAAGTTATGAACGTGTAAATATAGTATGATTTCAGGCTTGTAAAAACAGAGAAAAGATGGGAAAAAGACAGAAAGCTGGGCCGGGTATATTGGCTGACGCCTGTAATCCCAGCATTTCGGGAGGCTGAGGTGGGCGGATCACCTGAGATCAAGAATTCGAGACCAGCCTGGCTAACATGGAGAAACCCCATCTCTGCTAAAAATACAAAATTAGCCAGGCATGGTGGCACATGCCTGTAATCCCAGCTACTTGGGAGGCTGAGGCAGGAGAATCGCTTGAACCCGGGAGCCAGAGGTTGTAGTGAGCCGAGATCACACCATTGCACTCCAGCCTGTGTAACGAGTGAAACTCCGTCACAAAAAAAAGACAGAAAATTGGTAATAGCCTTAATATAATAGGATTGTGGATGACTTTTTCCACTTATTTGTACTTTTCAAGTATTTTACAATGAACATAAATAATATTTGTAAAGAGAAAAACAAAAACAAACAAAAAAAAGGCAAAAAGACAAGTCCACTTCCCCACAGGTGGTTTAGCAACCTCCTCTCAGTAGTGATGTTCCCAAACTGCTTCCTCTATGATAAAACTGCCAGTGATGGAAACAGCAAGATATGAAAAATAAAAACTAACAAACAAAACGAACAAACAAAATGTCTTGCCAGTGAGACAAGTTAGGAACTTTGTACTTTTGGCAAAAAGAAACATACTAGGAGGATCTAGGTCAGTGTTTCTGAACTTTGGCACTACTGATATTTTAGGCCAGATAATTCTTCCCTGTGGTGGCTGTCTTAGGCACGACAGGATATATATACAGCATATCTGGCCTCTACCCTCTAGAAGCCAGTAGCCCACCCTACCCCCAGTTGTGATAACCCAAAATGTTTCCAGATAGGGCCAGATGTCCCCTGGGGGCACAATCGCCTTTACTGGAGGACCACTAATCTAGGTGACTTGGATTCTAAGCCTGGCTCAGTCACTGACTCTCTTGTGACTTTATTTTTTAAAAAAATTTTTTTCTTTTTCTTTTTTTTTTTTTTTTTTTGAGACAGAGTCTCACTCTGTCGCTCAGGCTGGAGTGCAGTGGCATGATGCCAGCTCACTGCAATCTCTGCCTCCCAGGTTCAAGTGATTCTCCTGCCTCAGCCTCCTGAGTAGCTGGGATTATAGGCGCCCACCACCATGCCCAGCTAATTTTTGTATTTTAAATAGAGATAGGGTTTCCACCATGCTGGCCAGGCCAATCTCAAACTCCTAACCTCAAGGGATCTGCCTTCCTCAGCCTCCCAAGGTACTGGGATTACAGGCATGGGTCACCACACCCAGCCTCTTGTGACTTTAGGAAAGTCACTTTCCCCTTGATAAACCTGAGTTGCCCACTTGGCATAGCTGTTCTCTGAAGTCCCTTCCAGCTTTGACATTTAACAAGTTAAAAATTGTATGTGTTACCAACAATTGTTTTTCTTCTGTTGTTTTCAGATTATGCTACAAGTTAAAATTCCTATTTTCTATGTCAGCAAAGTTAAATGGTAATTAGTATAATCCAAATGTACTGGAATTATAATTGGATTTATATATATATGTGTGTGTGTGTATATATATATATATACATATATATATATATATATGCATGAACATTTATTTGTATGTATGTAAATAAAATAACCTTTGGCTACTTACCAGGATTCAGGACTTGTAGACAATTTCGATTTCCTGATTGGTTGGCACCTCCAAATACCCAGATACGGTCAGGTGTGCAGGAAGGAATGAAGCTAGCATGTTCATACCGGGGCAAGAGGCCCTTGCAGGTAACTAAGTCCCACTGGTGTTTTCCTGGAAAACATTTCACCCAGTTCCTAGATTGGGGCTGCCAACTGTTATATTGGTTGGCACACTTGGGGAGGGTCATGAGAAGAGGGCCATAAACATAAATGAAAACCACTGAATCACTTAAAGAGCATGTTGTCAACCTCCAGAAAATTCTATAATAGATACTTAGGGGGCTGTCTGCCTAGTCCATAGACCCCGTTCTATGGAAACTGTCCCCACTTTGTAAACCACAAGGGTAGATCCCAGATGACATGTTTGTACCACACTTTGACTTTGTAGCTTTAGCTGATTGGGTTGAAGGTAGCCAATGAAACTAGAATGAGCCAACAAGATCAAGCGCTTCCACTGTCTCATGATCCTGGGCTCTACTTCCTGTCCTTGAATTCTTTGAAATACGCCTGTATGGGCCGGGTGCAGTGGCTCATGCCTGTAATCCAAGCACTTTGGGAGGCCCAGGTGGGCAGATCACGAGGTCAGGAGATTGAAACCATCCTGGCCAACATGTGAAACTTCTCTCTACTAAAATACAAAAAATTAGCCAAGCATAGTGGCATGCGCCTATAGTCCCAGCTACTCGGGAGGCTGAGGCAGGGGAATCACTTGAACCTGGGGTTATTTTACTTGGTTAACCAAGCGGAGGTTGCAGCGAGCCAAGATTGTGCCACTGTACTCCAGTCTGGGAACACAGCAAGACTGTCTCAAAAAAAAAAAAAAGAAAGAAAGAAAGAAACACGCCTGTATCTGACTAAATAAATTCCTCCTTTTTCCTCTGGTTTAAGTGAGATTCTGTTACTTGCAAATAAATGATGGCTGGCTAAGACAAGTTCACAGAATAGTAATACCTAAACTTGGTCGGGCACGGTGGCTCACACCTGTAATCCCAGCACTTTGGGAGGCCGAGGCAGGCGGATCACGAGGTCAGGAGATCGAGACCATCCTGGCTAACATGGTGAAACCCTGTCTCTACTAAAAATACAAAAAATTAGCTGGGCGTGGTGGCAGGTGCCTGTAGTCCCAGCTGCTTGGGAGGCTGAGGCAGGAGAATGGCATGAACCCGGCAGGCGGAGCTTGCAGTGAGCTGAGATCGTGCTCCAGCCTGGGTGTCAGAGTAAGACTCTGTCTCAAAAAAAGAAAAAAAACCTAACCTTTATTATTAATAGTTATTTTACTTGGTTAACCAATTACACAAGACCTTTACAGGCATTATCTTGTTAGATCTGAAGCAAGTTATTATCCCTACTTTATAGAGCACTGAGGTCCAGATGGTTGAGATGGTGTAGCCAGGGTCACAAAGCTATTAATAGGTTGCGATAAAGATGTAACTTGAACTAATTTAATGTAATTGAGGGCTAGAAGTGATTTAATTTACCTTTGAATTTTTTTTTTTTTTGAGATGGAGTCTTGCTCTATTGCCCAGGCTGGAGCGCACTGGCACGATCTCGGCTCACTGCAACCTCTGCCTCCCAGGTTCAAGCGATTCTCCTGCCTCAGCCTCCCAAGTAGCTGGGATTAAAAGCGTGTGCTACCATGCCTGGCTAACTTTTGTATTTTTAGTAGAGATGGGGGTTTCACCATGTTCGCCAGGCTGGCCTCGAACTCCTGACCTCAAGTGATCCGCCCGCCTCGGCCTCCCAAGGTGCTGGGGGATTACACCTCGTCCAGCCTACCTTTGATTTTTTTAGTGCAGGGAGTAGAAATTCAAATGCCTAGGCAGGAGTAACAAAAACTGTGGCAAACTGGAGAATAAGAGCCCTCTTGATAGGTGGCAGCTCAGTTCCAAATAATTGTTGCCATGTAGACAGGCAGGCCTACTGACATTAGATTTTCCAACATTATCAAGAGAAGCCAAACCATTTAAATTTTTATATGTAGATTTCTGCATAATTGGTTGGTAAACAATTTAAGATTAGGCTGCAGGCCGGGCACGGTGGCTCAAGCCTGTAATCCCAGCACTTTGGGAGGCCGAGGCGGGCGGATCACGAGGTCAGGAGATCGAGACCATCCTGGCTAACACGGTGAAACCCCGTCTCTACTAAAAATACAAAAAAAAATTAGCCGGGCGTGTTGGCGGGCGCCTGTAGTCCCAGCTACTCAGGAGGCTGAGGCAGGAGAATGGCGTGAACCCGGGAGGCAGAGCTTGCAGTGAGCCGAGATTGCGCCACTGCACTCTAGCCTGGGGGACAGAGCAAGACTCCCTCTCAAAAAAAATAAAATAAAATAAATAAATAAATAAGATTAGGCTGGGCGTGGTGGCTCACGCATGTAATCCCAGCACTTGGGGAGGCCGAGGTGGGTGGATCACTTGAGGTCAGGAGTTCAAGACCAGCCTGGCCAACATGGTGAAACCCCATCTCTACTAAAAATACAAAAATTAGTGGGGCATGGTGGCGCGTGCCTGTAGTTCCAGCTACTTGGGAGTATGAAGCAGGAGAATCACTTTTTTTTTTTTTTTTTTTGAGACGGCATCTCGCCCTATCACCCAGGCTGGAGTGCAGTGGCGTGATCTTGGCTCACTGCAAGCTCTGTGGGTTCATGCCATTCTCCTGCCTCAGCCTCCCGAGTAGCTGGGACTACAGGCGCCCACCACCACGTCTGGCTAATTTTTTTTTGTATTTTTAGTAGAGATGGGTTTTCACCGTGTTAGCCAGGATAGTCTCGATCTCCTGACCTCATGATCCGCCCGCCTCGGCCTCCCAAAGTGCTGGGATTACAGCCTGGTGAGCCACAGTGCCCGGCCCAGAAGAATCACTTTAACCCAGGAGGCAGAGGTTGCAGTGAGCCAAGATCGTGCCACTGCACTCCAGCCTGGGTGACAGTTTGAGACTCCATTTCAAAAAAAAAAAACTTAAGATTAAAACAATATGGAAATGTTCCATGGACCTAACAAAATATGTAAGTGGGCCACCATTGTTCAACTTCTGCCCTTGTGTAGAGCAAAGAATAATCGTTCCTTTTTTTTCTTTTCTTTTTTTTTTTTTGAGACAGAGTCTTGCTCCGTTGCCAGACTGGAGTGCAGTGGCGTAATCTTGGCTCACTGCTACCTCTGCCTCCTAGATGCAAGCAATTCTCCTGCCTCAGTTGGGACTATGGGCACAAGCCATCACGCCCAGCTAATTTTTTTTATATTTTTAGTAGAGACAGGGTTTCACCACGTTGGCCAGGATGATCTCGATCTCCTGACCTCGTGGTCTGCCTGCCTAGGCCTCCCAAAGTGCTGGGATTACAGGCGTGAGTCACCACACCCAGCTAATAATCATTTCCTTTTTTTTTTTGAGACAGAGACTCGCTCTGTCACCCAGGCTGGAGTGCAGTGGCACGATCTCAGCTCACTGCAAGCTCTGCCTCCTGGATTCACGCCCTTCTCCTGCCTCAGCCTCCCGGAGTAGCCGGGACTATAGGCGCCCACCACCATGCCCAGCTAATTTTTTGTATTTTTAGTAGAGACAGGGTTTCACCGTGTTAGCCAGGATGGTCTCGATCTCTTGACCTTGTGATCTGCCTGCCTCAGCCTCCCAAAGTGCCAGGATTACAGGCGTGAGCCACCGCGCCTGGCCCCAATTGTTTCTTAATAGCAGGTTCATTCATTCATTCATTTAAGTACTTATAGAGCACCCGTACTAAGCCCTGTGGTAGTGTCTGTGATACGATGATGAGGAAAATATGCTATCTGTTTCTAAGGAGCTTATGTTCTTGTGGGGCAGATGGACAAGAAACAATCACATGTGATAGGGCTGTGAAGGCAGACAGGATGGAAGAGCACATGAGACTATGGACATACAGAGTCATGTAGTGCCTGAATGAGTCCAGAGGTAACGGGAAAGGTTCCTGGTAGAAGTGACATTTAATCTGAAATCTGAAAGATATAGAGTAGCCAGATGATAAGAAAAGGGAAAAACATTCCTAGCAGAGGGATCTGTGTGTGCAAAGGCGTGGAGGCCAGAGAGCTCAAGCTGTGTTCAAGGAACTGAAGGATATCCAGTGCAGCAAATGTGGGTTGGAGAGAGCCAAGAAATGAGGTTGGGACCGGGCTAGGTGGCTCACTGCTGTAATCCCAGCACTTTGGGAGACTGACGCAGGCAGATCACTTGAGGTCAGAAGTTTGAGACCAGCCTGGCCAACATGGTGAAACCCCATCTCTACTAAAAATACAAAAATTAGCCAGGCTGGTGGCACGCGCCTGTAATCCCAGCTATTCAGGAGGCAGAGGCAGGAGAATTGCTTGAACTCGGGAGGCAGAGGTTGCAGTAAGCCAAGATTGTGCCACTGCGCTCCAGCCTGGGTGACAGAGCGACACGCTGCCTCAAAAAAAAAAAGGCTGGTGTGGTGGCTTACATGCGTAATCCCAGCACTTTGGGAGGCCGAGGTGGGAGGATCACGAGGTCAGGATTTGACGACCAGCCTGATCAACATGGTGAAACCTCATCTCTACTAAAAATACAAAAATTAGCTGGGCGTGGTGGTGCACACCTGTAATCCCAGCTATTCAGGAGGCTGAGGCAGGAGAATTGCCTGAACCCAGGACGCAGAGGTTGCAGTGAGCAGAGTTTGCGGCACCACTGCACTCCGGCCTGGGCAACGGAGCAAGACTTGGTCTCAAAAAAAAAAAAAGGGAGGTTGAGAAAGGTCTGAAATAGGGAATGACATGGTCAGATTTGTATTTTAGATGATATTCACTGGCTAGATACAGAAAATGCACTGTATAGTGGGTAAACTTGGAAGCAGGGAGGCTGATGAGGAGGCTATTGTAAGTCTAGTTGAGAGAAAACAGTGGCTTGGACTACAGTAGTAGTAGTGGAAATGGACAGACACGGATAAAGATAAGAGATATGTAGGCTGGGCGTGGTGGCTCACTGTAATCCCAGCACTTTGGGAGGCCGAGAAGGGCGAATCACGAGGTCTGGAGTTCGAGACCATCCTGGCCAACATGGTGAAACCCAGTCTCTACTAAAAATACAAAAGATTAGGCCGGGCGCGGTGGCTCACGCTTGTAATCCCAGCACTTTGGGAGGCCGAGGCGGGCGGATCACGAGGTCAGGAGATCGAGACCACGGTGAAACCCCGTCTCTACTAAAAATACAAAAAATTAGGTGGGCGTGGTGGCGGGCGCCTGTAGTCCCAGCTACTCGGAGAGGCTGAGGCAGGAGAATGGCATGAACCCGGGAGGCGGAGCTTGCAGTGAGCCGAGATCGCGCCACTGCACTCCAGCCTGGGTGACAGAGCGAGACTCCGTCTCAAAAAAAAAAAAAAAAATACAAAAGATTAGCTGGGTGTAGTGATGGGCGCCTGTAATCCCAGCTTCTCAGGAGGCTGAGGCAGGAGAATCGCTTGAACCCAGAAGGCACAGGTTGCGGTCAGCCGAGGTCACGCCACTGCACTCCAGCCTTGGCGACAGAGTGAGACTCCGTCTAAAAAAAAAAAAAAAAAATTAGCTGGGCATGGTGGCGCATGCCTGTAATCTCAAGTACTTGGGGAAGCTGAGGCAGGAGAATCACTTGAACCTGGGAGGCAGAGGTTGCAGTGAGTGAAGATCGCGCCATTGCACTCCAGCCTGGGCAATAAGAGCGAAACTCCATCTCAAAAAAAAAAAAACAAAAAACAGAGATAAGAGATATGTAGGGCTTGGTGATATATCAGATATGTGAATAGAATGAGTGGTGGTAGTCATCAATGTATCCTACAGAAATATTGATGAATAAATGGCTGGACCACCAGGGCTCCATAAGGGTTCTCTCCCCCTAAACAAGGAGGGACTGGTCAGATGAATGTGTGCCAGGGGCCTGCTAAGAAACCTTAGGGATCTGTCAGTGATGCTCACTTTTTCTTTTTTCTTTTTTTTTTTGAGACGGAGTCTTGCTCTGTTGCCCAGGCTGGAGTGCAGTGGCCCGATCTTGGCTTACTGTAACTTCCGTCTCCTCGGTTCAAGTAATTCTCCTGTCTCAGCCTCCCGAGTAGCTGGGACTACAGGTGCCCACCACCACACCTGGCTAATTTTTTTTGTATTTTTAGTAGAGATGGGGTTTCATCAAACTGGTCAGGCTGGTCTCGAAATCTAACCTCAGGTGATCCACCCATCTTGGCCTCCCAAAGTGCTGGGATTACAGGTGTGAGCCACCACACCTGGTCCTGGCCTTTTTTTCTTATAGGAAAAACCTGCTGGTGTTTTTAGGAATGCCCTGCTCATGGCTAGCAGCACACAGCCCTGTTCTCTGGCCACAGGGCATGTACTCTGCAGCTGCTGGTCTTACCCAGATCCATGGCATGCACGTCTGAGAAGCTTCTGTTTGGATTTGCTCCCCCAACAATGAAGACCTTCCCTCTCTTGGCATTACCAACTGGGGGTAAATATGAACAGCTGTGGCCAACTCGAGCACAGGGGATGTCTCCAGGGAGAGTCAAGGTGTACCTGCCAAAGGAAGGATGTATTCAGGAGGCCTGAGCCGAGAATAAACGCAGTAGTGTGTAATCCCTAGCAGCTGGGATTACAGGCATGTGCCACCACACCTGGCTAATTTTGTATTTTTAGTAGAGATGGGGTTTCTCCATGTTGGTCAGGCTGGTCTCGAACTCCCAACACCTCAGGTGATCCGCCCGCCTCGGCCTCCCAAAGTGCTGGGATTACAGGGGTAATCCACTGTGCCTGGCTGGACAGCAACAGTTCTTACTACAAAAGATGATTGTGAAGACTAAGACAAGACGTCAAAACAGGGCAGGGAAGGACTCAATAAATGGTGGCAAGAGATTTATGTGCCACCACATGGTAACCAACAGCCCTGGGGCTCTTGCCACTAGCCAGTGATTCCTCCCCATCAAAAAAATTATCCAGAATTTACTGATTTCAGAGCTTTTCCAGTTTATCCCCAAAGCTCAATCTGATGGAAGCCAAAGCTAGCACTCTGAAAAATCACATACAGGATTTGGTCATTCCACTATCTCTCTCTCTCTCTCTTTTTTTTTTTTTTTTTTTTTTTTTTGAGACAGAGTCTCGCTCTGTTGCCCAGGCTGGAGTGCAGTGGTACAATCTTGGCTCACCATAACCTCCACTTCCAGGCTTCAAGTGATTCTCCTGCCTCAGCCTCCCAAGTAGCTGGGACTTCAGGCGCGCACCACCATGCCTGGCTAATTTTTGTATTTTTAGTAGAGATGGGGTTTCACTATGTTGGCCAGCCTTGAACTCCCAGCCTCAAGCAATCCTTCTGCCCTGGTCTCCCTAAGTGCTAGGGATGCGCCTACCGCACCCGGCCCATTCCACTCCCCACAGTGATTCTGAATGCTGACTGAGAAAACACACTTGAAGCTTCCTGATTGGAAAAGAAAATTCTGTAGCTGTTTTTCAGGCCCTGTCTTATTTGACCTCTCTGGTGTTTGGGACTCCTGACCTCTCCCCCCTTCTTGTGCCTTTCTCCCAGCCTGGCTTTCCCACATCCCTTCCTTTGGTTCTGCACTCACCTTTCTGGTTGTCCTTTCTGCTTCCTTCTCCGACTCCTTTCCTACCAGCCACCTCCTGACTCTCAGTCATCCTCAAGATTCTCTTTTCCTCACTTTACATTTGCTTACCTGATTAATGTTATCTGTAGTGATAACTTCAATTACCACTCATCTATATATTCATCAGTGGTTGCCAAATCTGTTTCCCATTCAGATCTCTATTCTGATGTCACTTAATCTACACAAAACCCCTTTGAGGGCTGGGTGCAGTGGCTCACGCCTGTAACCCCACCACATTGGGAGGCCGAGGCAGGCAGATCATGAGGTCAAGAGATTGAGACCATCCTGGGCAACATGATGAAACCCCATCTCTACTAAAAATACAAAAATTACCTGGGCGTGGTGGCAAGTGCCTATAGTCCCAGCTACTTGGGAGGCTGAGGCAGGATCGCTTGAAACCGGGAGGCGGAAGTTGCAGTGAGCCAAGATCGTGCCACTGCACTCCAACCTGGCGATACACCGAGACTCTGTCTCAAAGACAAAAACAAAAACAAAAAAACCCTTTGAGGATAACAGCTGTTACCATTATCTAAGTTTTACAACGGAGGAATTGAAGCTTAGAAAGGTTAAGTAATTTACCAAAAGCACACAGCCATCCAGAGATGGTGGATATAACAAAAAAAAGTCCCTGCCTTGATAGCCCTTACAGACTAGTTGGGAAAAGAAACATTCAACAGTTTCACAACTATCTGTTTCACTTCAATTGTGGTAGAAAGGAGTACAGAATATACAGCATGAGGACATGCAGATCTTAGGAGGGTCTCACCCTGTAAGGAGCCAGGGAGATAGGGTGGTCAGAGAAGGCTTCCTGAAGAAGCACCATTTGGAGAGAGATCTGAAGTATGAGTAGAAATTAGCTGGGTAGGCCAGGTGTGGTGGCTCACACCTGTAATCGCAGCACTTTGGGAGGCTAGAGTGGGAGGATCACCTGAGCCCAGGAGTTTGAGACCAGCCTGGGCAACATAGCGAGACTGCGTCTCTGTAAAAAAAAAAAAAAAAATTAGCTGGACATGGTAGTACACACCCATAGTCCCAGTTACTTGGGAGATGGAGATGGGAAGGTTACTTGAGGCCAGGAGGTCGAGGCTATAATGAGCCACAATTGTACCAATGCATTCCAGCCTGGGCGGCTAGCCACAGAGGAAGACCTTGTCTCAAAAATAAAATAAAATAAGCTGGGCAAAGAGAGGGACAAAAAGTGGAGGGAAAGAGCAGTCCAGGCAGAAAGAGCAATCCAGGCAAAGAGACCAGCATGAGCAGCTCCTAAGTGGAACAGTGCACAGGGCACAATAAAGAAGAGAAAGAGAACAAAGGAACATGTCATGGGATTTGAGGCTGGAAATACAGGCAGAAACATTTTGCAGGGACCATTGGGCCAGTTTAAGAAGTCTAATTTTTTTGTTTGTTTGTTTTTTTGAGACGGAGTCTCCCTCTGTTGCCCAGGCTGGAGTGCAGTGGCACCATCTCAGCTCGCTGCAACCTCCACCTCCCAGGTTCAAGCAATTGTCCTGCCTCAGCCTCTTGAGTGGCCGGGATTACAGGCATGCACCACCACTCCTGGCTAATTTTTATATTTTTAGTAGAGACGGGGTTTTGCCACGTTGGCCAGACTGGTCTCAAACTCCTGGCTTCAAGTGATCCACCCACCTCAGCCTCCCAAAGTGTTAGGATTATAGTTATGAGCCATTGCGCCTGGTCAGGAGTCTGATTTTTTTTTTTTGAGATGGAGTCTCGCTCTGTTGTCCAGGCTGGAGTGCCTCAGCCTCCTGAATAGCTGGCACTACAGGTGCCCGCCACCACGCCCGGCTAATTTTTTGTATTTTTAGTAGAGACAGGGTTTCACCATGTTAGCCAGGGTGGTCTCGATCTCCTGACCTAATGATCCGCCCGCCTCAGCCTCCCAAAGTGCTGGGATTATAGGCGTAAGCCACCGCGCCTGGCCTTTTTTTTTTTTGAAACGGATTCTTGCTCTGTGGCCCATGCTGGAGTACAGTGGCACAATCTCGGCTCACTGCAACCTCCACCTCCCAGATTCAAGCAATTCTCCTGTCTTAGCCTCCCTAGTAGCTGGGACTACAGTCGCACACCACCATGCCAGCTAATTTTTGTATTTTTAGTAGAGACGGGGTTTCACCATATTGGTCAGGCTGGTCTCGAACTCCTGACCTCAGGAGATCCACCCGCCTTGGCCTCCCAAAGTGCTGGGATTACAGGCATGAGCCACCGTGCCCAGCCCAGGAGTCTGATTTTTATCCCAACACCAACAGGGAGGCACAAAAGGGTTTTAAGCTAGGAAATGCCATGATTGGCTGTATTCTGGGTACAGAGCAAGACAGATGCCTGGAAGCCAGTCTGGAGTCTCTCCTTCAAGGTCCTGTTGAAGAACTGCCACCTCTCTACAGCCTTCTGTGGGCCCTGACTCAGAGCAGATCACATTTTATCACCATCACCTGCTTAGTCTGTAGTCCCCAGTACACAGAGACTATTTACAATTCTACTTCCAGCACCCACAGAGCAGCTGCCCCCATCAGGCCAATGTTAGTTGTTGAATAAAGGGTTGTTTGAACAAACAGCCAAGAAACAGTGAAGCCAGTTTAATCCAAATCTAATTTCCTAAAAATCTCAAAAATGAGTCAGAGCTCGGGGGAAGACACAGCATTGGAGCTGAGGATGCCAGATGGTCAGTGCCTTACTCTTTCTGGTAAATGGATTTTAATAAAATTAACATCTGCTCTGTGATAATTACTGCCCCCCATGTTTCCACTGAAGACCTTCTCAGACAGTTTGAGTCTAATTACCAGAAACTGCAGACAGTTTCATCTTTACCCTTTTTTGTTGATGATCAAATATGTTAGTAAACTACTTATAAATGAAACAAAAACTCATGCTTTTCTGTGTCTGGATCCTTCCTTACAGACCATGTTGCTTTCCTGGGCTTGTCTCCAGGTTCCAAGACTGGCAGCTGCTTCATGGTGTCCTATGCATAAGAAAGAAAGGCACTTTTTAGACACTTACGATTATCATCTTAATCAATTCAACCTCCTTTTAAACCTTTCCTGTTGAATGTACTAATTTCTAGGCCTGATTGATTTGAATAAGCACCACCAACTTTTCATCTTTATTTTTATTATTTATTTATTTATTTATCTGAGATGGAGTTTTGCTCTCGTTGCCCAGGCTGGAGTGCAATGGCACGATCTCGGCTCGTGGCAACCTCTGCCTCCCAGGTTCAAGCGATTCTCCTCCCTCAGCCTCCCGAGTAGCTTGGATTACAGGCATATGCCACCACGCCCGGCTAATTTTTGTATTTTTAGTAGAGATGGAGTTTCACCATGTTGGTCAGGCTGGTCTCGAACTCCTGACCTCAGTTGATCCACCTGCCTCAGCCTCCCAAAGTGCTGGGATTACAGGTGTGAGCTACCGTGTCTGGCCTATGTATTTATCTTTTTTATTATTATTATTTTTAGATAGAGTCTCACTCTGTTGCACAGGTTGGAGTACAGTGGTGCGATCTCCGCTCACTGCAACCTTTCCCTTTCAGGTTTAAATGATTCTCCTTTCTCAGCCTCCTGAGTAGCTGAGATTACAGGTGCCCACCCACGCCCAGCTCATTCTTCTAGCTTTTCTAGTAGAGACGGGGTTTCACCATGCTGGCCAGGCTGGTCACTAACTCCTGACCTCAGATGATTTGCCCGCCTCAGCCTCCCAAAGTGCTGGGATTATAGGCGTGAGCCACTGCGCCTGGCTTTATTTTTTATTTTTATTTTTTCTGAGATGGAGTCTCACTCTGTCACCCAGGCTGGAGTGCAGTGGCACAATCTTGGCTCGCTGTAACCTCCGCCTCCTGTGTTCCAGCAATTCTCCTGCCTTAGCCTCCTGAGTAGCTCAGATTACAGGCGCCCGCCACAATGCCTGGCTAATTTTTAGTAGATATGGGGTTTCATCATGTTGGCCAAGCTGGTCTCAAACTCCTGACCTCAAGTGATCTGCCCGTCTCGGCCTCCAAAAGTGCTGGAATTACAGGCGTAAGCCACTGCGCCAGGGCAGCAGCTTTATTTATTGATTGATTGATTGAGATGGAGTCTCACTCTGTCACCCAGGCTGGAGTGCAGTGGCAGGATCTCGGCTCACTGCAACCTCCGCCTCCTGGGTTCAAGCTATTCTCCTGCCTCAGCCTCCGGAGTAAGCTGGGACTACAGGCAAGTGCCACCACATCCGGCTAATTTTTTTTGTACTTTTTGTAGGGACGGGGTTTCACTATGTTCGCCAGGCTGGTCTTGAACTTGGCTCGCCTCGGCCTCCCAAAATGCTGGGATTATAGGCGTGAGCCACTGAGCCCGGCCATTTATTTATTTTTTAATTAAAAATAGAAACGGGGCTGGGAGCGGTGGCTCATGCCTGTAATCCCAGCACTTTGGGAGGCCGAGGTGGGCGGATCATGAGGTCAGGAGATCGATACCATCCTGGCCAACATGGTGAAACCCCGTCTTTACTAAAAATACAAAAAAAGTTAGCTGGGCGTTGTGGCGCACGCCTGTTGTCCCAGCTACTCAGGAGGCTGAGGCGTGAGAATTGCTTGAACCCAAGAGGCGGAGGTTGCAGTGAGCCGAAATTGCGCTACTGCACTCCAGCCTGGCAACAGAGCAAGACTCCATCTCAAAAAAAAAGAAAACAATAGAAATGGAGGTTTCACTTTGTTGTCCAGGCTGGTCTCGAACTCCTAGCCTCAGGCAATTCTCCCACCTCAGCCTCCTAACAAGCTGAGATTACAGGCATGAGCCACTGCTCTCCACTCAAAGGACAAAATATTTAAAGAAGCTGAGAAATAGGCCGGGCGCGGTGGCCCACGCTTGTAATCCCAGCACTTTGGGAGGCCGAAGCGGGCAGATCACGAGGTCAGGAGATCGAGACCACGGTGAAACCCCGTCTCTACTAAAAATACAAAAAATTGGCCAGGCGTGGTGGCGGGCGCCTGTAGTCCCAGCTACTCGGAGAGGCTGAGGCAGGAGAATGGCGTGAACCCGGGAGGCGGAGGTTGCAGTGAGCCGAGATTGCGCCACTGCACTCCAGCCAGGGTGACAGAGCGAGACTCCGTCTCAAAAAAAAAAAAAAAAAAAAAAAAAAAGAAGCTGAGAAATACTGAGCTCTAGGATAAATCTTGGCCTCAACATAGCATAGAAAGTAAGGCCTTCTGCTGTCGAGCTTTTTTCCCGTGAACTCACCTCCACAATCTCTTGCATTACTGGTTTTTTGCTGTTCTTATAATATAGCAGTCCTTTTCATAATTTTGCAGCCTGTTCTGCTTCCCCTATTTGGAATGTCGCTTCCCTTCTGGGAAATTTGCAAACTGCTAGTTAACCTTCAAAGCCCAGTTCAAAAGTCCCTTCCCTGGTGAAACCTTCCCCGATTTGCCCTTTTCTCTTCCACCCCCTTCCAAGTTACTTCCTTCTTCCACCCACTGGGCTCTGAAGGTATTAGCCACTACCATTGCAGGAATCATTTGGAATGTTTATCTATTTAAGGCTTCTAGACTAGAGTCTAGATTAAATTCCACTAGACTAAGTTCCTAGAGGACTGGGCCTGTCAGATCCATTCTGAGAACCGACCAATGGACCTGGCATAGAGTAGAAGTGGGGGAGTGGCTAGTGAATTTAGAAAGAAAATAGATTGAGAGATGAATGGATAAATCTCACCTGCGGCCTAGGCCACTGACAGCTGTCCCCAAAGTCCAGAGCTCAGTTATGCTGGCTTCAAGTGGGCGGGACCTCCCTCAGCAGCCGCCGCTACCCACCCAGCAAATCTCATCTCCACGTGGCAGTTCTAGGGGATAGGAGACGGGGTTGGGAAAAAAACAGGCTGATTCGGTCAAAGTTGCCAGGATGGAGCCAGGGAAAGCCCTTCCCCATTCTTTGCACCCGGCTTGGGCCCACTCCTCTAAAAGATTCAGACCCCCTCCCCGAGATTGTGATAGACCCGGTATCCGGGGACCCTCGCCCCTACCCTCCAGCCCGGGACCGCATTACCTGCCGCGACTTAGGCCAGTCGCGAGCCGTGACTCCGCCCTGGAGGGGCGGGACTTAGGTCCGGGTCCTCCTCCCAGAACCCGGAAGAGCGTGCGGGCCAACCGCTCCCTCTTCCCTGCTCCCCGCGGAGGGCCCGGCGCTGCCTTCCTGGGCTGGCGGTGGAGGGGCCCCCCCAGACCGGGAGTGGATGCCAGGCTGTGCATTTCTCGGGAACCAAGTGGGGTGGGGCTTCCTTGGGTCCCTCCCTCCAGGACGGGATAAATAAGCCGGGGCTACTTGGAAACGATCTGCGCAATGCCGGGTTCGGGCGTCCGTTTGGGGAACCCAAATTCCTGCGGCAGCTGATCTACTTTATAAGGGACTAACAGGGCCGGGCGCCACCACACTCCAGCTTGGGCAACAGCGCAAAAACTCCCTCTCAAAAAAAATAAATAAATAAAAGGGCGGGGAGGGTATAACAGTTACATTTCCAGTTACAACGATTGTTAACAGTTTCTAAAGGGGAGAGTTGAGCATGCAATCCTCCTGCGCAGTCTTCGGGCCAGCTCAAGATTTGGTGCTTTAAACAGCTGATTCATTCCATAATTGCCATTTGTAATTATGGCAGGTGCTATGCTGAGCCAGACACCACCACCCTTTGCCTCCAGGAGCAAGTCTTAACTAGAGAGAGATCAAACAAAAAGACAACTAGGGACGACTGCCAAGAGTGCAATAAATAAAAAGTTCAGCAATGAGAGTATCTGTTCTGAAGTTACTTTCCTCCAGGCCTCAGGGTTGTCTGTTTGTAACCATGGAGCTAATAAGATTTCTATCATAGGCTGGGCGCGGTGGCTCAAGCCTATAAGTCCAGCACTTTAGGAGGCCGAGGCGGGCGGATCACGAGGTCAGGAGTTCGAGACCAGTCTGGCCTACATGGTGAAACCCCGTCTCTACTAAAAATACAAAAATTAGCGAGGCGTGGTGGTGGGCGCCTGTAATCCCTGCTACTCAAGAGGCTGAGGCAGGAGAATTGCTTGAATCCGGGAGGTGGAAGTTACAGGGAGCCGAGATAGTGCCACTGCACTCCAGCCTGGGTGACAGAGCCAGACTCTGTCTCAACAAAAAAAAAAAAAAAAAAAAAAAGATGTATGTCGTAGTTGTGGTGGGGAATACATGACATAATGTAAATAAAAGTGCTCAGCACCCAGCAGCTGGCACACAGTTCTCTGTCAAGGGTAAAGCTATTCCTGACTATAAATGAACAATGTCTCTTGACATATTCAGAATCTACATTACCTTTGTTTTAGTTCATAACCATAGGTTCTCTGTATCTTTCCTGAAAATAGAGAGGTGGCTCGCTCTCTTATGTCTGTTTCAAAGAACTACAGTCTCTGAAACTGTCGCTGTGTCCTAGGAAATAGAGAAAACAGCTCAGGTTAGAAACAGGAGCTCCTGGAGTATAGAGCTATGGTAGCTTAGTGGGAAGAGACCAAACATACTTGGGTTAAAATCCGAGCTCCAGGCTGGGTGTGGTGGCTCATGCCTGTAATCCCAGCACTGTGGGAGGCCAAGGAGGGCAGATCACGAGGTCAGGAGTTCGAGAACAGCCTGGTCAACATAGTGAAACCCCATCTCTACTAAAAATACAAAAATTTGCCAGGCGCGGTGGTGCACACCTATAGTCCCAGCTACTCAGGAGGCTGAGGCAGGATAATCGCTTGAATCAGGAGGCAGAGATTGTGGTGAGCCAAGATCATGCCACTGCACTGCAGCTTGGGCAACAGAGTGAGACTCTGTCTTAAAAAAAAAAAAAAATCAGCTGGGTGTGTGCCTGTAATCCCAGCTACTCAGGAGGCTGAGGCAGGAGAATCACTTGAACCCAGGAGGTGGAGGTTGCAGTGAGCCAGTATTGTGCCACTGCACTCCAGCCTGGGCAACAGAGCAAGACTCTGTCAGAAAAAAAAAAAAATTCAGGGTCCAGCACTAACCATCTAACTCTGACATTTGGCAAGTTACCCACTCTGAACCCTAGTTCCTCATCTATAGAATGAGGATAGTACTACCCACTGTGCAGACGGAACTGTTCAGAGGATGTGCTAATACAGGTAAAAGGCCAAGTTGGTGAAAGGAATATTTTAGCTACTTGAAACCATAACCAAAATGTATTGACAAAATGGAATTCAAGGTCTGTGGCTCTTTCCAACATATGGAGTCTTTGTGAGTTCCCACTTTAGTGGAAAAATCCCCATTGAATGTCTGCCAAAGAGAAGTTTAGGCATATTCAGTCATTCTGCTCTCCTTCTGGAAAGAAAACCAAGACCAGGTTAGCTCTGCCATGTGTCCATGTGCATCTCCACGTACATTTCTGCTCACAGCTGCAGAATGCTCTGATGTCCCCGGTGTTTTCTGGCTAGCTCTGTTTCAAGGTGCCATGCTGGAGGGGCACATCAACAAGAAAAATTGGAAGAGGTTTGTGGGCAAAATAGCAACCAGTTTTCACTCTGGGACCTATTTATGTATTTATTTACAGACAGAGTCTCGCTTTGTCGCCCAGGATGGAATGCAGCGGCGCCCTCAGTTCACTGCAACCTCCGCCTCCTGGGTTCAAGTAATTATCCTGCCTCAGCCTCCCAAGTAGCTGGGATTATAGGCGTGGTCACCACGTATGGTTAGTTTTTGTACTTTTACTAGAGATGGCATTTCACCATATTGGCCAGGCTGGTCTCGAACTCCTAGCCTCAAGTGATCCGCCTGCCTCGGCCACCCAAAGTGCTGGGATTACAGGCATGAGCCACCGCGCCTGGTGAACCTATGCTTTTAGACTAGGAATCAAATTTGAGAACGTGGAATGCCTGAGATCTATTTTCTTTTTCTTTTTTTTTTTTTTTGAGACAGAGTCTTGCTCTGTCGCCCAGGCTGGGGGAGTGCAGTGGCATGATCTCAGCTCACTGCAACATCCGCCTCCCGGGTTCAAGCAATTCTCTGCATCAGCCTCCCAAATAGCTGGGATTACAGGTGCCTGCCACCACACCCAGCTAATTTTTTTTGTATTTTAAGTAGAGACGGGGTTTCACCATGTTGGCCAGGCTGGTCTTGAACTCTTGACCTCATGATCCACCCACCTCGGTCTCCCAAAGTGCTGGGATTACAGGCGTGAGCCACTGCGCTGGGCTGCCTGAGATGTATTTTCTATTTCTATTTTTTTTTTTTTTTTTTAAGACGGAGTCTCGCTCTGTCGCCCAGGCTGGAGTGCAGTGGCGCAATCTCGGCTCACTGCAAGCTCCGCCTCCCGGGTTCACGCCATTCTCCTGCCTCAGCCTCTCCGAATAGCTGGGACTACAGGCGCCTGCCACCACGCCCGGCTAATTTTTTGTATTTTTAGAAGAGATGGGGTTTCACCGTGGTCTCGATCTCCTGACCTCGTGATCCGCCCACCTCGGCCTCCCTAAGTGCTGGGATTACAAGCGTGAGCCACCGCGCCCGGCTCTATTTCTATTTTTATTTATTTACTTATTTTGAGATGGAGTCTTGTTCTGTCGCCCAGCCTGGAGTGCAGCGGCATGACCTCAGGTCACTGCAACCTCCACCTCCCAGGTTCAAGCAATTCTCCTGCCTCAGCCTCCTGAGTACCTGGGACTACAGGTGTGCACCACCATGCCTGGCTAATTTTTGTATTTTTCGTAGAGACAGGATTTCACCATGTTGGCCAGGTTGGTCTTGAATTCCTGACCTCAAATGATTCAACCGCCTCTGCCTCCAAAAGTGCTGGGATTACAGATGTGAGCCACTGTGCCTGGCATGAGATCTATTTTTAAAAATGGAAATCAAGGCCTAGAGAAGTTAAAATAACTACCCCACATAAAATGGCAGAACCAGGAACCCAGATCTCTTATTTCTTGCAAGGAAGACTAAGAATGCATTCCAGTCATCAAGCTCTCTTACCCCATCTCCATACCAAACCACTGGAAGTATCTTACACCTCTCCTAAAAGCTCGCCCAACACTCTGATGCATGCTTTCTTCTTTTCTCTCTGCTGTGGATGTGAAGAATGATGTTCACTCAATGAGGTGGGTCTGCAGGAGGGAGCTTCCTGCTGTCAGATAGTGTGGTAATGTGAGGACTGCCACCTATTTTCACTGGAACAGCACATCACTGACCTCTTTACTGACGCATCAGCAAGAGAAGTAATGAATGCCGGTGAGACCTTCCTTTTAAGCACTTTACAGTTTATGAAGAACATTCACATCCATCTCCCTATTTGTCTTTCTTCCCACTTCTGAGAAGGTATCTTGAATAGGATTTATTCCCAATTACAGAGGTTCAGAGATTAAAAGTGAATTGTGGCTGGGCACAGTGGCTTACGCCTGTAATCCCAACACTTTGGGAGGCTGAGGTGGGCCGATCAACTGAGGTCAGGAGTTCAAGACCAGCCTGACCAACATGGTGAAACCTTGTCTCTACTAAAAATACAAAAATTACCCAGGTGTGGAGATGTACGCCTGTAATCCCAGCTACTTGGGAGGCTGAGGTGGGAGGACTGCTTGAGCCCAGGAGGCAGAGGTTGCCGTGAGCCGAGATTGTGCCACTGCACTCCAGCCTAGGCGACAGCCTGTCTCAAAAAAAAAAGAAAAAGAAAGAAAGAAAGAAAGAAAGAAAGAAAGAAAGAAAGAAAGAGAGAAAGAAAGAAAAACAGCCAAACAGTTTTCTATGCTACCCACAGAGGGGTCCATAGGGGGTTGTTCTGGATTCCCATCATAACTTAAAGGGAAACTTTCACAATGTCCGGAGCCCTTGATGTCCTGCAAATGAAGGAGGAGGATGTCCTTAAGTTCCTTGCAGTAGGAACCCACTTAGGTGGCACCAATCTTGACTTCTAGATGGAATAGTATATCTATAAAAGGAAAAGTGATGGCATCTACATCATAAATCTGAAGAGGACCTGGGAGAAGCTTCTGCTGGCAGCTCATGCCATTGTTGCCATTGAAAACCCTGCTGATGCCAGTGTTATATCCCCTAGGAATACTGGCCAGAGGGTTATGCTGAAGTTTGCTGCTGCCACCGGAGCCACTCCAATTGCTGGCCACTTCACTCCTGGAACCTTCACTAACCAGATCCAGGCTCCTTCTGGGAGCCACAGCTTTTTGTGGTTACTGACCCCAGGGCTGACCACCAGTCTCAAACAGAGGCATCTTATGTTAACCTACCTACCACTGCTCTGTGTAACACAGATTCTCCACTGCACTATGTGGACATTGCCA
This sequence comes from Symphalangus syndactylus, assembly GCF_028878055.3. Classification (NCBI taxonomy): domain Eukaryota; kingdom Metazoa; phylum Chordata; class Mammalia; order Primates; family Hylobatidae; genus Symphalangus; species Symphalangus syndactylus. Next base: position 19,657,600 of record NC_072425.2, read on the forward strand.
TCTCATGCAACAACAAGGGAGCTCACTCAGTGGGTTTGATGTGGTGGATGCTGGCTCGGGAAGTTCTGCACATACATGGCACCATTTCCTGTGAACATCTGTGGGAGGTCATGCCTGATCTCTACTTCTTTTTTTTTTTTTTTGAGACGTAGTCTCGCTCTGTCGCCCAGGCTGGAGTGCAGTGGCGCAATCTCGGCTCACTGCAACCTCTGCCTCCTGGGTTCACGCCATTGTCCTGCCTCAGCCTCCCAGGTAGCTGGGACTACACCCGGCTAATTTTTTGTATTTTTAGTAGAGACGGGGTTTCACTGTGTTAGCCAGCATGGTCTCAATCTCCTGACCTCATGATCCGCCCGCCTCAGCCTCCCAAAGTGCTCGATTACAGGCGTGAGATACCATGCCCAGCCTGCCTAATCTCTACTTCTACAGAGATCCTGAAGAGATTGAAAAAGAAGAGCAAGCTGCTGCTGAACAGGCTGTGACCAAGGAGGAGTTTCAGGGTGAATGGACTGCTCCAGCTCCTGAGTTCACTGTTACTCAGCCTGAGGTTGCAGACTGGTCTGAAGGGTGCAGGTATCCTCTGTGCCTATTCAGCAGTAACCTACTGAAGACTGGAGCACTCAGCCTGCCACGGAAGACTAGTCTGCAGCTCCCACTGTTCAGACCACTGAATGGTCTTAAGTTGTTCTTGCAGGGGCTCTTAAGTGACATGAAAATAAGGTTGATGGAAAATAAATATCAGTTCCTTTTTTTTGTTTGTTTGAGACAGAGTCTTGCTCTTTTGCCAGGCTGGAGTGCAGTGGTGCGATCTCGGCTCACTGAAACCTCTGACTCCCTGGTTCAAGCAATTCTCCTGCCTCAGCCTCCTGAGTAGCTGGGATTACAGGCACTCTAATTTTTGTATTTTTAGTATAGACAGTGTTTCATCATGTTGGCCAGGATGGTCTCAATCTCCTGACCTCGTGATCTGCCCGCCTTGGCCTCCTAAAGTGTTGGGATTACAGGTGTGTGTGTTTATGGCCACCGTGCCTGGCCATAAACATCAGTTTCTAAAAAAAAAAAAAAATTAAACTATCTAAACAACAACAGCATCTTCTTCCATTTGAATTTTTTTCTCCAAGAAATTCTGAGCAGATTATCCCTTTACCTTTTTTTCCTTTTTTTTTTTGAGACAGGGTCTCACTCTGTTGCCTAGGCTGGAGTGCAGTGGCACAACTTTGGCTCACTGCAATCTCTGCCTCCAGGGCTCAAGCAATCCTCCCACCTCAGCCTCCCGAGTATCTGGGACTACAGGAACATGCCAGCATGCCCAGCTAATTTTTATATTTTTTGTAGAGATGGGGTTTTGCCATGTTTCCCAGACTGGTCTCGAACTCCTGGACCCAGGCAATCTGCCCACCTCAGCCTCCCAAAGTGCTGGGATTACAGGCATGAGTCATTGCACCTGTCCTGCCCTTTTTTACTCTCCTCCTCTCCCCCTCTCTCTTTCTCTCTTTCTTTCTTTTTCATGGAGTCTCACTTCGTCGCCCAGTCTGGAGTGCAGTGGCGCAATCTCAGCTCACTGCAACCTCTGCCTCCTGGGCTCAAGCGATTCTCCTGCCTCAGCCTTCCCAGTAGGTGGGATTACAGGCACGCACCACCACGCCTGGCTAATTGTTGTATTTTTAGTAGAGACAGGGTTTCACCATGTTGACCAGGCTGGTCTTGAACTCCTGACCTCAAGTGATCTGCCCACCTCGGCCTCCCAAAATGCCGGGATTACAGGCGTGAGCCACCATGCCCAGCCTCCTACATTTTTTTTCTAAAGTCTTACATGTTACACCTTCAGAAATGCCTTTCCTGCCCACCTAATACTCAGAGTTAACACTCATATTGCACTCACTCTGTGCTAGACAATGTTTTTTTGTCTTTGTTTTTTGTTTTGAGACAGAGTCTCACTGTCACCCTGCTGTAGTACAGTGACACAATCACAGCTCACTGCAGCCTTGGCCTCCTGGGCTCAAGTGATCCTCCCACATCAGTCTTTAGAGTAGCTGGGTCTACAGGTACGTGCCAGCACCAAACCTGGCTAATTTTAATTTTTTTTTTTTTTTTAGTAGAGATGAGGTCTCACTATGTTTTTTTTTTTTTTTTTTTTTTTTTTTGAGACGGAGTCTCGCTCTGTCGCCCAGGCTGGAGTGCAGTGGCGCAATCTCGGCTCACTGCAAGCTCCCCCTCCCGGGTTCACGCCATTCTCCTGCCTCAGCCTCTCCGAGTAGCTGGGACTACAGGCGCCCGCCACCACGCCCGGCTAATTTTTTCTATTTTTTAGTAGAGACGGGGTTTCACCATGGTCTCGATCTCCTGACCTCATGATCCGCCCGCCTCGGCCTCCCAAAGTGCTGGGATTACAAGCGTGAGCCACCGCGCCCGGCCAAGGTCTCACTATGTTGCCCAGACTGGTCTCGAACTCCTTGGCTCACGTGATCCTCCTGCCTTGGCCTCTCAAAGTGTTGGCAATTACAAGTTTGAGCCACTGTGCCCGGCATAGACATTGTTTTAAGCCATTTTCTTATACCAACTCTGTTAAACCTTTGTACACGCCTATGAGATAAGTAGTATTCTTACAATCTCCAAAGGAGGTAAGCATTATTATTATCTCCATACTGGAGCTGAGAAAACTGGAAGACAGAAACGATAAATAACTGCCCCCAAATTACACAATAAGTGGTAAAGCCTGTATTTGAACTCTGCCCACATGGTGCTAGAATCTACATCCTGTACTTTACCTCCACTGTGTTATCAACCTAAAGTAGGCCTCTTTTTTTTTGAGACGGAGTCTCGCTCTGTTGCCCAGGCTGGAGTGCAGTGGCGTGATCTCAGCTCACTGCAACCTCCGCCTCCCAGGTTCAAGTGATTCTCCTGCCTCAGCCTCCTGAGTAGCTGGGATCACAGACATGCGCCACCATGCCAGGCTGTTTTTCTTTTTCTTTCTTTTTTTTTTTTTTTTTTTAAGATGGAGTCTCGCACTGTCACCCGGGCTGGAGTGCAATGACGCGATCTCAGCTCACTGTAACCGCAACCTCCACCTCCCAGGTTCAAGTGAGTCTACTGCCTCAGCCTCCCAAGTAGCAGGGATTACAGGCACACACCACCACACCCGGCTAATTTTTTGTATTTTTAGTAGAGACGGGGTTTCACTATATTGGCCAGGCTGGTCTCAAACTCCTGACCTCATGATCCGCCCACCTCGGCCTCCCAAAGTGCTGGGATTACAGGCATGCACCACCACGCCAGGCCCTTTTTTTTTCCCCAAAGGACACAAGTACAGGTGAGAAAATGTAGACCTCTTTTTTTTTTTTTGACACGGTCTCACTTTCTCTCCCAGGCTGGAGTGCAGTGGGGGGATCTCAGCTGGTCAGGAACTCCTGACCTCAAAAAGATCTGCTCGCCTCAGCCTCCCAAAGTGCTGGGATTACAGGCGTGAGCCACTGTGCCCAGCCAAATGTAGACCTCGTCTACTCCATTTTTCTTGCTTATAGTACCTCCTATTTTCCCTTTTGAGCACTAATCACAATTTGCAATTAAATATTTGCTCACTGCCAGGTATGGTGGCCTACACATATAATCCCAGCACTTTGAGAGGCCAAGGCAGAAGAATAGCTTGAGGCCAGGAGTTTAAAACCCGCCTCAGCAACATAGTAAGACCTCACCTCAACGATGTTTTTTTTTTTTTCTGTTGGCCAGGCTGGAGTGCAGTAGCATGATCTCAGTTCACTGTAACCCTCACCTCCTGGGTTCAAGCAATTTTCACGCCTCAGACTCCGGAGTAGCTGGGATTACAGGCATGTGCCACCAGGCCCAGCTAATTTTTGTGTTTTTAGTAGAGATCGGGTTTCACCATGTTGGCCAGGCTGGTATTGAATTCCTAGCCTCAAGAGATCTGCTCACCTTGGCTTCACTACTGGGATTACAGGTTTGAGCCACTGCACCCGGCCTCAACAACAAAAAAATTTTAATTACCTCACCCTATGCATCTCTTCACTTGTATCCTTTGTAATATCCTTTATATTAGTAATAAACCAGTAAATGTAAATAAATAAATACTGTTTGTCTCTTCCCAGCAGATCGTAAGCCTAATTAGGGCAGGGATCATATCTGTTTTATTCACATCATAAGCACTGTGTAACCTCTGTTTTCTTTTATCTTCGAGATGGAGTTTCACTCTGTGGCCCAGGCTGGAGTGCAGTGGCGCCATCTCAGCTCACTGCAACCTCTGCCTCAAGCAATTCAAGTGATCCTCCTGCCTCAGCCTCCCCAGTATTTTGTATTTTTAGTAGAGATGGGGTTTCGCCATGTTGGCCAGGCTGGTCTTGAACTTCTGACCTCAGGTGATCTGCCTGCCTTGGCCTCCCAAAGTGCTGAGATTACAGGCGTTAGCCACCGCAGCCTGGCCAATAGGCACTATATAACTATTAGTTTAATGAATGAAGAAATGAATGCTTGTGGGCATCATTCATTCTGCAACAAACTTCTAAAAATTAATTTTACTTTGAAACAATCATACTTTCAGAAGAGTTACAATACAAAGAAGTTCACCCAGATATCTCATTCAGGGTTAGCCAATTGTCCGCAAAATATACTTTAGAGAGCAAGAGGATTAATTCCAGGGTCTCTTGAGCAATAAATATTTATTGAGCGCCTGCTACTATTGGATTACATAACAGTCTCTTAACTGGTCACTTAGCTACAGGCATTGCACCCCCACCCCTAGTCCCGTACAACAGCTTCCTTTTACTAATTTATTTTTGAGGAGGATCTCGCTCTGTCGCCCAAGCTGGAGTGCAGTGCCGCGATCTCAGCTCACTGCAACCTCCGCCTCCCAACTCAAGCGATTCTCCTGCCTCAGCCTCCAGAGTAGCTGGGACCATAAGCGCGCACTACCGCGCCCGGCTAATTTAGGTATTTTTTGTAGCTACGGATAGAATAGAGATCTTTGTCTATTTTGTTCACGAAGTACTGCAAGCGCCTGCAGCTGTACCTGGCACATCTTTGTTGCTCAGTAAAGAGTGGTTGGATAAACGAATGCTGAAGGTATGCTAGTACCAGGTACTGTTCTCGGTGCTGGAGTTACAGCAAAAAACTCCCTGCCCTCGTGGGATTCTCACTGGAAGCATGCTTAAGCTTAAGCCATTTTTCAATCTTTACCCCACCATTTTGTTCCCTGTGAGATTTGGGGTGAACTAGTTTCCAAGCCTCACTTTCCTATCAATCGTTACGAAGATTAAACGGAAAAATATAATTTGTATCGCATTTAGCATCAGAAATGCTTTAATAATATTTGTTTCCCTTCCTTTCAGGCTGGAAGACTGGGGCCTGACATCTCTGCCACAGGCTTGGGCGAGGTTTTCACAGGGACTTGGAAAGGTGCAAACGGTTACTACGGCCAGGCTTACCCAATTGTTAAGTGAAGATATTCTGGAGACAGGGTGCTTAAAAGGGTTAGAAAAAGAAACCAGTGAGTGGCTAGGACCACCTACTCCGCCGTTTTGCCTCGGAAAAGCCTCGCCGGCTGCCGGGAGGTGAAAGTCTGGAGGAAAGGAAGGAAAAGAGAGGGGTGGCTGTCCACAACAGAAAACTACACATCCCAGCACCCCCGCGGCAGACGACTACTGGTCCCAGCAGGTTTCGCGGGGTGGACCGAAGCGAGGTCTCTTGGGGCCTGCAGCCGGGGTTCAGCCAGTGGGGGCGCCGGGCGTACCGAGGTAGCGGGGAGAAGCGGGTCGAGCTGTAACGGCACTGCGCATACGCCACTCACGGGCCGGACGTGACGCAGGGAAAGTTCCGGCTTCGGCCTCCGCCGCTGCCGCCGCCGCCTCCGCTACAGCCGCCGCCGCCGCTATTGCCGCGGCTTGTTATTCTTAAGATGGCGCCGCTAGACCTGGACAAGTACGTGGAGATAGCGCGGCTGTGCAAGTACCTGCCAGAGAACGACCTGAAGGTGAGCCCTGCCGGGGCGGGATCCCTGTTTGCTGGCTCGCCCCTTCCGGCTGTGGGGCGCCCGCCGGCCCGCCCTTCCTTTCTCGGGGACCCCCGCCGGGTATCCAGTCCAGTCGCGGTGGAGGGCCTCCCCCATTGCCAGTCGACCCGGTCCGACCCGGCGTCACGCCGAGGGTCGCGCGAGCCGAGTCCCCTGAATGCTGTCCCGGTCGCCTCAGTGGGGATCCCGAGGGATGCCGCGGCCTCTGTCCCAGGGTCGCCCCTTCTGGCCTTCGGGCTGCCCCAGGACCCGCAGCTGTAACAGCTTTGTTTAGAAGACTGGGCCCCCCACCCCATCCCCCGGTCTCCCGCAGTCGGAGCCGAGCCCCCGCGGCAGTGCCCTCGGGATGGGGTCGCCTCCACCGGAGGTGACAGGAGCGCGGAGTGGCCGGCGTCTGACAGGAGATGCCACCGGCTCCCGGAACGCGGCCCCAGTGTGTTTAGGTCTCTGAGGAAGGGGAAGGCGGTGGGCCCGAGTGGTTTGATACTGGCGGGAGCGAACGTCAGGTCGTCCCTCTTTGACTGCCACTCCTCCAAATTGCTTTTTAGGATCGTCGGTTTTCTTTTGCTAATTCAGAGGTGAATCCCGTTTCTGAGTATGTTGTTCAGCTTACTGAAGTGGATAAAGTAGTTGGTTCTCAATAAATACAAATACTTTCTCCTTAACCCCTTCTTAATTCAGTATTTCATTTTCTTGGTTTTCTAAAGGAGGTGAGTTCTTTGTTACTCCTGAGTCCAAGTGTGGGTAAAGGAATGACTTTGGTATACTGCTTTTCTTTTTTAAAACTTTTAAATTATTATTATTACTGTTTTTAATTGAGATAGAGTCTCACTCTGTCGCCCAGGCTGGAGTGCAGTGGTACGATCTTGGCTCACTGCAACCTCCACCTCCCGGGTTCAAGCGATTCTCCTGCCTCAGCCTCCCGACTAGGTGGGGTTACAGGCCCCCTCCACGACGCCCGACTGTTGTATTTTTAGTAGAGACGGGGTTTCGCCATGTTGGCCAGGGTAGTCTTGAACTCCTGACCTCAAGTGATCCGCCCGCCTCGGCCTTCCAAAGTGCTGGTATTACAGGCGTGTGCCACCGCGCCGGCCTAGGTATACTGATTCTTTGAAAAGTGTTTCTATGCATTTGCTGAAATCGGAGCTTAGGTTTCTAGCAGTGCTTATCAGCTCGTGCTAGTATTTATCCGACTCAGTGTATTCTTTTTTTATGAGACGGAGTCTCGCTCTGTCGCCCAGGCTGGAGTGCGGTGGCACCATCTCGGCTCACTGCAACCTCCACCTCCCGGGTTCACGTCATTCTCCTGCCTCAGCCTGCCGAGTAGCTGGGACTACAGGCGCCCGCCACAACGCCTGGCTAATTTTTTGTATTTTTAGTAGAGACGGGGTTTCACCGTGTTGGCCAGGATGGTCTCGATCTCCTGACTTCGTGATCCGCCCGCCTCTGCCTCTCAAAGTGCTGGGATTACAGGCGTGAGCCACCGCGCCCAGCCCCGGCTCAGTGTATTCTTAAAGAAATATATTACTGTGGGTTTTGTTTTATTTATCTCTTCTTTGTACAGTAAGTTGATACTTAACATCAGTCAACAAGTATGCATAATATTTGAGGCCACATGTGCTGTTGTGAATGTGACTGAATTGTACTTACCTGTTAATTTTATGTGGCATATGATAGGGGAGTCATTCTTCTGCATTCTCCCGTTTTTAATAGAATAATTTCAAATAAGGACAGCCTTCGTTAGTAGTAATGTAGCATTTGTGCTCATCTGAGTCCTTCAGACATTCCTTTTGTGGCTTCTTTCTGCTATGTGGTTTTTTTAAGGGAATAAGAATACAACTAGCATTGGGACCCAATTCATGGAAAACTAACCAGACCCCTTAGTAGCATTATTAATCCCGTAGGTGAGGTTGACTATTGCATGTCAGTTAATTGACGTGGAATTTTTTCTTTTTATTTATCATGCATAAAGCTTTTTTGAACTTTGTGTTTATGATGAATAAAATGTTGCTTTTTATGAAAATGTGTCTAGGGCGTGGTGGCATAATCTCAGTACTTGGGGAGGCTGAGGTGGGCAGATCATTTGAGATCAGGAGTTTGAGAGCAGACTGACCGACTTGGTGAAACCCCCTCTTTGCTAAAAATACAGAAATTAGCCGAGCATGGTGGTAGGTGCCTGTAATCCCAGTTTACTTACTTGGGAGGCTGAGGCAGGGAGAATTGCTTGAACCTGGGAGAACTGCTTGCAGTGAGCCAAGATCACACCACTGTACTCCAGCCTGGGAGACAGAGGAAGACTCTGTCTCAAAAAAAAAAAAAAAAGAAAGAGAGAAAGAAAGAAAGAAAGAAATTGGGCACTGAAATGATTTGAAAGATAATCTGGCCAGGTACAGTGGCTCACGCCTGTAATCCCAGCACTTTGGGTGGCTGATGCGGGTGGATCACTTGAGGTCAGGAGCTCGAGACCAGCCTGGCCAACATGGTGAAACTCCACCTGTACTAAAAATACAAAAATAAGCTGGAGGTGGTGGCAGGTGCCTGGAATCCCAGCTACTTGGGAGGCTGAGGCAGGAGAATCGCTTGAATCGGGGAGGCAGAGATTGCAGTGAGCCAAGATTGCGCCACTGCAGTCCAGCCTTCCAGCCTGGGTGACGGAGGGAGACTCCGTCTCAAAAAAAAAAAAAGAAAAAAAATCTGTTGGACTTCTTTGTACCTCTTAGTTTGATGAACATTAGATTTCCTTCTTACCTTAAGGAAGTACAGTTTTTAGATCATTTTATTTCTTGTTGAAACACAGCTGCATTGTACTTGACTTGTATTTGTTTCTTTTTTTTTTTTAATTTTTTAATCTTTTTTTGTGGGGGGTGCGGGGACAGGTTCTCACTGTCACCCATGCTGTAGTGTGGTGGCACAATCATGGCTCATTGCAGCCTCGACCTCCTGGGCTCAGGCAGTCCTCCCACCTTAGCCTCCTGAGTAGCTGGGACCACAGGCATATGCCGCCATGACCAGCTAATTTTTATTTATTTTTTTGGTAGAGACAGGGTCTTGCTTACCCAGGCCAGTCTTGAACTCCTGGGTTCAAGCGATCCTCCCACCTTGGCTTCCCAAAATGCTGGGATAACAGGCGTGAGCCACTACACTTGGCCTGTATCCATTTCTTAATAAACTTAAAAATACATGTTTTGGGCCGGGCGCGGTGGCTCACGCTTGTAATCCCAGCACTTTGGGAGGCCGAGGTGGGCGGATCACGAGGTCAGGAGATCAAGACCACGGTGAAACCCCGTCTCTACTAAAAAATACAAAAAATTAGCCGGGCGTGGTGGCAGGCGCCTGTAGTCCCAGCTACTCGGAGAGGCTGAGGCAGGAGAATGGCGTGAACCCGGGAGGCGGAGGTTGCAGTGAGCCGAGATTGCGCCACTGCACTCCAGCCTGGGTGACAGAGCAAGACTCCGTCTCAAAAAAAAAAAAAAAAAAAAAAAAATATATATATATATGTTTTGGGCAACCAAGACAAAAGAATTCTGAATTTTTCTTTATAAGTAGAGACTTTCTTTCTGTCTTGGAAATGTTTTTATCAGATTAATTTGTTGTGTTGCTCATCTCTGTTGTATTTAAAGAAATTTAATTTTGTTTCTGTTTCTTGGCATGAAGTGCAACCTAAAATTAGGCCAAGAAAGTATGCCAGGAGTACTTTTTCTGAGGCTGTAAAGGCAAAATAAAACAGTCTATTAAGAAAAGAAATCATTGAGGCCACTTAATGAACATGATGGAAAATATTTGTTCTGGTAGAAAAGAAGACAGAAATTTACCTGTGTTTTAAATTGATTAGAAGATAAAATACTAAATGCATGTGACGTTCCAGATTTAATCACAATTTCTGTTTCGCTAAGTTGGAAGTGGTCGCATCACTAGTACTGGATCAAATCTACATAACTGTTTTTGTTTGTTTGTTTGTTTGTTTTTTTGGGACATAGTTTCGCTCTTGTTGCCCAGGCTGGGGTGCAATAGTGTGATCTTGGCTCACTGCAACCTCTGCCTCCCGGGTTCAAGCGATTCTCCTGCCTCAGCCTTCCTGAGTAGCTGTGATTACAGGCATGCGCCACCACGCCCAGTTAATTTTGTATTTTTAGTAGACACAAGGTTTCTCCATGTTGGTCAGGCTGGTCTCGAACTCCCCACCTCAGATGATGCACCCACCTCGGCCTCCCAAAGTGCTGGGATTATAGGTGTGAGCCTGATCTGTTTGTTTTTTTGAGACGGAGTCTTGCTCTGTTGCCCAGGCTGGAATGCAGGTGCACATTCTCAGCTCACTGCAACCTCCGCCTCCTGGATTCAAGCGATTCTTCTGCCTCAGCCTCCTGAGTAGCTGGGATTACAGGCACCCACCACCACCCCTGGCTAATTTTTGTATTTTTAGTAGAGATGGGGTTTCACCATGTTGGCCAGGCTGGTCTCAAACTCCTGACCTCAGGTGATCCACCCTTCTCAGCCTCCCAAAGTGCTGGGATTACAGGCGTGAGCCACCATGCCTGGCATACATAACAGTTTTGAAGGAATAAGAATGACATACGTGGGCCAGGAGGCTGAGGCAGGAGAATTGCTTGAGCCTGGGAGACGGAGGTTGCGGTGAGCTGAGATCGTGCCACTGCACTCCAGCCTGGCCAACACAGTAAGACCCTGTCTCAAAAAAAAAAAATGACATATGTGAAAGTGAATGGACCACAGTGTAACCTTTCTTATAAAGAGCTCATGTGATTTTATCCATAAGAAAGATTTCAGAGAGATTAATAAAAGGTACAGATTCCATATCTGGCTAAGTGGAAGAATTAATGATAAAGGCAGGTTTACTGAATACCTGTATTTAAGTATTAATAATTTTGGAGAGCAGGGGTTCTATAACTTGGAGGTTGTCTAATTTCTTGGACAGTTCTTAAGGGTGACATGTTTATCTGAGGTTTTTTTTTTTTTTTTTTTTTTGAGACTGAGTCTAGCTCTGTTGCCCGGGCTGGAGTACAGTGGTACCATCTCAGCTCACTGCAGTCTCCACCTCCTGGTGAGTTCAAGCAGTTCTGCCTCAGCTGGGATTACAGGCACCTGTCACCATGCCCGGCTAATTTTTGTATTTTTAGTAGAGATGGGGTTTCACCATGTTGGCTAGGCTGGTCTTGAACTTCTGACCTCAAATAATCCACCCACCTCGGCCTCTCAAGGTGCTGGGATTACAGGCGTGAGCCACTGTGTCTGGCTGAGTTGTTTGGTTTTGCAGTGAATTTTTCTTCAGGTACACTGAAGACAGCTGAACACGGTACAGCAGTGAGGGATGCATCTGGCTTTGTATGGGGCTAGAAGAGTGTTTTCTATGTTTGCGAGATCCTTTCTTATATCTTGTTTGTCCTTATGGCCACATTTCATTTGTCTTTTTGGCCACAGAATTACATTCTCCTTTGTTTTATGAAAATAGTCTTATAACAATGTTCTCCAGTAGAAATAGCATGCTCACAAATGTAAGCTTCAAATTTTCTAGTGGCAATTAATTAATTAATTTTTTTGAGATAGCATCTCACTTTGTTTCTCATGGTGGAGTACACTGATGCAGACATGGGTCATTGCAGCCTCAAGCTCCTGGGCCCAAGTAACCCTCCTGCCTCAGCGCCCTGAGTAGCTTAGGACTTCAGGCATGTATTACCATGCCTGGCTAATTTTTTGAATTTTTTTGTAGAGACAGAGTCATGCTTTGTTACCCAGGCTGGCCTCGAACTCCTGGCCTAAAACAGTCCTACCACCTAGGCCTCCCAAAGTGCTGGTATTACACATGTGAGCCACCGTGACTGGGCCACATTTTTAAAAAGTATAAAAACAGGCCAGCCGTGTTGTCTCACGCCTGTAATCCCAACACTTTGGAAGGCTGAGGCAGGTGGATCACCTGAGGTCAGGAGTTCGAGACTAGCCTGGCCAACATGGCAAAGCCCCGTCTCTACTAAAAATACAAAAATTAGCCAGGTGTGGTGGTGAGTGCCTATAATCCCAGATACTTGGGAGGCTGAGGCAGGAGAATCACTTGAACCTGGGAGGCGGAGATTGCAGTGAGCCGAGATTGTGCCATTGCACTCCAGCCTGGGCAATAAGAGCAAGACTCTATCTAAAGAAAAAAAATGTATAAAAACAGATAAAATTTATTTTGGTAATATTTTAACCCAACTTCAAGATGTAATCAATATAAAGTTATTAATGTAACATTTTGCCGTTTTTGGGTACTAATTCTATGACGTGTGTCTATTTTCCACCTACAGCACATCCCAATTTGGACCAGTTACATTTCAGGTACTCATTAGCCCTATGTGGCTATAGGTATTAGATGGGACAGTGTAAAGTTTTTGACCACTTCCCAGTCTTTTTCTCAGAATTTCAGAGCTGAAGGAGAATCAAAATTCATTTGGTACTATACTCTTCTCACTTTACAGAGAGAGAAACTGAACTTTGTAGTCTATGATTTGCCTGAGGATGTACAGCTATATCAGTGACAGCCAGAACTTGATTTGAAAGCCTCTGTGTGCAGAGCTCTTTCTGATACAATTTATGACTTTTTAGGATGGCTAATAGCATGCTTTTCTAGGTACATCTTCCACTACATCACCTTTTTTTGTTGTTGTTAAGATGAATTCTCGCTCTGTCGCCCAGGCTGTAGTGCAGTGGCGTGATCTTGGCTCACTGCAACCTCCACCTCCCGAGTTTAAGCAGTTCTCCTGCCTCAGCCTCCTGAGTAGCTGAGATTACAGGTGCGCCCCACCGTGTGTGGCTAATTTTTGTATATTCAGTAGAGACCGGGTTTCACCATGTTGGTCAGGCTGGTCTCAAACTCCTGACCTCGCGATCCGCCCACCTTGGCCTCCCAAAGTGCTGGGACTACTGGTGTGAGCCACCGTGCCCGGCCCACCTTTTTTTTTTTTAACTGTACTTTCTGTTCTGAGCACACTGGACTGCCCTCTACTGATAACATGCCCCATACTTTCCCTGTTTGCTTCTGCTCAGTCTACTTTCACTTGTTTATTAAAATAATTATACAGTACAAATATTAAATCATTTAATACTCATAAGGTTGTGAATTGAGTACTAGTATTTGCCCTGTTTTACAGACAGGTAGCCAAAATTCAGACCGACTTAGTAACTTTCCAAAGTCATACAGCTAGTAAGTAAGTGAAACTGAGTAGGATTCAAACTTAGACAGTCTGGCTTCAGGGTTCACATTTACAACACCATTTAAGCTTCTTCTATAGAACACCTTGTATGCCCTCTATTTACCTCCCTTTTGAGCTCTAGCTCAGATGGTACTTCTTCTATGCAGGGCTCTAGGTTCCATAGTCAGAATTTATTAATAATGATTAGAATTTACATAGCCACTTACAGTTTTGAGAGCCCCTTCATGTTGGTTCTGTGATGTACACAATCCTTGTGATAGGCAGAACAGATATCATCAGGGCCAGGACTTGGTGAATTTCAAGTGATTTTTGCCATACTGACTCAACAGAGTACACATCTGAGTTTATTTGCTATTTTAAAATTCCTGTTCTTCTCTTTCCACACTGACATTGCTTTACCCCATAGCATTTTATTGCCCCATTTTACCACTTAGAATGTTCTGTCTTGTATGATAGCAAATATGTCTATCTCCATTATTAAACTGGAAAATTCTTGAAGGCCAGATTCATTCCTTGTTTTTGTTTTTGAGATGGAATCTCACTCTGTCCAGGCTGGAGTGCAATGGTGTGATCTCAGCTTGCTGTAACCTGTGCCCCACTCCAGATTCAAGCCATTCTCTCACCTCAGCCCCCCAAATAGCTAGGATTACAGGTGCAAACTACCACACCCAGCTAATTTTTGTATATATATATTTTTTGGTAGAGATGGGGTTTCACCATGTTGGCCAGGCTGGCCTCAAGTGATCCACCCACCTCAGCCTCCCAAAGTGTTGGGATTACAGACGTGAGCCCCTGTGTTTGGCCATTCCTTGTTTGTGTTTTCCACAATTTTAGAACACTGCTTTGTATGTGATAATCAGTAAAGGTTTATTGACTCAAACTGTGTACTGCTTTATGACAAATACTTGTTTCTTCTTCTTTTTTTTTTGAGGTAGGGTCTCAATTCTGCTGCCCAGGGTGGAGTGCAGTGGTGCAGTCGTAGCTTGCTGCAACCTCAAACTCCTGGGCTCAATTGATCCTTCTGCCTCAGCCTCAAAAGTAGCTGGGAGTACAGGTGTGCAATAGTGTGCCCAGCTAATTAATTTTTTTTTTTTTTTTTTTGAGATGGAGTCTCACTCTGTCACCAGGCTGGAGTGTAATGGCATGATCTCGGCTCACTGCAACCTCCGCCTCCTGGGTTCAAACGGTTCTCCTGCCTCAGCCTCCCAAGTAGCCAGGACTACAGATGCATGCCACCATGCCTGGCTAATTTTTTGGTATTTTTGGTAGAGATGGGGTTTCACTGTGTTAGCCAGGATGGTCTCTATCTCCTGACCTCGTGATCCACCCACCTTGGCCTCCCAAAGTGCAGGGATTATAGGCATTAGCCACCGCGCCTGGCAAAAAAAAATTTTTTTAAGGGATAGCATCTTCCTGTGTTGTCCAGGCTGGTCCCAAATGCTTCAAGTGATTCTCCTGCCTTGGCCTCCCAAAATGCTGAGATTATAGGTGTGAGCCACTGTGCCCAGCCAACAAACACTTATTTACATGGTTCCTTGTGTTAAGTACTGTTCCCTGTGGGTGCCAGGGGCAGAATCGGATACTTGTGTCTGCCTTTGAGGGGCTTTCAATATAGTAAGGGAGGTAAAGAGGTAAACAAAGGCTGTAATAGAGGCTGCCCAGGGTGTTGGCAAACAGAAGAAGCAGTATGTAACTTTAGAGTCAGAGATGATTTCATAAAGGAGCAGTTAGGAGGGGCAGAGTTCAGGTAGACAAAATGAGAAGGAAAGAACATGCAAACAGAATAAATACCATGTGCAATAGTATAGTGTAATTTGCAAGAACATGGCGGGTTCGGGGAACTTGAAGTGGTTTGGTGTGGCTGGAGGTGGTACTGGAAAGAAAGATGCCAAATCATAGAAGAGTAGGCTGTTAAACTTAGATTGTTATCTTTTAGGTGGTGCATGAACACTTTGAAATGTTTTTATATTTTAGAGAAAAATCATACTGTGATTCGTGATACTGTTTAAAATGTAGCTAACTAAAAATAAAAGTAGATTCAAAGAAAATTATTACAGGGATACACTGTTGTATGTGGTAGGAATATGACAAAATAATGAAAATGGTATTTGGTGTTTGGGAAACACTGCCATAAATGGAGGAATATGCTTGAGGAGTTTTTAAGGAGAATGACAGTAGGCTTTTTTTTTTTTTTTGAGACAGAGTCTCACTCTGTCGCCCAGGCTGGAGTGCAGTGGCACCATCTCTGCTCACTGCAAGCTCCGCCTTTCGGGTTCACGCCATTCTCCTGCCTCAGCCTCTCCGAGTAGCTGGGACTACAGGCGCCCACCACCATGCCCGGCTAATTTTTTGTATTTTTAGTAGAGATGGGGTTTCACTGTGGTCTCGATCTCCTGACCTCGTGATCCGCCCGCCTTGGCCTCCCAAAGTGCTGGGATTACAAGCGTGAGCCACTGCGCCCGGCCGACAGTAGGCTTTTGAAATGTTTATTCTGGCAGCATTGTGGACCATGGATTGGAATGCATGAAAAATGTCATAGAAGCATTAGGCCCGGTGATATGAGAGTCTGAGATAAGGCAATGATAAGTGATTGTTGTGTTGGAAAGGAAATGAAGAAGGTATAGTGGCACCTGTTAACAGATTTGTTCTAGGTTATGATGAAGAGAGTTTAGCATAATTTCTTAGTTTCTGGCAAGGATTACTTAGTACTATAACTAGATTAAGGAATACGGGAAGTTTGGTTTGGGCCATATTGAGTTTGAGATGCTGCCAAGCTAAGACATTGAGATAGAGGTGTCCAGAATTGCTCTTGGATACTTATGTCACTTAGATAACAACTACTTATTGATTGCCAAATGTGCTCTAAACACTGTTCTAATAGTATTAAACTCAGGAGAAAGATCTAGACCACTCCTCAACTGGGGGCAATTTTGCCCCCTAAAGGATTTTTGGCAGTGTCTGGAGACATTTTTGGTTGTCACAGCTGGGGCGGGGGACGGGTGGGAAGTTGCTATGGGTATTTAGTAGGTGTAGATGTCAGAGATTTTGCTAAACATCCACAAGACAGCAAGCAGCCCCCTGCAATGAATAATTAGTAGTGCCATGGTTAAGAAACTGATCTGGCCTGAGGATACAGATAGTACCTTCTGGATCATAAGTGTGTGAATATCATGGTCATTCCAGATTCCTAACTTCTCATTCCCAGTGATCTGTATTATAGTAGAGACTTTATATAAAGACTGTGTGAAATATAATGTTAGCTAGATATTTATTTAGTTAGTTACTTAGCTAGCTAGTTGAGATGAGGTTTTGCTATGTTGCCCAAGCTAGTCTTGAGCTCTGGGCCTCCAGCCATCTTCCTGCCTTGGCCTCCCAAAATGCTGATATTACAGTTGTGAGCCACCACACCTGGCTGTGAGATCTTTATTTTTAAAGCTAAGAGTATTTTATAAATACCAGTATATAAAAGTAGATAAAGGAAGTAGTATGTTTTAGATAACAAGATCAGCTAAACAAGTAATTTTAAAAGTTTAGAACCCAGTGTTTGTGGGGGCAAGAGGGAACTGGGAGACAGAACAGAGAGTAGAATGGAACTGTGAACAAATGTCTTGAGGAAAAGGTAGAGAAGAGACATAGAGGTCTGCTAAGAATGATGGCTATGAACCCCTTCCTGTTCAAGGATTAGAAAGTAGTTGGGCACCAAACATATGAAAAAGAGCACTGGTCATTAAAGAAATGCAAATCAAAACCACAATGAGATACCATCTCATGCGAGTTAGAATGGCGATCATTAAAAAGTCAGGAAACAACAGGTGCTGGAGACGATGTGGAGAAATAGGAACACTTTTACACTGTTGGTGGGAGTGCAAATTAGTTCAACCATTGTGGAAGACAGTGTGGCGATTCCTCAAGGATCTAGAACTAGAAATACCATTTGGCCCAGCAATCCCATTACTGGTTATGTACCCAAAGGATTATAAATCATTTTACTATAAAGACGCATGCACTTGCATGTTTATTGCAGCACTGTTCACAATAGCAAAGACTTGGAACTAGCTCAAATGCCCATCAATGATAGACTGGATAAAGAAAATGTGGCACATATACACTATGGAATACTATGCAGCCATAAAAAAGAATGAGTTCATGTCCTTTGCAGGGACATGGATGAAGCTGGAAACCATCATTCTCAGCAAACTAACACAGGAACAGAAAATGAAACACTGCATGTTCTCACTCATAAGCGGGAGTTGAACAATGAGAACATATGGGCAGAGGGGAGGGGAACATCACATGCTGGGGCCTGTCGGGGGGTCGGGGGTAAAGGGAGGGATATCATTAGGAGAAATACCAATTGTAGATGACGGGTTGGTGGGTGCAGGAAACCACCATGGCATGTGGATACACGTTCTGCACATGTATCCCAGAACTTAAGTATAATAAAAAATAAATAAATAGAAAACAGAACACACAAAAAAAGAAAAAGTATTTGGGCATGATGAGGAGAAAAGGGTATAGTTTACCCTAAATTTGGGATAAAGCTGTAAAGGGTTTGGGAGGAGAGGAGCATGTGTCTTCACCATGATGACAAGGCAGGGCTCTTTGAGGCCGCTGTGAATGTAGTTGATTGAGTCACGTAGCATTTATAGTGAGATTTCATAGACTTCTTATTTTTGTGTGTGCGTGATAGCGATTTGTAAGCTACTGCCAGACTAGAGATAAGAGGCAATAGCTTTGGCTTAGAGACATAGCTCTCTAAATCATCAGTTGGGGTCAGCAGAGGTGGCAGTCATAGGACGCAGCTGTCATTTTACTCTAGTTAGTGTGCCTGGGCCCTGGTTGAAGGCTGCTGCTAGGTAGTTTACATGTGTTCTCCAGACACTCAGTCTTTCAGATTGACAGAGTTTCACAGTGATGTTCTTCAGTTTATAGTCCACTGTTATTTTCAGGCTAGCACATAGTGTATGGGGTGGTAACCAGGGATGACTTCAAGTTCAGGAGGCCTTATGGACTAGGAGAACCAGTTCCATGTCAGCAAAAATTCTGACACATTGAAATATGGGAACCGGCCAGACACAGTGGCTCACGCCTGTAACCCCAGCACTTTGGGAGGCTAAAGTGGGTGGATCACCTGAGGTCAGGAGTTTGAGACCAGCCTGGCCAACATGGCGAAACCCTGTCTCTACTAAAAATACAAAAATTAACCAGGCATAGTGGCGTGTGCCTGTAATCCCAGCTACTAGGGGGGCTGAGGCAGGAGAATCGCTTGAACCTGGGAGGCGGAGGGTGCAGTGAGCCGAGATCACACCATTGCACTCCAGCCTGGGTGACAAGAGTGAAACTCCATCTCAAAAAAAAAAAAAAAAAAAGTACAGGCCAAATGTAGAATCATTCATCAGTTCCTGGCATATTTCTTCTTTAATGCAAATAGGTTGCAAACTTTGGATGCTAATTATTATAAAAATAATAAATATGTATCATAGGTCTAATGGATTATTAATAGAAGTAGGATGCTGTCCAACACAGATATTTTGAAATTGACTGAAAAGACAGCCATCTATCCACAAGGACTAATTTGATTGAGTGGTTGTGGTCAAGGTTGTGATTATTATTATTTATGAGGTAATACATAGGGCTGTGGGGTGTTGGTATGGGGATGAGGGGAGTGACTGCTAATGTGTATATGGTTTCTTTTTGGGGTGATGAAAATGTTCTAAAATTGATTATGGCGATGGTTACCACCACTGTGAATATAATGAAAACCATTGACTCTTACCCTTCAAAGGGATGCATTTTATGTAGGTGAATTATGTTGCAATAGTTGTTTTAAAAAATTAAAACAAGTGATTTTTTATGATGCTCACACTTGTGATCCTAGCACTTTGGGAGGCTGAGGTGGGTAGATCACCTGAGGCCAGGAGCTCGAGACCAGCCTGGCCAATGTGGTGAAACCCCATCTCTACTAAAAATATAAAAATTAGCTGGGCATGGTGGCAGGTGCCTGCAATCCCAGATACTTGGGAGGCTGAGGCAGGAGAATCGCTTGAATCCGGGAGGTGGAGGTTGCAGTGAGCCAATATCACGCCATTGCACTCCAGCCTGAACAACAAAGCAAGACTTTGTCTCCAAAAAAAAAAAAAAGAGAAAAGGAAAGCTGAAGCTGGATGAGGAGAGATAGCCAAGCCCATGTCTAGGGAAAAGCATTCTTGACTGAGTGAACAGAAAGTACAAAGCCTCAGAGGAGGGAGCATGCATAGGTAGCCCCCCGGACCTGGTGAGGCTGGTGTGTGGGGCAGCCTCCGTGGAGAGGAGTTAGGACGAAACTCCGTCTAATAAATAAAAATAAAAAATTACATTCGTAGTTTCCCACCCTCCAAACCAAACCTAAACAAATCAAAACAATCTGCTCTTTTTATTTTTTTTTTTGAGATGGAGTCTCGCTCTGTTGCCCAGGCTGGAGTGCAGTGGCGCGATCTCGGCTCACTGCAAGCTCCGCCTCCCGGGTTTGTGCCATTCTCCTGCCTCAGCCTCCCAAGTAGCTGGGACTACAGGTGCCCGCCAGCACGCCCGGCTAATTTTTTGTATTTTTAGTAAAGACGGGGTTTCACCGTGTTAGCCAGGATGGTCTCGATCTCCTGACCTCGTGATCCGCCCACCTCGGCCTCCCAAAGTGCTGGGATTACAAGTGTGAGCCACCGCGCCAGGCCAAAACAATCTGCTCTTGAAAGAAATAGTTGATAAGCCAGACTTCATTAAAATTAAAAGCTTTTGCTTTGTGAAAGACCCTATCAAGAGAATGAGATGATGATCCATGTACTGGGAGAAAATATTTGCAAAAGACATGTCTGATAAAGTATTGTTACCCAAAATATGCAGAGAATTCTTTTTTTTTTTTTGAGATGGAGTTTTGCTCTTGTTGCCTAGGCTGGAGTGCGGTGGCACGATCTCAGCTCACCGCAGTCTCTGCCTCCTGCGTTTTATCCTGCCTCTGCCTCTCGAGTAGCTGGGATTATAGGCATGTGCCACCACACCCAGCTAATTTTGTATTTTTAGTAGAGATGGGGTTTCTCTGTGTTGGTCAGGCTGGTCTCAAACTCCTGACCTCAGGTGATCCGACCTCCTCGGCCTCCCAAAGTGCTGGGATTACAGACATGAGCCATCATGCCCGGCCTACAGATAACTCTTAAAACTCAATAAGAAAATGAACAATCTGATTAAAAAATGGACAAAACGAAGTTGCTGTCAGATCATGCCAGTTTTTCAGAATGGTTGTGCTGAATTACTCTTTCACCACCTAGGTGTGAAAGTGGAAGGCACATCACAATATGTTTTCCTCAATTCTCACAGTCTTGCAAGACGCGGCCCATGGACATGGACATGAACATGGAGATAGTAAAATGGAACTTCCAGATTATAAACAATGGAAGATGGAAGGGACACCAGTAGAAACTGTCTAGAAGAAGCTGGCTGCAGGAGGGCTAAGAGATTTTTTGGGCCGCAGTGAAGCTTGAAGATATGTGGGTGGCTTTGCAGAAATGTTTCCTTTGTTGCTGCATTATTACAAAGATTCAGATGGGGATTTGCTGCATTTGTGGTAGCTGTAGGAGCTGAATATTACCTGGAGTCCCAGAATAAAGATAAGAAGCATCACTGAGCTCTTTCTTTCTTTTCCTTCCTTCCTTCCTTCCTTCCTTCCTTCCTTCCTTCCTTCCTTCCTTCCTTCCTTTCTTTTCTTTCTTTCTTTCTTTCTTTCTTTCTCTCTTTCTTTCTTTCTTTCTTTCTTTCTTTCCTCTTTCCCTCTCTGGCCCAGGCTACAATCTACTCCGCTTGCTGCTGCCCGCGCCGCGGACTGCCTGGGACTGCTGCCGGCGCGCGCCTACCTTTTCTCCTTTCGCTGCAGGCACGCGTTCGCCATCTTGGCCACGCTGGTCGCCAGCTCCTGACGCCGAGTGCTCTGCCCGCCTCAGCCTCCCGAGGTACTGGGACTACAGACAGAGTCTCGCTCACCCAGTGCTCGGTGTTGCCCGGGCTGGAGTGAGGTGGCGTGGTCTGGCCTCACGGCAGCCTCTGCCCCCCAGCCGCCTGCCTTGGCCTACCAGGGTGCTGGGATTGCAGCCCCTGCCCGGCCGCCGCCCCATCTGGGAGGTGGGGAGCGCCTCTGCCCGGCCGCCCCGTCTGGGAAGTGAGGAGCGCCTCTGCCCGGCCGCCCCGTCTGGGAAGTGAGGAGCGCCTCTGCCCGGCTGCCCCGTCTGGGAAGTGAGGAGCGCCTCTGCCCGGCCGCCCCGTCCGGAAAGAAGTGAGGAGCGCCTCTGTCCGGCCACCCACCGTCTGGGAAGTGAGGAGCGCCTCTGCCCGGCCGCCCCGTCCGGGAAGAAGTGAGGAGCGCCTCTGCCCGGCCACCCACCGTCTGGGAAGTGAGGAGCGCCTCTGCCCGGCCGCCCCGTCTGGGAAGTGAGGAGCACCTCTGTCCGGCCACCCATCGTCTGGGAAGTGAGGAGCGCCTCTGCCCGGCCACCCATCGTCTGGGAAGTGAGGAGCGCCTCTGCCCGGCCGCGCCGTCTGGGAAGTGAGGAGCACCTCTGCCCGGCCACCCATCGTCTGGGAAGTGAGGAGCGCCTCTGCCCGGCCTCCCATCGTCTGGGAGGTGAGGAGCGCCTCTGCCCGGCCGCCCCGTCCGGCAGGAAGTGAGGAGCGCCTCTGCCCGGCCGCCCCGTCTGGGAAGTGAGGAGCGCCTCTGCCCGGCCGCCCCGTCCGGGAAGAAGTGAGGACCGCCTCTGCCCGGCCGCCCCGTCCGGGAAGAAGTGAGGAGCGACTCTGCCCGGCCGCCTCCTCTGGGAAGTGAGGAGCGCCTCTGCCCGGCCGCCCCGTCCGGGAAGAAATGAGGAGCGCCTCTGCCCGGGTGCCCCATCCGGGAAGAAGTGAGGAGCGCCTCTGCCCGGCCGCCCCATCTGGGAGGTGAGGAGCACCTCTGCCCGGCCACCCAGCGTCTGGGAAGTGAGGAGCGCCTCTGCCCGGCCACCCACCGTCTGGGAAGTGAGGAGCGCCTCTGCCCGGCCGCCCCCTCTGGGAAGTGAGGAGCGCCTCTGCCCGGCCGCCCCGTCCGGGAAGAAATGAGGAGCGCCTCTGCCCGGGCGCCCCATCCGGGAAGAAGTGAGGAGCGCCTCTGCCCGGCCGCCCCATCTGGGAGGTGAGGAGAACCTCTGCCCGGCCACCCACCGTCTGGGAAGTGAGGAGCGCCTCTGCCCGGACACCCACCGTCTGGGAAGTGAGGAGCGCCTCTGCCCGGCCGCCCCCTCTGGGAAGTGAGGAGCGCCTCTGCCCGGCCGCCCCGTCCGGGAAGAAGTGAGGAGCGCCTCTGCCCGGCCGCCCCGTCCGGGAAGAAGTGAGGAGCGCCTCTGCCCGGCCGCCCCGTCCGGGAAGAAGTGAGGAGCGACTCTGCCCGGCCGCCCCGTCCGGGAAGAAGTGAGGAGCGCCTCTGCCCGGCCGCCCCATCTGGGAGGTGAGGAGCGCCTCTGCCCGGCCACCCAGCGTCTGGGAAGTGAGGAGCGCCTCTGCCCGGCCACCCACCGTCTGGGAAGTGAGGAGCGCCTCTGCCCGGCCGCCCCATCTGGGAGGTGAGGAGAACCTCTGCCCGGCCACCCACCGTCTGGGAAGTGAGGAGCGCCTCTGCCCGGCCACCCACCGTCTGGGAAGTGAGGAGCGCCTCTGCCCGGCCGCCCCGTCTGGGAAGTGAGGAGCGCCTCTGCCTGGCCACCCACCGTCTGGGAAGTGAGGAGCGCCTCTGCCCGGCCGCCCCGTCTGGGAATTGAGGAGCACCTCTGCCCGGCCGCCCCGTCTGGGAAGTGAGGAGCGCCTCTGCCCGGCCGCCCCGTCCGGGAAGAAGTGAGGAGCGCCTCTGCCCGGCCGCCCCGTCCGGGAAGAAGTGAGGAGCGCCTCTGCCCGGCCGCCCCGTCCGGGAAGAAGTGAGGAGCGCCTCTGCCCGGCCGTCCCGTCCGGGAAGAAGTGAGGAGCGCCTCTGCCCGGCCGCCCCGTCCGGGAAGAAGTGAGGAGCGCCTCTGCCCGGCCGCCCCGTCCGGGAAGAAGTGAGGAGCGCCTCTGCCCGGCCGCCCCGTCCGGGAAGAAGTGAGGAGCGCCTCTGCCCGGCCGCCCCGTCCGGGAAGAAGTGAGGAGCGCCTCTGCCCGGCCGCCCCGTCCGGGAAGAAGTGAGGAGCGCCTCTGCCCGGCCGCCCCATCTGGGAAGTGAGGAGCGCCTCTGCCCGGCCGCCCCGTCCGGGAAGAAATGAGGAGCGCCTCTGCCCGGGCGCCCCGTCCGGGAAGAAGTGAGGAGCGCCTCTGCCTGGCCGCCCCATCTGGGAGGTGAGGAGCGCCTCTGCCCGGCCACCCACCGTCTGGGAAGTGAGGAGCGCCTCTGCCCGGCCACCCACCGTCTGGGAAGTGCGGAGCGCCTCTGCCCGGCCACCCATCGTCTGGGAAGTGAGGAGCGCCTCTGCCCGGCCACCCATCGTCTGGGAAGTGAGGAGCGCCTCTGCCCGGCCACCCATCGTCTGGGAAGTGAGGAGCGCCTCTGCCCGGCCGCCCCATCTGGGAAGTGAGGAGCGCCTCTGCCCAGCCGCCCCGTCCGGGAAGAAATGAGGAGCGCCTCTGCCCGGGCGCCCCATCCGGGAAGAAGTGAGGAGCGCCTCTGCCCGGCCGCCCCATCCGGGAAGAAGTGAGGAGCGCCTCTGCCCGGCCGCCCCATCTGGGAGGTGAGGAGCGCCTCTGCCCGGCCGCCCCATCTGGGAGGTGAGGAGCGCCTCTGCCCGGCCACCCATCGTCTGGGAAGTGAGGAGCGCCTCTGCCCGGCCGCCCCGTCCGGGAAGAAGTGACGAGCGCCTCTGCCCGGCCGCCCCGTCCGGGAAGAAGTGAGGAGCGCCTCTGCCCGGGCGCCCCGTCCGGGAAGAAGTGAGGAGCGCCTCTGCCCGGCCGCCCCGTCCGGGAAGAAGTGAGGAGCGCCTCTGCCCGGCCGCCCCGTCCGGGAAGAAGTGAGGAGCGCCTCTGCCCGGCCGCCCCGTCCGGGAAGAAGTGAGGACCGCCTCTGCCCGGCCGCCCCGTCCGGGAAGAAGTGAGGAGCGCCTCTGCCCGGCCGCCCCGTCCGGGAAAAAGTGAGGAGCGCCTCTGCCCGGCCGCCCCGTCTGGGAAGTGAGGAGCGCCTCTGCCCGGCCGCCCCGTCCAGTAAGAAATGAGGAGCGCCTCTGCCCAGGCGCCCCGTCCGGGAAGAAGTGAGGAGCGCCTCTGCCCGGCCGCCCCATCTGGGAGGTGAGGAGCGCCTCTGCCCGGCCACCCACCGTCTGGGAAGTGAGGAGCGCCTCTGCCCGGCCACCCACCGTCTGGGAAGTGAGGAGCGCCTCTGCCCGGCCGCCCCGTCCGGGAAGAAATGAGGAGCGCCTCTGCCCGGGCGCCCCATCCGGGAAGAAGTGAGGAGCGCCTCTGCCCGGCCGCCCCGTCCGGGAAGAAGTGAGGAGCGCCTCTGCCTGGCCGCCCATCGTCTGGGAGGTGAGGAGCGCCTCTGCCCGGCCACCCATCGTCTGGGAGGTGAGGAGCGCCTCTGCCCGGCCACCCATCGTCTGGAAAGTGAGGAGCGCCTCTGCCCGGCTGCCCCATCTGGGAAGTGAGGAGTGCCTCTGCCCGGCCACCCATCGTCTGGGAAGTGAGGAGCGCCTCTGCCCGGCCGCCCCGTCTGGGAAGTGAGGAGCGCCTCTGCCCGGCCGCCCCGTCCGGGAAGAAGTGAGGAGCGCCTCTGCCTGGCCACCCTTCGTCTGGGAAGTGAGGAGCGCCTCTGCCCGGCCACCCATCGTCTGGGAGGTGAGGAGCGCCTCTGCCCAGCCACCCATCTGGAAAGTGAGGAGCGCCTCTGCCCGGCTGCCCCATCTGGGAAGTGAGGAGTGCCTCTGCCTGGACACCCATCGTCTGGGAGGTGAGGAGCGCCTCTGCCCGGCCGCCCATCGTCTGGGAAGTGAGGAGCGCCTCTGCCCGGCCACCCATCGTCTGGGAAGTGGGGAGCGCCTCTGCCCGACCACCCATCGTCTGGGAAGTGAGGAGCGCCTCTGCCCGGCCACCTAGCGTCTGGGAAGAAGTGAGGAGCGTCTCTGCCTGGCCGCCCCGTCTGGGAAGTGAGGAGCTCCTCTGCCCGGCCGCCCCGTGTCTGGGTAGAAGTGAGGAGCTCCTCTGCCTGGCCGCTCCGTCTGGGAGGTCTACCACGGAGGCCAGAAGCAATGTGGGGGCTGGACGTGGTGGCTCACGCCTGTGGTCCCGGCACTCTGGGAGGCGAGGCGGGTTGATCACTTCGGGCTAGGAGTTCGAGACCAGTCTGGCCAACTTGGCGAAACATGAAGAATACAACAGACAAACCAACCAACCAACTCAGTGACAACAAAACAGGTCTACCCTGGAGTCATACTCTAATTTTTTCTATTTTCCTCCCTTTCTGATCCTTTATCCCACTTTCTTTTTCTTCCTCTTCCTTCTCCCTCTTCTTTGTCAAATAGAGGATTGAGTTATTATCACTGATCCATATAAAGTCCCTCTCTCATTTATTTTAACTCCCACCCCCCATTTCTATTCCCCGACTTCCCATGTGCAACCTTCCTAATATGTTTGATACGCATCTTTTTGTTTGTATGTATTTTTAGAAAATGTTTGTTTTTGTATGCAAAAAAAATTAATAAAAAAAAAAAAAAAAAAAAAAAAAAAAAAAAAAAAAAAAAAAAAAAAAAAAAAAAAAAAAGAAGCATCACTGAAGATAATACCTGGAAGTATCATAGTGATTTCTTAACTCTCTAAGATTTCCTCACTGTAGCCTACTTGCCTGGTTTGTCCCTTAAAGAATATTAGTAAGATATAATGAAGTAAAATAAATACATATATGCCAAAAAAATGGACAAAAGACACCTCATCAAAGAAGATATAGTGATGACAAGCGTATGAAAAGATGCTCTACCTCCTGTGTCATTAGGGAAATACAAAGTGAAACAACCATGAGATAACCAGTATATACCTATTAGAATGGCCAAAATCCAGAACACTGACAGTACCAAATGCTGATGAAGATGTGGAGCAACAAGAACTCTCGTTCATTGCTGGTGGGAGTGCAAAATGGTACAGCCACTTTGGAAGACGGTTTGGCAGTTTCTTACAAAACTAAACAAACTCTTCATATAATCCAGCAGTCCTGCTCCTTGATATTTACCCAAATGAGTTGTAAATTTATGTCCATACAAAAACCTGTACATAGACTTTTATAGCCACTTTATTCATAATTGCCAAAACTTGGAAGGAACCAAGATGTCCTTCACTGGGTGGATGGATAAACAAACTGTAATACACCCAGACAATGAAATATTATGCAGTGCTAAGAAGAAATGAGCTATCAAGCCATAAAAAGACATGGAAGAACCTTAAATACATATTACTACATGAAAGAAACCAACCTGAAAAGGCTACATATATATGATTCCAACTATATGACGTTTTGGGAAAGGCAAAACTATAGAGACAGTAAAAAGATCAGTGGTTTTCAGAGGTTGGAGGGAGGTGAGTTTGAATAGGTAAAACTATTCTGTGTGATACTATAATGGTAGGTACATGTCATTATACAATTGTCAAAACTTACAGAATGTGCGGTAGGAGTGACCCTAATTTAAACAAACTGTGACCTTTGGATGATAATGATATGTCAGTGTATGTTCATCATCTGTAACAAACGTACCACTCAGATGTGAGATGTTGATGCGGGGAGGCTGTCTGGGGGGAGGGGCAGGGGGTATATGAGAACTCTGTACTTTTTTCTTTTTTTCTTTTTTTTTTCCCCCTTTTTATGGAGAACGAGGTCTCTCTATATTGCTGAGGGAGGTCTTGAACTCCTGGGCTCAAGCGATCCTCCTGCCTTTGCCTCCCTAAGTGGTGGGATTACAGGCACGAGCCACTGTGCCCAGCAAGGGAACTCTGTACTTTTTTTAAGATTTTTTTTGTTTGTTTTGAGACGGAGTCTTGCTCTCACCCCAGGCTGGAGTGCAGTGGCGCCATCTCTGCTTACTGCAAACTCCGCCTCCCGGGTTCACGCCATTCTCCTGCCTCAGCCTTTCGAGTAGCTGGGACTACAGGCGCCCGCCACCACGCCCGGCTAATTTTTTGTATTTTTGGTAGAGACGGGGTTTCACTGTGTTAGCCAGGATGGTCTTGATCTCCTGACCTCATGATCCGCCCGTCTCAGCCCCCCAAGGTGCTGGGATTACAGGCGTGAGCCACTGCGCCTGGCCGGGAACTCTGTACTTTCTGCTCAATTTTGCTGTGAAGCTAAAACTGCTCTAAAAAATAAAGTCTATTTATAGGGGTAAAAAAAACACAATAAAAAAAATCTACTTTCCCTGGAGTTGTAACTGTCTCAGTAATGATTATTTGCAGCCTTCTAATTGTTTAAGCCAGAAACCCCGAGTCATCCTTGATTCTTTACTTTCTCTTAACACCCTGTATCCAGCTGGTCATAAATCTAGCAGATGCTACATTCAGATAACATCTGGAATCTATTTTCCCTATTTTCTACTTCTACTACCCTGTCCAAGCCAGTTAACTTTTACCTAGATTATTATAGAAGACACTTAACTGATCTCCCTGCTTACTCCTTTGTCCCCATTCCAACCCCAGCCCACCCACCCCTCCACCACCATCAATCCATTTTCTCTTTTCTTGTTTTTTTGAGAAAGGGTCTCGCTCTATGACCCAGGCTGGAGTGCAGTGGCACAATCTCAGCTCACTGCAGCTTTGACCTCCCGGGCTCAAGCGATCCTTGCACCTCAGCCTTCCAAGTGTCTGGGACTTCAGGCACATGCCACCACGCCCAGCTAGTTTTTGTATTTTTTGTACAGACTGGGTTTTGCGTTGTTGCCCTGGCAGGTCTCAAACTCCTGAGCTCAAGTGATATACTCACCTCGGCCTCCCAAAGTGCTGGGATGATAGGTGTGAGCCACCAGGCC
Source organism: Symphalangus syndactylus (assembly GCF_028878055.3). NCBI lineage: Eukaryota > Metazoa > Chordata > Mammalia > Primates > Hylobatidae > Symphalangus > Symphalangus syndactylus. The sequence goes on from NC_072425.2 coordinate 19,685,826, forward strand.
TGGCCAGTTTGTTTTCAACATAGCTGACTTAATATCATGTCAGTCTTCTGCTCTAGAACTTCTAATGACTTCCCGTTACACTCAGTAGAAGCCCAGGTCCTTATTTTCACCACCAGTGACCTAAATAATTCTGTAATGCTCTCCTGTTTTTCTTCTCATTCAGTTTACTCTAAACACACCAGCCTTGATGACGTTTCTTAGACAGCAAGCATGCTTCACATCAGGACTTTTGGTCTTTATTTCTCTGCCTGCAGTATTGTGTCCTCATAGCCTTACCTCCTTCAGAGTTTTGCTCAAAATTCACTTTATCAGTAAGGCTTCCATACTCTTCCTGTTTAAAATAACAGCACCTACTCTCCACCCCAGCACCCCATCCCTCTTCTAGTGTGTCTGTTTTCTCTATACTTCCTTGATATCACTATGTGACAAATTGCTGTTATATATTTTACTTATTTATTGTCTGTCTCATTCTATTAGAATGTAAGCCCCTTGAGAGCAGAGCTTTTAGTCTGTTTTGGTCATTGCTATTTACTTTGTATCTAGAACAATACCTGGTAACATACCAGGCATTCCATAAATATTTGTTGCATTGAACAACTAAATATTCAATATAGTGTAGTGGAAAGTGGTAGGAAACTTGGATTCTAGATCTGTTGCTAAGATTAAGTAACATCTTAGTCTTATTATCTAAGTCAAGCGAGAAATTTGGCATAGGTAATTTCTTTTTTTTTTTTTTTTTTTTTGAGACGGAGTCTCGCCCTGTTGACCAGGCTGGAGTGCAGTGGCACGATCTCGGCTCACTGCAAGCTCCACTTCCTGGGTTCACGCCATTCTCCTGCCTCAGCCTCCCGAGTAGCTAGGACTACAGGCACCTGCCACCACGCCCGGCTAATTTTTTTGTATTTTTTTTTTTGGTAGAGACGGGGCTTCACCATGTTAGCCAGGATGGTCTCCATTTCCTGACCTCGTGATCCACCCGCCTCGGCCTCCCAAAGTGCTGGGATTACAGACGTGAGCCACCGCGCCCGGCTGGCGTACTAATGCAAACCAGAATTTTATAATTCTGATGGAACCTTCGAGAACATCTTTCAGTATAAAGTTTAAGGCTCAAAGTTCAGAAACATTGTTTCACTCACCAGCATCTATTTTTTGCTTTTGTTTTTGTTTTTTTTGAGACAGAGTCTCACTCTGTCATCCAGGCTGGAGTGCAGTGGCGTGATCTTGGCTCACTGCAACCTCTGCTCCTGGGTTCAAGCAATTCTCCTGCCTCAGCCTCCTAAGTACAGGATTACCGGCACCCACCACCACACCCGGCTAATTATTTGTATTTTTAGTAGAGATGAGGTTTCACCATGTTGGCCAGGCTGATCTTGAACTCCTGACCTCAGGTGATCCACCTGCCTCGGCCTCCCAAAGTGCTGGGATTACAGATGTGAGCCACACACCTGGCCTGTTTTTTTTTTTTTTTGGACAGGTTCTCACTCTGTCACCCAGACTGGAGTGCAGTGGTGCGATCTCGGCACACTGCAACCTCCGCCTCCCAGGCTCAAGCGATTCTCCTGCCTCAACCTCCCAAGTAGCTGAGATTACAGGTGCGTGCCTCTACTGACCGGCTTATTTTTATATTTTTTAGTGTAGACAACGTTTTGCTATGTTGGCTAGGCTGGTCTCGAATTCCTGACCTCAAATGATCCACCTGCCTCAGCCTCCCTAAAGTGCTGGGATTATAGGTGTGAGCCACCAGGCCTGTTTTTGTTATTTTTTTTAATGAGTGATAGATGTACTATATGGTAGGACCATGGATTGATTTGTTGAAGCATCTAGGTGTTGTGGAAAATTCAACACAAACAGGAGCTAGCTACCCAGGGACTCAAGGCCAGAAGGATTCCAGGCCAAAAGGAGGATCTTGCCTTTGAGGTGCTATTTTAAGATCAGGAACTTACCCTAGGAATGAAGGCAAATCATTTTATTTTGAAGTTTTCTGATTTTTTTGTATAATGTTTAGGAAATTAACAACTCTATTTCCCCTCATTTTCTTTTGGGAGCCCTTTTTTTTTTCCTCCCTCTCCCATTGAGTTCTGTTCTTGCCACTGTGTAGCTATTGTTGTAGCTGTAACTGTTAAAGTGTTTCTCATATATTAATGAGATTGTAGCGTTTAGATTCCTTAATTAATGTTTAAAGTAATTTCATTATGCTTGTTAGTTTAATTTCTCCTTTCTTGGCAGACCTATCATAAAATCCAATAAGCCTTTGGCAATAGTACAAACTGGTCTCAGGTAGGAAGGAAGGTTCCACCTGCGACCTCCAGTTCCCTGTATATAGCAGGGATGTATACTTCCTTTTCAAGAACGTTGGTGTGAGAATCATATGCTTTCTGTGACATTTTTTGGTTTACTTTCAGTGGACAAATATTTTTGAAGTGCAAACATTTAGAGTTCCTTTAACAAAAAGAATGGCTTGGCTGGGTGCGGTGGCTCACCCCTGTAATCCCAGCACTTTGGGAGGCCGAGGTGGGCGGATCATGAGGTCAGGAGAGCGAGACCGTCCTGGCCAACATGGTGAAACCCTGTCTCTACTAAAAATACAAAAATAAGCTGGGTATGGTGACGCATGCCTGTAATCCCAGCTACTCGGGAGGCTGAGGCAGGAGAATGGCTTGAACCTGGGAGGCAGAGATGGCAGTGAGCTGAGATTGCGCCACTGCACTCCAGACTGGCAACAGAGCGAGATTCCGTCTCAAAAAAATAAAAAAAATTTAAAAAGGCTCATCTTTTTTTTTAGTTGTTGTTGTTTGTTTGTTTGTTTTGAGAAAGAGTCTCACCCTGTTTCCCAAGCTGGAGTGCAGTGGCACGACCTCGGTTTACAGCAACCTTTGTCTCCTGGGTTCAAGCGATTCTCTTGCCTCGTCTTCCTGAGTAGCTGGGATTACAGCCGTGCACCCCCATGCCTGGCTAATTTTTTTTTTTTTTTTTTTTTGAGGTGGAGTCTCTCTGCTGCCCAGGCTGGAGTGCAATGGGCGCAGTCTCGGCTCACTGCAACCTCTGCCTCCCGGATTCAAGTGATTCTCCTGCCTCAGCCTCCTGAGTAGCTGGGATTACAGGCGCCTGCCACCACTCCTGGCTAATTTTTGTATTTTTTTTTTTTTTTTTGAGACGGAGTCTCACTGTTGCCCAGGCTGGAGTGCAGTGGCGCGATCTCGGCTCACTGCAGGCTCTGCCCCCTGGGGTTCACGCCATTCTCCTGCCTCAGCCTCCTGCGTAGCTGGGATTACAAGCGCCCGCCGCCTCGCCCGGCTGATTTTTTGTATTTTTTTAGTAGAGACGGGGTTTCACCGTGTTAGCCAGGATGGTCTCGATCTCCTGACCTCGTGATCCACCCACCTCAGCCTCCCAAAGTGCTGGGATTACAGGCGTGAGCCACCGCGCCCAGCCTAATTTTTATATTTTTAGTAGAGATGGGGTTTTGCCATGTTGGCCAGGCTGGTCTTGAACTCCTGACCTCAAATGATCCACCCACTTTGGCCTCCCAAAATGCTGGGATTACAGGCGAGAGCCACTGTGCCCAGCTGGCTCCTCAGTTTTAGATTTGAATTTTATAATTATAGTTAACCTTTTTATTTCAAAATATCCCAGTTTTCCCCAGTGGTAACATTTTGTAGAACTATAGTGTAATGCCACAACCAATACAACGTCAGCCAACGTTGCCACTGATACAACTCATGATCTTAAGGTACAACCCAAGATCATCACCTCATGATGTTCAGATTTCTTCAGTTTTACTTGTGTTTGTGTGTGTGTGTGTGTGTGTGTGTGTGTGTGTGTGTGTGTATTCAGTTCTTTGCAGTTTTATTGGATAAGGGCTCATGTATCCAACTCTGTAGTCAAAATACAGAACAGGTCCATCACCACAAGAATTCCTCATGTTGCCCTTTTATAGCCACACCCACTTCCTTCCTGCAACTGTTGGACCCCTGGCAACAACTAATCTGTTCTCCATTTCTTTAATTTTGTCACTTCAAGAATGTCGTATAAACATGGCCGAGTGCAGTGGCTCAACGCCTGTAATCCACCACTTTGGGAGGCCGAAGCGGGCAGATCACCTGAGGTCGGGAGTTTGAAACCAGCCTGACCAACATGGTGAAACTACTAAGAATACAAAAATTAGCTGGGCATGATGGTGTGCACCTGTAATCCCAGGTACTTGGGAGACTGAGGCATGGGAATCACTTGAACTGGGAAGCAGTTTGCAGTGAACTGAAATTGTGCTACTGGACTCCAGCCTGGGCAAGAGAGCAAGACTCTGTCTCCAAAAAAAGGGAAAAAAAAGGTTATATAAATGGAATTATACAGTATATAACCTTTTGGGACAGTTTTCTGTAGTTTTGTTTTTTCACTCAACATAAATGCCTTGAGATGAATCCAGGTTGTTTTGTGGCAGTATTCATTTCTTTTTATTGCTGAGTAGTATTACATGGTGTGGATGTACCAAAATGTGTTTAACCATTCACTCATTGAAGGATATCTGATTTGTTTTTAGTTTTGGGCTATTATGAATTAGGCTTCTGTGAGTATTTATATACAGATTTTGAACATGTTTTTATTGCCAAGACTACAATTGCTGGGTCAAATGGTAAGTGTGTGGTTTGCAATTTATTTTTTAAATTACCAGATAAAGACCTCTTACTGGCTGGGCACGGTGGCTGACACCTGTAATCCCAGCACTTTGGGAGGCTGAGGTGGGTGGATCACCTGAGGTCAGGAGTTCAAGACCAGCCTGGCCAACATGGTAAAACCCTGTGTCTACTAAAAATACAAAAATTAGCTGGGTGTGGTGGCACACGCCTGTAACCCCAGCTACTTGGGAGGCTGAGGCAGGAGAACTGCTTGAATCTGGGAGACAGAGGTAGAAGTGAGCTGAGATCGTGCCACTGCATTTCAGCCTGGGAGATAGAGCGAGACTCCCTTTCAAAAAAAAACCAAAAACCTTTTCCTGTTAAAATTATTTCTTCGTGTATATATATGTATATATGTGTGTGTTTTTTTGGTGAAAAGCATCATTTTACAGTTCTTGTAAAGCTATCTGTCTCCTAGAACCTAGTGTCTCTATAGGTAGTTTGCATTGCATTAAGAATTCTGTGTGAAAGCTGGCAGAAATCCAGCCCCCGAATTATCACAGGGTACTTTCCTATCAAAAAGTATACTCGGGTTTTGTAAGTATTAGACCTGGTATTTTTCTTTTTTGGTATTTTATCTTTAGTTTTAATGTTGTAGTAAATGTTTACCTTTTATTTTCTCTTTTTACAGCGGCTATGTGACTATGTTTGTGACCTTCTCTTAGAAGAGTCAAATGTTCAGCCAGTATCAACACCGGTAACAGTGTGTGGAGATATACATGGACAGGTAAAATTTCATGAGCAGATTTTTAAGTTTTGTGCTGTCCGTGATCCATGAGTGTTTTCACATGTGCTGCAAAATTAAAACAACAGCAACATCAACAAACACAACTGGTGGTAAGCTAGGTTGCCTCAGTCTCTGTAACACTAATGATTCCTGGTTTACATTTTTGGTGAATAAAAGCAGTGGTCAAATTAGTGATGGAATTTGTTGATAATTACATTCGTGAAGTGAATAATGCAGCATTAGTTTTCTGTGGAATGGTGGGGTTGGGGGTAGGTAGAAGATATAAAGTACAAACACATACTGCTCATAATAACTATGAATAACAGGAGATGTTTTGATGTTAGGCACTTTTTTCATTTAGTTCATTTCTGTTCTCCTGTCATATATTGTTGAAAATTTATCATTTCTTTAGTGGGAATGAGAATAGCAAAGGTACAGAAAAATAAAATTGTTGGTGCATGATGTCACAGCAAATCATTGATGAATGAGCTAGAAAATATTTAGCTCAATTTTTCATCTGCTGGGTGTTTGTAAGAATTTCAAAGCAGTGCCGGGCATGGTGGCTCACGCCTGTGATCCCAGCACTTTGGGTGGCTGAGGCAGGTGGATTGTGAGGTCAGGAGTTTGATACCAGCCTGACCAACGTGGTGAAACCCTGTCTCTACTGAAAATACGAAAAAATTAGCTGGGCGTGGTGACATGTGCCTGTAATCCCAGCTACTCAGGAGGCTGAGGCAGGAGAATCGCTTGCTTGAACCTGGGAGGTGAAGGTTGCAGTGAGCCAAGACTGCACCACTGCACTCCAGCCTGGGCAACAGAGCAAGACTCCATCTAAAAAAAAAAAAAGAATTTCAAAGCAGTATCAGGAGGGGCATACCTCATATTTAGATTCTGTTGTCAGTGTTTAGTCTCATGTATATTTGTAGAATTTTTTCGCTGGGAAATGAAAGCTGAACAGATTACTCATAGAGTGCTGTATGCATACACTGTAGTTGGGGCTGTAAGACTTAATAATACATTGCAAACAATATAGTCTTTAAAGGATGCCAACAGGACTTACTGTTGCCTGTGCAATTTCCCTGCCTTAAATATGACTGTGTACATGAGCAGAAATGTGTGTAAATTGACTCTTATTAGGGGCTGCTCCACAAGTAAAGTCTTGTTTTGGCTACTTACTTACAGGCTGATTTTCTTTTGGTTTTTCAAGGTGTTTTCTGGATTGTTGAGATTATAAAAAAATCTGACACTTGCATGTCATCACCTCCTAGATAGAGGTCCCATTATGTCATCTTTGATTGTTAAAATTACAGTTCTTTAGAGTAGACTTTAGGAATTGATTTCCTAAAATTTCCATGTAAGTTCTCTCTCAAAATAAACATTTGTATTTTGCTAACATAGAGGATATTAATATAAGCAGTGTCTTAACACATTCCTGAAAACTGGAATAAACCAAGTCATGTTTTCCCCCAGTGTAGTGTTTCCCCCAGTTGTAGACTTTTTAAGATGTGAAGTACAGCCATGATCAAAGGTCAGAAAGTTAGAGACCAACCTCGAACTACTAAAATTGGAAGCATAAAATTGAACTTTTGTATTATATATACCTTCAGTCAAATGTGCAATTCTTGCTAACATTTATCTTGTGTTTTGAGGTTAACAAAGTACTTTTTCACATATTCTTTGTCAGTTTTTTCCCAAAGTCCTGTGAGATAGAATTATTTTGTAGACAATGAAAGGGAGACTGAAAGATTGAAGAGAAATAGCCCAAACTCACACACAGCCACTACAGGGCAAATTGAGATTTGAAACTAATTTGGGTTTCTTTTGTACATGTTATTTTAAGACCACCACCAAACCGTGAACAATTGTTTATGTTGTATATGTTCCTTAAAAACAATTGTTCCAGGCGCAGTGGCTCACGCCTGTAATCCCAGCACTTTGGAAGGCTAAGGCGGGCAGATCACAAGGTCAGGAGTTCAAGACCAGCCTAGCCAACATGGTGAAACCCTGTCTCTACTGAAAATACAAAAATTAGCCAGGTGTGGTGGTGCGTGCCTGTAATCCCAGCTACTCGGGAGGCTGAGGCAGGAGAATCGCTAGAACCTGGGAGGCAGAGGTTGCAGTGAGCCGAGATCATGCCATTGCACCCCAGCCTGGGCAATAGAGTGAGACTCTGTCTCAAAAAAAAAAAAAAGCCAGGCGCGGTGGTTCATGCCTGTAATCCCAGCACTTTGGGAGGCTGAGGTGGGTGGATCACGAGGTCAAGAGATCGAGACTATCCTGGCAAACATGGTGAAACCCCGTCTCTACTAAAAATACAAAAATTAGCTAGGTGTGGTGGCAGGTGCCTGTAATCCCAGCTCCTCAGGAGGCTGAGGCAGGAGAATTGCTTGAACCTGGGAGGCGGAGGTTGTGGTGAGCCGAGATCACGCCATTGCACTCCAGCCTGGGCAACAAGAGCGAAACTCCGTCTCAAAAAAAAACAAAAAACAAACAAAAGATTGCTAAATCAGTGCTAATCAGAAACATGGGATTTGAGCCTCTAAATAGCTATTGACTGATTAAATACAATGTAAAATGTATCTTTTGGGACTTATCTTCTTCTGGGGCCTGTTCTGGAATTGCAGGATTGGGTTATCAGTATGAATAAACATGTTAGCAAGCATGTTGTGCTGAGAAGCATTGAAGCTGTGTAATATAGTGAGGAGTTATAGATTTCAGTGTCAGATACAACTTGGTTTAAATCCTGGCTTGGCTATATATTAGTTGTTTGAGAAGCCATTTCAGCTAGCTCACAAATTTGTTAAGTGTGGCCTGTGGACCCTTGGGTCTCTAAGGTGGTACAGAGGCAATGGAGGGTAAAACTGCTCGTGCCTTAGCATGAATCAAGGGAATGACACCAGAATATGCTGATTATCATTGAGTTCTTCACCAACATGCCTGCACAGTAAAATAAAAGGCCAGTTTCCCTTAACTCTCAATCCTTTAGAATATCCATTATTTGAAAAGTCTGGCTGGGCATGATGGCTCATGCCTATAATCCCAGCACTTTGGGAGGCTGAGGTGGGAGGATTGCTTGAAGCCATGGGTTCAAGACCAGCCTGGGCAACCAAATGAGACCCCCCCCCACCCCATCTCAAACTCCTGACCTCAGGTGATCCACCTGCCTTGGCCTCCCGAACTGCTGGGATTACAGGCGTGAGCCACTGCATCCGGCCTGAGACTCCCCATCTCTAAAAAAAAAAAAAATTTTTTTTTTTTTTTTTTTTGAGACAGAGTTTCACTGTTGTTATCCAGGCTGGAGTGCAATGGCACGATCCTGGCTCACGGCAACCTCTGCCTCCCGGGTTCAAGCAATTCTCCTGCCTCAGCCTCCTGAGTAGCTGAGATTTATAGGCATGTGCCACACGCCTGACTAATTTTTTGTATTTTTAGTTGAGATGGGGTTTCTCCATGTTGCCGAGGCTGGTCTTGAACCCCTGACCTCATGTGATCCTCCTGTCTCGGCCTCCCAAAGTGCTGGGATTACAGGCATGAGCCACCATGCCTGGCCTTTTTTTTTATTTCTTGTTTTTTTTTTGGACAGGGTCTCACTCTGTCACCCAAGCTGGAGTGCAGTGGTGTGATCTCAGTTCAATGCAGCCTCTGCTCCTGGGTTCAAGTGATTCTTGTGCCTCAGCATCCCAAGTAGCTGGGACTACAGGCATGCACCACCACGCCTGGCTGATTTTTGTATTTTTAGTGGAGATGGGATTTTGCCCTGTTGGCCAGGCTGGTCTCGAACTCCTGGCCTCTTGTGATCCACTTGCCTCAGCCTCCCAGAGTGCTGGGACTATAGGTGTGAGCCACTGCACCTGGCCCCCATCTCTAAAAATATTAAAAAGAAAAAAGTTAGCCAGGCTTGGTGGTGTGAGTCTGTAAGTCCTAGCCCCTCAAGAGGCTAAGGTGGGAGCATTGCTTGAGCCCAGGAGTTTGAGGCTGTAGTCAGCTATTATTGTGCCACTGCACTCCAGCCTGGGCAACAGAGTGAGACCCCATTTAAAAAGAAAAAGAAAAAAATCTGTGTGATGAAATGGGAAGTATGCGTAAAGCATATCTACTGCGTGCTGAAGAAAGATAGTTTACTCAAGGAAAAGTAGTTGTGGGTTGGGCACAGTGGCTCACACCTGTAATCCCAGCACTTTGGAAGGCCAAGATGGGCAGATCACCTGAGGTCAGGAGTTCAAGATCAGCCTGGCCAACATGGCAAAACATCATCTTTACTAAAAAATACAAAAATTTGCCAGGTGTGGTGGTGGGTGCCTGTAATCCCAGCTACTCAGGGACTAAGGCAGGGAAAATTACTTGAACCCGGGAGGCGGATGTTGCAGTAAGCTGAGATCTCACTATTGCACTCCAGCCTGGGTGACAGAGCGAGACTCTGCTCAAAAAAAAAAGAAAAGAAAAATACTTGTGAAATTCTTTGAGTCATGAGTTAACTGCTTTTTTATGGAACACTATTTTTACTTGAGAATGACTAACAAACTGTGATTATTTAGACTTGGGTATTTGGCAACTGTATTTGCAAAAGCGAAGGAAGTGGGCCAGTCACTTCAAGGAGAACAATTGACGGTATTTGTTGCCGATGACAAAATTTGAATTTACTAATGAAAAATTGGAATTTTGGAAAATCTGAGTCCACCACTATGGAGCTAACAGTTTCCGACACTTAAAAGACTTTCCTGAGATGAGATGAGCAGTGATATTAACAAATATGTTTTTTTGATGATATAAAATGCAATGTCATTTTCATTTTTCAAATTACTAGTTTACCATTTACTCAAAGTGTAAGATAACAAATGTAACAGAGTATGAAAGATCACTATTATAGGCCAGGCCTAGTGACTCATACCTGCAATCCTAGCACTTTGGGAGGCCGTGGCAAGCTGATCGCTTGAGCCCAGGAGTTTGAGACCAGCCTGAGCAACATGGTGAAACCCTGTCTCTACTAAAAATGCAAAAATTACCCAGGTGTGGGGGTACGTGCCTGTAATCTTGGCTACTTAGGTGGCTGAGGCATGAGAATTGCTTGAACCTGGGAGGTGGAGGTTGCACTGAGCCGAGAATGTGCCACTGTACTCCAGCCTGGACAACAGGGAGAGACCCTGTCTCCAAAAAAAAAAAAAAAAAAAAGCAGAAGATTACTGTTACGGTTTCAAATTTCATATTGCAATTAACTTTTAAGTGTCGTAAACTGCCACTTGTCAAATTTTGGTACAGTATTTAAAGAATATGCACAGTTACCTGAAAATGTTATTAAAATACTCCCTCCTTTTGTAACTGCATATCTTTGTGAAGCTGGATTTTCTTCATCTGCTTTACTTAGTATATTCCCAACAGACTGAATCCAGAGGCAAGTTCTAAGACTAACCATGTTCTATTTAGCCAGACATTAAAGAGATTTGTGAAAATGTAAAACAATGTGAATTCTCCTTTCACTAAACAATTTTTTTGTTTTGGAAAAGTTAATTTTTCATTAAAATGTGTTTGTGATACTTTTTGATGGGTATGTTATTGATTTTTTTTTTTGAGATGGAGTTTCACTCTTGTCACCCAGACTGCAGTGCAATGGTGTGATCTCAGCTCACTGCAACCTCTGCCTCCTGGTTCAAGCGATTCTCCTGCCTCAGCCTCCCAAGTAGCTGGGATTACAGGTGTGAGTCACTGTGCCTGGCCTATGTTATTAATTTTTAAAAATTCATTTAAATATTTAAAACTTCTGAGTTTTAATCTCTAATATGGTAAATATTGATTTGTAAAACTTACATAAAAGATTTTGAGGACCTCTGGTTTTTAAGATCACAAATGAATCCTGAAACCAAAAAGTTTGAGAACTACTGGGCAGACTGGATGTTTCCTTGCCTCTGATAAAAAAAAAAATTCCACTTCCCAGCCGGGTGCGGTGGCTTACGCGTGTAATCCCAGCACTGTGGGAGGCCGAGGCGGGCGGATCACGAGGTCAGGAGATCGAGACCACGGTGAAACCCCGTCTCTACTAAAAATACAAAAAATTAGCCGGGCGTGGTGGCGGGTGCCTGTAGTCCCAGCTACTCGGAGAGGCTGAGGCAGGAGAATGGTGTGAACCCGGGAGGCGGAGCTTGCAGTGAGCCGAGATTGCGCCACTGCACTCCAGCCTGGGCGACAAAGCGAGACTCCGTCTCAAAAAAAAAAAGAGATCGAGACCATCCTGGCCAACACGGTGAAACCCCGTCTCTACTAAAAACACAAAAATTAGCTGGGTGTGGTGGCACATGCCTATAGTCCCAGCTACTCGGGCGGCTGAGGCAGGAGAATGACGTGAACCTGGGAGGTGGAGGTTGCAGTAAGTCAAGATCATGCCACTGCACTCCAGTCTAGGTGACAGAGCGAGACTCCATCTCAAAAAAAAAAAAAAAAATCCACTTTCCAGGCTGGGTAAAGTGGTACCTACCTGTAGTTCCAGCTACTCAGGAGGCTGAGGTGGGAGGATTGCTTGATCCCAAAAGTTTGAGACCAACCTGGGCAATATAGTGAGCCTCCATCTCAAAAATAATGATAATTAAAGAAAAAAATCTACTTCTCAAGATTGTTTTTGGCTTAAAATGGGAGCAGAGTATCTGAAATATGAAAAACATAGAGTAGCTGGGTGCAGTGGCTCACACCTGTAATCCTAGCACTTTGGGAGGCTGAGGCGGGCAGATTACCTGAGGTGAGGGGTTTAAGACCAGCCTGGCCAATGTGGCGAAACCCTTTCTCTACAAAAAAATACAAAAATTAGGCAGGTATAGTGGCATGTACCTGTAGTCCCAGCTACTTGGGAGGCTGAGGCAGGAGGATTGCTTGAACCCAGGAGCCAGAGGCAGCAGTGAGCTGAGATTGCACCACTGGTCTCCAGGCTGGGTAACAGAGTGAGACTCTGTCTCAAAAAAAAAAAAAAAAAAAAAAAAAGCGAGGGAGAGACATAGAGTAGATGGTAGATATTATTTGACAATGAGGTAGGTGTCTGGTAATGTAGGATGAAAATAGGGCCGGGTGCGGTGGCTCACGCCTGTAATCCTAGCATTTGGGAAACCGAAGCGGGTGGATCACCTGAGGTCAGGAGTTTGAGATCTGCCTGGCCAACATGGTGAAACCCCATTTTTACTAAAAATACAAAAATTAGCGGGGGTGCGGTGGCAGGTACCTGTAATCCTAGCTACTTGGGAGGCTGAGGCAGGAAAATCACTTGAACCCAGGAGGTGGAGGTTGCAGTGAGCTGAGATTGTGCCATTGCACTCCAGCCTGGACAACAAGAATGAAATTCCATCTCAAAAAAAAAACCAAAAAACAAAAAAACAGAATTGCCCAAGTTCTCGAGAAATGGGAACCTATGTATCACTGACACAGAATATTTAATCGTCTACATGTGTGTCTGGTAAATGCAAACTTTAAAAGCTTTTGTTTAAGAACAGATATCTGGCCATGGTGAAACCCCATCTCTACTAAAAATACAAAAATTAGCTGGGGCTGTTGGCGTGCGCCTGTAATCCCAGCTATTCAGGAGGCTGAGGCAGGAGAATCACTTGAACCTGGGAGGCGGAGGATGCAGTGAGCCGAGATTGCACCATTGCATTCCAGCCTGGGCAACAGAGTGAGACTGTCTCAAAAAAACAAAACAAAACAAAAAACAGATATCTGTAAATATCAATAGAAAAGTTTAAGGATACTCTTCTACCATATTTTTATTAAAAAACTGACTTACAAAACTTTTTAGTGTTCACTTCCTGACTTTGTGTATATACCTACTCAATTTTTTGCATAATAGAATTGTATAGTTAAAGTTTTGTGTTCCATTCTTTTCCCTAATAATTTTTGCATTTTGCTACATGGTTTTCGTCATAATTATTATTCATGGCCTCATAAGGTCCTTGAGTTGCTAGATCTTAATTTAAGATATTCGCTTATGTTAGTCATGAAGGCTGTTTCTTTTGATATTTTAAATGATGTCATAACACTTTTTTTTTTTTTTTTTGAGACGAAGTCTAGCTGTGTCATCCAGGCTGGAATGCAGTGGCACCATCCTGGCTCACTGTAACCTCCGTCTCCTAGGTTTAAGTGATTCTCCTGCCTCAGCCTCCTGAGGTAGCTGGGACTACAGGTGCCCGCCGCCATGCCTGGCTAATTTTTGTATTTTTAGTAGAGACTGGGTTTCGCCATGTTGGCCAGGCTGGTCTCGAACTCCCGACCTCAGGTGATCCACCCACCTCGGCCTCCCAAATTGCTGGAATTACAGGCATGAGCCTCTGTGCTTGGCCCACTTTTTTTGTTTTTGTTTTTGTTTTTTTTTTTTTTGAGATGGAGTCTTGCTCTGTCACCCAGGCTAGAGTGCAGTGGCGTGATCTTGGCTTACTGCAGCCTCCACCTCTCAGGTTCAAGTGATTCTCCTGCCTCAGCCTCCTGAATAGCAGGGATTGATTACAGGTGCCCACCAAGATGCTTAGCTAATTTTTGTATTTTTAGTAGAGACGGGGTTTCACCATGTTGGACCCGGCTGGTCTCGAGCTCCTGACCTCAGGTGATCCACCTGCCTCGGCCTCCCGCAATGCTGGGATTACAAGTGTGAGCCACTGTGCCCGGACCATAACACTTTTTTTTTTTTTTTTTTTTTTTTTTGAGACAGAATCTTGCTCTGTTGCCCAGGCTGGAGTGTAGTGGCATGATCTTGGCTCACTGCAACCTCTGCCTCCTGGGCTCAAGCAATTCTTGTGCCTCAGCCTCCCAAGTAGCTGGGATTACAGGTGCAGGCCACCACCCCTGGATAATTTTTGTATTTTTAGTAGAGATGGGGGTTTCACCGTGTTGGCTAAGCTGGTCTTGAACTCCTGACCTCAAGTGATCTGCCTGCCTGGGACTCCCAATGTGCTGGGATTACAGGCGTGAGCTCCCAAAGTTCCAGGATTACAGGTGTGAGCAGCCCGGCCTGTTACCTAGTTTTCCGAAGATAGATACATTTTATATTAAGCTTCCTAAAGTTGTTTTTTATTTTTTTTTGTCTGACTTTTTAGACTTATAGAACATTGTTATAAAAGGTGTTACTTTATTTCTTTCAGTAGTTAACATTTCACTTTCACTTTTCTTCACTTTGACTAAGATTCCTATTAAGTGTTAAAAGTTTAAATAGTAATTTTATTTCAAGTGTAAAAGATGAATGTGTTAGAAGTTGTTAGTTGTAGTTGTTCCAATGTATTGTAGTCAATTCCCTTAATCCGAAATTATTTTTTTTTCCAGAAAAACTGTAATGCTTTCTTTGGAAATTAGGGCTAGGATAATAATCTAGTTGACTGACATTTGACAAATGCACAATTTGCCAGTTACCAAATTTCAGTCAAATAGAAATATGATGAAATATGATTGGGTGTCATGGATCACACTTGTAATCCCAGCACTTTGGGAGACTGAGGTGGGAGGATTGCCTGAGGCCAGTAGTTTGAGACCAGCTTGGGCAAAAAAGCGAGACCCTGTCTCTATAAAAATTTGCTGGGCATGGTGGTGTGTAACTGTGGTCCTAGCTACTGAGGAGGGCAAGGTAGGAGGATCGCTTGAGCCCAGGAATTTGTGGCTGCAGTGAGTTGTGATTGCACCACTGCATTCTGGCCTGGGTAACAGAGCCAAACCCTGTCTTAAAACAAAAAACAAAAAATATAATGAAATATATAATTTTTTTTAACTGATCATTGAGAAGACACTCCATGGCTGTGGAGCCTGAGGGTATATAACTCTAACTGTAGAAATTGGGAAGATCTCTATATGACACTGTGAAGTGTCATGTAAGTTCAGTTTGGAAGAAAAAGAGGTATCCACTTGTTTCCGTAATCTTTTGTCTCATTAAAATAGATACAGAATTTGGGTGGGCTGTTAGATTAGCTTACTGAGAAATTAGACAATTGATAAAGGATGTCAGAATTCTCAAGAGATAGATGGGGAGATGTATGAAAGAAAATGAGAAAGGGAAGCCTATGATGATAATCTAGGAGTGACTTTATGGTAACTGAGCTTTATTTAGTGCTTTTTTTAGGCTTGAGAACTGTGTGCTTGGCAGTTTGGCTTACACTTTATTTCTTAAAAATGTAAATATTTGGAGTCCTCTTAGCTGCTTCTTTACAATTTCACTCTCAGTTTTGTTGCTTTGCTTCTTAACAGGAATTTGTAATCAGCATATATTGCATTTCTTTTATAGTTTTATGACCTTTGTGAACTGTTCAGAACTGGAGGTCAGGTTCCTGACACAAACTACATATTTATGGTATGTAAACACCAGTGATATCAAGTGCTTGTTTAAAATGGAAAGGATCTGACTTACTAAATGTAAATTGCATAATAATTCTTTACCATGTGACAGTCCCTATTTCAGTATATGAAAAGGTGTGTATTAGTCCGTTTTCTTGCCGCTGATAAAGACATACCTGAGACTGGGCACTTTACAGAAGAGATTTAATGGACTTACAGTTTCACATGGCTGGAGAGGCCTCAACAATCATGCAGAAGGCAAGGAGGACCAAGTCACATCTTACGTGGATGGCGGCAGGCAAAGAGAGAGAGACTGTGCAGGGATCTCTTGTTTTTAAAACCATCAGATCTCATGAGACTTACTGTCATGAGAACAGCACAGGAAAGACTTGCCCCCATGATTCAATTACTTTCCATCGAGTCCCTCCCACAACATGTGGGAATTCAAGATGAGATTTGGGTGGGGATACAGCCAAACCATATCAAGGTGATTGTATACTTTTCTACATTTAACTATGTCCTCTAGTTAATTGCCTTAGTAAGCCACTGTAGATTGGGTTGGGTTGTAGTTGTCAATAATGGTTGGGCGTAAAAAATAACCCAGAACCCCTGGTTTAAGGCATAAATCTTCAATTGACTATTATTTATTCAAACTTTTCGAGCATTCATTTTTATCTCTTTTTAATCTATGGATGGATGAATATACACACATACACATTTGCTATAGATGTTTGCTTTTCTTTTGGAATGTAATGTTACTGTTGAACTTTTTCTGGATCCTTCTCTCATTATCTTTCCTTCTGAAAGTTTCTGGGTCACTTATTTTTTTTTTTGAGACGGAGTCTCGCTCTGTTGCCAGGCTGGAGTGCAGTGGTGCGATTGGCTTGCTGCAACATCCGCCTCCCGGGTTCAAGCGATTCTCTTGCCTCAGCCTCCCGAGTAGCTGGGATTACAGGCGCGTGCCACCATGCCCATCTAATTTTTGTATTTTTAGTAGAGACAGGTTTTCACCATGTTGGCCAGGATGGTCTGGATCTCTTGAACTCGTGATCCGCCCACCTTGGAGCCTGCCTTGGCCTCCCAAAGTGCTGGGATTACAGGGGTGAGCCACCACGCCGGCCACTTTCCTATTCTTTCAGCTGTTTTCCTATTGGTGTAATATTGGCCCAAGTCAGACATTAATGGGAAATGTAAATAGTATATTATCATATATGGTTGTTAAATGCAAAACTGAACCTAGAACGCTGTTATAATTATGGTATTTGCTTTTACAAAATTTTTTTCTTCAAGTAGGCAGCTCTTCCAATACAGTTAAAATGATTCTTAAAATAGAAAATTATTTTACCTGGGCATGGTGGTACATGCCTGTAGTCCCAGCTACTTGGGAGGCTGAGGTGGGATGATTGTTTAAGCTCAGAAGTTCTAGACCAACCTGGGCAACATAGTGAGACCCCATCTGTTAAAAAAAAAAAAAAAAAAAAGATTGAATTTTTAAAAATTAAATTACTTGGCTGGGCGCAGTGGCTCACGCCTGTAATCCCAGCACTTTGGGAGGCCGAGGCAGGTGGATCACCTGAGGTCAGGAGTTTGAGACCAGCCTGACCAACATGGAGAAACCCCGTCTCTACTAAAAAAAAATATATGTATATAAAATTAGCTGGGCTTGGTGGTGCGTGCCTGTAATCCCATCTACTCAGGAATCTGAGGTGGGAGAATCACTTGAACCCAGGAAGCAGAGGTTGCAGTGAGCCAAGATCACGCCATTGCTCTCCAGCCTGGGCAACAAGAGTGAAACTCCATCTAAAAAAAAAAAAAATTACTTAAAACATACTGGTTAACAGATGACCAAATCAACTAATGTAGGTAATAGAGGATTGAAAAAATGGTGGTTTTGCCCGGTGTGGTGGCTCACGTCTATAATCCCAGCACTTTGGGAGGCCGAGGCGGGTGGATCACAAGGTCAGGAGTTTGAGACCAGCCTGATCAACCTGGTGAAACCCCCGTCTCTACAAAAAATACAAAAATCGGCCGGGCGTGGTGGTGGTGTGTAATCCCAGCTACTCAGGAGGCTGAGGCAAGAGAATCGCTTGAACCTGGGAGGTGGAGGTTGCGGTGAACCGAGATTGTGACACTGCACTCCAGCCTGGGTGACAGAGTGATACTCTGTCTCAAAAAAAGAAAAAAAAGAAAAAAAAATGGTGGTTTTTTCAGGGAAAGTTTTTGAGAGAATGGCACAGCAGATTCTTGTAGATTTCCCTGGAATCAAAAATCTTGTTTCTATAAACATTTAATAGAAAAAGTTTGTTTACCTCTATTTTTTTTTTTTTGTTAAAATCAAATTTCCAAATAATTCGGTACGTAACTCTTTATTGTAGTTATGAACTATGAGTTTGTGCAGTTTGATATAATTTGAAAAGAATATTGTGGCCATTGTATTGTTTGTAACTGTAAACTTTTACTTCACAGGGTGATTTTGTAGACAGAGGTTACTATAGTTTGGAGACCTTCACTTACCTTCTGGCATTAAAGGCTAAATGGCCTGATCGTATTACACTTTTGCGAGGAAATCATGAGAGTAGACAGATAACACAGGTCTATGGATTTTATGGTAAGAATTCCTGTTTCTCTGATTCTGAATATTATTTTACTTTCCTCTTTGGAAAACAAAGCTACACAAGTCATACACATGCTTTATGTATATTATTTTCCCCACATCCTCACTCCTTCACTCCTCCCAAACAATTGAAAATCTTATGCTCGAGAGAGGACCACTGTTAACTTTTTGGTGTGCATCTTTCTAGATCTGTGCCTCAAAGTGTAGCTGGAATCACCTGAGTTCTCATTAAAAATGTAGATTGCGGGCCGGGTGGGTTGGCTCACACCTGTAATCTCAGGACTTTGGGAGGCTGAGGTGGGCTGATCACAAGATCAGGAGATCGAGACCATCCTGACCAATATGGTGAAACCCCGTCTCTTCTAAAAATACAAAAACGAGCTGGGCATGGTGGTGTGTGCATGTAATCCCAGTTACTTGGGAGGCTGAGGCAGGAGAATTGCTTGAACCAAGGAGTCGGAGTTTGTGATGAGCCGAGATCATGCCACAGCACTCCAGCCTGGCGACATAGGGAGACTCCGTCTCAAAAAAAAAAAAAAAAAGTAGATTGCTGGGCCTCACCACAGATATATTAATCAAAATATTAATCAAAATATTTTGGAGTGGGAATCTAGAATCTGCTGAAGGTGAATGTTCTGCACAAATTTGAGAGTCCATTCTCATCTATTTTGTGTGTGTGTGTGTGTATTTATGTGTGTTTATATGTACAAACACGCACACTAAAATGGGGACGTACCTGATTTTTTCACTTTATTAATGTTATTTTCATGGCTGTATCATATACCATATGGATGTACCATAATTGATGTATCAGTTTTTCTTCTATCATTGGACTTTAGAGTTGTTTTTAAGCTGCTGTTATACATCCTTTTACATATATCTCTGTATGCTCACTCCAGAGAATGCTAGGACCTCAGGGATCGGAAGCAGAACTTAGTTATAAAAAGCAAAATAGACCAGGTGCAGTGGCTTACCTCTGTAATCCCAGCACTTTGGGAGGCCAAGGCGGGCGGATCACCTGAAGTCAGGAGTTCGAGACCAGCCTGGCCAACTAAACCCTGTCTCTACTAAAAATACAAAAATTAGCCGGGCACTGGTGGGGGGAGCGGGGAGGGATAGCATTAGGAGACATACCTAATGTAAATGACGAGTTAATGGGTGCAGCACACCAACATGACACATGTATACATATGTAAAAGACCGGCACGTTATGCACATGTACCCTAGAACTTAAAGTATAATAATAAGAAAATTTTAGCCGGGCATGGTGGTGGGGGCCTGTAATCCCAGCTACTCGGGAGACTGAGGCAGGGAGAATTGATTGAACCCAGAAGGCGGAGGTTGCAATGAGCCAAGATCACGCCATTGCACTCCAGTCTGGGCAACTGAGCCAGACTGTGTCTCAAGAAAGGAAAAAAAGCAAACTAGCTAATTCTCTAAAACTTTTATTTGATTGAGAGAGAGAAAGAGAGAGAGTGAGCGAGCTTATTAGGAAGCCCATTCAGGGAAATAGAACTGTCAAGATTATGAATTTGAATTTTCTTTGAGTACAATTAAGACAGATATTGAGAGATTTGGAAACATTAATTGCAGAACCCTTTAGATTTAAATTTTATATTTTTGAATTATCTTCTTTCATTATAAAGATAGGCTGGGCCGGGTGTGGTCGCTCATGCCTGTAATCCCAGCACTTTGGGAGGCTGAGGCAGGCAGATCACGAGGTCAGGAGATCGAGACCATCTTGGCCAACATGGTGAAACCCCATCTCTACTTAAAATACAAAAATTAGCTGGGCATGGTGGCACTTGCCTGTAGTCCCAGCTATTTGGGAGGCTGAGGCAGGAGAATCCCTTGAACCCGGGAGGCGGAGGTTGCAGTGTGCCGAGATTGCACCATTGCACTCCAGCCTGGATGACAGCGAGGCTGTCTCAAAACGAAACAAAACAAAGATGATCTGAACTCTCTTAGTCTTCAGTTTGTCTGCCATTATCAGTTAGAGAAATTTTGAGAATTTATTGTTTTTATATAATTTTTTTAATACGTGTAAAGTTAGATAATATTTGTCTCCTTTCTACAGGTTACTTCTTATTTTCATTCACAAAATAAACACCAATTGAAATACAACTTTTGGATTCTTTTGCAAAATAATATTTTGGATAATATGATATTAGCTCAGTGAAAACAATACTAAAACTAATGTTATAAAAACACACACACCTACTGTATATATGTAACTAATGCTACATGTATAATATGTAAAATACATATTGTTACATATGACTAATATATGACTTTTTTTTTTTTTTTTTGAGACAGAGTCTCGCTCTGTCACCCAGGCTGGAGTGCAGTGGTGCGATCTCCGCTCACTGCAAGCTCCGCCTACTGGGTTCACGCCATTCTCCTGCCTCAGCCTCCCAAGTAGCTGGGACTACAGGTGCCTGCCACCACGCCCGGCTAATTTTTTTGTATTTTTTAGTAGAGATAGGGTTTCACCATGTTAGCCAGGATGGTCTCAATTTCCTGACCTCATGATCCGCCCGCCTCGGCCTCCCAAAGTGCTGGGATTACAGGCATGAGGCACCATGTCCAGCCATATGACATATGTTTTGAATAAGATAATTTTAGTTATTATAGGACTTATATTGATTTTCAAGGAATAAAATATCCCTATATGACTTTACACTGGGCCTTCAGTTCACTCTGATAAACACATACTGGGCAGTTACTATTAAGCCAAGTTCAAGATCCCTGCCTGCAACCTGAGCTCATTGTTAGGGCTCTCTTATGGCAAGTTTACATAACAATCTTGCTTCACATAGATATATAATTGAGAAAATCTTGGGAATTGGTCATAACCTGCAGACTTCTTTCCTATATCATTTTCAGCTTCACTTAAGGCAATAGTGATATGTCAGGTTTTTTTTTCTAAAATTATGGAAGAAGCCAAAGTACAGAGCTTCCATGGTGTTAACAAAAGAAGTGTGTACCCTGTTAACTATGTAGACAGTGCGGGTACAGTGGCTCACATCTGTAATCTCAGCACTGTGGGAGGCTGAGGTAGGGGGATTGCTTGAGCTCAGGAGTTCAAGACCAGCCTGGACAACATAGGGAGACCCCCATGTCTACCAGAAATAAAATTAGCCAGGTGTGGTGGCACATGCCTGTAGTTCGGCTATTCAGAAGACTGAGGGGGTAGGATCGCTTGAGCCCAAGTGGTTGAGGTTGCAGTGAGCTGTGATCGCGCCACTGCTGATTGTGCCACTGTATTCCAACTTGGGCAACAGAGTGAGACCTTGTCTCAAAAACAAAAAACTGTGTAGGCAGCAGAAAGAGTGTTCAACTGAGAATTTGTATGAACCTGATTGGCAATCTGTCCTCAACTGTGATCCACTGAAGCTCAAGTGTTTAGTTGCACAATTTGCAGAAAATCTCAGAAGAGACAATTTAGCCCTGAGAAGAGTTAGGCATTGCTCATGCTCCTATAACTAAGGGTCCTCTAATTTGTTTGATCTTTTTATCCTGCTAGAATTGTCTCCTTAAATAAATTTATCTGTTTGCCAGAATTGCCTAATATTAACATAACTGTCAGGTTGTGTGAAATTAGTATTTAACTCTTCTAATGATAGCATTTTGGCTAATAATTTCAGCTGCTTCTTAGGTCCATTCCAGGAATGAAGAGCAATACTACATCCTTAGGAAATACAGTCATGTGCCACATAATGACATTTCAGTCGATGATGGACTATATATATGACAGTGGTCCCATAGATATAACGGAGCTGAAAAATTCCTATTGCATAAATACTTACCATTGTGTTACTATTTCCTTATGATATTTAGTACAGTTACATGCCGCACAAGTTTATAGCCTAGGAGCAATAGGCTATATCATATTGCCTAGGTGTGTAGTAGGCTAGACCATCTAGGTTTATGTAAGGACATCCGATGATGTTCACACAACGATGAAATCACCTAACAATGCATTTTTTAGAATGTATCCCCATGGTTAAGGGACATATAACTGTATATAGTTAGTCACTAGCGTTCTTTTGGCTCTATGTGGAGGTCCTAGCAGGACTAAATATGTGTCATATGTTGCTATCCTAGTTTAAGCTGAATTTCTGTTGTACTGAAGGCTGCTCTAGTATTGGATATATTGTTTATTTTTATTGGCAGATTCATTAATTAAAACCCTTCTGTTTCTTTCACAGATGAGTGCCAAACCAAATATGGAAATGCTAATGCCTGGAGATACTGTACCAAAGTTTTTGACATGCTCACAGTAGCAGCTGTAAGTTTCTATTTTTAAAGTCTCATGTATGTTCCTGCCAATAACACATTGCATATTTTTATCTAGCTGTCATCTCAATCATATTGATATCTTTAGTATTCATTGATGAATTTAGATATGCCTGAGGTTATATGTTCAACTCTTTGTTATCCTTTTTTGCTAGTTAATAGATGAGCAGATTTTGTGTGTCCATGGTGGTTTATCTCCTGATATCAAAACACTGGATCAAATTCGAACCATCGAACGGAATCAGGAAATTCCTCATAAAGGAGCATTTTGTGATCTGGTTTGGTCAGATCCTGAAGATGTGGATACTTGGGCTATCAGTCCCCGAGGAGCAGGTTGGCTTTTTGGAGCAAAGGTCACAAATGAGGTAAAGCCAACATTTTTGGAAAAGTAATTTGTGGATTGCTAATGGGCTGCATAGAGAGCTATGGTGGCCCTAGATAACAAACTTATAGTCTAGCTTACTCAAAATGTGGTGGCTGTGGATATTAAATTTCTAGTTTAGTTATTAACATATGTCTTTCTTTAATGGTTAAATAAGATGACACAGTGAAAGCACCTACCACCTACTCCAGCATCCATTTGGTAATAATGTATAAAGTAAACGTTCTTTCCTTTTTTTTTTTTTTTGAGACGGAGTCTTGCTCTGTCGCCTAGGCTGGAGTGCAGTGGTG
The DNA here is from genome assembly GCF_028878055.3 of Symphalangus syndactylus. NCBI lineage: Eukaryota > Metazoa > Chordata > Mammalia > Primates > Hylobatidae > Symphalangus > Symphalangus syndactylus. Next base: position 19,709,092 of record NC_072425.2, read on the forward strand.
TGATCTTGGCTCACTGCAACCTCTGCCTCCCAGGTTCAAGCCATTCTTCTGCCTCAGCCTCCTAAGTAGCTGGGACCACAGCCGTGCGCCACCATGCCCGGCTAATTTTTGTATTCTTAGTAGAGATGGGGTTTCACCTTGTTGACTAAGCTGGTCGTGAACTCCTGACCTCAGATGATCCACCCGCCTCAGCCTTCCAAAGTGCTGGGATTATAGGTGTGAGCCACCGCACCCAGCCAGCCCCTTTCCTTTCAAGTACTGTAGTTAAGTAACAAAATGGCAAGACCAAGATAGGCAATACTTTTTTTTTTTTTTTTAAAGATCTCAAATCACACAGATACAGACGCTTTATTAGTTTCCTCTACAAGAGACAATAACATGAATTTTTTTTTGAGACAAGAGTTTCACTCATGTTGCCCAGGCTGGAGTACAATGGTGCAATCTCGGTTCACTGCATCCTCTGCCTCCTGGGTTCAAGCGAATCTCCTGTCTCAGCCTCCAGAGTAGCTGGGATTACAGGTGTGCACCACCATGCCTGGCTAATTTTGTATTTTTAGTAGAGACAGGGTTTCACCATGCTGGTGAGGCTGGTCTCGAACTCCTGACCTCAGGTCATCTGCCCACCTTGGTCTCCCAAAGTGCTGGGATTACAGGCGTGAGCCACTGTGCCCGGCCTACGTCAATCTTTTTTTTTTTTTTTTTAACAGAAATCTCTGTTCATTTGAAAAGCCAAATAGATCCAAAGAAGGAAGATGAAAATTAAATACTTAAATTAATCAAAAGGCACTATGATACCACCTAAAACCTACTGCCACAGTGGTAGTAGGCTAAGTAAGATAAAGCTACAGCAAATCATGTAATGTGAATGTTAGTGATTACATAGCAGGAAGCACATTTGCTTTCCAGAAGACCACGGTACAGTGTTCATTTGGGCCCAAGAGAATATTTGGCCAGGAAAGGATCAAGATGGATGAAAGTAAAGCCAAATCAAAGGAGTAGGTACAAAAGAGAATCCAAGCTACATAGTCAAGCAGATGATGATGGATCAGGCTTCTTCCTCCCAAGAAACATTTGCTGCACTGTGCTGCCTCCCCCCTCAACCACCCCCCACCCCCTACCCCATGGCTGCTCAAGCCCAACTGCCTGCTCCTGCCTTACAGGGTGCTCAGCCACCAGGACTAGGTTTGGGGTTGCCCAGGGCTCTTGCCATAATTTAGCATAGACCTTGGGGAGAACTGCTCACCCATGGGTTGGCTTTGTTGCTGGTTGTTCTCAACAAAGAAAACCCTGAAGCATTCACATGCAGAGTAGTCTGAGCTTCTCCAATCACAGTCAAACACCCCCACACAACATCCTCAAAAGTCTGAAATCTTGTAACAGCTGAGCTATAGTTAAAGCTGCAAGGCTCACAGAATCATCAAGGAAGCCAGAATGAGACAATGCAGATAGGAAGTCCCAGCAGTTAATCTCAATCCGTCTTCTCCATTTCGGATAAGCTCAGATATACCAGATGTGGGATATAGAAAGCTACACTGGAGGAAGCTGGGTCTTCTGCTGAATTTGTCATCAAATACCAAGGGAAAACAAGGGGTAGGGTGGATTTTATTCTTAAAAAACCTCAGAAGTTACTGTATTATAAAGGGACATGACTGAATAGGTAAGAAACGGATTCTTCATTGTGAATTTTCCTGATGGCTTCTGCAAGGATCATAGAGATGTTGATCACCTGTATTTTGGAGCAGTGCTTCATCTTGTCCTCCTGGGGTTTGTTATTGGTGACTACTACTGCTTGAAAGTATGCGTTGTTGATGTGAGAAATAGCTGGACCAGAGAAGATTCTGTGAGTCAAGATAGCATAAGCTCTGGTGACTCCAGCAGAGAGAAGTTTGTCAGCTGCATGGCAGATTGTGCCACAAGTGTCAACCATGTCATCCACAAGGATGGCCACCAGATCCTTCACATCTCCCACAAGAACCATGCGGTCCACTTCATTGGCCTTCGTTGTGAATCAAGGCAAAGTCCACATTCATCCTGTCTGCAATGGAGGTCACTCTCTTAGCTCCACCAGCATCAGATGGAACAATAGTGCAGTTCTTCTGCTCAGAGATCTTCTCCCTTATCCACTTCAGGACACCTGGCTCTGCATACAAATAGTCCACTGGGTTATCAAAAAAGCCCTGAATTTGAGAAACATGTAGGTCCATGGTGATAATATGATCTGCGTCTGCTACAGATAGCACGTTTGCAGCAAGCTTGGCTGAGAATGTCACCTGACTCTTGTCTTACTTATCCTGCTGGGCATAAGGGAAGCATGGGATGACTGCAGTAAGCTGGCTCGCTGAAGCAGTCTTGCAGGTATTAGTCATGATCAGAGGCGCCATTAAATTGTCATTGATTTCGCCACAACCACTCTGAATGATGTAGACATCCTTTCCACATACACTTTTGCCAGTTTCCACACAGGTCTCCTAGTTGCTGAATTTCTTAGTCACTACCTTGCCGAGCTCCAGGCCCAGGTGGTCAGCAGTTTTCTGAGATAAGCCCTGGTGGGAGCTGCCGCTGAAGATTTTGATATTCAGGATCCTGGCCAACTACCCTAAGCACTCTTCACTAAGCGATCACTGCTGCTGCAGAGACTGGAACTAAAGTCTGCCCAGAGACTCAATACTAACCGCTTTGCGATGCTACTCCACCATCTTCAAGACAGGCAATACTTTGAACTTTCTTTTTTTTTTTTTTTTGAGACAGTCTTGCTCTGTCGCCCAGGCTGGAGTGCTGTGGCGCGATCTCAGCTCACTGCAAGCTCTGCCTCCCGAGTTCACGCCATTCTCCTGCCTCAGTCTCCCGAGTAGCTGGGACTACAGGCGCCTGCCACCACGCCTGGCTAATTTTTTTTGTATTTTTAGTAGAGACAGGGTTTCACTGTGTTAACCAGGATGGTCTCGATCTCCTGACCTCGTGATCCGCCTGCCTCGGCCTCCCAAAATGCTGGGATTACAGGCGTGAGCCACCGCGCCTGGCTATACTTTGAACTTTCAACTGTTTTCAATTAAACACACACACACACACACACACACACACACACACACACACACACACATACACACACCCCTTATATTGGGAAGCGCTCCACCATCATAATGAAGTCAAAAAACTAGATTCTGATCCTGCATCAGTGTATCTTAATTTAGATAAGTTATTTATCTAGTCTGAGCTTTTGTTTCCTTAAGTTGCAAAAGAATAATCTCTTTCAGAATTATTGCAACATCTTCATATACTAAACCTTCAGTAAATAGTAGATACTGATAACAATATCTTTATTATTAAATCAGAAAACACAAAATTTTGTTTCATAGTACCTATTGAATGCTTTTTCTTCCAGAAATTTCTAGCTATTTATGTAGCTATACAGTTTCTATAGTTGTGCAGTTGACTCAGGCCAAAATTGCTGTTTGCCTAAACTTATTAAATTATTGGAGATAATTATAGAGTGGGTTCTGCAATCATGATGCCTTTAGTAGTAATAGGATTTGGTATTTTATTTAAATGATTATTTTCTTACGTATGTAGGCTGATTGTTTTTTAAGTGCTAAATACTTACAGTGCCTTTCTAAATTGCAGTTTGTTCATATCAACAACTTAAAACTCATCTGCAGAGCACATCAACTAGTGCACGAAGGCTATAAATTTATGTTTGATGAGAAGCTGGTGACAGTATGGTCTGCTCCTAATTACTGCTATCGTTGTGGAAATATTGCTTCAATCATGGTCTTCAAAGATGTAAATACAAGAGAACCAAAGTTATTCCGGGCAGTTCCAGATTCAGAACGTGTTATTCCTCCCAGAACGACAACGCCGTATTTCCTTTGAGGCCTTTGCCCATCCTGCTGACCCATTTTTCTGCCCTCTTCTTACCCCAATTTTCTTGTATTACCCTTTACAATATACTTTTTATTGAGCACTTTGCTGCTGAAATGCTGCCTCTTGCCTTTTTTTTTTTAATTTTAAATTATCTAAATTTATTGTATGTTGTGGTGTCTATAGCAAAGTTTTTCTATCAGTTTTCCCCCATCCCATCCCCACCCTGGACTCATTTGAGAAGACTTGAGAAATGTCTTAATACTCACACTGCTGCATGTAGCTCTTGCTTATTTACTGGTCTGGGAAACAGGATGTGTTTCCTTTTTTAAAAGCCAGTTGACAGATTACACCTAAATACTCCTCCTTTTGTATCATTCAGCCTTTTGTTTTAGTTTGGTAAGTTTTAAGAAATTTCAGCAGCAAAGTTGTTATTCAGTGGGCACGATGGACTCCAAATGCCTCAAGTTATGTATACCTGTCCCAGATGTAAACTTCATTGTCCTTTGTTGGATGATATTTTAAGTGGATATAAAATAAATTGGTCTAAAGGGCTGCCCTCCTTGTTGTGTTTTTAAATTTTAGTTAAAAACTGCTACAGCTTATGACTTTGTACATTAAGATAATTGTATTGATCTTTTTTCAGAGTCCTTGTATTTTTTAATAAAGTAATCTTAAAACTCAGATAGGTTAAGTGTTAGAAATTTTAAACAGCTTACATTGTTAGTGTAAAGTTGTCTTTTCTTTTTTCCTAATCAGAGTTCTTGACCCTTTGGTTATTGAGTTTAAAACTTCAATTGAAATTCAATAGTATTTATTTTTTAAAAAAATCACTAAACTGTGCCTAAAGAACATAACTGCCATATTAATGTTTTGGTTTATATCCTCTATAGTAATAGAAAAACATTTAATACTTGTAATACTGATGTGTTAATTTGATACCAGTTGAGTAGAATGTGATCAATCCAGTTTACAATCTATCATGAGTATTATTAACTAAAATCTATGTACTTTTCAATAGGAATCATTCTTCTCATGCTGTAACACTTGACCTTAACTTTTAGAAAGTGTTCATTTTTAAACTGCAACTGGAAAGGTTGAAAAGTTAGGACTCTTGTGTTTGTGAACTGTAATCTGAAGCAGATTATTTAAAGTGTAGAAAAAGAAACAAGTTGTTCTTTTTTGCAAAGGTCTGTGATACCATATTTCAGCTTTGTGTAAGTAATTTGAATATCCAAAGGGTTGTGATGATCAGTTCTTAATATGCAACTGTCCACTTAATAAGGACACGTATTCCAGTATCTCTTATGACTGTAGTCATAAATGATGTTGGAATGTACATTTTGTGAAATAGTTGGTATCCCTTTACTATAATTAATTTTTGTTATTCCAGGAAATACTTGTGAAGCCAGCCAATTAATAAAGCACTTTAGCATCTGTTCAGGTAGTTTTGAAAACCAACTTTTCCCCTTCAGGATAAGAACTTCCAGGTTACCTAAAAATGCAATAAAAATCTTTATAGTCTAAGCTTCTTGGCATATAATTTTTCATCAGGGTTTTCTTTTATTAAATGAGCACAATACTCTTTTGATTTAATTTTTTTCCCTCAAACCACCCAGCTCCTTACATAGTTTTTAATTATATAGCTATATGAAAGAGGTGGCTAAGACATTTGCTGCACACACTTGAACTAATGTTGGGTCAGTAGCTTCGTGTTACTGCCCTGACCCCAGTGTAATTCAGGTGGAAAGGTATTTTTATCTTACAGGGATATGTAGCTATGTATTTTACTAATTGTGAAACACTGGAAATTAACGATGCAGACAACTTGGTGTGGTCTTTGAACAGCTCTCTGCAGTATTTTTTTTTTCCTGTTAACATAAATTGTATTTAAGTGCTTGCTTTCCACTTAAGTTGTACCAATAGAACCGGTAACTCCCAGCCCTCCCTGTTTGACACTCCTTAGCTTAGATTGATGTAGTTGTTTTTGTTATCCCTATAATGTGACTTTTATTTTTAAGTCATCATGTACTGCATTTGTTTGTCACTAGTTGGGCACGTGCCAATAATATTCTCTCCATTCCTTAACTGCCATCTCTGTTTTGCCTGATTTCTCTTCAACTGAATAATGGCTTTTTGCATGGAAAAAATAGCTTTTACTATTAGACGTGTAAAGGGAAGAGAGAGCTAATGTATTGGACTTTGTGAGCCTACAAGGAATATTTTGGATCCCTCCAATAAATAAGGGCTATGTACTATATAGAGTAATCATGTGGTGGAAGATACTTGCAAGTCATAGATTTATGGGCAGGAGGATTTGTTACTCCCTGTATCTAGGCTGAATGTAAAATCCCTTTTGTTGTATCAATGGGGGTAAAAACTATTTTTATTTGCCTATGATATATTTGGTTTCTAATAAAGTGCCCTAGGCTCTAGTGAGAACTGTCTACTTTGAATTGCCATTTACTCCCTTTCCTCATTTGGCCGATATGCTCTTGGCTAGCTTTTTATAAGTTAATGTGTTTCCCTAAAAAGTTTCACTACTTTATGTTCATTTGAGTGTGATCCTAAAACACCTGGATCAACAGTACATCTCATATGCAACCTGCATCAGCTCGTATTCTGTCTGGATGTCTAGAACTGTTGGAAGATTTTGACCTCTTAAGCCCTATGTTTTGCTTTGGGAAATAAGGTTTGAAATATTGTTCATTGCATTAAGATTTGTGTGTGTTTGCTTTGTAAGCCCAGCACCAGGTTTTGGAAAATGCCTGTACTGTGAAAGCAAATCAGGACTCTTTCTGAGCCTCTTTCATTGTCAGAAATAGAATCACTTTCCATCAGCTTCCAGGAAATTGTGTATCTGGAGTTGAAGAGATTTAACAGCAAGAATCCAGATTTCTAAATGTAATTGTTTTTTAAATGCTAATGTTTGTAAAGCACCTTCAGTTCTTCGGATGAAAGGTGCTATATTCCCTCTGTAAATTAATAAAAAGATTATAGGAAGTTTGTCAAAAAATTTAATGCATAGTCTGTAGTATGTCCTGACAAGAAGTTAGCATTTTATATAAGAAATTTAAAAATGCTGATTCCTCCACTTGGTTGCTTGACTGGTGAACAAAAGTGAAACCTTTTTTTGTTTTGTTTTGCATTTGACCCTGAGTTAAGTGTTCCAACTCTTTAAAGGCAATGTTTATTGTTACAACCTCGATCCAGTGCCCAGAACTATGCTTCATGAGATCATCACAACTCTTTAAATTGTATATTTACAGTGTGCAGTGATGCTGACGAAATACACAGTAGTAAACCAAAAAGAAACATTTGGAAAGTCCCCTAGCATGATGCCAGACACACTAGATGCTTGGGGAAGGTTGGTTCTGCATTTGCCTCCTGTTTTCTATTTCCCTATCAATCTATTGGTGAATTTGTGACTTTACCATCACGAGAGTAGGCTTATGTTGGCTTAGATCATTCAAATGTTTTCTTAATTCAAAAATGCGTGACATTTATAGATTTGTATTGTCAACAAAAATACTACATAAGTATATTCCACTCAATCCCTAGGCACCCACTATGCTCAGCAGCACTCTGCTTTTGTATATAAATGGTGGGTTATAAAAGACTGCATGGAGGCATTATGGAATAGCACAGGCTTTGGGATCAGATCTAGGTGAAAACCCCAGCTCTGCCATGCAGTAATAGCAACTAACGTGTATACAGCATATATAGCTAAATTGTTACATTCTCTATTTTGTGATGCCCTTGCTATATGGGTCTATGACTATATTACCTTTAATTTTTTTTTTTTCTTGGTACAGATGGGGTCTCCCTATGTTGCCCAGGCTAGTCTTGAACTCCCGGCTGAAGAGATCCTCCTATCTTGGCCTTCCAAAGCACTGGGATTACAAGCATAAGCTACTGTGCCCAGCCCAAACTTTTAAAAAATTAATTTTGTTCATCCTTCTCTAGAACTTTTTTTCCCCTAGATGAGGAAATAGGCTTAGAGAGGATAGGTGACTTGTCTAACGTTGCACAGGAGAGCTGGAACTTGAATCCCTAGAGGGCACACCAGAGTACATCTTTAGCCCTCTATTTCAAGCAGTATTGGTTATTGTAGCTGTGTGACCCTGAACAAATTGGATTTTCTGAATCTTAAGTTTCTGTGTCTAAAATAAGAGAATATCAGACAGGGTTAATCTCAGTATTAAAAATAGCACACACAAAGCACCCAGTATCTGGTCCAAAGCTGCCTTTTATTAAGGGCTCATACTCATAGGCCATTTGTTCAAATTCATTGTAGTTGGGAAGAATAATCCAAGGCAATGTATAATTGCTAACAGTGTAGATTTGGTGAGTATAACACATCTGGAGAAGGAAATGTTTGATGTAGGATGGAGTAATTGGGGAAGATAAAGAGGAAGTGTGAATTAAATGTGGACTGGAATGATGGGATTTGTATGTCTTACGGAGTAAAAATAAGCAGAGATCACTTGGACACAATGTGAAGACTCAAGGATCTTTTTGGGAAGGCGTAAGAAATGAATATCTCCTGTTCTATTGACAATATCTGCCATATATCAGTGAGGATTGGTCAATTATGGAAGATGCTAAAAAGCAGGCGATGGATTTTTAATAAGGAATATAATAAATGTATTTCAAGATTACTTCCCTAGTGAGTTGATGATACCCCTTCGTCTGACACAAATTATTCTGGAGTTCTTTTCTCTCTCTGGCTTTATAATATGGGTGGAAACTGTTGGTTGAGATTGAGGTGATTTGTGGTTCTGTGACTTTAGGATTACATGAAATACTAATTTGGGGGACCAACAGAGATTTGACATTTTTTCTTTTGCAAAGCAATTTTTCAAATCCCACTACAATTTACCATCAGTATTACTTCATAAATGGAAAGTAATTTTACCATTAAAGATGTAGGTAGGACCATCTCAGAAGAAAAGACAGCTCTTTACACCAAATACATTTGGTTTTGTGAAAAACTGGTATCCTAATTTTTGCCATTTATGGAGATCAATGAGAGATTTTACCCACCCCAGTGTTGACATGTACTACTCTAGGCTGTCATATTATTGAGGCATAAAAGATGTTCTAATAAAATGGAGGTGACTTAAGAGAAAGTTTTATGCCTCCTCCCAACTCTGAACAGATGCTGAGAATTTACCAAACAAGGGCACACAGGAGTTGAGATTTAGACAGCCCTTCCCACCTTCAAGAATTTTATAATACGTTAATGAGCTGAGTCTTATTTTCAAGGATGGCTTTGTTAAAGCAGAAGAAGGGTAACTAATTATGCTTATGAAAGGCAGTTTTGCATGCTTGTTTGTCAAAAAATACAGTACAATTTATTTTAAGATTGATTAATTGGTATAGAACTTGCAGTGCTCACAGAATCAGGATGGTCAGCTTACGTTCAGGGATCAAATTTGTCCAGGCCTTTCAAAATGGAACACGTTGCTTTTAGTATGGCATTGGTTCTGTTTGTAGTGCTGATTTTTCTTTCACGGTAATTTAAAAAAATCTTGCTTTCTTAAAAGCCTGCACCGAAGCTAGTGAGCTTTTCTGCAGAGGATTGAGCATCCAAACCATGCTTTATTTTGGTGGATTCTTACAGTTTTCTGGCTGGGTCCTTTTTGAGGGGTAGCTGTGAGCTGTGAGACAATTTCAGCAAGATGTAGGGACAAGGATCTCATTCGAGGTGGCTTAAAAGGAAACACGTTTGTGAGAGTTGCCTCACTGTCTCACCTGCTAGAGGAAATTGGGAGATTTCAGGGCTTGTTTTCGGTCCTGGCGTGGTGCAGAGGTGGAGGGGCGCCAGCAGGTGTGTGGTATGCAGGACGCAGAGCCAGGAGAACCTGGGGCAGGTGTCTGGAGCCGGGGGTGCAGTTCCTACTTTTCGGCGCATGGTGGCGCTCGGGTCTCCTCCGGCCCTGCTAGCAATCTCTAAGGCACCTCCGCCGCCACCTGCAGTCTCAACCAAACCTCTGGGTGGGCAGCGCGGGATGTGACGGGCCGAGCGTCCAATCGACTGACAGGTTTCCGTCCACGCTACTGCTCTAGCCAATGAGAGCCGAGGAGAGGCGCGGAGGAGGCGGGCCCCGCGGCAAGCCTGGCAGAGGCGCGAGGCCCTCCTCCCGCCTCTCCGCCTACTCCAGCCTCCGCCGCCTCAGCTTCCCGAGCGAGCCCTGCGGCCGCCGGAGCAGCTCCCGCGGCGGAGCAGGAGCCGGATGGTCAGAGGAGCCCGGCAGCCCCAGCAGCCGCGGAGTCGCCTGGCCCCCAGGTGCGGGGGCTGGGTGGAGGCCGGGGTTGGGGATGGGGTGGGGGCCAGGGAGCGGGCCCAGGGGGCAGCGGCTCGGGGCCGTGGAGCATTCGGGGCGCAGAGACCGGAGGGGCAGGGGGTGCAGGCTGGGGGGACCTGGGGGGCGCCTGCAGGCGGCGGCGCGGGCTGGGAGCGATCGCATCCTCGAGGCCAGATGAGAGGGGCGTGTGAGGGAAGGGGCGCCGAGGGGTGAGGCTGGCGGCGCGGGGCCGGGAGGGGCAAGGCGCGCGCGCCCCCTGAGGGGCCGTGGAATGCGGGGGTCGCCGGACCCGGAGAGGCGGGGCGTGGAGGAGGCAGTGCACGGTCGGGAGCGGGTGGGCACAGGAAAGGGGAGGCTAGGGGGGCTTGCGGGGGTGACGAGGCAGACAATGAGTAGGTGGAGGTGGGTGATTTTGGGGAGCTGGGCTGTGACGAACAGGGGTTGAGGATAGGGTGAGGGACCAGGAAGGTTTGAGCTCAGGGGGAATTGGGGGAACGGTGAGTCCCAGGAGTGCTTGGTCTTGGTAAATAGGGGAAGCAGGGCATGAGGCGTTTGTAAGGTCAGATCTGGGCTTGGCGAGCCTGTGGTCCCAGAGGGTGGTCTATTTAGTTCTTGACTGGCACGGTAGCGCCGGGAGATGTTTTCTTGTGTGTTACTTTTAGTTACCGTCTTATTTGTTTGGTCTGTAGACTGACTGGCACAGTGGAGAAACCGCCTCGAAAACGGAGAAGCAGGTAAGGCAGTGCCTTCCTATTTTGCTTCATGTTTTTCTTGTTGCTTGGCTGCACCTGTGCCGTACTGCATACTTGTACACTGTCAGTAGATGAAGTTTCTTATTTATCCCCCTTTTAAAAGAATATAACCACATGCATGATTTTTCTTTTGAGGACTTCAAACTACCACCTCTACAGTCGATTTTTTTTTTTTTGGTATCTAAGATAATGTGGGAAATCTTGAGAAATCCTACTTTTTTACTCTTTGATGTTGTGTAAGGATCTCAGCTAGGTTTTTTTTTTTTTTTTTTTTTTTTTTACCTTAGCCATAATTTCATTTTCTCCAGCATCTCTGTTTAAAAAGCTCATCTTGGCTGGGGTGGCTCATGCCTTCAATCCCAGCACTTTGGGAGGCTGAGGCAGGAGGATCATTTGAGCCTGGGAGTTCAAGACCAGTCTGGGCAACAGAGCAAGACTCCGTCTCTACAAAAAATTGAAAAACTAGCCGGTCCCATAAATATATACACCTACTATGTACCCACAAAAACAAAAACTTAAAAAAACAAAAACCAACTAGCTGAGCGGGTGTTGTGGACCTGTAGTCCCAGCTTCTCAAGAGGCTGAGGTGGGAGGATTGCTTGAGCCCAGGAAGTCAAGGCTGCAGTGATGCAGTGAGCTGTGATCATGCCACTGCACTCCAGTGTGGGGAACACAGCAAGACCCTGCCTTAAAAAATAAAATAATTTTATTGAGCATCTACTATGTGCCAAGTACTGTGTGCGAATGCTCTAGATGTATCTTCTCCTGTAATCCTCAAAGCACCCTAAGAGAATATGTGGTGTTGTCACTATTGTACAGAAGAGGGAACTGCGACACAGAGAGGCCAAATATTTACCCAAAATCATGCATCTAGTAAAAGATAAAACCAGGATTTGAATCCAGACAGTCTGACTCCGGAGCTTAAGCTCTTAACTGTTATACCATAATGCTGCTAATAAATATACAATTGAAAGTAGGTTTTCTTATTGCTTTATCTTTTGTCGTTGGACACTGTGTAGTTAACTCGAATGGTTGAACCTTAGGAAAATAGAAACAAAGAGTTTAAGTAGTCCACAAACAAAGTGAATTAGTCCTTGAGTAATGAAGATGAAGATATATTTATCACATAAACATTTTTGACTGCATTCCATGTGAGAGGTACTACGTAGCAATTCTGTGTAGTCATTAGATGATTCCTTTTTCACAGATGTTGGCATTGACCTAGAGAAAGTAAGCTACTGTACTTATGTGACCAGTAGGACTACTTTCGTAGTTAATATCTGGCAGGTTATTGATGTTAATACACAGAAAACCTCAATAGTAAATAGACATGAAATGCTGATGGTGGAAGTGCCAACAGTTTCTTTGTCACACTTTAGGCCTGTACTGTCCAATCCAGTAACCATATGCAGGGTGAGCACTCAAAATGCATCTAGCATGACTGAGGAACTAAATTTTTAATTTTATTTAATTGTAATTAAATTAACTTGACAAACTGCTACTTGATCACCTATTGGAAAACGTTCAAGTATGTTTTTAACAACTTGGGTATGTGAGTCTGTATTTTTCATCTGTCTTTTTATGAAATCTAAATATATATCAGATATTTCAAATGAGAATTTAGGGTCTGAAATAAGTATAAAATACACGCTAGATTTCAAGTTAGTACAAAAATTGAATAAATACAATTTCTCAGTAACTTTTTATATTGATGACATAGTGAAATAATATTTTAGGTATATTGGATTAAATACTTTTTTTTTTTTTTTTTTTTTTTGAGACAAGGTCTGGCTCTGTCACCCGGGCTGGAGTGCAATGGTGCAATCTTAGCGTACTGCAACCTCCACCTCCTGGGCTCAAGCCACCCAGCCAACTCAGCCTCTGGAGTAGCTGGTACTACAGGCGCCTGACACCTCACCCAGCTCTTTTTTTTTTTTTTTTTTTTTTTTTTTTTGTAGAGACAAGGTTTGGCCATGTTGCCCAGGCTGGTCTCAAACTCCTGGGCTCAAATGATCCAACCACCTTGGCCTACTAAAGTGCTGTGATTACAAATGTGAGCTGCCATGCCTGGCTGTAAATAAAATTGTTACTAAAATTATTTTCACTTACTTTTTCCTGAGACAAAGTCTTACTTTGTTGCCCATACTGGAGTGCAGTGATGTGATCTTGACTCACTGCAATCTCTGCCTCCTGGGTTCAAGCAATTCTCTTTCCTCAGCCTCCTGATTAGCTGGGATTACAGGCACCCACCACTATGCCTGGCTAATTTTTGTATTTTTAGTAGAGACGGGGTTTCAACATGTTGGCCAGGCTGGTCTCGAACTCCTGGCCTCAAGTGCTCTGCCTGACTAGGCCTCCCAAAGTGCTGGGATTACAGGTGTGAGCCACTGGGCCTGGCCTTCACTTACTTCTTTTTCCTTTTTATTTTTCTTCTGAGACAGGGCTTGTCTCTGTTGTCAAGGCTGAAGTGAAGTGGCACAATCACAGCTCACTGCAGCCTCGACCTGGTAATCCTTCCACCTCAGCCTCCCAAGTACCTGGGACTACAGATGTGCACCACCATGCCAGGCTAATTTTTTATTTTTTGTGAGAGACAGTGTCTCACTGTGTTGCTCAGGCTGGTCTCCTGTGCTCAAGTGATGCTCCAGCCTTGGCCTCCCAAACTGCTAGGATTACAGGCGTGAGCCACCATACCCAGCCTTTCTTTTTATTTTTTCTAATATGGCTACTAGAAAATTAAAAGCTACATACATTTAACTGCATTGTATTTCTTTGCGTTGTATTTCTTTTGGATAGCTCTCGTTTAACTCTCATTACCCCACTGCCAGACTCTTCAGTAGCCTTCTGACTGGTTTCCCTACCTTGAATCTGTAATTCCCTCCCTATACTGTGCAAATCGATCTTGTAATTCTCATGCTTAGGATCCCTCTGTGCTTCCTCATTGCTTATTGAACATCATTCATACTTTTAGCCTAATCATATAAAAAAATTGCCTTTATTTTACTTCTTCATACATTCTCAGCCACAGTTAATACTTTGGCCATATTGATTTTCAATGATGGAACTATTAAATGCCTACTTTTAAATGATTTAACTTGCTGGTGAATCTTCAAGATGAATTAATTGCTGAATGTAACTCCGTGCTCCATTTGCCATTCCCAGAACTTATGTTCCCTCTTTGCTTGGGTTTTTTTTTTTTTTTTTTTTAAAGACAGAGTCTCACGCCAGTCCAGGCTGGAGTGCAGTGGTGTGACTTCTCGGGCCCAGGTGATTTTCCCACCTCAGCCTCCCAAGTAGCTGGGACTACAGATGTGCACCACTATGCCCAGCTAATTTTTGCATTTTTTGTAGAGGTGGGGTTTTACCATGTTGCTCAGTCTGGTCGTGAACTCCTGGGCTTAAGCAATCCGCCTTCCTGAGACTCTCAAAGTGTTGGAATTATAGGCGTCAGCCATGGTACCTGGTCTGCTTTGGGTTTTTGTATGTGATTTCTTTTTGTTTCTGGAGTACTTTCTCCTTGCTCCTTGACAAGCCCCATTCTTTAAGACTTTGCTCAGTGAAGGTTCCCCCCACCCTCCCTCTACTCCACCTTGTTGGATCCCATCATGGCCTGTACATACATTTACATGAAATGGTCTGGGCTGAATTTGAATTCAGCTCTGTCAAATGTAGTTTGCGAGATCATGTGCAAGTTCATAAGCCTGTCTCTCCCTCAGTTTCCTCATCTATATAGTAGAAATAATAGTTCTGCTGGGCGTGGTGGCTCACGCCTGTAAACCCAGCACTTTGGGAGGCCGAGGTGGGCAGATCACCTGAGGTTGGGAGTTTGAGACCAGCCTGACCAACATGGAGAAACCCCATTTCTATTAAAAATACAAAATTGGGCCGGGCACGGTGGCTCACTCTTGTAATCCCAGCACTTTGGGAGGCCGAGGCGGGCGGATCACAGGGTCAGGAGATTGAGACCATCCTGGCTAACACAGTGAAACCACGTCTCTACTAAAAACAAAAAAAGTTAGCTGGGCGTGGTGGCGGGTGCCTGTAGTCCCAGCTACTCAGGAGGCTGAGGCAGGAGAATGGCATGAACCCGGGAGGCGAAGCTTGCAGTGAGCTGAGATCATGCCACTGCACTCCAGCCTGGGTGACAGCGAGACTCCGCCTCAAAAAAAAAAAAAAATTGGCTGGGCATGGTAGCGCATGTCTGTAATCCCAGCAACTCGGGAGGCTGAGGCAGGAGAATCACTTGAACCCAGGAGGTGGAGGTTGCGGTGAGCCGAGATTGCGCCATTGCACTCCAGCCTAGGCAACAAGAGCGAAACTCTTGTCTCAAAACAACAAAAAAAGAAATAACAGTTCGGCTTCCCTAAGGGTTGTAAGGTGCCTAAGATAGTGTGTGGCACATAGAAGGTACACAATAAATTTTAGGTTAAAAAACACCCATCAAATATCTTTTATTTCCCACTTCTTTTCAAAATGAGAAGATTAAAAATAAAGTCCAAGAAGAAATGAAAGAAGCAGATAAAGCCAGTGGCAGAATTAGTGCATAGACTGGAAAGTCCTGCATCGTTGCTAATGGTTGCTTTGGTGTTTGGCTCTGAGTTTTCTGGGTACAATGAAGAAGAAAATAAAGTTCAATTTTCAGATTCGTGGTATCTCTAAAATCAAACATGTGTTGTGAGTTTTTAAAGATTGCTTCTTGGCCAGGCGTGGTGGCTCACGCCTGTAATCCCAGCACTTTGGGAGGCTGAGGTGGGTGGATCACCTGAGGTCAGGAGTTTGAGACCAGCCTGGCCAACATGACGAAACCCCGTCTCTACTAAAAATACAAAAAATTAGCCAGGAATGGTGGCGCATGCCTGTAATCCCAGCTACTCAGGAGGCTGAGGCCAGAGAATCTCTTGGATATGGGAGGTGGAGGTTGCGTTGAGCTGAGATTGCACCATTGCACTCCAGCCTGGGCAACAGAGTGAGACTCCGTCTTAAATAAATAAATAAATAAAGATTGCTTCTTATACTTCTCAATCCAAGTGAGTTATTGCCAGTGAACAGTCTCCACAGGGCCAAAGTGTGGTTTTGGTATATGGCTGTCTGATGGTTTGGCTTGATTCAGAGGTAAAGAGGGATGCGTACACTGTGGGGACTATACGTGTTTTGTTCACTGTTTATCCCCAGCAGCTAGAATAGCATCTGGCACGTAGAGAACGGTTTATTGAATTTTTGAGTGAACAAATCCTTAAGTAATTCTCCAGGAATTTAAGGAAGCATCAGGTTGCAATGAGTTTAAGTTTATTTTCTCAGTACAGAATCATGAGGCTACATATTCTGCATGCCTGATTTAGGTCAGATCCTGATCATGTCAGGATTTTGACCTGCATGGACAACCAGCACACATATTTAAAGTTCCTATGGGCAGGACCAAGATTTTCCTCAGAAAACAGTGCAGGGGTTGCTCTAAAACTAGAAAACAAAATGTACAGTTAAGACCCCAAAGATGAATTATAGAATAAGGATGTAATGGTTGTAGCCAGATATTAAAAAAAAAATAGGTGTTAGGCCGGGCGTGGTGGCTCACACCTGTCATCCCATCACTTTTGGAGGCCAAGGCGGGTGGATCACGAGGTCAGGAGTTCAAGACCAGCCTGACCAAGATGGTGAAACCCCATCCTAAAAAATACAAAAATTAGCTGGGCGTGGTGGCGCATGCCTGTAATCCCAGTTACTCGTGAGGCTGAGGCAGGAGAATCACTTGAACCTGGGAGGCAGAGGTTGCAGTGAGCCGAGATCGCTGCACTCTCGCCTGGGTGACAGAGCAAGACTTCGTCTCAAAAAAAAAAAAAAAAAGGTATTAGTTGCCAGGCATTCTGGCTCACACCTGTAATCCCAGCGCTTTGGGAGGCCGAGGCTGGCAGATCACGAGGTCAGGAGTTTGAGACCAGCCTGGCCAACATAGTGAAACCCCGTCTCTACTAGAAGTACAAAAATTAGCCAGGCATGGTGGCAGGCGCCTGTAATCCTAGCTACTCAGGAGGCTGGGGCAGGAGAATCGCTTCAACCTGGGAGGCAGAGGTTGCAGTGAGCTGAGACCACACCATTGCACTCCAGCCTGGGTGACAGAGTGAGACTCCATCTCAAAAAAAAAAAAAAAAACACAAAGGTGTTAGTATCAGTTTTATACTGTGGCTATAGAAATCCTGAATATCAAATGATATAAATTCCTGGTAAACACTTCAAGATGAATTAGTTGAGGCAGATGAATGGTGTGAGCCCAGGAGTTTGAGACCAGCCTGGGCAACATGGGGAAACCTCATCTCTACCAAAAATACAAAAATTAGCCAGGTATGATGGTAAACACCTGTAGTCCCAGCTACTTGGGAGGCTGAGGTGGGAGGATCAGCTGAGACTGGGAGGTGGAGGCTGCAGTGAGCCATGATTGCACCCCTGCACTCCAGCCTGGGCAACATTGAAAACCTGTCCCTCCCCCCAAAAAAAAGGTAAGTTAATTGTTGAATGTAGCCTTGAATAACTGATTGAATGGGTCTGCTATGTAGAGCTGTTGACAGTTGTATTACATGTGTAGTACATTTTAGAAAACAGTTGACAGAATTATGATTTTTTTGTTGTTTTTTTTTTGTTTGAGACGGAGTTTTGCTTGTTGTCCAGGCTGGAGTGCAGTGGTGTGATCTCGGCTCACCACAGCCTCTGCCTCCTGGGTTCAAGTGATTCTCCTGCCTCAGCCACCTGAGTAGCTGGGATTACAGTCATGCACCACCACGCCCAGCTAATTTTGTATTTTTAGTGGAGATGGGGTTTCTCCATGTTGGTCAGGCTGGTCTTGAACTCCTGACCTCAGGTGATCCACCTGCCTTGGCCTCCCAAAGTGCTGGGATTACAGGCATAAGCCACCATGCCCAGCCCACAATTAGGATTTTTTAAATTTTTATTTATTTTTGAGATGTAGTCTCGCTCTGTTTCCCAGACTGGAGTGCAGTCGTGCTATCTCGGTTCACGGCAACCTCTGCCTCCTGGGTTCAAGTGGTTCTTGTGCCTCTGCCTCCTGAATACCTGAGATTACAGGAGCGCACCACCATGCCCAGCTAATTTTTTCTATTTTTAGTGGAGGCGGGGTCTCCCCATGGTGGCTAGGCTGATCTCGAACTCCTGGCCTCAAGTGATCCACCTGCCTCAGCTTCCCAAAGTTCTGGGATTACAGGCATGAGCCATCGTCCCTGGCCTAAAATTATGATTTTTATTTTAGGATATTGATGTTAAATAATTCTTTTTGATAGGTGTTAGTTAGTGGCTGAGTTATCTTTTGAGAACATTTCTAGTGCAGACCAAACTGTAAGACAGTTTAAGAAAAACAGTTTGAGCTAAGAACCTCATGCACTATTATTATTTCTTTGTATCTTTTTCCCCTTAAAACTTTTATTTCCTTATCATAGTTCATCTTTGCACCCTTAGTACTGAGGGGGAGCTCAGTAAAACTAGTGAACCAATAAATGAATTGGTGGCAAGACCAGTTAGTGTAGGATGGGTTTGGTTGTCCAAAATAATGTGATACTATTTAATGCCCCTGAAAAACTGCACTGGACTGAAAGGAGGTTTTTTTTTTTTTTTTTTTTGAGACGGAGTCTCGCTCTGTCACCCAGGCTGGAGTGCAGTGGCGCCATCTCGGCTCACTGCAAGCCCCGCCTCCCGGGTTCATGCCATTCTCCTGCCTCAGCCTCCCGCATAGCTGGGACTACAGGTGCCTGCCACCACGCCCGGCTAATTTTTTGTATTTTTTGTAGAGATGGGATTTCACCGTGTTAGCCAGGATGGTCTTGATCTCCTGACCTTGTGATCCGCACGCCTCGGCCTCCCACAGTGCTGGGATTAGAGGCGTGAGCCACTGCGCCCAGCCTGAAAGGAGTTTTAAGAGTAGGAAACTTTGGCCAGGCGCAGTGGCTCATGCCTGTAA
This sequence comes from Symphalangus syndactylus, assembly GCF_028878055.3. Taxonomy (NCBI): domain Eukaryota; kingdom Metazoa; phylum Chordata; class Mammalia; order Primates; family Hylobatidae; genus Symphalangus; species Symphalangus syndactylus. The sequence continues at coordinate 19,727,973 of NC_072425.2, forward strand.
TCCCAGCACTTCGGGAGGCTGAGACAGGCGGATCACCTAAGGCTGGGAGTTCGAGACCAGCCTGACCAACATGGAGAAACCCCATCTCTACTAAAAATACAAAATTAACCTGGCGTGGTGGCGCATTCCTGTAATCCCAGCTACTCAGGAGGCTGAGGCAGGAGAATCGCCTGAACCCGGGAGGCGGAGGTTGCAGTGAGCCGAGATCATGCCATTGCACTCCAGCCTGGGCAACAAGAGCGAAACTCCATCTCAAAAAAAAAAAAAAAAAAAAAAAGATTAGGAAACTTGGTCTCTATGTGCTCTTGGAAAATTCTGAAGAGTTCAATATGTCTGTTAATGACGTTTGGGTTATGAGTTAGAGAATCCTTTCTGGTCCTATTAGGAACAAGATCCATTTGTTTGGATAGGATTCACATTGATGAAAGCTTTACTGTATGATTTGGGGGCTTTTTGTTGTTGTTGTTGTTGTTGTTGTTGTTGTTGTTGTTACATATTTAAAGCAAAGGGATCTGGGCATTTTGTTGTTGTATGTAATTTGTTTAAGAAACATTTGAATGCTTTCTAGTTCTGGGTTCTAGGGATATAGATATGAGTGAGGTGGCCATTGCTGGGGAAAATCTCATGTATTAATGGGAAGACAGACACTGAAATATGAGACAATGTAATGACTTTGTATATATACGAAGGTTTACACAATATATACAAAGGGTTTATGGGAATTCTGCAAACTGGTAGTGAGGGCAGTTTCTGCAGTCATTTATCTAAGCCCTGAAGGTTTAGAAGGTTAATTTGGTGGTAGTGTGACTATTGAAATGACAAGAGATGACAGCCTAGATGTAGACTGACTAATAATGAGGTCTTGGGTGAACTAAATTCAGGACCTGAACCAAGGTAGTGTCAGAAGGAGAAAGAAAGCTGTTGTTAAGAGCTTGGGCTGTGGTGTCAGACTAAGGGGTGGTTCTCAACTAAGGGGGATTTTGCCTCCTGAGGGACATTTGACAATGTCTGGAGACATTTTGGGTTGTTACAACTTGGAGCACCTAGTGGATAGAGGCCAGATATGCTGCTACACATCCTAAAATGCATGGGACAGCATCCTAATCTAAGAGTTCCCCAGCTCAAAATGTCGTTAGTGCTGAGGCTGAGAAATCTCGCATTAGACTTTGAATCCTAGCCCTTCCAAATGTCCTCACCAATACTTGGTCTTGTGATTCTTTTTTTTTTTTTTTTTAAACAGGTCTGTAGAGGTACAGTTGGCATACAGTGAGCTGTACATATTTGAAGTGTACAATTTGTTGAGTTTTGAAATACATGTATACCCTTAAAACCACCACCATTGTTTGCCATTCTGTGGGTGTGTAGTGGTACGTGTCATTGTGGTTTTCATTTGCCTTTCCCTGATGACTGATAATGTTGAGTATCTTTTCATGTGCTAATTTGCCATTCATATAACTTAGTGAAGTGTCCAGATCTTTTGATCACTTTTTGTGAGTTGTCTTCTTTTTATTTTATTATTATTATACTTTAAGTTTTAGGGTACATGTGCACAATGTGCAGGTTTGTTACATATGTATACATGTGCCATGTTGATGTGCTGCACCCATTAACTTGTCATTTAGCATTAGGTATATCTCCTAATGCTATCCCTCCCCCTCCCCCCACCCCACAACAGTCCCCAGAGTGTGATGTTCCCCTTCCTGTGTCCATGTGTTCTCATTGTTCAGTTCCCACCTATGAGTGAGAACATGTGGTGTTTGGTTTTTTGTCCTTGCGATAGTTTACTGAGAATGATGATTTCCAGTTTCATCCATGTCCCTACAAAGGGCATGAACTCATCATTTTTTATGGCTGCATAGTATTCCATGGTGTATATGTGCCACATTTTCTTAATCCAGTCTATCGTTGTTGGACATTTGGGTTGGTTCCAAGTCTTTGCTATTGTGAATAGTGCTGCAATAAACATACGTGTGCATGTGTCTTTACAGCAGCATGATTTATAGTCCTTTGGGTATATACCCAGTAATGGGATGGCTGGGTCAAATGGTATTTCTAGTTCTAGATCCCTGAGGAATCGCCACACTGACTTCCACAATGGTTGAACTAGTTTACAGTCCCACCAACAGTGTAAAAGTGTTCCTATTTCTCCACATCCTCTCCAGCACCTGTTGTTTCCTGACTTTTTAATGATGGCCATTCTAACTGGTGTGAGATGGTATCTCATTGTGGTTTTGATTTGCATTTCTCTGATGGCCAGTGATGATGAGCATTTTTGCATGTGTTTTTTGGCTGCATAAATGTCTTCTTTTGAGAAGTGTCTGTTCATGTCCTTCGCCCACTTTTTGATGGGTTTGTCTTCTTACATAGTTGTAAGAGTTCTTTATGTATTCTAAAAACAAAATTTTAAAAAGCGAAATCTTTTTTTTTTGTTTTTCAGATAAAGTCTCACTTTATCACTCAGGCTGGAGTGCAGTGGTATGATGTCGTTTCACTGCACCCTCCGCCTCCCAGGTTCAAGTGATTCTCCTGCCTCAGCCTCTGTAGTAGCTGCGATTAAGGCGCCTGCTACCACACCCGGTGAATTTTTGTATTTTTAGTAGAGCTGGGGTTTTGCCATGTTGCCTAGGCTGGTCTCGAACTCCTGACCTCAAGTGATCTGCCCACAGCAGCCTCCCAATGTGCTAGGATTACAGGCATGAGCCACTGTGCCTGGCCACAAATTCGTTATTAGGTATATGTTTTGCTTATATTTTCTCCCATATATGGCTTGCCTTTTACTTTTCTCCACAGTATCTTGAGATGCTTGCAGCTTGAATAATAGGTTGGATGGGAATGCTTTTATTTATTTATTTATTTATTTATTTATGAGACACAGTCTCACTCTGTTGCCCAGGCTGGAGTGCAGTGGTGCGATCTTGGCTTACTGCAACCTCTGCCTCCCGAGTTCAAGTGATTCTCCTGCCTCAGCCTCCTGAGTAGCTGGGATTACAGGCGTGTGCCACCATGCCCGGCTAATTTGTATTTTTAGTAGAGATGGGGTTTCCCCATGTTGGTCACGCTGGTCTTGAACTCCTGTCCTTGTGATCCGCCCGCCTTGGCCTCCAAAAGTGTTGGGATTACAGGCGTGAGCCACCGCACTGGCCTGGGAATGCTTTTAATTGAGACAGCAGACACAGGAGCAAGAGCAAGTTTGGGACGGTAAGAACATGAGTTTATTTTGGCTATATGGAGCGTAAGGTGCTTCAGTGAACTGTCTTTAACCAGGCGGTTAAAAACATGGGTGTTTTGCAGAGAAGCAAGATAAGGGCTTCAGGTATAGATTTTAAAGCATTCAGCAAACACTTGGTGATCCAAGTCATGGAAATGAATGGAATGGCTGGATGCGGTGGCTCACACCTATAATCCCAGCATTTTGGATGGCCGAGGTGGGTGGGTCATGAGGTCAGGAGTTCGAGACCAGCCTGGCTAACATGATGAAACCCTTTCTGTACTAGAAATACAAAACCTAGCAGGGCATGGTGGTACGTGCCTGTAATCCCAGCTACTCAGGAGGCTGAGGCAGGATAATTGCTTAAACCCAGGAGGTGGAGGTTGCAGTGAGCCAAGATCGTGCCCTAGCCTGGGTGACAGAGCATGACGCTGTCTCAAAAAAAAAAAAAAAAAAGGAAAAAAGAAAAGAAAATGAATGGGATAACCTAGCGAAAGCATGTTGAGTGAAATGCAAAGAAATAGAACGTACAGTAACACGATGTGAAAGTAGACGAAACTGCTTTCTGTCTTTTGGGTGTTATCTCTTTCTCTGCAGTGTTGATCTGCCCACTGCAGGGTGTTTCTGCAGGTAGCCGTCAGACAGGTAGTGTTTATCTCTAGGAGTTTAGATCTCTGTACTCTTTGCTGAGAAACAGGTTCTGAAGATAGTTTCGTGGAAAACTAGAACATTTTTCTAATCTACACTGAAACACAGGACTACTCTAGAGTTACAGAGCTCGTGGTAGGTTTGCCTCAGCAACGTCCCTACAGCAAATGCAGTGGTTTTGGTAAAGCCATTTCTTGTAGCATGTGTCAGTGAAAACCTAGGGCATAAAGCCAAAATTCAATTCTGTGAAAGCAGACTCTGCAGGGCCAAGATAGCATGGTCAATGTATGCAGCATTTTCACGGTAATATTTTATTCAAGAATGAAACCTAGAAGAGTTAAGCAGTGATTTTCAAGGGCGTTCAAAAAGAGCTCACAGGTCCCGTGGGACTCATTCAAGGGCTTCCTGGAGGGTAGAGTGCCAGGAGTTGCCAGAGGGCGGTTAACAAGCCTAGCCTCAGGCTCTTCTCCTATATTTTATGTATGTATGTATGTTTATTTTTATTTCTTTTCTTTTTCTTTTTTTTTGAGATGGAGTCTTGCTCTTTTGCCCAGGCTGGAGTGCAATGGCACAATCTCGGCTCACTGCAACCTCCGCCTCCCGGGTTCAAGCGATTCTCCCTCCTCAGCCTCCCAAGTAGCTGGGATTACGGGTATCTCCCATCATGCCTGGCTAGGTGTTTTTGTATTTTTGTAGAGATGGGGTTTCACCATGTTGGCCAGGCTGGTCTTGAACTCCCGACCTTAGGTGATCCACCCGCGTCGGCCTCCCAAAGTGTTTGGATTACAAGCATGAGCCACCGCGCCTAGTGCTAATAATTTTTAAAAAAATATCTGTTAGCTGGGTGTGGTGGGCTTGCACCTGTAGTTCCAGTCCCAGGTATTTGGGAGGCCGAGGTAGGGGGATCGCTTGAGCCCAGGAGTGAGTTAATGCCCAGCCTGCACAATATAGTGAGACCTCTGTCTCTAAAAAAAAAAAAAAAAAAAAAGCTGTTCAAACCAAGATCCAGATAAGGTTCATAACTTGTAATTAGTTGAGTAGCTCTTGAAGTCTTTTTTAGTCTATAGCTTTTCCACTCATTTTTCCCGTGCTATTTATTTTTTGAAGAAAGCATGTTCATTATTAAGAGTTTTCCAGTCTTGACCGGGCACAGTCTTGACAGGTCACACCTGTAATCCCAGTACTTTGGGAGGCTGAGGTGGGCAGATCATGAGGTCAGGTCTCTACTAAAATACAAAAAAAAAAAAATTAGCCGGGATTGGTGGTGTGCAGCTGTAGTCCTAGCTACCCAGGAGGCTGAGTCAGGGGAATCGCTCCAACCCGGGAGGTAGAGGTTGCAGTGAACTGAGATTGTGCCACTGCACTCCAGCCTGGCAACAGAGCCAGACTCCGTCTCAAAGAAAAAAAAAAAAAGTTTTTCAGTCTGAATTTTTAATTTTTAAAAAAGTTGGTATATAATTTACATAGGGTGAAATTCACCTATTTTAGTTCCTTGAATTTTGACAAATGTAGTTGTGTAATCACAACTATAATCATGATATAGAACAGTTCCATCACTCCCCAAAATTCCCTTCTGTCCCCCCTGACCAATTGGCAACCACTGACCAGTTTTTCCACAGTCTGAATTTTGCTGACTTTATGACCCCATGGTATCACTTAGCATGTTTCTCTGTTCCGTTTGTGTCTTGTAAATTGATAGAGTTAATTTGTTTTTTTGTTTTAAGAATGCTTTGGCTGGACATGGTGGCTCATGCCTGTAATCCCAGCACTTTGGAAGGCCGAGGTGGGCGGATCACCTGAGGTCAGCCTGGCCAACATGGCGAAACCCCGTCTCTACTAAAAATACAAAAATTAGCTGGATGTGGTGGCGGGCGCCTATAATCCCAGCTCCTCTGGAGGCTGAGGCAGGAGAATCACTTGAACCCAGGAGGTGGAGGTTGCAGTGAGCTGAGATAGCATCATGGCACTCTACCCTGGGCAACAGAGCAAGACTCCGTCTCAAAAAAAAAAAAAAAAAAAAAAAAGAGTGCTTCACAGAAGTGATGCGAACTTTCATTAAAGCTTCTCTTTTTTATGTTAGGAACCCATAGCAATCGGTATCTAGATTTATGAATTCATTAGGGTTGCAGATGTTGAAATTCTAATTGTTTTGCCCATGCACGGTGGCTCACACCTGTAATCCCAGCACTTTGGGAGGCTGAGGCTGGTGGATAACCTGAGGACAGGAGTTCAAGACCAGCCTGGCCAACATGGTGAAACCCCATCTCTACTGAAATTATAAAAATCAGCCAGGTGTGGTGGCACGTGCCTGTAATCCCATCTACTTGGCAGGCTGATGCAGGAGAATCCCTTGAACCCAGGAGGTGGAGGTTGCAGTGAGCCGAGATCATGCCACTGCACTCCAGCCTGGGTGACAGAGTGAGGCTCTGTCTCAAAAGAAAAAAAAAAAAAGAAATTCTAATTCTTTCATTCCTTCTTTTTATTTATTTATTTTTTAAGTTGGAGTCTGTGTGATCTCGGCTCACTGCAACTTCTGCCCCCTGAGTTCAAGCGATTCTGCCTCAGCCAACTGAGCAGTTAGGATTACAGGCTTGTACCACCACTCCTGGCTAACTTTTGTATTTTTAGTAGAGACGGAGTTTCACCATGTTAACCAGGCTGGGCTCGAACTCCTGACCTCAAGTGATCTGCTTGCCCCAGCCTCTCAAAGTGCTAGGATTACAGGCGTGAGTGCCACTGTGCCTGGCTCATTCCCTCTTCATTATTAGCTGGAATACTTCCAGAAAGAGACATTTCTCTTACTGACTGAAATAATTTTTTGAATTTTATTTATTTATATATGAGAGGGAGTTTTGCTCTTGTCAGTCAGGCTGGAGTGCAACGGCGTTATCTCAGCACACTGAAGTCTCCGCCTCCTGGATTCAAGCGATTCTCCTGCCTCAGTCTCCCGAGTAGCTGGGATTAGAGTTGTGCACCACCATACCTAGCAAATTTTTATATTTTTAGTAAGGATGGGGTTACTCCATGTTGGCCAGGCTGGTCGTGAACTCTTGACCTCAGGTGATAGACCTGCCTCAGACTCCCAAAGTGCTGGGATTACAGGCGTGAGCCACTGTGCCCGGCCTGAATTCTGTTTTTTTTTTTTTTTTGAGACGGAGTTTTGCTCTGTCGCCCAGGCTGGAGTGCAGTGGCACGATCTCGGCTCACTGCAAGTTCTGCCTCGTGGGTTGACGCTATTCTCCTGCCTCAGCCTCCCAAGCAGCTGGGACCACAAGCACATACCACCACACCTGGCTAATTTTTTGTATTTTTAGTAGAGACGGGGTTTCACTGTGTTAGCCAGGATGGTCTCGATCTCCTGATCTCATGATCCACCCGCCTCGGCCTCCCAAAGTGCTGGGATTACAGGCGTGAGCCACCACACCTTGCCCCTGAATTCTATTTTTAAAATTAATACACCTTGATGCTGGGTGCAGTGGCCGATGCCTGCAATCCCAGCACTTCGAGAGGCTGAGGCAAATTGATCACTTGTGGCTGGGAGTTTGAGACCCACTTGGCCAACATGGTGAAACCCCGTCTCTACTAAAAATACAAAAATTAGCCAAGAGTGGTGGTGCACCGCTGTAATCCCAGCTACTTGGGAGGCTGAGGTAGGAGAATTGTTTGAACTTGGGAAGTGGAGGTTGCAGTGAGCCGAGATCACGCCGCTGCACTCCAGCCTGGGCGACAGAGCAAGGCTTTGTCTCAAACAGACAAACAAATAAATAAATGAAATAAACACACAGTGAAACTGATGTTCATGGCTACAGTTCCATGAAATTTAGCACATCTGTAGAACTCATATAACCACCACTACAACAAACAGGTTAGAAGAGTTTACAACATTTTATTTCCTCAGAAAACTCACTGTACAGTCCTGTTGCAGTCATAATATTCTCTCTGCACCTCAGCCTCCTGGCAGCTGATCTGTTCTCCTTCCCTTCATTGACTATTTGGTACAGTTTGTAAAAGTAAAAGCAGGTAAATGCTTTTTTTCCCTCCTTTTCACTAGTTTTCAGAATGAGTGAGTTCTTCTAGCGTGCTCCAAAGGCGACTGGATTTTTTTTTTTTTTCCTTTGAGATGGAGTCTTGCTCTGTTGCCCAGGCTGGAGTGCAGTGGTGAGAGCTCTGCTCACTGCAACCTCTGCCGCCCAGGTTCAAGTGATTCTCCTGCCTCAGCCTCCCGAGTAGCTGAGATTACAGGCGCCCACTACCACGCCTGGCTAATTTTTTTGTATATTTAGTAGAGATGGGGTTTCACCATCTTGGCCAGGCTGGTCTTGAACTCCTGACCTCATGAGCCACCTGCCTCAGCCTCCCAAAGTGCTGGGATTACAGGCGTGAGCCACTGTGCCTGGTCAAAATTTTTTTCTTTAATAAAAATTGTGGATCCCTAACCCAAACGGATGGCTTTGCGATAAGGCCAGGAATTTCCTGGAGGAGGATGAGAACTCAGTTGGATAGACATGGATTTATAACTAACTGCTTAATATTCTATATGTTAGGGGAGTATAGCCTGGAAAAATTTGGGGGATATATATCTATATCCATAAAAATTTTATGTGGAAATTACACATATCCATTATTTTATTTTATTTTTATTTTTTTTGGAGACAGAATGAAGCTCTGTCTCCCAGGCTGGAGTGCAGTGGTGCAATCTCGGCTTACTGCAGTCTCCGCCTCCTGGGTTCAAGCAATTCTCCTGCCTCAGCTTCCTGAGTAGCTGAGATTACAGGCATTTGGCACTTTGCCTCGCTCATTTTTGTATTTTTAATAGAGACGGGGTTTCACCGTGTTGGCCAGGCTGATCTCAAACTCCTGACCTCAGTTGATCCACCTACCTCAGCCTCCCAAAGTTCTGAGATTACAGGCGTGAGCCACTTCGTTTGGCCGGAAAAATCTTAAATGGAGCAGCTTGTTTGGAACTTTCTTTGAAACCACCAATATTACTTATTTGCAAAAGATATCCATAGGTTAGTACATTAATTGACTGTATAGCACATGAAATCAGGTAAGCAAAAAGTATTAACAATATTTTAATTCCTTTAAATGAAATGAAATTCTGCCCTGGGGGCCAGGTGTGGTGGCTCGTACCTGTAACCCCAGCACTTTGGGATCCTGAGGTGAGAGGATGGTTTGAGCTCAGACTAGCCTGGGCAACATAATGAAAACCTGTCTCTCAAAAAAAAAAAAAAGAAATTCTGCCCTGGGACCTTCTCCCCCTCAATTCTACCAAACTGGTTACAAATACAATCTCAGTGATTAATAATAGATATCCACCCCTCCTTAGAGTTATGTGAGACTGTAATAGGCTTTTGAGGTACCAGGAGAAGGGTGGAAGGTTGATTTTCAGCCTGTGCTGGATATGACTGAGCACATTGTCTAAGAAGACATGAGGCGTTGAAGCCTGGGGATTCTGATGTCCAGGCTTCAGCTTTCCTTGATACAACACATGCCCATTTCTCTCTGAGGACTTGGGCACTGCTAGGACGTGGGGTTGCAGGTTCCCTCTTTTTGTGGATTCTGAAGTAATTCCTTCTCCTCAGATAAATTGCTCCCATTTTTCTTCTTGTTTCTACCTAACCCCCAGTTCCCGCCAAAGACACTCACTGTTCCACCCTTTTTCCCTCAGCATAATCTCCTCAAGGAGTTCATATTTTCAAAAAACACACACAAACCTCCCTTGAGGCAAAGAAGCAAACAGGACTATCATCTTGGGGATTGGGAAGTACTATGATAATAAAACATCCATTGATGTCTTAATAACTTATCTGGCTACTTATATTTTCATCAGTAATTCTAGTCCCTGTAGTGGGACTTAATGATCTATCCAAAAATGATTTGATTCTCCCTTCTTTAAAAGATGGAGCTGAATTCTCCTCCCTTGAGTGTGGGCTGGACTTAGTGATGTACTTCTAGTGAATAGAACACAGGAGAAGTGATGAGATGTCTCTTCCCAGATTGGGTTTTTAAAAGACTGGCTTCTGCCTTGCATGTGTGTTCTCTCTCTCTCTCTCTCTCTCTCTCTCTCTCACACACACACACACACACACACACACACACACCTCACTTTGCGGGAGGCTAGCTGGCTAGCTCAGATTGGGTTTTAAAAAGACTGGCTTCTGCCTTGCATGTGTGTTCTCTCTCTCTCTCTCTCTCTCTCTCACACACATACGCACACACCCAAGTCACTTTGGGGGAGGCTAACTCCATGGTGTGAGGCAGCACTGCATAGAGGGAAGGCACTTGCCATGTTGTGAAGACAGACACCCAGGCAGCCCATGGGGAGGGCCATGTGGTGAGGAAGTGAGGCCCGCCAGCAACCACAACAGCTAGCTTGGATGTAGATCTTCTGAGGCCTGCTGGCAGCCACATGAGTGGCTCAGAAGAGTGAGCTTGAACAGGGATCCTCCTACTCTAGTTGAGCCTTGAGGATGACTGTAGTCCAAGCCAACAGCTTGACTCATTGTCCTGGCTTCACAGGGGCTGAGTTATGTGAATCTGTGATTTTCCTTGGAGAGTCTCCTTTCTTCCAGCACTGGCTTCATTGTACCCAAGGGGCTCAATGTCCAGCTAAGATTTCTCTTATCCTGTATAGGTTTCTGATGGACAAAGAGAGAGAGAGAGAGAGAGTGTGTGTGTGTGTGTGTATGTGTGTACGCACGCATGCATGAGAGAGAGAATATGTGTGTTTTGGAAGCAGCTATCTTTTTTTTTTTTTTTGATACAAAGTCTTACTCTGTCGCCCTGGCTGGAGTGCAGTGGTGTGATCTTGGCTCACTGCAACCTCCGTCTCCCAGGTTCAAGTGATTCTCCTGCCCGAGCCCCTTGAGTAGCTGGGATTACAGGTTCCTGCCACCATGCCTGGCTAATTTTTTTGTATTTTTTGTAGACACAGGGTTTTGCCATTTTGGCCAGGCTGGTCTCAAACTCCTGACCTTAGGCGATTCACCCACCTTGGCCTTAAGAAGCAGATATCTTTTGATTAAAGGGCAGTTCAGTTTTATTTTTCTTTTTTTTTGGAGATGGAGTATCACTCTGTTGCCCAGACTGGAGTGCAGTGACACAATCTTGGCTCACTGCAACCACCGCCTCTTGGGTTCAAGCAATTCTCCTCTCTCAGCCTCCTGAGTAGCTAGGATTACAGGCATGTGCCACTATGCCTGGCTAATTTTTGTATCTTTAGTAGAGACAGGGTTTCACCATATTGGCCAGCCTAGTCTGGATCCTGACCTCATGATCCTCCCACCTCGGCCACTCAAAGTGCTGGGATTACAGGCGTGAGACACTGCGCCTGGCCTTCATTTTTAAATTAAATTTAATTTTTTTTAAGACAGAGTTTCGCTCTGTCTCCCAGGCTGGAGTGCAGTGGCGCGATCTTGGCTCGCTGCAACTTCCACCTCCCGGATTTAAGCGATTCTCCTGTCTCAGCCTCCTGAGTAGCTGGGACTACAGGTGTGCGCCACCATGCCTGGTTAATTTTTGTATTTTTTATACTGATGGTGTTTTGCCATGTTCACCAGGCTGGTCTGGAACCCCTGACCTCAGGTGATCTGCCCACCTTGGCCTCCCAAAGTGTTGGGATTCCAGGTGTGAACCTCCCACACAGATTGGGAGGTAGTCCTCTGCTTTTGTTTGCCTTGTTAAGGGAAGAGCCATAAGGTAGTTATCCAGTGAAGAGTCAGTTTTCTTCTGCCTGCTCTCTCTCACCAGGCTTTAAACTCTTTTTCAACCCCTTCTTGGCTTTTTGGGAAGAGTGGGCAAAATAGAGCCAAGTCAGTTATGATGGTTCATTTTGTGTGTTAACTTGACTGGGCCACTGAGTGCCCAGACATTTGGTCAAACATTTTCTTAGGTGTGTCTGTGAGGATGTTTCTGGATGAAATTAATATTTTAAGTGATTGAGTAAAACAGATACCCTTCCGAGTTTGGGTGAGCCTCATCCAGTCATTTGAAGACCTGGCTAGAACAAAAAGACTGAGCAAGAGGGAGCTTCTCCTGCCTGACTCCTTGAGCTGGGACATCAGTGTTTTCCTGCCTTTGGACTTGAACCAAAACTTTGGCTCTTGAGCGTGGTAGCTCTTGTATTGGAACTTGCACCATTGATTCCCTTGGTTCTCAGGCCTTTAGACTTGGACTGGAACTAGACCATAGGCTCTCTTGGGTCTCTAGCTTGCTGACTGACAATCTTGGGACTTTTCAGCCTCCATAATTGCATGAGCCAATTCCTTATAATAAATATCTTTTTAAATATGCATACCTCTGTCTCTCTCTCTCTCTCTACCTCTACCTCTGTCTCTCTCCTGTTGATTCTGTTTCTCTGGAGAGCCCTGACTAATGTATAAGCCTAGTCTTTTATTGCCTTACTTTTGTCTCATTTCAGGTTTTTCAGAGTACCCCTAATCTCTGAGAACTTCTGCATTACTGGCTTAATTCTCTGCATTGATGCAGTCTGTCATGAAATGGCTATCTTCATGACAAACCAAGCAAAAGAAGAGGTGCTTGGGTTTTCATAAACTTGGCAGCTGTTTTGGAAACATTTTACTCTGAGGCTAGGCACCACTGTTTGTATTCTTATTTTGCATTTGGGGTTTCTTTCTCCTAAGTTATCTCTCCATATATTCCCCTGGCCTGGAAGGCATGTGTGCCTGTTTGACAGTGTCCTGGAAATTCTTCTGTAGACGGGGAGTGCATGTTGAAGGTGCTCACACGTGGTTTCCTAAAATCCTGCAAAGTGGCAGTTAGGACTTTTGTTTGTTTGTTTGTTTCTTTGAGACAGAGTCTTGCTCTTGCCCGGGCTGGAGTGCAGTGGCGCGATCTCGGCTCACTGCAACCTCTGCCTCCCGGGTTCAAGCGATTCTCCTGCCTCAGCCTCCTGAGTAGCTGGGATTACAGGCGCCCGCCACCATGCCCGGCTAATTTTTTGTGTTTTTAGTAGAGACAGGGTTTCATGTGTTAGCTAAGATGTTCTCCATCTCCTGACCTCGTGATCCCCCCACCTCGGCCTCCCAAAGGGCTGGGATTACAGGTGTGAGCCACCGCGCCCAGCCTGCCAGTCAGGACTTTTAAACTTTTATGATGATTTCGAAACTATAGAGTCATCATGTGTAGATTTTCAGAGAACAGCTGCCAAAAATAAAGATTTTAGATTTAGAATTGTTGACATAAGCCTTTTTTTTTTTTTGAGTTGGAGTCTCACTCTCTCGGCCAGTCTGGAGTGTAGTGGTGTGATCTCAGCCCACTGCAACCTCCATCTCCCCAGTTCAAGCAATTCTCCTGCCTCAGCCTCCCGAGTTGCTGTGACTACAGGCTCGTGCCACCACACCCGGCTCATTTTTTGTAGTTTTATTAGAGACGGAGTTTTACCATGTTTCTCAGGCTGGTCTTGAACTCCTGAGTGCAGGCAATCTGCCTACCTTGGCCTCCCAAAGTGCTAGGATTGCAAGTGTGAGCCACTGTGCCCGTCGTAGCCTTTCTAACAATAGATAAGCAAGCTGTTCTTCTACTGAGGTAACTCCTGACTGGTGATAATAAAATTGTCATCAAGTAAAAGGATTCTTACTTTTGTATAAAATAGGAATATGCATCTATATGTCCAAAACAGGTTTTAAAAATTTTACTTATTTATTTTTGAGACAGGGTCTCACTCCACTCGCCTGGGCTGCAATGCAGTGGCGCAGTCTTAGCTCACTGCAGCCTTGACTTACTGGGATGGAGTGATCCTCCCACCCCTAGCCTCTGAAGCAGCTGGGACCACAGTCACGTACCACTATGCCCAGAAAATTTTTTGTATTTTTAGTAGAGACAAGGCTTTGCCGTGTTGCCCAGGCTGGTCTTGAACTCCTGGGCTCAAGCAATCCACCTGCCTCGGCCTCCCAAAGTGCTGGGATTGCTGGTGTGAGCCACTGCACAGTGCACAACCAGCTTTTTTTTTTTTTTTTTTTTTTTTGAGATGGAGTCTCACTCTGTCCAGGCTGGAGTGCAGTGGTGCAATCTTGGCTCACTGCAACCTCCACCTCCTGGGTTTAAGTGATTCTCCTGCCTCAGCCTCCCAAGTAGCTAGGATTACAGGAGCCTGCCACCGCACCTGGCTACTTTTTGTATTTTTAGTAGAGATGGGGTTTCATTATCTTGGCCAGGCTGGTCTTGAACTCCTGACCTCGTGGTCCACCCGCCTCGACCTCCCAAAGTGCTGGGATCATAGGCATGAGCCACCGTGCCTGGCCCACAACCAGTTTTTTCTTTTTTTTTTTTTTTTTTTGAGACAGAGTCTCGCTCTGTCGCCCAGGCTGGAGTGCAGTGGCTCAATCTCGGCTCACTGCAAGCTCCGCCTCCTGGGTTCACGCCATTCTCCTGCCTCAGCCTCTCCGAGTAGCTGGGACTACAGGCGCCCGCCACCACGCCCAGCTAATTTTTTGTATTTTTAGTAGAGACGGGGTTTCACCGTGGTCTCGATCTCCTGACCTCGTGATCCGCCCGCCTCGGCCTCCCAAAGTGCTGGGATTACAAGCGTGAGCCACCGCGCCCGGCCTAAACCAGTTTTAAATCATTAAGATATAAGTTAAAAAGAAGAGGAAAATGTTTTAAATAATTTATAAGAGAATTATAGAATCTGTGTTGACAGATTACTCAGTCCAACTGAAAGCATAGTAGGAGAAATTCTAGTGTAATCACATTCCCGAAAATGAAGTCCTTAAAAATTTCTTAGTCTTAGTCTTTTCAAATATAGTTCACTTACATATTTACCAATGATGTACATGTATTTAGTGTTTCCTAAGAATTTTATCCAAATTGCCTGTCTCATGTACATGCTATTGTATATAAATGCCCTTGTGACAAAATACAGATAACATTTAGTAGAGGTGTCAGTGAAATTGTGATATGTCTGTCATTGATTTTTTCAATAACTAGATGATAAAATCACAATTGTCATATGGATGCTCATAGCATTTTTACTCTTTATTTTTTATTTATTAATTTTTTTTGAGACTGAGTCTTGCTCTGTTGCCCAGGCTGGAGTGCAGTGGCATGATCTCCCGGCTCATTGCAACCTCCGCCTCCCAGGTTTCACCATGTTGGCCAGGCTGGTCTCAAACTCCTGACCTCAAGTGATCTACCCATCTTGGCCTCTCAAAGTGCTGGGATTACAGGCTTGAGCCACCATGTCCAACCTGGATTTTTACTCTTAAAAAGAGGTTCTTATGTTTGAAAATGTTGGAAACCACTAGATTAAATTATCTCTGGAGCCAGTTCTAGCCATTTCCAAAGTGGAAAAGGACTTTGGCTTAAGGGTGGAGGCTTTGCATAAGGATGGGTTCAAAGAGGATAGTACAGCATGCTGGTGACACCCCCAGAGCTTTGGCAGGTTTCTAGTCACTACTTTTCTTTATCTTTCTTTTTAAATTCCTGCATGCCCCAGAGGTTTGATTCATCTTTTTTCCAGCATCTCGTATGTCATCTATTGTTCTCTCCACCCATAAACCCTCAACTGAAACAGGATGCAGGTGGCTTAGCTTTTTCTTTACCTTGTTCATGCTGAAAGTATTTGACACCATTTCACTTTTAAGGATTTTTACTGCTATTAACAACAGAGAATGAAATGAATGAATACAAATTTGCACAATTTAGAATTTTATTAAAAATGAGAATTTCTTATCCTTCATTGAAATGTAAACAAAAAAAATTCAGTTTTTAGTAGTTGCTAGGATAATGGCAGTAGACTAAGTGGTGTCAAAAGTTTCTTCCAACTCTGTATTTAATTTTTAGTGGCAGATTACTCATGTTTCCTTATTTTATCACTCTTTTTTTTCTGGGAAGTCCCTAAATGTCCTTTCTCCTATTTTTCTTTTTCTTTTTTTGAGATGAAGTCTCACTCTGTCACTCAGGCTGGAGTGCAGTGGCATGATCTTGGCACACTGCAGCCTCTACCTCCTGGGTTCAAGCAGTCGAGAGATCCTCCTGCCTTAGCCTCCTGAGTAGCTGGAACTACAGGCGTATGCCACCATGCCGGGCTAATTTTTTATATTTATTTGTTTGTTTGTTTGTTTGTTTGAGATGGAGTCTTGTTCTGCTGTCCAGGCTAGAGTGCAGTGGTGCGATCTCAGTTCACTGCAACCTCTGCCTCCTGGGTTCAAGTGATTCTCCTGCCTCAGCTTCCTGAGTAGCTGGGATTACAGGTGTGCGCCACCACGTCTGGCTGATTTTTGTATTTTTAGTAGAGACGGGATTTCTCCATGTTGGCCAGGCTGGTCTCGAACTCCTGACCTCAGGTGATTCGCCCACCTTGGCCTCCCAAAGTGCTGGGATTACAGGCGTGAGCCACTGTGCCTGGCTCTTCTCCTATTTTTCTTTATCATTTGACTCTGAAGATAATTACTTGTAGGCCATTGAATTCATTTCATCACAGGGAGGAGAAACTCCAGGTTATTGTCTTTAATCTCTTTACTCCTTGTTTTTTACAGGAAAACTCTACTTAATAAAAACCAATAAATACTATTAACAAAAAGTCAACTGTGGTATATTCTGACATACAATCATTGTATTGGTATGACAGATTGTATTTCCCAAATGTGTCTACAGCAATATCCTTCATTTTACGTGTTCTACCTACAATGTCATCTTCACACTCCTCCCATCTAGTGGTGAGGCCTGTGTCTCAGTCTCTTAACCAGAGCAGACTTTTGTAAATGCCTTTACCAGTAGAGCATGGCTCAAACAACATGTCACGTTTAGGGCTAGGTTATAAAAATGCCATGGACTTCTAACTTTCTCTCTGGAGCGTCACTTTTGGAACCTGGCTACTATGTGAGGAGCCTAAGCAACTAGGAGTGGCCTGTGTAAGAGGGAAACTGAAGCGCCTGACTCTCAGCCCCAGCTGAGCTCCCAGCTGACATCTGGGATCAGCTTGCCAGCCATGTGAGTGAGCTGTCCTAAAAGCAGATCCTAATCTTCTAGTTGCCCATCACAGTGCCCTAATGAGTGTTTATACGTAGAGCAGAGATGAGTTGTTCCTGTCAAACCCTACCCAAATTGCGGATTCATGAGCACGATAAAAGATTGTTTTAAGCCACTAAGTTATGTAGCAGTGGATAACTGGATTAGCATTCCATTTTGCCGGAGTTTAGAGATCATACTATATGTTGAACTGTAAGAACAAGAACAAGATGTATTTCTACCTTCAGGAGCACTGTTAGTTTTATAAGAGAAGAAATATGGATTATGTGTCCCTTTCCTTTATAGATTGTTATTTCACTGTCTTTCATTTTACATATTTATTAAATTATTATTTTTTAACTAAAGAGCAGTACAAAACAAGAAATCAAATATTGGACAACAATATTGCTGCCTAGATAACTCTATTCTCATGTACTTCTAGTTTAGAAGGTTCTGTGCATGTTAATAAGCAGTGACTTTGGAATGATTCAGACCACATGTGTGACCGTGGAAGGCAGTATCCTCTTTGTAAATCAGTTTATCTATAAAATAGTATGTACTTCATGGGTTTGCTTTGAGACTTCAATGATAGTACCTGCCACAAAATATTGGCTGTTCATTACTACTGCTTCCCCACCCCCCCCAATAGAGATGGAATCTTGGTCTTGTCATGTTGCCCAGGCTGGTCTTCAATTTGTGGGCTTAGGTAATCCTCCTGCCTTGGCCTCTCAAAAAGTGCTGGGATTACAGTGTGTGCCACCACACCCAGCCTGGACTTTTTGATAGTAAGTGATTAGGCAGTGATACAATAGCAAAGACATGGAACCAGCTCAAATGCCCATCAATGATAGACTGGATAAAGAAAATGTGGTACATATACACCA
This sequence comes from Symphalangus syndactylus, assembly GCF_028878055.3. Classification (NCBI taxonomy): domain Eukaryota; kingdom Metazoa; phylum Chordata; class Mammalia; order Primates; family Hylobatidae; genus Symphalangus; species Symphalangus syndactylus. The sequence goes on from NC_072425.2 coordinate 19,745,685, forward strand.
TGGAATACTATGCATCCATAAAAAGGAATGAGATCATGTCCTTTGCAGGGACATGGATAAAGCTGGAAGCCATCATCCTCAGCAAACTAACACAGGAACAGAAAACCGAACACTGCATGTTCTCACTCATAAGTGGGAGCTGAACAAGGAGAACACATGGACACAGGGAAGGGAACAACACTCATCTAGGCCATGTGGGGTGGGGGTGGTGAGGGGAGGAAGAGCATCAGGACACAAATAGCTAATGCATACAGGGCTTAAAACCTAGGTGACTTGTTGACAGGTGCAGCAAACCACCATGGAACGTGTATACCTGTGTAACCTGCACATTCTACACATGTGAACTATATTACCTGTTGTCACTATGTTTTATTTATTTATTTATTTATTTTTTGAGACAGAGTCTCTGTCTCCCAGGCTGGAATGCAGTGGCAGGATCATAGCTCACTGTAGTCCTGAACTCTTGGGGTCAAGAGATCTCCTGCCTCTGCCTTCCAAGTAGCTGGGACTACAGGAGCATGCCACCATGCCTGGTTAATTTTTTTATTTTTATTTTTTAGAGTTGGGGACTTGCTGTGTTTCCGAGGTTTGTCTTGAACTCTTGGCCTCAAATGATCCTCCTGTGCTGGCCTCTCAAAGTGTTGGGATTACAGAAGTGAGCCACCATGCTTGGCTCCACTATGTTTATTTTTTAACAAGCCTTTTAAATGTATTAATATTTTACATATAATGTGTAGATTTTAAGTGTTTAGTTCACTATGTGTTTTTTAAATCAATTTTTAATTGTTTAGTGTTTAGTTGATTACAGGTAGCAGGCACTAAACCAAATGGAAGGAGGAGTCCAAGAGAGGATAACTTTTTTCGCAGAGTGCTAGTGCTTATTAGTGGGTAAGGTTTATATTTATTACCTCATTAGAAGACAGGGGGCATTATTCACATTTAGAAAGAGAAACTGAGACTTAGGAAATTAAAGTGATTGACTGAAAGTAACACAGCTAGGAAGTGGCACAGTCAAGACAAAACAGTTTTGTTTTGCTCTGTAAAATTTTTGCTGTTTCTGACTAGTGACATTGAAATTATTCAGAAAAACAAAACTTGGTAGAGATAATTTCCTGTGAGGGTTTATTGAAGTCCCATAAAAGAAATGAAAGCAGCCCATGATAAGGAGGTCTTCTGGTTTCAAATGCTCAAAGTTCCTCAAGCTATTTTTTTTTTTTTTGAATGGAGTCTCACTCTGTCACCCAGGCTGGAGTGCAGTGGTGTGATCTCGGCTCACTGCAACCTCTGCCTCCCAGGCTCAAGCATTTCTCCTGTCTCACCCTCCCGAGTAGCTGGGACTACAGGCACGCACCATCATGCCCAGCTAATTTTTGTATTTTTAGTAGAGACAGGGTTTCACCATGTTGGCCAGGCTGGTCTCGAACTCCTGACCTCATGTGATCCACCCACCTCAGCCTCCCAAAGTGCTGTGATTACAAGCCTGAGCCACCACAGCCAGCCAAAGTTCCTCAGGCTTCTAAAACTGAGATAGTGTAATTTTATCAGGCATTCCTCTATAATGATTCAGATAATCAGGTAAAAGGAGTTGTTTTCAGTAACCTAGGTACATTTTTACTTTTCAGTATGAAAGAATATAAGACTAGTAAGAATGAAAATTTTGTTTCTAGGTAGTTCGTGCTATTGCATTTCTCTTATATGCAAGATTTAAAGGCTGAAATGTAAGTGATATTACTTTATTGGATAACAGACAAGCCACATACTTCAGAGGAGATGATGGATAAGTAGTTAATGAAATGTTACTGAGTGAAAAAAACCTCTTCAGGTGTGTAGGAATGTATTATTTAATTCAGTCAGCATAGAATTCCTGCAGGCCTCAGATTTTTCTTTATTCTCTCATGTTTCATATTCCTTTATCCTTTGCAGTGTGTCAAATACATTGATGTGTTTGAAAATTGACACCAGGTAAAGAATAAATATGATAAGTGAAAGGGTAAATGAGAGTTCAGACATTCTTTATTTTCATAAATTATTCTTAAAATTTTTATTTTATGGAAAATGTTAGCTCAAAAAATGGGATAATTAGGACAGATTTTCAAGGGAAAATAATGATTTGTTCAACAGATATTTTTAAGGCATCTAGATAGGTCAGGTACTTTTTTTTTTGTTAACATTCTGAAGGCTTCTGATGAAGAGTATTTGACATTCTTAAGGTTACTGAAAGCAGAAAATGTTTTTCTCTTAATATATTATTGGTGGGTTTTGTCTCTTAGATTTTTTTCCTAGTTCTTATCAACTGGTAAAAATCTAGAGTTTTTATTTGTAATAAAATTTTACTTGTAATAAAAAATTTAAACATCTTAAAATAAATTCAGTGACTGTTTCATGTTACAGTCTGTCCTATATTCCTGGTATCCCTTTCTCTGTTCTACTTCTTATTTTTTAAATAAAAAAATGTGTGTGTATATATTCTTTTCCCCTTGTTTGTTCATTCTAGATTTGGCTTTCTGTCATCCTTCCTCTGCTAAAATATAAGCCCTGTGAGGGCAGGGATATTTCTTTGTTGATAAAGCACAGAAAATAGTGGAACATAGTAGGTGTTCAACAAATTCTTTGTTGAATAAATAATACTTTTAATATTTTAAAGTTAATTCTAATATATACACAAAAGCATATATAACATGGATACTTCATTTTTTTTTAATTAATATTTTTTTGAGATGGAGTCTGTCTCTGTCACCCAAGCTGGAGTGCAATGGTGCAATCTTGGCTCACTGCAACCTCTGCCTCCCAGGTTCAAGCAATTCTCCTGCCTCAGCCTCCTGAGTAGACAGGCATGTGCTACCACACCCGGCTAATTGTTTTTTTCAATAGAGACGGGATTTCACGATGTTGGCCAGGCTGGTCTCGAACTCCTGACCTCAGGTTATCCGCCCACCTTGGTCTCCCAAAGTGCTTGGATTATAGGCGTGAGGCACTGCGCCTGGCCCAACATATGTGTACTTTAAAGAAGAATTACAAATAAATGTCTTTGTTCTCACTGGCCAACTTAAAAAATAGTATATCGTCAATACCTTGAAAGTTCCTCATTTCCTCTTTTCTATGGCATTTGCCTCCTTCCCTCTCCTATTGGAAGAATAAATTATTTTTATTCATTTGCATTTTTTCATGATTTTACAACATGGATATAACTGACTGGATATGACTATAACTATAAATTGATTTTTTAGTTTCAGATTTGTTAAATTTCATATTCATGAAATGATACTGTATGTATTCTTCAGTTTGCTTTATTCATTCAACATTAGGAGTTTGAGATTCATTTGTGTTGATGCATATTGATATACTCCATTCATTTAAACTGTTACGTGGTATTCAGTTACATGACTATGTCACTGTTTATTCTATCTGTGGGCAGTTGGTTTGTTTCTAAATAACAAGCAGTGCAACTACAAACATTTAGAAAGTGTACTCTGGTGTATATGTGCTTCAAGAGTTTCTTTTTTTTTTTTTGAGACAGAGTCTCGCTCTGTCGCCCAGACTGGAGTGCAATGGCGTGATCTCTGCTCACTGCAAGCTCCGCTTCCCAAGTTCATGCCATTCTCCTGCCTCAGCCTCCTGAGTAGCTGGGACTACAGGCGCCCGCCACCACGCCCGGCTAATTTTTTGTATTTTTAGTAGAGACGGAGTTTCATCGTGTTAGCCAGGATGGTCTCGATCTCCTGACCTCGTGATCCGCCCACCTCGGCCTCCCAAAGTGCTGGGATTACAGGCATGAGCCACCACGCCCGGCTGCTTCAAGAGTTTCTTTAGGCCAGGTGCAGAAGCTCAGGCCTGTAATCCCAGCTCTTTGGGAAGCTGAGGTGGACAGATCACCTGAGGTCAGGAGTTTGAGACCAGCCTGGCCATCATGGCAAAACCCCGTCTCTACTAAACATATGAAAATTAGCTGGGCGTGGTGGTGCATGCCTGTAATCCCAGCTACTCGGGAGGCTGAGGCAGGAGAATTGCTTGAATCCAGGAGATGGAGGTTGCAGTGAGCTGAGATCACGCCACTGTGCTCCAGCCCGGGCAACAGAGCAAGACTCCATTTCAAAAAAAAAAAAAAAAAAAAAAGCCGGGTGTGGTGACACACACCTGTAGCACCAGCTATTTAGAGGCCAAGGTGAGAGGATTGTTTGAGCCAAGGAGTTCGAGGCTGGTGTGAGCTGTGATCATGCCACTGTGCTACAACCTGGGCAACAGAGCAAGACCCTGTCTCTGGGGGAATTAAAAAAAAGGTCCTTCAGGTTATATAGCTAAAGAAATTCTAGGTCATATAAAGTGGGCATTTGTCAACTAAATATGGACAGTTGTTTTCTGAAATGGTTGTACCAGTTTACACTCCCATCAGGTACTTCAGTGAGAATTCCAGTTTCTTTCCTTGCCAGCACTTGGTGTTTTAAAAATTTAGCCGTTATACTAGATGTACAATTTTTTTTTTAAGGAAAAAAATTTATTTCATTCTTCAATAACTATAATTACTAGTGGAGTATATGTTGGGTATTGTACAACTTCTCAAACCTTAGAATCATTGTACACCATCAACTCTTTCCCTGTACCATACGATTTTCACTTAGCATTTATTTTTTATGCCAGCGACTACTAAAAACCAGCTTCACCAAGATGTGACATTATTGAAAGGAATGTTGAGTGACCTTATGTTAAAGTTGAATTAGCTAGAACTTGTAGTTTGCATAGTATCCGACAGATGTCACTGTATTTGCCTTGAAAATTTAAAATATTTTGCAGCATCCTTGTGAATTTGATGTGATACCCCAAGGCACCTGAGCACACAGTTTGGGAACCATTGCCTTGGAATATTAATCATAGTTACCTCCAGAGAGTGAAATTTTGGATAATTAAAAAAATTTCTTTTTTCTTGAGATGGAGTTTTGGTCTTGTTGCCCAGGCTAGAGTGCAATGGTGTGATCTCGGCTCACCGCATACTCTACCTCCCGCTTTCAAGCAATTCTCCTGTCTCATCCTCCCAAGTAGCTGGGATTACAGGCATGCACCACCATGCCCGGCTAATTTTGTATTTTTAGTAGAGATGGGGTTTCTCCATGCTGGTCAGGCTGGTCTTGAACTCCCGACCTCAGGTGATCTGCCCACCTTGGCCTCCCAAAGTGCTGGGATTACAGGTGTGAGCCACTGTGCCCATCCAAAAAAAACAAAAAATTCTTTATACTTTCTGGATTTTCCACTTCTTTTATAGTGATCATGTAACACAAGAGGTGTTATGATTATATATGTTACACATTATGATTATGTATATTGCATTTACTTTTTTTAATTTTTTACTGAAATTCATACTTTTTTCTACTTTCTTTAGTCTTTACCCAATATCCTTTTTCTGTTGCACCCAGGATACCACATTACAGTTAGTCATCGCATTTCCTCAGGGTCCTCTTGCCAGTTACAGTTTCTCAGACCTCTCTTATATTTGATGACTTTGAAAATTTTGAGGGGCATTGGTCAAGTATTTTGTAGAATGTCTCAACTGGGATTTGTGTGGTGTTTTTCTCATGATTAGATTGGATTTTTAGGGAGGAAAATCACAGGTAAAATGCATTTCTCATCACATTGTATCAAGGGTACGTGCTGTTCTGCATGACTTATTTCTGTTGACAGTAAACTGGATTACCTGGCTAAGATAGGGCTTGTCAGATTTCTTCATTGTTAAGTTACTACTTTATTCACCCTTTTCATACTGTACTCTTTGGAAGGAAGTCATTGCATGGGGCACACTTAAAGAGTGAAGGTTGTGTTCCACTTCTTTGAAGATAAAATACCTACATAAATTAAGTTTTTCTTCATTTAACATTTGTGTATTCAATCATATATTTATATAATTGGACTCATGGATATTTGTTTCATACTTTGGGTTATAATCCAGCACTACTTTATTTTCTTGCTCAAATTGTTCCAGCTTTGGTCATTGGGAGCTCTTTTCAGTTGGCTGATAAGTCCCTTTGACATACCACTATCATGATGGCTTTGTTTGGTTTTGTTTGTTTTTTAAGTATTTCCTTCCCTTTCTGGCACTACAAGATGCTCCAGGTTCATCTTGTATATTTCCTCAGTCATAGAATCAGATATTTCTCCAAGGATCCCTGATTCCTTTTATTGGAGAATGGTATTAGAAGCCAAGAGCTAGGTGTTAGGTGTGTTTGTTACTACTGGGGCACAATGTGGTTTTAATTTGCATTCCTGTGATGATTGATGACATCAGACACCACTGTATATGTTTATTGGTTATTTATATATCCTGTTTGTCATGTGACAAGCCTGTTTAAGACTTTTCCCAACAGCAGTGTTGCAGTTATGACAGAGACTATATGGCTCACAAAGCTTAAAATATTTATTATCTGGCCGGTTACAAGAAGAGTTTCCTTGCCCCTATAGTTATAATAACTATGTTAATGTCAGTCCTGTTCTGGGTTGGTTTTGATTGGTTGATTTTTCTCATATTTTCTTCTTTCCGTGTCTCGTTATCTTTGAGTAGATGGTAGACATTGTAAAGATACTTGAGTTTTTTTTCTTTTTTATAGATTTCTTGAGACTTTTCAGTTAAATTATTTGGAAATATTTCTGTTCTTTAAGGTCATACTTTTAAGCTTTGTTAGGTAAATCAGAGCACCGTTTAGGGCTGTCATCACTAGGGCATATAACTGTACTAATGTGACATGACCCTTCTGAATGCCATACTAGGGAATTATAAGGTGTTTCAAGTCTGGCTGGTGGGAACAGGCACTATTATTGCCTGTGTGTGAGTTCCAGGCACTGCTCCCTCTAATCCTCTCAGATGGTTCTTTCCTCTCTCTGGTAGTTTTCTTCTACACATGGGCTGATCAGTACTTGGCCGAATACTTGAGAGAAACTCTCCCTAGATCTCTAGTATTTTCTCTCTGTGCAGCTTTCTCCTCTACAGCATTCTGTCCTGGGCACTCTAGATGCCTTAGCCTCTCTAGACGCTCAGCTCCATCTTTTTAACTCAGGGCCTCTGCCTGAGTTCCCCTTCCCTGCACTACATCCTAGAAATGCTCTCAAGGCGGTCAGCTGGGATAGTTGTAGGCCCTCCCTTCTTTTGTCCTCAGAGATCACTGTCCTTGCCTAATGTCCAATGTCTTGAAAACCACTATTTAGTCCAGGGATGTACAATCCTTGGCTTCCCTGGGCCACACTGGAAGAAGAACAGTTGTCTTGGGCCACATATAAAATATGCTAACACTAATGATAGCTGATGAGCTTAAAAAAAAATATTCACAAAAAAAGTCTCATAATGTTTTAAGGAAGTTTGCGAATTTGTGTTGGGCCACATTCAAAGCCATCCTGGGTTGCATGTGGTTCATGGGTCATGGGTTGGACAAGCTTGATTTACTCTATTTCATCTGCTTTCTTCCTTTCTTTTTTTCCAGATAGAAGGGTAAATCTAGTCCCCGTTACCATACCTTGGATAGAAGTAGAAGTCTTTGAGGTCTTTTTAAAAAATTCTGAATGGATGTTTAATTTTATCAAATGCTTTTTCTATGTCTATTGAGAAGATCATATGTTTTTTTTCTTTCTCTTTTTTCCTCCTAATGTGTTGAATTAATTTGATTGATTTTTTTTTAAATGTTAAACCAACCTTAAATTTCTGGAATAAACCCAACTTAGTCACGATCCTTTTTTTTAACATATTGCTGAATTCAATTTACTCATATGTGTTTTAGGATTTTTACATCTATATTTTGTACATACACTGCCCTTCTTCAGGTTTGGACATCAAGATTTTCCTTATTTATCCAAGGTTATAGTGGGTTGGGAAATGTTCTCTCTTTTTCTCTAGAAAAGTTTGCATAATATTGGTGTTCTTTTTTAAAGAGAAGCAGTTTAATTGGTTCACGGTTCTGCAGGCTGTTCAGGAAGCATGGCAGCATCTGCTTCTGGGGAGGCCTCAGGGAGCTTTTACTCATGGTGGAGGCAAAGCGGGAGCAGGCCTCTTACATGGCAGGAGCAGAACCATGTTAGTCCATTCTCATACTGCTATATAGAAATACCTGAGACTGGGTAAATTTATAAAGAAAGAGGCTTAATTGGCTCACGGTTCTGCAGGCAGAACAGGAAGCACTGCAGCTTCTGCTTCTGTGGAGGCCTTATGGTGGAAGGTGAAGGAGAAGCAGGCAGGTCTTACATGGTTGGAGCAGGAGCAAGAGAGTGGGGAGGCAATCAGATCTCACGAGAACTCACTATTGCCAATTTAAATCGTGAGAAACTACCCCCATGATCCAATTCCCTCCCACCAGACCCCACCTCCAACACTGGAGATTGCTGTTCAACATGAGATTTGGCCAGGGATACAGATGCAAACCTTATCAGTTGCCCAGGCTGGTTTTGAACTCCTGGCCTCAAGTGATCCTCCCACCTAAGCCTCTTGAATAGCTGCAACTATAGGTGTGTGCCACCATCCCCAGCTAATTTTTAAAATTGTGTTTTAGAAACATAGTCTCGCATTTGGACCACTGTTTAATTACAGATCTACTTCTTTAACAGATGTAGGACTGTTTAGGTTTTCCATTTGCACTTGTTTCAGTTTTGGTCAGCTGTGTTTTTCTATGAAGACAAATGATCTGTTCAAGGTCATACATCTTATAATGAATAAACTTTCCAATCTTAAACTTTTTCAAATGGTGTCATATCAACATAATACGTACGTTTAAATTTGTAAACTCTTTTATCCTCTCTACTAGAATATCAACTAGTGGGCAGATTCTATATTTACTAAAACTTCCTATCATCTGAGTCTTAAGGCCTATAAATAGATATTTGAGTTAAATTAAAGCATGCTTGGGGCCAGACATGGTGGCTCATCATGCCTGTAATCCCAGCACTTTGGGAGGCCGAGGCGGGTGGATCACTTGAGGTCAGGAGTTTGAGAACAGCCTGGCCATCATGGCGAAACCCCATCTCTACTAAAAAATACAAAAATTAGCTGGGCGTGGTGGTGTGTGCCTGTAATCCCACCTACTCGGGGGGCTGAGGCAAGAGAATTGCTTGAACCTGGAAGGTGGCGGTTGCAGTGAGCCGAGATCACATCACTGCCCTCCAGCCTGAGCGACAGAGTGAGACTGTGCTTCAAAAATAAATACATAAATAGATAGATAGATAGATAGATAGATAGATACATAAATGGAAACCTTGATTTAAGTAGTTGCTTCAGTAGTTCATTTGGGCTTTGTCAGTCAATAACACATTTTACTTCTGTAGTAATGGGTTATTGATAAGGGAAAGGTATGTTAGGGTATGTATTAAATAAAAAGGTGGGAACGGTGAATTGAAAGTATAGTTCTTTAAATTATTTACTCATTTTAAAATTTATTTTTAGAGATGGGGTCCTGCTCTGTTGCCAAGGCTGGAGTGCAGTGGCACAATCATAACTCACTGCAGCCAGGCTCACTCCCCAGCTCAGGCCATCCTCCTGCCTCAGCTTCCCAAGTAGCTAGGACTGCAGGCACATGCCACAACACCTGGGTAATATTTAAAATTTTCTTAGAGACAGAGTCTCACTGTGTTGCCCAGGCTGCTCTTGAATTCCTGGGCTCGTTATCCTCCCACCTCAGCCTCCTGAATAGCTAGGATTACAAGCATGAGCTATCTTGCCTGGCTCTGGTTCTTAAACTTTGGAGGTTCCATTTATATTGTTGTATTTCTTTTTCTTTTTTTTTTTAATTAATTAATTTATTTTTTTGAGACAGAGTCTCCCTCTGTTGCCAGGCTGGAGTGCAGCGGCATGATCTCGGCTCACTGCAACCTCTGCCTCCTGGGTTCAAGTGATTCTCCAGCCTCAGCCTCCCGAGTAGCTGGGACTACAGGCTCACACCACCACCCCTGGCTAATTTTTGTGTTTCTAGTAGAGACGGGGTTTCACTTTGTTGGCCAGGATGGTCTTGATCTTCTGACCTCGTGATCCTCTCCCCTCAGCCTCCCAAAGTGCTGGGATTACAGGCGTGAGTCACTGTGCCCAGCCTGTTGTATTTATTTTTCTAGATTACAGTTAATTTTGTTTTTATTTCTTGAAACCTAATAGAATATGTATCTGCCTGTAATTCAAGGGCAGTTGAAAGAAAGAAAAATAACTCAAGGCCAGGCATGGTAGCTCACATCTGTAATCCCAGAACTTTGGGAGGCTGAGGCAGGAGGATCGTTTGAGCCCAGGATTTCAAGACCAGTGTGGGCAACATAATGAGACTCTGATGCTACAAAAAACTAAAAAAAAAATAAATAAATAACCAGGCATGGTGGCACATGTCTAGCTACTTGGGAGGCTGAGGTGGGAGTATTGCTTGAGCCCAGGAGGTCAAGGCTGCAGTGAGTGGTGATTGTACTCTGCACAGTGAAACCCTGTCTCAAAAAAAAAAAAAAAAAAAGGAAAAGAAAAATAATGCAAGTTCAGCATATGATTTAGCAAAACCATTTTTGATTTCTCTTTAAGAGAGATTGTAACTTGAATCCTCCTTTTAGCAGGGAGAATTTAATGAATATTTCACATTTCAGTGTAATAAAATGTGTCTAACTTGTTATACAAGACTTAGTTTAAGATTCATATGTTGGGGAAGAATGTGGGTTTGAGTGGTGAGGGTTCAGTTGAAGGTCTCTTTCTATAAAGTATATAATTTGTTGCCAAAGGAAATATTACCTAGCAGCAGTTTACATGTGCCAAGAGAGGCCAGAGAAGTCTTATAGTAGAAATTGTACAGAGGAGCTGTCAAACTAGATCCGTGAGGATGTCAGACAGGAAATAAAGCTTATGATGCTAAAAAATTTTACTGGATGACTAGGCCATTGGAAATGAATCTTCCAATGCTTGTGTTTTTTTTTTTTTTATCGTGCTTTTATTTGAAGACAGTTACTTACACTTACAAATTTAAACTGTTTAAGGTATTTAGACCAAAATTTAAGAAACTTTATAAGATCATATTGGCTAAATATTGACTTAACTATATCTTTTTTTTTTTTTTTGAGATGGAGTCTCACTCTGTCACGCAGGCTGGAGTGCAGTGGTGTGATCTCGGCTCACTGCAACCTCTGCCTGCTGGGTTCAAGTGATTCTCCTGTCTCAGCCTCCTGAGTAGCTGGGACTACAGGCCTGCACCACCACACCCAGCTAATTTTTGTATTTTTAGTAGAAACGGGGTTTCACCACGTTGGCCAGGATGGTGTTGATCTCTTGACCTCATGATCTGCCTGCCTCGGCCTCCCAGAGTGCTGGGATTACAGGCGTAAGCCACCACGCCCGGCCAACTATATCTGTTTCTTAGAAAGAGTTTATCCTCTGAGATTAAGGTTTGGAAAGTTATAAGGAGAGAGACTTTAGGTTCTTGGAGATAAAATATAGTAATGTAAGCAGTTTCCTTTTCTATGCCAAACGTGGAAATACAGACAATATGTATAAGCAATTGTGCCAAAGTATTTATCTGTGGTTCTCTTTATTCCTAAAATATATTGCCCATTTCTACTATACACTTTCAGATACACTGTACAGAATTATAGAGATTTGGAACCTGAAGGACTTTAAAGAACATTCAAATTCCTTTATTTTGTGGAGAAGGGACATGAGACAGGTAACATTCAACTGATAAGAACAGATATTACACTTGATCTTGGCCAAAAGGCCGAGAAGCGATAAGTAACATAAAAATACAGATAGTTTGCCCAGTATCATGAAGGGAATAGGAGCAGACTTAGCTCTTGGAGAAATAGAACCTTATTTACTGTTGCAGTAATGAGTTATTTGAATTTTTATTTATTTATTTTAGAGACGGTCTCGCTCTGTCACCCAGGCTGGAATGCAGTGGTAGCAATCTTCCTGCCTCAACCTCCTTAGTAAATGGGACTACAGGGGCATGTCACCATGCCCAGCTAATTCTTAAATTTTTTTTTGTAGAGATGGGGTTTCGCTATGTTGGCCAGGCTGGAGTTGAAGTTTTAGAGGTACATGATGGCTTTGGTTTTCTTATCACCAGATGATTTATGAAAGTTGATGTATCAGTTGACTGTCAGCAGAAGTGAAAAACTGTCAAGCCCCTTTGAAGACTTATTATTCAGGAAACAAAACAGTGTTGACACTAAATTTTTTTTTTTTTTTTTTGAGACAGGGTCTTGCTCTGTCACCCAGGCTGGAGGGCAGTGGCATGATCTCGGCTCACTGGAACCTCCACCTTGTAGGTTTAAGCGATTCTCCTGCCTCAGCCTCCTGAGCAGGTGGGATTACAGGTGCCCACTGCCATGCCTGGCTAATTTTTGTATTTTTAGTAGCACATTACCAGTGTAGTTTGTTTGTTTTTTGACAAACAAAGGGTTTTGACAAAGATGGGGTTTCACCATCTTGGCCAGGGTGGTCTTGAACTCCTAATCTCATGATCCACCCCCCTCACCCTCCCAAAGTGCTGGGATTACAGGCGTGAGCCACCGGCCCGGCCTTACCAGTGTAGTTTTATACAAACATTTCCCCACATTTATCAACTTGCATTTATTGCTAGTCTGTACCAGATTTAATGCGATAGTGGTGGTCAGAAGGTATACTTTGGTAATTATGTACTTTTCAATTTCCATTAATCATTAATAAAAGTGATGAATGTAAGTTTACAGTAGACCCAGGAGTTTATGTCATTTGAAGTAATACTAAAGCCCTCTTAACTTTGCAAAGATGCATTCTCCAGTCGTTAATTTGGGAAGTTCTTTGACTTGGAGCTAATTAAACATTTGTGTCAACCCTATCCAGTGGCTTCTTCAAGAAAAATATCTTAAAGTGATTTTAGCTTTCTGTTGTAACAGTGCAAAGAGTGTTTCTTCTTTCCTTTTTTTTTTTTTTTTTTTTTGAGATGGAATCTCGCTCTGTCGCCCAGGCTGGAGTGCAGTGGTGCAATCTCGGCTCACTGCAAGCTCCGCCTCCCGGGTTCACGCCATTCTCCTGCCTCAGCCTCCCGAGTAGCTGGGACTACAGGTGCCCGCCACCACGCCTGGCTAATTTTTTTTTGTATTTTTAGTAGAGACGGGTTTTCACCGTGGTCTCGATCTCCTGACCTCGTGATCCGCCTGCCTCGGCCTCCCAAAGTGCTAGGATTACAAGTGTGAGCCACCGCGCCCGGCCTTTTTTTTTTTGGTGAGACAGGGTCTTTCTCTGTTACCCAGGCTGGAATGCAGTGGCATGATCACAGTTCACTGCAGCTTCCACCTCCAAGATTCAAGCAATCCTCCTGTATTAGCCTCCCGAATATCTGGCACCACAGGCACGCGCCACTATGCTTAGCTAATTTTTGTGTTTTTAGTAGAGATGGGGTTTCACCATGTTGCTCAGTTGGTCTTGAACTCCTGGGCTCGAGCCATCCGCTCGCCTCAGCCTCCCGAAGTGTTGGGATTACAGGCGTGAGCCACTGCACCAGCCTGTTTTTTTTTTTTTTTTTTAAGTAAAACACAGGATCAGAAATCTCTTCATTTTGCATCATTTGTGCAATATTTGTTTTGTTTGTTTTTTCCTTAATGCCTTGAGAGCCAGCAAAGATTATCTGACAGACAGAATTAGATTGAAATCTTTTAGGGAGGTTGTGAAGTATGTAGATTTAAAGCCTAGAGTTAAGAATAACCAATGGCAAAGGTATAACTATAAACCTCAAAGTGTTGCTGACTTAGGATTCATTCATGACTCTTCTCCATTAAGATTTAGAATTAACTTTTTAAAACTAGGTACCTCCGTGAAACATGTATGCATCTTACTGGACACTCCTCTGTCATTTTTCCAATCACTTCTGCCAGATGGGTTTTAATATAATAGGAAGAATTGTTACAATGTCAGCTCTGTTGTAATTTGGACTGGAATGATTCTGTTCTCTTGTGAACTTGAAGAGTCCAGTTGAATCACTTTCTAGTTATTGTCTTTTTTTTTTTATTGTAGTTTTTAAGTGTTCGTGTCTACTTGTGGTAATAATCCTGTTAGGATGCATATTACTAACTATATATGAAGGCCTGGCTATATGGAGCATAAAATTAGATATGCTTCTTTCCTTTGGCTCACAGTCTAAATTTAGTAGGCAAGAGTTTCCTTTCCTAGATGTCATTAAAAATAGAAGATACCCCATCTGTCTGGAATGGGTTAGATACACTTCTCCCTACAGGCGGAGAGATTAATTATATAACACTAACTTCCTTTTGGCCCTAGGATTCTTAGAAAAAAAAGTTTCTCTTTTAAGACAGAGGCCAAGAGTGTATAGTTTGAATGTTAACCTTAAATTATCCTATAAGTTTGTGAAACTCAGGAAGTCCTAAGAAAATTGAATTTTGAGGAGAAATCGAAAAGATAAGGTGAAACAATATCACTTGATTAAGAAATTGGCTTTGAAGTAAAATCTGTTCCCAGCCCTAGATTTACAATTTACTAGCTGTGTAAGAAAGTTGTTTAACCTCTCTGAGACTGTAACTTCATTATTGTGGTTGGAATAGTAAGGACCGCTTGTTGAGGGGCAAATTAAATGAGTGAATATTTATAAAGTGCTTTCTTCAGTGCTTGGGATGTAAAAGACATTTCTGGTGGTGGTTGTTATTATTGTTAATGTTAATATTACTTCTGATTCTTTTTATTAAAAATCTGCCATCTCACTGTTCAAAATCTTAATTTGGAGCTCAGGATAGAATATGAGGTCAGAGTTAAATAGGGAATTCCTAGGAGTATTTGGAGTCCTGGAAGTCATTTAGAAGAAGACTGAATATCATCCTCAAAGGACCACCTCTGTTAGTGGATGCAGAAGAAACAGGAAAACAGACTGCGAGAAAGCCATCAATGAGGTGAAAAGAGAACCAGGGGAATGATGTCATGGGATTCAAGAGAGAGATTGCTCACTGGGTCAGAAAGTTTCTTCAGGAGTTCTTTTAAAAATATTTTCAGCACTAGGTGATGTCAGTAGGGAAGGCCTCTGAGGAAACCATTGAACTGGGCAGGTAAGAGGTCTTCATCTTTGAGAGAGTGGAAAAATGACGGTAGACCTAGACTTGATTAGGCAGAGAAGGAAACATGCAGTGAGGAAAAGCAGAGGGCAGGCGTCTAAGATGGAACCTCATGAAAATTTAGCTGTATAGAGAAAGAGAAAGATGACTTAAGGGAGAGGAGAAGGTGTTTGGGTAGGGCTGGGCGCGGTGCCTCACGCCTGTAATCCCAGCACTTTGAGAGGCCGAGGTGGGTGGATCACCTGAGGTCAAGCATTCAAGACCAGCCTGGCCAACATGGCGAAACCCCGTCTCTACTGAAAATACAAAGATTAGCTGGGCATGGTTGCGGGGTCCTGTAATCCCAGCTACTTGGGAAGCTGAGGCAGGAGAATCACGTGAACCTGGGAGGTGGAGGTTGCAGTGAGCTTAGATCGTGCCTCTGCACTCCAGCCTGGTGACAGAGTGACACTCCATCTCAAAAAAAAAAAAAAAAGTGTTTGGGTTTGTTTGTTTCATTTTGGTAAGAGAAAAAATTAGCATGTTTGAAGGCTGAGGGAGAAGTTAAACCTACTGGGCAGGGAGTAGCTGATGGTGAAGTTGTGGTCAGAGGCAAGTGGGACTGGAATCCAGTGCACAAGTGGTGGCTAGAGGAGCAGCTGATCTTTATGAAAGAGGAGGAATGAGGGAGGGTAAGTAAGATAGAGGCTGGAGGGGAAAATGAGGAAATTCATGTCTAATGGCCTCTTACCGATTTAAGTAGGGAAACGGTAATGAACTCATCATTGGGATAATTAGGATAGATGAATAGAACTTCTTCTGCTGCTAAATAAATAAAAGTAGACTTAGGAAAAATGAATATCATTATTTTCCTATGGAAGCATATATTATAACATTAGACCTATGGTTCTCAACTGGGGGTGATTTTATCCCTTGGGACATTTAACAATGTCTGGAGACATGTTTGTCACCAACGTGGGGTGTGTTACTGGTGTCTAGTGTGTGGAGGCCAGGGATGCTGCTAGACATCCTGCACTGCACAGGACGGCACCCACATCAAGGAATGATATGGTCCCAAGTGTCCATAGTGTTGGAGTTGAGAACCTTGCCCTAGACCAGTATGTGCCTACAACATACACTTCAACAAAAGCTAAGAAGTTCACATAACAGCTTGACGTCTCTATCCCCTTGTGGAAAGTCACAGTATATGTTTAGTTTATTCAAGTCTGAAAAATTCTCAAAAGGAAATCTAAACTGTTTAGCTGACTGACATTTTCCCTGCTCTTTCATAGCAACTGTTAGCAAACACACTGAGAAATACATTTAGGGGGAAAGGATGTACTTCAGTCTCTTGGCTGGTCAGTACTATGTATTCATCCCTGTATTTCTAGTGTCTGACACAGTTCTTGGCATATTTTGTGGTACTAAATTGACTCCAGCCTACACCATTCCCCTGAACTCTAGACTCAAAATTCCAACTGCCTGTTCTGCATTTTTGCTCAGATGTCCAGTAGCTTTTCAACCCTAATGCTTCCAAAGTGGAGCCCCTAATAGACCTCTCAGACAGGTCTGGAGGTCTCATCTTAGTCAGTGGCTATTCCTTCCTTCCAGTTGCTCAGATCAAAGGCCTTGGAGTCATTCTTCACCTTGTCTTATCCTCTGCATTCCCGTCCATTGGTAAGTCTCCTCTCTATCTCTAGAAAATATTCAGCATTTAACTATTTTCCACTCTCTACTGATTTAAACTGTGGCCTGAGTTGTTAGAGTAGTCTTATAACTGGCTTCCCTGCTTCCATTCTTGTCTCCCAATACAGTAGCCAGTGAGAGCCATTTAAAATGTCCATCAAATCACATCACTCCTTGTTCAAAACGAACCATTGGCTCCTCATTTCCTTCAGCATACAAGCTGAAGGCTTTTCAGTGGCCTACATAGCTGTGCGTGAACTGATTCTTCAGTATCTCTCTGACCTCTTCCCCTCCTCATCAATCTGTGGCTGGTTCCACTTCAGTCTCAGTTGGGTTTGTTTTTGTTGTTGTTGTTAAGAGACGGGGTCTCACTGTGTTGCCCAGGCTGGATTCAAACTCCTGGACTCAAGCAGTCCCTCCTTTTCAGCCTCCTGAATAGCTGGGATTGTAGACATGTATCACTGTGCCCAGCTCAGTCACAGTTTTTAGTTCAGTGTTTTACTGTTGCTCAGACACATCAGGCAAGCTAACTTGGGGCCTGTGCACTTGCTCTTTTCTCTGCCTAGAATAATTTTCTACCAGATTTCCCTCATGGTTTATTCTTTCACTTCAAGTTTTTTTTGCTCAGATGTCATCTTAGTGGGGTCTTTTTTGATCAGCCTGTTTCCAATTGCAGCTCTTTGTCCCCTTTGTCTGCTTGCTTTTTCTCCAGAGCACTTGTCGCCATCTAATATACTATGTAATTTATATAATTTGTACTGTCTCCCCCTACTAGAGGTAAGTTATTTTAGTCCAAGAACATTTTATGTGTGTTTTGCTCATTACTGTGTCACCTGCAATTCGAATATTGCGTGACGTGTAATAGGCCTTTAATGAATGATTGTTGAAAGAATGAATAGTGATTAAAGCAAAGACTCTGACTTAGAACTGAAATTGAGTCCTGGTGCTGGCACTCATCTGCTTTGTGATCTTAGGCATGTCATTAACCTATCTGGCCTACTTACTCTTCTCTAAAATGGAGATAGTAGAACCAAGTAGGTTTGTCTTGAGGATTCAATGCAAGAATCTATGTAAAACTCTCAGCTCACAATCTGGTGCATAATAAACAGTCAATAAGTGATAGCTCTTATTACTACTTTTTTTTTCCTTCCAAATGTGAAAACCTGGGCCACTTCTGACATATATGTTGCAAGTTGCAATTCTAAGCTAAATGTGGGCAATCACCACAAGAGACAAGAGCTACTTCTCATAGATCTGTAGAATACACTGATATTTGTGCTTTAAAATCTTACATTAAAGTATGGCAGTTCCTTAAAAAATTAAACATAGAATTATTATATGATCCAGCCACTCAACTACTGGGCATGTGCTCAGATAAATTGAAAGCAGGTACTTGAACAGATTGGTACACCAAGGTTAGTAGCAGCATTATTCACAATAGCCAAAAGGTGCACACAGCCCAGATGTCCACTGATATAGATGGACAGATAAACAAAATGTGTTATATCCATACAATGGGATATTATTTAGCTGTAAAAAGCGATGAAATTCTGACACATGCTACAACATGGATGAACGTTGAAGACACTATGCTAAATGAAATAAGCCAGACACAAAATGACAAATATAATTCCACTTATACAAAGTACTTAGAGTAGTCAAATTCATAGAGACAGTAGAATTTAACACCTGTTACTGACAGAAACATGATTCCCTCATATTCATTACTCACTTAAAGTCTGGAACGTTCAAGGCCAGCCAGAGCCTAAGCCAAAGTACCAGTGATAATTCTTATTTTTTGCTTAAACATAAGGTGTGTATTTGTTTTTCTCTGAAAGATGAAAAGCTGCCGTCTATAATCCTAGCACTTTGGGTGGCTGAGGCGGGTGCATCACTTGAGGCCAGGAGGTTGAGACTAGCCTGGCCAACATGGCAAAACCCTGTCTCTACTAAAAATACAAAAAAATTAGCCAGGCATGGTAGCGCACACCTGTAATCTCATCTACTAGGTGGGCTGAGTCACAAGAATCGCTTGAACCCAGAGGCGGAGGTTGCAGTGAACTGAGATAGCACCACTGCATTCCAGCCTGGGCAATAGAGTGATGAGATACTGTCTCAAAAAAAAAAAAAAAAAAAAAAGATAAAAAATGATTTCTTCTTTCATAACAAAATTCTATAGGAATTACATCATGCTTAGTTTAATTTGGGGAAGTATCTGCATATATATTTTTTCTATTTTTTCCTGGATATGAATATGTATTCTTAAAATTCCTAAAGGATGCCAAGAATGTAGCTAACAGTATCAGAAATAAACTTCAAGGAAGTGTTTCTCTACATCTCAACAAAATCACTTCTCTACATCTCAACAAAATCCCTTACAAGTAAATCTGTTTTTAAAATTTGTCTCAAAACATTTGCGGTAAAGACAATTTTGGACACACATCTAATTTTTTAATCTGTGATTTTGCCAATTGAGAAGAACTGGAAACAGGAGGGAGAATTTTGATGTTGTAGATGTTCTTGTTGATTAAGGGATAAGGGCACATACAGACAAACCCAGGAATTACCTGACTTCGGCTAAAACAACAACAAAACATCTCCAGTACTAGCCTGGGTAATTGCTTTTGGCATAATAGCTATTACCTCAGACAGACTGAAAGTTTAATAACTAGATTGGAGACTTCGCTTTGCAGTTCGCAAATAGGAAAAACACCACCACAGAAGTTCTCTCACACATCTGACCCCCTTCGTTTCTTAATTTACAAACAGTGTGACTGCATCTTGCAGCCATGCCCCATCTTAGCATTCTTAAATTAAATGTTACAGGTTATTGGCCTGCCAAAATGTTCGATATGTAACATTGAACAGTTCCAAATGAGATGAAAACAATCTTGTTACTCATGAGAGTTTGTTTTTTCAAGGCTTCTGTTTCATTTTATGCACCAGTATAGTCATTTTGTGGAAAATAAGGGTTACACTGCTTTATTAAGTCTCTTTTATAATTGTAATCCAGATTTACCATCCAATAAGAGATAACATTGTCATATTTTCAGTCACGTTCTAAATATGTGCTGAGCATGATGGCTCACACCTGTAATCCCAGCACTTTGGGAAGCCGAGGCAGGAGGATTGCTTGAGGCCAGGAGTTTGAGACTGGCCTGGACAACATAGCAAGACCCAGTCTCTCCAAAAAATAAAAAAAATTATCCAGGTGTTGTGGTGTGCATCTCTAGTCCCAGCTACTGAGGGGACTGAAATGGGAGGATCTCTTGAGTCCAGGAGATTGAAGTTGCAGTGAGCTGTGATTGTGCCACTGTACCCTAGCCTGGGCAACAGAGTGAGACCCTGTCTCATATATATATATGTCTCATATATATATTCTTATATAGATCAGAATTTATATACATATAAGAATATTCTTAGAGGACTATTCATATTCTTGTATACATTCTTACATATGTAAGAATATATACATATAAGAATATACATGCTTAAATAATGTTGGTGTTGAAATACTGAAATTTCCATTGCTATTATTTTAATTCTTGGGGGTTCACAAAATATCTATAATCTTTCTTCTTTGAAATATATATTTCAAGCAACATATCCTTTTGAAATATCTAGAATGCATTTTGCCAGTAACAAAAGAATATTCTTTGGAAATATCAGACTTGCAATGGGAGTTAGGGAAATGTTCCTACTTCTTTCTCTTCTTCCTGCCTTTTTAAATCACAAAACTGTAAGAAAGACTATCCTGGTATTTGATATAAATTTTATTTGTATATAAAATATTTAAATATTTTAAGTATTAATATATTGAAGATTACATATGTCTGTGTCTATATCTATTTCAGGCCTTTAAACTCTTTGGGGAGTTCAAAGAACTAGAAGAAAGGATTTAATTTATTTACTTTTTTTTTCTAAATTATTATTTTTTCCCCGAGATGGAGTCTCACTCTGTCTCCCAGGTTGGAGTGAAGTGGCATGATCTTGGCTCACTGCAATCTCTACCTCCTGAGTTCAAGCGATTCTCCTGCCTCAACCTCCTGAGTAGCTGAGATTACAGGCACGCACCACCATGCTGGGCTAATTTTTGTATTTTTATTAGAGACAGGGTTTCACCATGTTGGCCAGGCTGGTGTCAAACTTCTGACCTCAAGTGATCTGCCCACCTCGGTCTCCCAAAGTGCTGGGATTACAGGCGTGAGCCACCACGCCCGGCTAATTTATTTACTTTTAACAAATTTTGCATTGCTTCTTTTTGGTATTCCTAGAAGTAATTGTATACGTAATATAATCTTTCTTTTCTCATTGATGAGTAGAATGATAGGAGTGAATCAAAGAAGTTTCCTACCATTTTAAAATTCTTTCTCTACTTCTCGAAAAAATGTGTTTGATATTTATTTAAACTTTAAGTTATAGGCAACCATGTATCCTGAAAAATAGTCAGGTGTATATATATTTTACTGTCATAGAATGTGGTCCATGCAATACTTTAAGTGAGTAAGGCCAGTTGCATAGTTTATATCATATAATTTCATTTTCATTTAAGAGAACCACATGTTTGATTATGCAAAGACAAAGGTTTGGAAAGGTGTACAGTTATTGAGTGTGATAAACCCTGGGAAAATGGGATAGAGGCAGGGTACTGCCTCAGGTTGGGTTCCCCAGAAGCAGGAGTTGAGATAAACTTTTATGGGAAGGCAACTTACTGAGAAGAGTTTCAGAAAAACCTGCTAGGGAGTGGGAAAGTAGGACTGGGGACAGGAACAGGAGGCTGGTATCAAGGATGTGATACCAAGAAAGCCTCAAGGTAGACAACTCTGGCTAGTCTTGCAAGGGAGTTTTGGAGCTTATACCTAAGAGTTGTTACTGCCAGGGACCAAAGAAATAAAGTAGAGCCTTTATACTTTCATACCCATTAGTCATTGCTAAGGACCATCCCTGTTGGGGAGGTGATATGGTTTGCCTGTGTCCCCACCCAAATCTCATCTTGAATTCCCTTGTGTTGTGGGAGGGACCCAGTGGGAGGTAATTGAATCATGGGGGCAGGTTTTTCCTGTGTTCTCCTTGTGATAGTGAATAAGTCTTACGAGATCTGATGGTTCTGCAAGGGGGAGTTCCCCTGCACAAGCTCTCTCTTTGCCTGCTACCATCCATGTAAGACATGACTTGCTCCTCCTTGCCTTCTGCCGTGATTATGAGGCACCCCCATTGAACCCTTTTGCCTGCATAAGTTACCCAGTCTTGGGTATGTCTTTATCAACAGTGTGAAAACAGACTAATACAGGATGAGTGTATAAATGTCCAGGAAGTTCTGGCAGACTGAGGGTAGCCCCTCTACAAAGACCTGCAGGTGCTGGCTGTTGGGAGTGAGAGCACAGGGTTGGGAGGAAATGTGGGCAGAGCACTGACAGCAGTTGTAGCCCTCACCAAAGTTACAGAGATTTTAAAAAGATTGGAGTTTAATTCTTTCTCAGTTTAAGCCTCCCAGGGCCTTTATGGTGACTCCACAGAGATCCAGGCTCCTTCTATTCTTTTGTTTTGTTTTTCTAGGCTCCTTCTGTCTTGTTGCTCTGTCATCACTAGCTTATTGCCCACATCCACGTGGTCCAAGATGCTCAATATTATGTCCATATTCCCATTAGAAAAAAGGGGGAAAGTCAGGAGGAAGAGAGCACATTAATTCCTCTAAGGACAAGTTCTTAAAGTTACATTACTTCACCTCAAATCCCACTGGCCATCATTTAGTTCCATGGCCATACCTGGATGCAAGGAAGACTAGTGTTTATTATGGTTGGCCTTATGCCCAGTTAAAAATAGGAGACTCTGTTATTATGTAATCATTTCTGTAGAAGGAGAGAACACGTATTGTAGGACTATCTATTATAGGGATGTTCATTTTCTGTTTTATAGGGATATGCTTTGTTTTTTAATTTAATAAGCATGTATTTTTTGTCTTAACTATCACAGGTTAGGGGCTCCAGAAAGCAGAATTTGAGACACAACTTAATGTGCAGGATGTTAAGTAGTGCTCTTCTGTTCAACTCCTGTGGAAGGGAAGAAGCAAGATTTAGCAGGGAGAAGTTGAGCTGTGGTACAGTCTGAACAACAGGAGTTGACTCCACAGGGAGCTCTGGAGCTAACGTGGACTTTTAGAGTTGCCCTGCTTTGAGCAGAAATGGCTGGACCATTTATACCTTTGTCTCCATTGGTTACTGGATGAGGGCTGCCTTGGGAAGCACATGACCTTGGGCAAGGTAGCTCTGCAGAGGTAATGTCTACAGGGGCTGACAGTACTCCTAGCAAGTTCTTTCTTGAAGGGAGAGCTGGGTGACACATCTGTATGTCTGTCACAACTTTGTGTGTGAAAGTAATTAATACATTTTATGTATCTATTTTATAATTTAAAAATTTATCATTTAAAGTTTCTTTTATTCCTTCATCAATAGTTTCTGGTGTAACTATTAGTACTGGGCTTTATTCTAGACACTGGAGATAGGGAAATGTCCCTCCCCTCATGAAGTTTGCATTATATTTGGAAACAGATAATAAATAAATTTTGGCTGGGCATGGCGGCTTACACCTGTAATCTTAGTACTTAGGGAGGCCGAGACAGGTGGATCAACTGACCTCAGAAGTTCGAGACCAGCCTGGGCAACATGGGGAGACCCTGTCTCTATAGAAAACACAAAAAGTAGCTGGGCATGGTGGTGTGAGCCTGTAGTCCCAGCTACTTGGGGAGCTGAGGCGGAAGGGTCACTTGAGCCCAGGAGGTCGAGGCTTCAGTGAGCCGTGTTGGAGCCCCTGCATGCCAGCCTGGGTGACAGAGCCAGATTTTGTCTCAAAAATAAATAAGTATAAGGAAGAGTGTTGCTGTTTTATATGGGGTGGTCAGCAAAGACCAGAAATCCAATAAGGTGATTTGAGTGAAATGATGGAACTAGCTGTGCAGATATTTTGGGAAGAGCGGTCTAATCTGAGATTACTGCGAATTCCAAGACAACCCTGTGGCAGGAATGTGTAGAGTATTGGTGTGTACATGAAACAGCAAGGAGAGCAGTGAGGCTGGAATGAATGAGAATAGTAGGATGAAGAATAATAGGAGATAGAGTCTTGGATATAATAGTGGTGATCAGATCATATGAGACTTTGTAAGCCATTATAAAGACTTGGGGACCTTCTCAGAATGAGATGGGAAACCATGTAAAGATTCTGAGCTAAGCGATAGAATTTGACATATTTTAAAAGATCATCTTGTCTGCTGTGTTTGGAATGAACTGTACCTCAACAACTGGAAGAATGGAGTTGCCCCAACTGAGAAGGGGAAGACTGTGAGTAGAGTAGGTTTTTGGGGTGAATAGTTGCAATTAAGTTTTGTATCTGGTAAGTTTGGAGTACCAATTAGACATTCAGATAGAGATGACAAATAGGAAGTTAGAAAGTGGAGACTGGAATTCAGGGGAGAGGTCTAGTGTGTAGATTAAAAAAACATAGGTGTCGGCCGGGTGCGGTGGCTCACACCTGTAATCCCAGCACTTTGGGAGTCCGAGGAGGGCAGATCACGAGGTCAGGAGATCAAGACCATCCTGGCCAACATGGTGAAACCCCATCTCTAGTAAAAATACAAAAATTAGCCAGGCGTGTCAGTGCATGCCTGTAGTCCCAGCTACTTGGGAGGCTGAGGCAGGAGAATTGCTTGAACCCGGGAGGCGAAGGCTGCAGTGAGCCAAGATCACACTGCTGCACTCCAGCCTGGGTGATAGAGCGAGACCCTGTCTCAAAAAAAAAAAAAAAAAAAAAAAGGTGTCATCAGTGTCCATTTGGTGTGTAAAGCTGTGAAAATGCACACTGTCACCTATGGAATGAGTGGAGAAGAGAACATCTCAGAGATCTGAGCTCAGGAACACTCCAACATTTCCATGTTGGATCATTAGGTGAACCATCAGTGGAAACTTTGAGAAGGAGCAGCCTGTTAAGTAAGAAGAGGAAGTGGCTTTTTTATTTTCGAGATGGAGTTTTGTTCTGTTGCCCAGGCTGGAGTGCAGTGGCATGATCTTGGCTCACTGCAGCCTTCGCCTCCTGGGTTCAAGCAATTCTCCTGCCTCAGCCTCCTGAGTAGCTGGGATTACAGGCGTGCACCACCACGCCCAGCTAATTTTTGTATTTTTAGTAGAGATGGTGTTTCACCGTGTTAGCCAGGCTGGTCTCGAATTCCTGACCTCAAGTGATCCACCCACCTTGGCCTCCCAAAGTGTTGGGATTATAGGCATGAGCCATCATGCCCAGCCGGAAATGATGTTTTAGAAGGCAACCAGGAGTGTTTCAAGAAGAGGAAAATGATCAACAGTGTCCAGTGCTGTTGATAAATAACATAAGATGAAGACTGATAATTACCCTTTGGATTTACCGGTATGGAACTCATTGGTAGTGACAAGCAATGATTCAGTGGAATGATGGGAACAAAGTGAATTGGTGTGTGTTCGACAGAGAATGGAGGATGAATGGGAGACAGCTCTATAGACAAGTCTTCTAAAGAGTTATGCTGTGAAAGAGAGTAGAGAAACAGCATGAAGGCTAGAGGAGCATGTGAGCTGGAAAGAAGAGTTTTAAATTGGAAGCTAATGCACCCTGTTTGAATGCTGATGATAGTTATCCAGCACAGAGGCCCATTGGTGATGCTGCAAGAAGAGAACAATTGATGGGTGATGTCCTTGAATAACAGTGAGGGATGTGAGAGTTAAGGCATGAATGGAGGGCTTGGCCTTAGATAGTAACATAGTTCAATCAAGATAATAGAAGGGAAGACAGAATGATATGTATGGCTACAATAGCAAGTAGATGGTACATTGTGGCTGGGCATGTGTGGAGGATCTTTACTGATTGTCTCTGGTGGTTTTTTTTTGTTGTTGTTGTTGTTGTTTTGACAGAGCCTTGTTCTGTTGCCCAGGCTAGAGTGCAGTGGCGTGATCTCAGCTCACTGTAGCCTCCGACTCCTGGATTCAAGCCATCCTCCTGTCTCAGCCTCCCAAGTAACGGGCACCATGCCTGGCTAATATTGATTTATTTATTTATTCATTTATTTATTTTTTAGTAGAAACGGTGTTTCACCATGTTGGCCAAGTGGTCTGGAACTCCTGATCTCAAGTGATCCACCTCCCTCTGCTTCCCAAAGTTCTGGGATTACAGGCATGAGCTACCATGCCCAGCCAAGCCTGGTTTTTTTTTTTTTTTTTGAGACGGAGTCTCACTCTGTCGCCCAGGCTGGAGTGCAGTGGCGTGATCTCGGCTCACTGCAAGCTCCGCCTCCTGGGTTCACGCTATTCTCCTGCCTCAGCCTCCCAAGTAGCTGGGACTACAGGTGCCCACCACCACGCCCAGCTAACTTTTTTATTTTTATTTTTATTTTTTTTATTTTTATTTTATTTTTTTTTTTTTTGAGACGGAGTCTCGCTCTGTTGCCCAGGCTGGAGTGCAGTGGCGCGATCTCGGCTCACTGCAAGCTCCGGCTCCCGGGTTCACGCCATTCTCCTGCCTCAGCCTCCCGAGTAGCTGGGACTACAGGCGCCCGCCAACACACCCGGCTAATTTTTTGTATTTTTAGTAGAGACGGGGTTTCACCGTGTTAGCCAGCATGGTCTTGATCTCCTGACCTCGTGATCCGCCCGCCTCGGCCTCCCAAAGTGCTGGGATTACAGGCTTGAGCCACCGTGCCCGGCCTATTTTTATTTTTTTATTTTTGGTAGAGACGGGGTTTCACCGTGTTAGCCAGGATGGTCTCGATCTCCTGACTTCGTGATCCGCTCACCTCGGCCTCCCGCAGTGCTGGGATTACAGGCGTGAGCCACCGTGCCCGGCCCAAGCCTCTATTTTGTAGTGAAATATAAAACAATTGCCATCAGCTGAAAAGTGGGGATGGAGGATGAGATGTTGGATGTTTGAGGAGAGAAGAGAAGGTGTGAGATAGGGCTCTGGAAGGTGAAGAGTGAGTGGACTAGGAATGTAGTGGAAATGCCCATTCTGTGGTCATGCTTTGAAAGTGAGATCAGTCAGCATGATTATGTGTATTTCTTCAGCCCTATTTAGTAGCCCAGGTGCAAGCATGGAGTAGGTAGAATGTTGGATTTAACTGAGTGATAAATAAAACTAAATATTCACTTTGAAAGCTGTTTTTAGGAGGTCGCTGATGTGAATGGTATTTAGAATTTTAGCTTTTTAAATATACTCATTTTGGAAGGCTAAACTTAGTGAGTGACAGGTCATTAAAAAAGCAAAAAAGAAACGGCATTGTTCCAGGAAAGGTTCTTGGTTGAAAATTACAGACCTTAATTCCAGCCAACTTAAGCAGAAAATGAATTTATTGGAAAGTTGTCAAGTACCTCACAGCATGGATGGAAAGACTGGAGAATCTGGTTCAGAAAATAGGCAGGAACCAAGGGAATCCAAAGATCTATAATCATGGCCGAAGTCATGCCCCTAGGGGAGTCTGGTTCCGGATGCTGTTGCCACCATTTTTGAACCCTGGTATTGCATCTGTTGGAGTGAGTTCTGAACCTGTCCTTTCTTTTTTCTGAGACCGAGTCTCGCTTTGTCACTCAAGCTGGAGTGCAGTGGCGCGATCTCGGCTCACTGCAAGCTCCGCCTCCCGGGTTCACACTGTTCTCCTGCCTCAGCCTCCCAAGTAGCTGGGACTACAGGCGCCTGCCACCATGCCCAGCTATTTTTTTGTATTTTTAGTAGAGACAGGGTTTCACCATGTTGGCCAGGATGGTCTCGATCTCTTGACCTCGTGATCCACCTGCCTCAGCCTCCCAAAGTGCTGGGATTACAGGCATGAGCCACTGCGCCCGGCCAACCTATCCTTTCTCATTTGAGCCACTGGCTCCATCTCAAAGACCTCTAAAAAGATTACTCTGAGGCCAAGCATGGTGGCACACCCCTGTAATCCCAGCAGTTTGGGAGGCCGAGGTGGGAAGATCTCTTGAGTCCAGGAGGTCGCTGCTATGTCAAGAATGGAGTATAAGAGTAGATGTGGGGAGAATAAGTCATGAGGCTCCAAAATAGATGATAATGACTTAGATTAGCATAGTGACAGTGGAGATGAAAAGAGGTGGATAGATTCATGAACTAGCCCATTAGGCTGTTGTTAAAATTCTTGTTTAGGGAAAAATTCCTTCCTTCTCCCCTGCCCCTTCCTCCTCCTTTCTCATCATCCTCTTTCCTCTTCCTCATCTCTCCATCGCTCCTTACTCTTTCTTCCTCCTCCTCTCTCCTCTACATCCTCCCTCGTTTTCCTCTCCTTCCTTTTCTTCTTATCTGCCTCCTCCTTTCTTGAAATCTAGACCTTTCTAGAGGCCTTTTACATACTCCTATCTTGCACAAGGCAGAATAACTTATCTAGCAGATATTTTATAAAATCCTGTAGTATTCATAATTTGTTAATTAAGAAAATATGCCTAGCTCCTAGTATGTATACTATTGTGCTGAAGGGGGTTGTTGTAGTCATTTCAGAATTGAGTTCAAGTCTAGACACACAGAAATGGTTTATTTCTTCTAGGGCACTACATGCTTGCTGTCTAGGCTAACCTTTTTTCTAGGTGTGGATAATTGAGAATACATTATCTAGTTTTCACCTCAACTTTATTTCCCAGCACTCATTAGTTCCTTATTGTAGTCATTTACATATCTGTTATTGGAAATGGGCCAAATATTTATCCATTATTTTAAACATAATAAGAAAACAGGTATCTTTTTTTTTTATCTTCCTAAGACAGTGAAGGCTAGCTACTCAGAGACTGCCATGGGAGGATCACTTGAGCCCAGGAGTTCAAGGTTGCAGTGAGCTGTGATTGTGCCACTACACTCCAGCCTGGGTGACAGAGTGAGACCCTGTCTTTCTCTTAAAACAAACAAACAAACACTGCCCACCCCCAACCCCAAACCAAAAAAAACCCCAGCTAGATTACTGCCTCAAACTTAATGTGCGTACAAGCCATCTGGAGAGCTTGTGGAAATGCAAATTCTGATTTTGTAGGTCTGAAGTGGGGCCTAAGATTCTGCCTTTCTGTTAAGCTCTGTGGTGATGCTGATGCTGCTGGTCTATAGATCTCATTTTGAGTAATAAGAAACTAGATAATATCCTTTGCCCTTTCATCTTTGTATGGGTTATTCTGCTTTGGGGCATGTTTTGGAGCTGTTTAATTTGACCAAAGGTTAAGTAGTACATTTTAAGAAGATTGAATTGTATAACCTTTTCCTGCTTTTTTGGGCCATATTCTTGAAGGTTATAGTACTATAAATAGCTTAAGGTTTTTAGTTTCAGCTTTGGAAATAGATGAAGAGAAGTCTCAGAAGCAGTATAATTTTTATTGAATCATTAAATTTGCAGCAGCACAATTGGTTTATCTACTTGAGGTAGTCTGAACTACAAGTAGAGTATTAGTAACTGAATTAAGAATAAGAAAAGATACAATGCTGAAAATCATTATTAGATATGTAGGATATAGTTAAGAATTGGGGAGTTTCTGTTTTGTAGGGTTGGGAATGTTTTGGATAAGGTATATGGTATATCAGCACTGGACTTCTTAGCTGGGGTGATCTGCCTCCCAAGATACATTTGGCAATATCTGGAGACGTTTTTAGCTGTCACAACTAGTAGGGGGGTGATGCAACTGGCATCTAGTGGGTAGAGGCGAGGGATGCCGCTAAACAGTGTACCAGACAACCCCCACAACATAAGACTTATTTGGCCCAAAATGGCAGGAATGAGAAGGTAAGAAACTCTATGTTAGGGAGTTTTCAAAAGCACTTTATTTTTAAAATTAAAAATAATACATCCAGGCATGGTGGTTCATGCTTGTAATCCTAGAACTTTGGGAGGCCAAGGCATGAGGATTGTTTAAGCCCATGAGTTCAAGACCAGCATGGGCAAAATAGCGAGACCCCATCTCTACAAAATGTTAAGATATTAGGTGGGTGTGTGCATTAGTTTGTTTTCACATTGCTATAAAGAACTACCTGAGACTGGATAATTTATAAAGCAAAGGGGTTAAATTGACTCATAGTACTGTAGCCTGTACAGGAATCATGGCTGAGTATGCCTCAGGAAACTAACAATCATGTAGAAAGGCAGAGGGGAAGCAGGAGCGTCTTACATGGCTGGAGAAGGAGGAAGAGAGAACAGTGGGGAGGTGCTACACACTTCTAAACAACCAAATCTTCTGAGAACTCACTATCAGGAGAACAGCAAGGGGGAAATCTGCCCCCATGATCCAGTCACCTCCTATCAGGCCCCTCCTCCAACATTGGGGATTACAATTCGACATGAGATTTGGGTGGTGACACACATCCAAACCATAGCAGCATGGTGGTGTGCATCTGTAGTTCCAGCTACATGGGGTGGTGAGGTGGAAGAAGTGCTTGAGCCCAGGAGTTTGAGGCTGTCATGAACTGTGATTGTGCCACTGCACTCCAGCCTGGGTGACAGTGAGACCCTGTCTCAAAAAAAAAAAAAAAAAAAAAAATTGAGACCATTCTATTGACGTATCAACAAAAACTTTTTTAAATGAAAAATTTTAAATTTATAGAAAATTAAATAGAATAATTAATCCCCACATTTTCATCACCTGACTTCAACAATCGTGAGTTGATGGCCAATTATATACTTTATGTATGTATATTATATCTATAAATTTGATATATTTGTGTATATCCACACTCACCTAACCCTGAGTTTTTGAAGCAAATTCTAGGTATCACATCATTTAATCTGTAAATATTTCAGTATGCGTATTTAAAACATGAGGACTCTTTTTGAGCCATTATCACACACATAAAATTACCAGTTTCCCTGATTCATTATCTCTCCTCTCTTGTTTTCTTCTAAATGGATTTTTTTGCTTTTAATGAGATTTCACATAATGAAAGAGCACTAATTTTACAAAGCAGTGGAAATTGATGCTACATGGGCCAAATAAAAGCTATCTGCTGCAAGTACTTTTTTCTAATTATTTTTCTAGAATGTCTTTATTTATTTGAAAGTACTATGTAAAATAATGCAATACTTTCTCTTTTCTACTGTGTCTGTTTTTCAAATCACCCTTTTCATCTTTGCCAGTGTTTTCTGAGATATCTTCAGGCTTTGGTATATTTGCTATAGCAATGGCCTCTGGGGACTAGTTACTAGTTACTAGCTAGTACCTGCAGGAATCATTTCCTTAACTGGTGGTGAGCTTCTTGAGGGCAAGGACCAAGTCTTACCAACTTTCTGCCTGATACCATTAGCATGTCCTCAATATTTGTTGGATGGCTGCTACTAATCTTGAGGGCATCATGCCAGTATTGACTGATGTATCAATCAATGCTACTGGCATGTGGTATTTACAGCAAAAAACTAAGTGTGCTTATTTAGCTATAACATGTCGTTAGCAGAAGAGTTAAGTCGATCTTAACATTTGGTACCTGCATCTATGGGAGGTGAAGTAGAGAATGCTGTTTTCTCTAGTTACATTCCTTTGTTTCTTCTTACGCTTATTTATAGGGTGACCATATGTCCTAGTTTGCCTGACACAGTCTGGTTTTCCAGAGTCTAATAGTGTCCCTTTTCATTCACAGAATTGTCCTAGTCTAGGTGGTAAATTAAATGGCAGTATTACTTACATAACATTTAATGTATGCCAGATTCTCTTCTAAACACTTTACATACATTCTCATTTAATCTTCATGATAACCCTGGGAAATAGTTTCTATTATTCTACCCATTTTATATATGGGAAAGTTGAAGCACAAAGAGGTCCAATGACTTGGCTAAAATCATGCAGCTGTATTTGAATAGTAAGTGGCAGCACCAGGATTGAGTGCAGGCTGTTTGACACCAGTGCTCTTACCCACGCCACTCTTGCCCCTATGCTGGTCCCAAATATATCTATCTGCCTTTGTAGACTACATTTTGATCTATTAAGAATCTCCTGATAATTAATCTACATATTTTTAGATCAGCAGTCTGGCTAAGGCTTTTGAATTTGAAGGATTTCCTTTGTTTTCACAAAATCCTTATAGATTCCACATGTACCACTAGGCCAATCCGAGTATAGTCTTCTTTCTTAGAAGATTGAATGGTGACCTTTTTTCATCTTTGTAATGCCAGCTATTCAGCATTCCCTCTGAGACCCTCCAGTGATGAGGTTTCCCAGTGTTTGGAGAGTATCAAGTCCCTGCCACAGTCACTTTTCCTTACCTCTGACCACCTGTGGTAGCTGAAGTTCTCTTTCGAGCACCTAGAACAGTGGCAGCCATAGAGCAGGCACACATAAACTGTTTCACTGCCTTTGATTAGTTCATATTTTGGAGTTGCCTGGAAACAGTGTTCAAGGCACTTACATAAAGTGCTTTAAGGAAGAGGTTATTTCACACAGCTACTGCTTTCAAGTAGCTTACAATTTAGGAAGGGGATGACGAGTGTACACAAATAACTGTGATATAAGGCAACTGAGCTATATAAGCAAAGTATTTTAAGAGCTCAAAAAAAAATTATTTCTGACAGGAGTGATATAGAAAAGTTTGATAGAGTTGGTGGCACTAAGTCAGTTTAATAACTTTTAAATTGGCTAAAAAATTACTGTCTACTTATGTTTGCTAAGGGTAGAGGCTTGACAGAAGAATAAGACTTGATGAACCTCCAGGAGAAGAGGATGTGTCAGCTTGACACTTGGTCCTCTTGGGAGGAATCCTCAGTCAGCAGTCTTGCTCGGTTTTTAATGGTATCATCATTATCATCATGGCATATTTTAACCCTCTAGGTGGCTCAGATGGAACTTTTTCTCAGCAGCAAAGAATTATCATATATATTTTGAGACAGGGTCTCGCTTTGTTGCCCAGGTGCGATCACGTCTCACTGCATTCTCAGCCTCCTGAGCTCAAGTGATCCTCCTACCTCAGCCTCCTGAGTAGCTGAGACTATAGGTGTGCACCACAACACCTGGCTAAGTTTTTAATGGGGACTCTTGGGCTTAAGTAATCCTCCTGCATTGGCCTCCCAAAGTGCTGGGATTACAGGCATGAGCCACTGCACCCAGCCAATATTTTTTTAATGTGGAAGCCTGATATGTTATTTGATTTTTTTTCTTTTTTGGGACAGAGCCTTGCTCTGATATGTTATTTGATTTTTTTTTTCTTTTTTGAGACAGAGCCTTGCTGTGTTGCCCAGAGCTAGAGTGCAGTGGTGCAATCTCGGCTCACTGCAGTCCCCGCCCTTTGGTTCAAATGATTCTCCTGCCTCAGCTTCCTGAGTAGCTGGGACTACAGGTGCACGCCACCACACATGGCTAATTTTTGTATTTTTAGTTGATATGGGGTTTCACCATGTTGGCAAGGCTGGTCTCGAACCCCTGACCTCAAGTGATCTGCCCACCTCAACCTTCCAAAGTGCTGGGATTACAGGCATGAGCCACCGCACCCGTCTGTTATTTGATTTTTTTTTTTAACCTTTTAAGGTCTATTGTTCTCAAGATATTTTTCCTTAATAAAAAACAGTCTACTTTTATTACAATATAATTACATTTGCCTTTTTAATTGATAGTAATAAAAAATGGTTACTTTTTAATAGGATTTGTCACAGTAGTCTAGTAAGATAGGGTAGTTAGTGCTCATTATCCTCGATACAAATGAAGAAACTGAAATTTGATAAAACTGTAAGCTGCGTGACTTTGGGGATAAATGGAACAATTGGGACTTGGACTTGGGTCTTCAGAATTCACTTCCAGTGTATGTATATCACATAGCCTTATTTAGCTTATTAGATTTTTAAAAAATTATATCAAGATAAAGAACAATAACAATTGTGGTGATCTCATGTTATAACCCCTTTTTAATAAATGTCATTATAGAATCTACCTTAACATGATGAGTCTGTTTTCATTTCTCAGTTGACAGGCCCATTAGCACTGCTTTGATGATTGTAGACACAATGCATTCTACGGAAAGGGAAATCCTGAAGGGGTTGCAGGTGGCCTGTATGGTTCCTTGGTGCAAATTAGAAAAAGGTCGCCCCTCTAGGGGAACCAGAGTGCTCCCTTTCTGTGGTCAGTCAGAATAAGCAGCTTCAGCCCCAGCCAGGATGACAAGCTTGGAGCATGGGCATCTGGATTGTTGTCTCTGCTTGGCCTCTTTTATGTAGTGCTTAAAAAGCAGCAGCCAGCTGGGCGCAGTGGCTCACACCTGTAATCCCAGCCCTTTGGGAGGCCGAGGCGGGAGGATCATGAGGTCAGGAGATCAAGACCATCCTGGCTAACATGGTGAAACCCCGTCTCTACTAAAAATACAAAAAGTTAACCGGGCGTGGTGGTGGGCACCTGTAGTCCCAGCTACTCAGGAGGCTGAGGCAGGAGAATGGTGTGAACCTGGGAGGCGGAGCTTGCAGTGAGCCGAGATAGTGCCACTGCACTCAGGCCTGGGTGAAAGAGCAAGACTCCGTCTCAAAAAAAAAAAAAAAAAAAAAAAAAAGCAGCCAAGAGTCCTGTTCATATTAACTAATTTATGAGGGGCTAGGTTAAAAAAAATTTTTTTTACTGTTGTATTTTTAGACAGACCCTCTCGTTCCTCCATACACCAAGTACATACCTGCCTCAGCATCTTTGTACTTGTTCCTCTACCTGGAACCTGGATCTCCCAGCCTTCATTTCATCCAGGTCTCCACTCCAGTGGAACTCTGCAAGCTTCACCTCGCCTACTCCAGTGAAAGTATCACCCTCCGTCATTCTCCCTTCCTGCTGTACTTTTTTCATAGTACTTCTTACCACTTGGAATATTATATTTATCCTCATTTTATTTTTGTCTTTCACAGAGTGTAGAAAGTACACTCTGTGAAAGCAGATTTTTTTTTCACTGTTTTTTTCACTACCATGTTCTAGCACCTGGAAAAACACCTGGCACATATAAGGCTCTCAATATGTGTTGAATGATTGAACTAACAGTGTGATTACTCCGTTTTCATGCAGCTGATGAAGGCTACCTGAGACCGGGCAATTTACAAAAGAAAGAGGTTTAATTGGACTTACAGTTCCATGTGGCTGGGGAAGCCTCAAAATCATGGCAGAAGGCAAGGAGGAGCAAGTCACGTCTTTTTTTTTTTTTTTGAGATGGAATCTCGCTGTGTCGCGTAGGCTGGAGTGCATTGGTGCGATGTCAGCTCACTGCAACCTCCGCCTCCTGGGTTCAAGCAATTCTCTTGCCACAGCCTCTGGAGTAGCTGGGATTACAGGCACGCACCACCACACCCAGCTAGTTTTTGTATTTTTAGTAGAGACGAGGTTTCACCATGTTGACCAGGCTGGTCATGAACTCCTGACCTCAGGTGATCCACCTGCCCCAGCCTCCTAAAGTGCTGGGATTACAGGCATGAGCCACCATGCCCGGCCTGCAAGTCACGTCTTACATGGATAGCAGCAGGCAAAGAGTGAGCTTGTGCAAGGGAACTCCTCTTTTTAAAACCATCAGATCTCATGAGACTTATTGTCTGTCATGAGAACAGGACAGGAAAGACTTGCCCCCATTCATTCAGTTACCTCTGGGTCCCTCCCACAACACATGGGAATTCAAGATGAGATTTGGGTGGGGACACAGCCAAACCTTATTCTGCCCCTGGCCCCTCCCACATCTAATATCCTCACATTTCAAAACCAATCATGCCTTCCCAACAGTCCCCCAAAGTCTTAACTCATTTCAGCATTAACTCCAAAGTCCAAAGTTTCATTCAAGACAAGGCAAGTCCCTTCTGCCTGTGAGCCTGTAAAATCAAAAACAAGTTAGTGACTTCTTAGGTACAGTGGGGGTACAAGCATTGGATAAATGCAGCCATTCAAAATGGAAGAAATTGGCCAAAACAAAGGGGCTACAAGCCCCATGCAAGTCTGAAATCCTGCAGGGCAGTCAAATCTTAAAGCTCCAAAATGAATTCCTTTGACGCCATGTCTCACATTCAGGTCACGCTGATGCAAGAGGTGGGCTCCCATGGTCTTGTGCAGCTCCGCCCCTGTGGCTTTGCAGGGTATAGCGTCCCTCCCGGCTGCTTTCACGGGCTGGCATTGAGTTTCTACAGATTTTCCAGGCGCATGGTGCAAGCTGTCAGTGTATCTGCCATTCTGGGGTCTGGAAGACTGTGGCCCTCTTCTCATAGCTCCACTAGGCAGCGCCCCAGTAGGGACTCTGTGTGGGGGTTCCAGCCCCACATTTCTTTTCTGAACTACCTTAGCAGAGGTTCTCCATGAGGGCCCCGCCCCTGCAGCAAACTTCTGCTTGGGCATCCAGGTGTTTCCATACATCTTCTGAAATCTAGGCAGAGGTTCCCAAACTTCAGGTCTTGACTTCTGTGCACCCGCAGTCTCAACACCATGTGGAAGCTCCCAAGTCTTGGGGCTTGTACCCTCTGAAGCAACAGCCCAAGCTGTACCTTGGCCCCTTTTAGTCATGGCTGGGGTGGCTGGGATGCAGGGCACCAAGTCTCTAGACCACACATGGCACGGCGACCCTGGGCCTGGCCCACAAAACCATATTCTCCTAGACCTCCAGGCCTGTGATGGGAGGGGCTGCCATGAAGATCTCTGATATTCCCTGGACATTTTTTCCATAGTCTTGGGGATTAACTTTGGGCTCCTCGTTACTTATGCAAATTTCTGCAGCCAGCTTGAATGTCTCCCCAGAAAATGGGTTTCTTCTCTCTGTCACATTGTCAGTCTGCAAATTTTCTGAACTTTTATGCTCTTCTTCCCTTATAAAACTGAGTGTCTAGGACCGGGCATGGTGGCTCATGTCTGTAATCCTAGCACCTTGGGAGGCTGAGGCAGGCACATTGCCTGAGCTCAGGAGTTTAAGATCAGCCTGGGCAACATGGTGAACCTCCCTCTCTACTAAAAAATATAAAAAATTAGCTGGGCGTGGCAACATGCACTTGTGGTCCCAGCTACTCAGTAGGCTGAGGCACAAAAATTGCTTGAACTTGGGAGGCAGAGGTTGCAGTGAGCTGAGATGGTGCCATTGCACTCCAGCCTGGGCAACAGAGCAAGACTACATCTCCAAACAAAACAAAACAAAACAAAACTGAGTGCCTTTAACAGCACCCAAGTCACCTCTTGAATGCTTTGCTGCTTAGAAATTTCTTCCACCAGATACCCTAAATCATCTCTCTCAAGTTCAAAGTTCCACAGATCTCCAGGGTAGGGGCAAAATGCCACCAGTCTTTTTGCTAAGACATGACAAGAGTTGCCTTTGCTCCACTTCCTAACAAGTTCCTTATCTCCATCTGAGACCACCTCAGCCTGGATTTTATTGTCCATATCACTATCAGCATTTTGGGCAAAGCCATTCAACAAGTCTCTATGGAGTTCCAAACTTTCCCACATTTTCCTGTCTTCTTCCAAGTCCTCCAAACTGTTCCAACCTCTGCCTGTTATCCAGTTCCAAAGTCACTTCTACATTTCAGCAAGCCCCACTCCACTGGTACCAATTTACTGTATTAGTCCATTTTCGTGCTGCTCACAAAGACATACCTGAGACTTGACAATTATAAAAGAAAGAGGTTTAATTGGACTTACAGTTCCATGTGGCTGGGGAGGCCTCACAATCATGACAGAAGGCAAGGAGGAGCAAGTCACATCTTACATGGATGGCAGCAGGCAAAGAGATAACTTGTACAGGGGAACTCCCCTTTTTAAAACCATTGGGTCTCATGAGACTTATTCACTATCAGGAGAACAGCATGAGAAAGACTTGCCTCCGTGATTCATTTACTCCCACTGGATCTCTCCCACAACACGTGGGAATTCAAGATGAGATTTGGTTGGGGACACAGTCAAAACATATCACAGTGGATTGTGATTGATGGTATAAATTATCAGCTTTAGTATTTGCTACCTTGTATTGACTGTTTATGGGCACTTTCTGTGACATAATGTTATGAATATTGTCTAACAGAATCTTCATAATACCTTTATGAGGGGTAAATAATATAATCTCTGTTTTGGAGTTGAAGAAATCCGAAAGCTGAGAAAAGTTAAATAACATGCCCAAAGTAAAATAGCTAGTAATTCGAGTCATTCCTTGAGAGGTAGATCTGATAACCAAAATCAATTTCTAAAAATTGTTTTAGTGATTCTTTTGGGTCTCATAATATTTTTTTCAAAGAGTGATTTTTAATCACTGGGTAGGGGAAAACCTGAAAATACTTTTACTTATGTTTTAAGGAAAAGGAGAGGTAGGATCTATGGGATTTGAAATACTGGGATAACTCAGGATCAGACAACCCTATTTCACAATATTTGTGTTTTTATCTAAGGATGCATACTATGAGGGTCTTTTGGGAAGAAGAGTGTGACTTTGGGGGTTTTTTTCTAACTGTGTAATTCTGGAGAAATACTTAAGCCTGTTTTTTTCATCTCTAAATTCTGGTGACAGTGCCTACCTTTTAGGAGTGTGCAGATGATAAGTACATAAAATGCCTGGCATAGTTTCTGGAGCGTGGGAGCTTGATTTCTCCTCTACCCTGCCCCCTGCCTTTTTCTTCCTCCTTCCAGCTACAGGTGACTAAGGATCCAAGGAACTGGAGGGCGATTTCTTTTTTTTTAGATAACTTCCCTCTAGTTAAGCAATCCCAGATTTTAAGCTGCTTTTGGTAGTATGTAGACAATCAAGGTACCTTTTAGAATTCACATGGCATCTTGTTTATTGCTGTAATTCAAGGAATAATTCATGTGCTTTGTTAAGTGTTGTGCACATATTCCCTTTACAGACTTTGGGGTCTAATTGCTGCTTTCGTAATCGAATGCTGAATGAAAACTGAGGGTCAATAACTGTCTTTATTTCTTACATCCTTCTCCTCATGTTCCGTGAAATACTAGTTTTTTTTTTTTAAGTCACCAACATGTTTGCCAGTGCATATGAATTTGGATGCTAACAGGGATTTCTTAAGCACCATCTTGTAATTTCTATAACTGTCATTGTGTCAAACAGGATAGTAGTGTCATTTACAGACTCAAAGACTGGGAATTCTTGAACTAATGAGTTGTTAATTAAGGTGGGTTAAAAAAAACCCAGGCATTTTTATATGAAGATGCTTTCTCTATGAAATTTGATTAAACAGTATAGCATTTAACTAGTAAGTGTGAAAAATTATTTACTAAGGAGCAAGGAACAGGATTTAAAAGAAGTACAACCAACTTCCAGTTATAGATGTCTGAGGAGCCTTTTCAATTATATGCTGATCTTCTCTCCCTTTTAATATCCTATTATGTACCGTATAATGAAGCAATAAGGCTCACAATTTAAGCATTAATGATTGATTTAACCAAAGATATATAATTATTAGCTTACATAACCCCAAATAATGATACAATTAACAATAATATAACTAATGATGGGGGGAGGCACTCTGGGAGCTATAAGAGAACAAAATCTGTATTTGCCATTTACAGAAAATCTGTAATACCAAAAATAGATGAATCAAGCAATTGCAAGAAAAGCTTATTATATAGGAAAATAGAGGAAATTATTATCAAAATAGATGAATATCAAAAATAGATGAATCAAGTAATTGCAAGAAAAGCTTATATAGGAAAATAGAGGAAACTCTTATCAAAATAGATGAATATCAAAAATAGATGAATCAAGCAATTGCAAGAAAAGCTTATTATATAGGAAAATAGAGGAAACTATTATCAAAATAGATGAATCAAGCAATTGCAAGAAAAGCTTATTATATACGAAAATAGCGGAAACTACCAGGTAAAACAGAAGAATTGAAAGTTTTTTGATTTTTGGTTTTTCTTACATTTTAGAGACAGGGTCTTGCTCTGTCCCCCAGGCTGGAGTACAGTGGTGCATTTATGGCTCACTTGAACTCCTGGGCTCAAGTGATCCTCTTGCCTCAGATTCCCAAGTAGCTGGGGCTACAGGTGTGCACCACCACGTCCACCTAATTTTTAGATTTTTTGTAGGAGTCTCACTATGTTTCCCAGGCTGGTCTCAAACTCCCAGGCTCAAGTGACTGTCCTGCCTTCGCCTCTCAAAGCGCTGGGATTGTAAGTGTGAGCCACTGTGGCCGGCCTAACAGTGGGAAGCTGTTGATGCTGGCAGTATGGGGGTGGTGGGGGGAAGGGTGAACCAGCAGACTACTGTCTTTAAGTGTTTGTGGGTAATGTTGACTTTTTTTGAGACAGAGTTTCACTCTTATCGCTCAAGCTGGAGTGCAGTGGCGTGATCTCAGCTCACTGCAACCTCCACCTCCTGGGTTCAAGGGATTCTCCTGCCTCAGCCTCCCGAGTAGCTGGGATTATAGGCATGTGCCACCATGCCTGGCTAATTTTTTGTATTTTTGGTAGAGATGCGGTTTCACCATATTTGCCAGGCTGATCTTGTACTCTTGACCTTAGGTGATCTGCCCACCTCGGCCTTCCAAAGTGCTGGGATTACAGATGTGAGCCAACAAGTCCAGCCTAATGTTGACTTTTTTATTGTTTATATATTATTTTGACAAAAATAAAAGTTAACTATGAGAAAAGAAAAATAGAAATATAAGCAATCCAAAAAAGTGAAGACAACTCACAAAAAGGAATAATGTATTTGCCAATCATTTATCTGGCAGGGTGTTTCTTATCTAGAATGTGTAATGAACTCTTAAAATGAAATAATAAAAAGAAAACCCATTAAAAAAATACACCAAAGGCTGGGTGCGGTAGCTTACGCCTGTAATCCCAGCACTTTGGGAGGCAGAGGGGGGTGGATCACTTGAGGTCAGGAGTTCGAGTCCAACCTGGCCAACATAGTGAAACACTGTCTGTACTAAAAATACAAAAATTAGCCAGGCGTGTTGGCAGGTGCCTATAATCCCAGCTACTTGGGAGGCCGAGGCACAAGAATAGCTTGAACTTAGGAGGCAGAGGTTGTAGTGAGCCAAGATTGCACCACTGGACTCCAGCCTGGGTGACAGAGCAAGGCTCCATCTCATAAATAAATAAATAAATAAATAAATAAATGTCAAGTATCTGAGTAGACATTTCTTCGAAGGAAATATACAAAGCCCCAGTAAACACATGAAAAACCATCAGGGAAATCCAAATCTCTCTAGACAGATAATAACAAGCGTTGTTGAAGATGTGGAGAAGTACAATACTTCATACATTGCTGCATGTGTGAAATGGTACATTCACTTTGGAAAATAGTCTGGTAGCTCCTAACAAGGTTAACATAGAGTTGTCAGATGACCCTGCAATTCTACTAGGAGGTATACCCCCAGAAGAAATGAAAACATGTCTATACAAAATCTTGTAGGCAAATATTTGTAGCAGTATTATTCATAGTAGCCAAAAAGTGAAAGTCTGTTCATCAACTGATGAGAAACAAAATTGGGCATATCCATACAACAGAGTATTACAAGGAGAAACAAATATAACCAATCAGTTACTGCTTAAAGAAAAAGTAACTTTTCTTTCTCTTTTGAGGAAAAGTTTATTCTTTTCTTACCTGTCATGCATCCAATTATTGTAGACAAAACATGAAATGTAGGAAAGCAGAATTGTCACGGAATAGATCATATGACCATATGAGTAGGGACTGGCTCTGTCACCCCAGCTGGAGTGCAGTGGCGCTCCCACCTCACCTTCCCGAGTAGGTGAGACTACAGGCACACACCATCATGCCTGGCTAATTTTTTCATTTTTTTGTAGAAAAATGGAGTTTCTGCTGGGCACGGTGGCTCACGCCTGTAATCCCAGCACTTTGGGAGGCCAAGGCAGGTGGATCACCTGAGGTCAGGAGTTCGAGACCACTTGGCCAACATGGAGAATGAAACCCCATCTCTACTAAAAATTTGCATTAGCTAGGTGTGATGGCATTTGCCTGTAGTCCCAGCTACTCGGGAGGCTGAGGCAGGAGAATTGCTAGAAACCGGGAGGCAGAGAGTTGCAGTGAGCTGAGATCATGCCACTGCACTCCAGCCTGGGTGACAGAGTGAGACTCTGTCTCAAAAAAAGAAAAGAAAAGAAAAATGGTGTTTCTCCATGTTGGCCAGACTGGTCTCAAACTCTTGAACTCAAAACAATTTGCCTGCCTCGACCTCCCATAGTGCTGGGATTACAGAGGTGAGCCACCGCCCAGCCATCCATGTTTCCTTTTTTCTTTCTTTCTTTTTTTTTTTTTGGAAGTGCAGGCCACAAAGACAGTTTTTTTTTTTTTTTTTTTTTTTTTTTTTTTTTTTTGAGATGACTTCTCACTCACTGTGTGGCCTAGGCTGGAGTACAGTGGTGCAATCTTGGCTCACTACAACCTCCGCCCCCTGGGTTCAAGCGATTCTCCTACCTCAGCCTCCTGAGTAGCTGGGATTACAGGCGGGTGCCACCACGCCCAGCTAATTATTGTATTTTTAATAGCAATGGGGTCTCACCATGTTGGCCAAGCTGGTCTGGAACTCCTGACCTTAAGTGATCTGCCTGCCTCGGCCTCCCAAAGTGCTGGGATAACAGGTATGGGCCACCACCCCTGGCCCATAAATATCTTTCAATGGGTTATTTTTATTGTTGTTGTTCTGCTTAGTACAGATTAACCCAACATTTGATGACTAACAGCCTTCTGTCAGAGTATGCTGAGATGTTGCTCGAGTGTCCCGTAATGATTTTCATTTTGTTTGTATTTATACTACATACACAGACTGTTGGCTACTGTTGCTCGCATCTTTGTATGTGATCGATCAACAAGGAAATGTGTGTTGGCCAGGTGTGGTGGCTCACACCTGTAATCCCAGCACTTTGGGAGGCCAATGAGAGTGGATTGCTTGAGGTCAGGAGTTCGAGACCAGGCTGGCCAACATGGTGAAACCTCATCTCTACTAAAAATACAACAAGGTCAGGCGTGGTGGCTCATGCCTATAATCCCAGCACTTTGGGAGGCCGAGGCGGTTGGAAAACTTGAGGTCAGGAGTTCAAGACCAGCCTGGTCAACATGGTGAAACTCTGTCTCTACTAAAAATACAAAATTAGTCGGGCATGGTGGCACATGCCTGTAATCCCAGCTACTTGGGAGGCTGAGGCAGGAGAATCACTTGAACCTGGAGGCGGAGGTTGTTGTGAGCGGAGATCGTGCCACTGCACTCCAGCCTGGGCAACAGGAGCGAAACTGCATCTCAAAAAAAAAAATAAAAAATTAGCTGGGCGTGGTGGTGCATGCCTGTAATCCCAGCTACGTGGGAGCCT
The DNA here is from genome assembly GCF_028878055.3 of Symphalangus syndactylus. Classification (NCBI taxonomy): domain Eukaryota; kingdom Metazoa; phylum Chordata; class Mammalia; order Primates; family Hylobatidae; genus Symphalangus; species Symphalangus syndactylus. The sequence continues at coordinate 19,788,596 of NC_072425.2, forward strand.
GAGGCAGGAGAATTGCTTGAACCTGGGAGCAGAGGTTGCAGTGAGCCGGGAGATCATGCCACTCACAGAGTAAGTGAGAAGCCGTCTCAAAAAAAAAAAAAAAGAATGAAACATCTCTGTGGCCTGCACTTCTTTACAGACTAAATAGAAATATAGACCTAATAGCTTGTTGATTGGTGATTGAGGCTTTTGCCTACATATGTTGTTTCCTCTTGAGTTTTGTTGTTATAAATAAATAAATGGTGATTTAAATGAAACTGCATTGTATTTTCTGCCTCTGTGAGTTCTCTACTGGAGACAGTTTGAATGAATTGTTAGGAGTAGGCGGCTTTGAGTCATGCTTCCTTACATCTGTCTCCAGATTCATATTTTGGATGCTTTCTTTCATTTTGTATATTTTTGTATTTCCTGCCCCATTAGCTTTATAAATAGTCATTCCATGCATCTTGTTTGTATGTATTGTTTTTAGATAACCAACTAACTGGACCTTAGTTTTTCATCTTTTATTTTTTTTGAGATGGAGTTTCACTCTTGTTGCCCAGACTGAAGTGCAGTGGTGTGATTCTGCAACCTCCGCCTCCTGGGTTCAAGCAATTCTCCTGCCTCAGCCGCCCAAGTGGCTGGGATTACAGGCATGCGCCACCATGCCTGGCTAATTTTGTATTTTTAGTAGAAACGGGGTTTCACCATGTTGGTCAGGCTGGTCTCGAACTCCTGACTTCGGGTGATCCGTCCACCTCGGCCTCCCAAAGTGTTGGGATTACAGGCATGAGCCACCGTCTCTGGCCAGTTTTTCATATTAATAATATAAGAGTTTAGATTTTATTGGGTTTGTATTTAAATTAGATCAAGTTTGGATTTGGGAACCAGCATAACTGCAAGCCTGGATATCCTTAGGAGATTCTATCTGTTCTTTGCCACTGAGAGAAGTAGTAACTATTCTGAAAATAAGGCAGAATGAGGCCAGGCTCAAGCCTGTAATCCCAACACTTTGGGAGGCTGAGGTGGGCGGATCACTTGAGGTCAGGAGTTCGAGACCAGCTTGGCCAACATGGTGAGACCCCCATCTCTACTAAAAATACAATAATTAGCCGGGCATGGTGGTGCACGCCTGTAATCCCAGCTACTCAGGAGGCTGAGGCAGGAGAATCGCTTGAACCTGGGAGGTGGGGGTTGTAGTGAGCCAAGATTGTGCTGCTGCACTCCAACCTGAGTGACAGAGCGAGACTCTTATCTTTTTTTTTTTTTTTGATATGGAGTCTCGCTCTGTCACCCAGGCTGGAGTGCGGTGGCGCGATCTTGGCTCGCTGCAACCTCTGCCTGTTGGGTTCAAGCAATTTTCCTGCCTCAGCCTCCTGAGTAGCTGGGACTACAGGCGCGTGCCACCACACCCAGCTAATTTTTTGTATTTTTAGTAGGGACCGGGTTTCACCATGTTAGCCAGGACGATCTCGATCTCTTGACCTCATAATCTGCCCACCTTGGCCTCCCAAAGTGCTGGGATTACAGGCATGAAGGCATGAGCCACCACGCCTGGCAACTCTGTCTTAAAAAAAAAAAAAAAGGAGAACAAGAGTGCTTAAGGAAATTGAGAGCATTTGGAAGAATAGGAAGAATAGAAGCCTGCAGTCTGTGAGTGAAATGTGAGGGTATTTGACTAACCATACAGGGAAAAAAACCTTTCAGAGTGATTAAATCCTGTACTCTTCATTTTATTTACACATTTATTTTATTTTTATTTTTGTTTCTTTTTTATCTTTACATTACATTTATTTTAAAAGTGCCCTTGTATAAGTGTCTTTTTGCTGCATAAACAGAGTCATAGGATAGACATTGCTCCAAAGAAGATATACAAATGGCCAATAAGCAGGTGAAAAGATGCTCAACATCACTTGTCATTAGAGAAATGCAAATCAAAACTACACTAATTCATATGGCTGCTATCAAGAAGGTATGATAGTAATAAATAGAAAATAACAAGTGTTGAGAAACATGGAGAAGTTGGAGCTCTTGTGCACTGTTGGTGGGACTATGAAATGATACAGCCACTATGGAAAACAATATGGCAGTTCCTCAAAAAATTAAAAATAGAATCCTTATATGATCCAGCAATTCTACTTCTAGGTTTATACCCAAAATAATTGAGAGCAGGTTCTTCATGAGATATTTGTATACCCATGTTCATAGCAGCATTATTCATAGTAGTTATAACATGGCAGCAACCTATGTGTCCATCAATGGATGAATGGAGAAGCAAAATATGGTATATAAAAACAAGGGCGTATGATTCAGCCTTAAAAAGGAAGGAAATACTGATATATGCTACACCATGCACCATGGATAGATCATGAGGACATAATGCCAAGTGAAATAAGCTAGACACAAAAAGACAAATACTGTATGATTCCACTTACATGATATTCTTAGAGTGGTCAAACCTATCGACAGAAAGTAGATTGGTGGCTGCCAAGGGCTAGGAGGAGGGGAAAATGGGGGAGTTATTATGTAATGGGTATAGAATTTCAGTTTTACAAGATGAAAATGGAGATGGATGGTGGTGATGGCTATATAACACTATAGATGTATTCAATACCACTGAACTGTACACTTAGAAATGGTTAAGATGGTAAATATGTATATTTTACCACGATAAAAAAATAAAAAAATAAGTCATAGGAATAAATTTTTAAAAGCTATTTTCTGCATTTTTCAATTTTTTCTGTTTTATTTCTTCATTTATACTCAGTTATTAAATACTGTTTGCTTCATTGTTATTTTTGTACATTGGAGAAGAAATTTTTAATGTAACTATATCTTTTCTCAGTAATAAGAATCTTACTATCTCACACCTGTAATCCCAGCACTTTGGGAGGCCAAGGCGGATGGATCACGAGGTCAGGAGATCGAGACCATCCTGGCCAACATGGATTCAACATAGAAACCCCGCCTCTACTAAAAATACAAAAGTTAGCTGGGCATGGTGGTGCCTGCCTGTAGTCCCAGCTACTCGGGAGGCTGAGGCAGGAGAATCGCTTGAACCCAGGAGGCAGAGGTTGCAGTGAGCTGAGATTGCGCCACTGCACTGCAGCCTGGTGACAGAGCAAGACTCTGTCTCAATAAATAAATAAATAAATAAATAAATAAATAAATAAAGAATCTCTACTATCCCCTGTCCCTTGCCCTCTTTAGTTTTCCGTTCTGGCACTGGCCTTGAAACAAATGCATGCAGATCTGTATGCCTTAAGCAGTGAAAGTAATATATTCTTTTGCCCTGAACACCTCATGCTAATCAGAACTTAGTTTCCTCAATAAGTATCGACTAATTATACCAGTGTGCACTAGAGAAAATGCAGAATACAGCAAGCGGAGCCAACATTTACTCTGATTAACCAACACTCCTTTTGCTCTGTGTATGAAGCAATTGTGTGTTCTCTTTTTTTCCTGCCTTTTTTCCCTTTCACTGCAGTGCTTTTTGCTAGGTTGTGCTGTGTCTCAGTTGAATGAGTACTGGAATTTGTGTAGTTGTGTGTGTTAGATAAACATCTCTCTTTTTCTATATTTGATAGGCAAAATGATGTTTTCATAGTCTTGTGGGCAATATTTTACAAATGGCCTTCTGGCTGTGTATCACTGCTGCTCCATGCCAAAACTCCTTTGGCTTCCTTTTCTTAAACTCTCTGCCCTCATGGTATTATTCAGTTTCTTTATACATGATCAACAAGAAGTTTGGTACCTATGCATTTCTCTTTTCATTATTATTATAGCATGTAACTTTTTTTCTTTGAGTTAGAGTCTCATTCTGTCACCCAGGCTGTAGTGCAGTGGTACAGTCATGTTCATTGCGGCCTAGAACTCCTGGACTCAAGCGATCCTTCCACCTCAGCCTCCTAATAGCTAGGACTATAGGCACACAACACCATGCCAGACTAATTTAAAAAAAAAATTTTATAGAGATAGAGTCTTGTGATAGTGTGTTAGTCCGTTTTCACACGGCTAATAAAGACACACCTGAGACTGGGTGATATAAAAGAAAAGAAGTTTAATGGACTCACACCTCCATGTAGCTAGGAGGCCTCCCAATCATGGTGGAAGGTGAAAAGCACATCTTATGTGGCGGCAGACAAGAGAGAAAATGAGAACCAAGCGAAAGGGGTTTCCTCTTATAAAACCATCGGATCTTGTGAGACTTGTTCACTACCATGAGAACAGTATGGGGGAAACCGCCCCCATGATTCAATTATCTCCCCACCGGGTCCCTCCCACAACACATGGGAATTATGGGAGCTACAATTCAAGATGTGATTTGGGTAGGGACACAGCCAAACCATATCAGATATTGCCCAAGCTAGTCTTGAACTCTTGGCCTCAAGCGATCTTCCTACCTTGGGATTACAGGCATGAGATTACAGGCGTGAGCCACCATGCCTGGCCTTGTAATTTAACTTCAGTAACATGTTGGAATAAGACAAAAAGATTGTTTTGGCCTGGTGTGGTGGCTCACTCTTGTAATCCCAGCACTTTGGGAGGTCGAGGTAGGTGGATCACTTGAGGTCAGGAGTGTTAGACCAGCCTGACCAACATGGTGAAACCCTGTCTCTACTAAAAATACAAAAACTAGTTGGGTTTGGTGGCAGGTGCCTGTAATCCCAGCTACTCGGAGGCTGAGGCAGGAGAACTGCTTGAATCCCGGAGGTGGAGCTTGCTGTGAGCTGAGATTGCACCACTGCACTCAAGCCTGGGCAACAGGGCGAGACTATGTCTCCAAAAAAAAAAAAAGATTGTTTTTAGAAAATAATTTGTGTATAATTCATGATAATTTTATGCTATCCTTGATATGTGAAGATGCTTCACACTGTGGTAAGGACCAGCTTTTAGAGCTCTGTCATTTGTTCCCATTATAGGAATGCCATCTGTACCAAGTGGTAGCTATTCTGTTTATACTGAATATGGCAAAACCATCATCATCACCCCTCACATATACACACATATTCAACACTTTCTGTACTTGGTATTTTTCAATTTGTGCTGTTTCAGAGTATATTTGCAACAATTTTGAAACTAACAATTTCATGGTATAGTGTAATTTATAGCACAGTTTCATATCTGTTAGTTCATTTTATTGTCCAACAACTTTAAGAGCTAGGTATTATTAATATTCTGTTTTTACAGCTGGGACATGTGATAGTATTTTATGCTCATGCTTAATTATACAGCCATTCTATCTCTTTTTATGTTTTTTAAAAATATGAGCTCATGGCCGGGCACGGTGGCTCACGCCTGTAACCGCAGCACTTTGGGAGACCGAGATGGGCAGATCACCTGAGGTCAGGAGTTCGAGACTAGCCTGGCCAACATGGCGAAACCACATCTCTACTAAAAGTACAAAAATCAGCCGGGTGTGGTGGCCGGTGCCTGTAATCCCAGCTACTCAGGAGGCTAAGGCAGGAGAATTGCTTAAACCTGGGAGGCGGAGGTTTCAGTGAGCTGAGATCACACAACTGCACTCCAGCCTTGGTGACAAGAGCGAGACTCCGTCTCAAAAAAAAAAAAAAAAAAAAAAAAAAAAAAGGCCGGGTGCAGTGGCTGACGCCTGTAATCCCAGCACTTCGGGAGGCTGAGGCGGGCAGATCACAAGGTCAGGAGATCGAGACCATCCTGCCTGACATGGTGAAACCCCGTCTCTACTAAAAATACAAAAAAATTAGCTGGGCATGGTGGCATGCGCCTGTAGTCCCAGCTACTCGGGAGGCTGAGGCAGGAGAATGGCGTGAACCTGGGAGGTGGAGCTTGCAGTGAGCCAAGATCACACCACTGGACTCCAGCCTGGGTGACAGAGCAAGACTTTGTCTCAAAAAAAAAAAATCTGAGTTCATAACAAAATGATCCCTTTCTTAGCATGTGATTTCCATAAATGCTCTCCTTTCTTTGTCAGAATAAATCTTTTTGTTTTTTAATTTTTTTTTTCTTGAGATGGAGTCTCGCTCTGTCTCCCAGGCTGGAGTGCAGTGGCATGATCTTGGCTCACTGCAACCTCTGCCTCTTGGGTTAAAGTGATTCTCCTGCCTCAGCCTCCCGAGTAGCTGGGGTTACAGGCACGTGCCACCACGCCTGGCTAATTTTTTGTATTTTTAGTAGAGACAGGAGTTTCACCATGTTGACCAGGTTGGTCTTGAACTCCTGACCACAAGTTTTCCAACCGCCTTGGACTCCCAAAGTGCTGGAATTATAGGCGTGAGCCACCGCGCCTGGTCAAATTTTTTGTTATATTTTTATTTTCTTTCCTATGTACTTCCTTTCTTTTCTCTGCCTGTTTACCTTTTCAGTCTGATCACAGAGTTGTTCCTTATGTTTTTGAAACATCACTAAATGCAGAATAATAGTGATCGTGATATTATATATTATGTAATGTTTTCAAACTGATTTTACAGCTGAAATCTTATTTTTATCTTCACAACAGGTATCTGAGGTAAGCAAGCCAAGTGTAAATTTATTTTTAATTTTTTTATAAAAAAATGTTACAGAATAATCAAGATGGGGTTTTGCCATGTTATTCAGGCTGGTCTTGAACTCCTGGCTTCAAGCAGTCTGTCTGTCTTGGGCTCCCAAAGTTCTGGGATTAGAGGCATAAGCCACCATGCTCAGCCTCTTTGTTTTTTGTTTTATTTTGTGTTTTTTTTTTTGTTATTGTTGTTCAGACAGGATCTGACTCTGTCACTCAGGTTGGAGTGTGGTGGCTCAATCAGCTCACTGTAATCTCAAACTCCTGGGCTGAAGGGATCCTCCTGCCTCAGCTTCCCGAGTAGCTGGGACTACAGGTGCATGCCATCATGCCTGGCTAATTTTTTAATTTTTGTAGAGATGGGGTCTTGCTTTGTTGCCCAGGTTGGTCTTGAACATCTAGCCTCAAGCTATCCTCCTGCCTTGGCCTCCCAAAGTGCTGGGATTACAGGTGTGAGCCACCATGCCTGGCTTGTAAATTTCTTGTTTTGCTGGATTAAAAACTTGCAATCAAAGTGTTAACTAAAGTTATTTTTGGTTAAAATCACATAACTAGTAATTGTTAGCAACAGAAATACTCGGGCTTTTGTGCTGTATCAGGGCCCTTTTCACTGCTGTTATGACTCCACTTTATGCATACTGGTATAATGTAATGCAGACTTAACATTATTTTCTCTCAAGATTTCTTTCAAACTTTCATATTACCAACTACTTACTCAGAATTCAATCCAGAGAGGCAGTTTTTCTTGTTGCTTTGTCACAAACTTCTTATAAAAAGTAATTATCAACAAGGCAGGTCAATAATTTGCCAAATTTTCTTTACTCAGCAAAACACGTCTTTGAGCAGTTGTCCCTGCTCGTTGTTGTTTTGCTTGTTTGCCCATTTTGTAATCTGTGTAAGGACTCTATCCATGTATTATGTATCTATGTATTAGTTTCCCAGGCCTGCTGTAACAAATGAAAGGGTATTGAACTTCATTAGTTGTCAGAGAAATGCAAATTAAGACCAAAATGAGAAATGACAAGCTAGGTGGCTTAAAACAACAGAAATTTATGCTTTCATAGTTTAGGAGGCCAGAATCCAAAATTAAGTGGTTGCAGAATTGGTTCCTTCTTAGAGACTCAGAAGGGAAATCTGTTCCAGGCCTCTCTCCCGGCTTCTGATGGTTGCCAGCAATCCTTGGCGTTCCTTGGCTTGCAGCTGTGTGATTTTGATCTCTGCCTCCGTCTTCACGTGGCTGCCTTCCCTCTTGTCTGTCTTCACATGGCACTCTCCCTTCCCTGTGTGTCTGTCTGTGTGTCTCCTGCTCTTTAAGGACAGCAGTCACATTGTGTTCAGGGCCCACTCTACTCCAGCATGACGTCATCTTAACTTAGGCCTTAATTACATCTGCAAAACACCTCTTTCCAAAGAAGGTCCTGTCCCGTTCACAGGTACCCGAAGTTAGGACTTCAACATATCTTTTAAGGGGGACACAGTTCAACCTATTAAAATATATGTTCTTTTTCTTTTGTCTCTACTTCTATTCTTGTGATATGTTTACCCGTGTGCTTCCCACAAGTGTCTGTTGAATTGATCTTGTTTATAGATTTCCAATCTCCCCACATAATTTATATATACAGTCGTGTTGCTTAACAACAGGGATATGTTCTGAGAAATGTGTCATGAGGCAATTTTGTTGTGCAAATATCATAGAGTGTACTTAACACAAACTAGATGGTATAGCCTTCCTACATACCTAGGCTTCATGGTATAGCCTGTTGCTCCTGGGCTGCAAACCTGTACAGCATGGTACTGTACTGAATACTGTTAGCAATTATACAATGTTAAGTACTTGTATATCCAAACATATCTAAACATAGAAACGGTGCAGTAAAAACACAATGTAAGAGATTAAAAAATGGTTCCAAGCACAGCTGCATCTTTAAAAAACATAAATAGGCCAGGTGCAGTGGCTCACGCCTGTAATTCCAGCACTTTGGGAGGCCGAGGCAGGCGGATTACGAGGTCAGGAGATTGAGACCATCCTGGCTAACACGGTGAAACCCCGTCTCTACTAAAAATACAAAAAATTAGCCGGGCATGGTGGCGGGCGCCTGTAGTCCCAGCTACTCCAGAGGCTGAGGCAGGAGAATGGTGTGAACTCAGGAGGCGGAGTTTGCAGTGAGCCGAGATCGGGCCACTGCACTCCGGCCTGGGAGATAGAGCAAGTCTCTGTCTCAAAAAAAATAAAAAATAAAAAATAAATAAATAAAATAAAAAATGGTATACCTATCAGGGCACTTACCATGAATGGAGCCTGCAGGACTGGAAGTTGCTCTGAGTGAGTCAATGAGCAAGTGGTGAGTGAATGTGAAGGCCTAGGACATGACCATACACTTCTGTAGATTTTATAATCACTGTACACTTAGGCTACACTAAATTGATTTAAAAATTTTTTCTGTGTTCTTGGGAATATAGAAATATACTTAACCTTTATATGTGTTGACCTTTTATCCAGAAACTTTGCTAAACTCACTGGTTAATTCTGATAATTACATATAGATTCTTTTGAAATTTCTATGGAAATGTTCATGTTATGTACAAATAATAACAGCTTATATCTTTTTTGTTTTCTTTTTTTCTTTATTCAATACAGTATCAGAGGTTCTGGTGATAGCAGTCATTCACAATCTCAAGGGGAAAGATATCAACATTTCACTGAAAAGTATGATTTTTCCTATAGTTTTAAAATACATATCCTTTATAAAATTAATGAAGCTCTCTTTCTGTTCCTAGTTTGCTGAGTTGATTTTTTTTCCTAATTGTGAGCCAATGTTAAATTTTACCAAATGTGAGTTGTGCATCTGTTGAGCAATTGTAGTATGATTTTTGTCCTTCATTCTACTTGTGTGATAAATTACAGTAATTGATTTTCAAATATCAAACCAACTTTACATTCCTAAAATAAGTCCAATTTTGTCATGTCCTTTTTATATATTGCTGAATTGGACTTGCTAACATTTGGCTTAGTATATTTGCATCTATACTCATTAGTGAGAATGGCCTGTAATTTTGCTTTCTTATAATATCCCTGTTAGGGTTTGGTATCAAAATTATGTTGGCATCATAAAATGAGCTGAGGAATGTCTCTATTCTGTAAGAGTTTGTGTAAGATTGCCTCTTTTTCTTTTGTCTTCTTTAGATGTTTTTTATAAATTTGCCAGTGAAACCACCTGGGTGTGCAGTTTTCATTGTGGGTAGGCTTTCAATTAGGCTGTCAATTTTTTAGTAGATTAGAACTCTTCAAAATTTCTTTCTGTATCAGGTTTAGCAAAAAGTGTTTTTCTCAGTGTTTGTCTATTTTACTTAAATGTTCACGTTGATGGCATTAAGTTATTATAATATTCCTTTCGTGATCTTTTTGTTTTCAGCAGTGATATTCCTTTTTTTCATTCTTTTTTTTTTTTTTTTTTGAGACGGAGTCTCGCTCTTTCACCCAGGCTGGAGTGCAGTGGCGTGATCTCGGCTCACTGCAAGCTCTGTCTCCCAGGTTCACGCCATTCTCCTGCCTCAGCCTCCCACGTAGCTGGGACTACAGGCGCCCGCCACCTCGCCCGGCTAATTTTTTGTATTTTTAGTAGAGACGGGGTTTCACGGTGTTAGCCAGGATGGTCTCAATCTCCTGACCTCGTGATCCACCCGCCTCAGCCTCCCAAAGTGCTGGGATTACAGGCTTGAGCCACCGCGCCCGGCCTTTCATTCTTGATATTAGTTATTCTCTGTTGTTGTTTTTTTTCCCCTGTGGGTCATTCTTGCCAGGGTTTTATTAGTCTTTTTAAAGAACTAACTTTATTTTGTTGACTTTGTTGTGTTCCTTATTTAATTAATTTCATCTGTGTAAATTTATTGCCCTCTATTTTCTTTGGGTTTAATTTGCTCTTATTGGCTGTTCATTTCCTAACCTCTTTTTAAATGTATCTGTTTAAAGGCCAGCCATTTCTCTCTAAGCATAGAATTATCTGTATCTATAAGCTTTAATTTTCATTGTGAATCAGTTCAGAATGTTTTCTACTTTTCATTATGATGTTTTTTGACCCGTGAATTATTTACATGGATATTTCTTAATTTCCAAACATGAGAATTTTTTTTTTTTTTTTTTTGAAATGGACTTCCACTCTGTCACCCAGGCTAGAGTGCAGTGGCACGATCTTGGCTCACTGCAACCTCCGCCTCCTGGTTTCAAGTGATTTTCCTGCCTCAGTCTCCCAAGTAGCTGGGATTACAGGCACCCACCACCATGCCCAGCTAATTTTTGTATTTGTAGTAGAGACGGGATTTCACTATGTTGGCCAGTCTGGTCTCGAACTTCTGACCCCAGGTGATCTGCCCACCTCAGCCTCCCAAAGTGCTGAGATTACAGGTGTGAGCCACTGTGCCCAGCTGAGAATTTTTTTAGTAATATTTTGGCTATTGATTTCTCACTTACTTGCAGTGTGGTCAGAAGGCATACTGTAATTTTAATTATTTGTGACCTGTAGGGACTTGATTTATATCTAGCATAGAATTAGTATTTATTTACTTATTTATTTGAGATGGAGTATGAGAATTAGTGTTAATTAATTAATTTATTTATTTGAACCACGGCACCCATCTAGAATTGGTCTTTATGATTGCTCCATGGGTATGTATATAAAAAAAGACATATTCTGCAGTTTGTAGATGTGTGGTTTTCTGTATTTCAGTTAGGTCGACTTTATTAATGGGGATTTTAAAAATCCTACTATCGTTAATCTTTTTTTATGATTCTTTTGTTAGTTACTGAGGGATATGTTCTAAAATTTCCCATTATGATTGTGGATTTGTCTGTTTCTTCGTTTAGTTTTATCCATTTTTGTTTATATATTTTGAGGCTATGTTATTAGGTGCATATGATTTTTAGAAATATATTGAATTGGCTGGGCGCGGTGGCTCACGCCTGTAATCCCAGCACTTTGGGAGACCAAGGCAGGGGGATCACCTGAGGTCTGGAGTTCAAGACCAGCCTGGCCAATATGGTGAAACCACATCTCTACTAAAAATACAAAACTTGGCTGGGCATGGTGGTGCATGCCTGTAATCCCAGCTACTTGGGAGGCTGAGGCAGGAGAATCACTTGAACCTGGGAGATGGAGGTTGCAGTGAGCTGAGATCCCGCCATTGCACTTCAGCCTGGGTGATAAGAGTGAAACTCTGTCTCAAAAAAAAAAAAAAGATAAAAGGTATATATTGAATTGAACACTTTGTCACTAGGGAATATTCTTCTCATCTATATTGATTTTTTTTGGGGGGGGACTTAAAGTCAGTGTTGCCTGATAATAGCATAGCTACACTTCTTCCCTTTTGGTTGATGTTTCAAGGTATGTATTTTCCATACTTTGACTTTCAACCTTTTTCAATCTTTTACTCATGTATCAGCTTTTTTTTCTTAAATCCAATCTAATGGACTTCATCATTAAATTTTATTACTTAGTTCATTAAAATATATTGTAGCTACTGACATATTGTGTTTTAATTTTACTGTTATACTCTTTGCCTTCTATTTGTTCTGTCTTTTCTATATTCATTCTCTTTTTTTTTTTTCCTCCTTTGAGATTGATTCTCATTCTGTCACCCAGGCTAGAGTGCAGTGGTGCGATCTTGACTCACTGCAATCTTCACCTCCTGAGTGGCTGGGATTACAGGTGTGTGCCACCATGCCTATCTAATTTTTGTATTTTTAATAGAGATGGGGTTTTGCCATGTTGGCCAGGCTGGTCTCGAACTCCTGATCTCAAGTGATCCGCCCACGTCAGCCTCCCAAAGTGCTGGGATTACAGGCGTGAGCTACCGCGCCAGGCCCAATCTTCCGTTTTTTTGGGGAGTGGGGGGTTATAATTAAAACCATTCTATTGTTTGACTTCATTAGTACTTATACAGTGTTTTACTTTTTTTTTTTTTTTTTTTTTTTCCCCGAGACGGAGTCTCACTCTCACACCAGGCTGGAGTGCAGTGGTGCGATCTGGACTCACTGCAACCTCCTACTCCCTGGTTCAAGTGATTCTCTTGCCTCAGCCTCCCGAGTAGCTGGGATTACAGGCACGTGCCACCATGCCCAGCTAATTTTTGTATTTTTAGTAGAGACAGGGTTTCAACATGTTGGCCAGGCTGGTCTTGATCTCCTGACCTCATGATCCACCTGTCTCAGCCTCCCAAAGTTCTGGGATTACAGGCATGAGCCACCGTGCCTGGCCTTTGTTTTGGTGTTTCTTTGTTTGTTTGTTTTTTGTTTGTTTTTTTTCAATTTTGGCTCACTGCAACCCCCACCTCCCAGATTCAAGCAATTCTCCTGCCTCAGCCTCCTGAGTAGCTGGGATTACAGGCATGTGCCAGCACACCCGGCTAATTTTTGTATTTTTGGTAGAGATGGGGTTTCACCATGTTGGTCAGGCTGGTCTCGAACTCCTTTGACCTCGTGATCTGCCCACCTTGGCCTTCCAAAGTGCTGAGATTATGGGCATGAGCCACTGTGCCCAGCCTACTTTTTTTTTTTAAAGATTTTAATATAGAGACTAGGCTGGGCACAGTGGCCCATGCCTGTAAATCTAGCACTTTGGGAGGCTGAGGCAGGAGGATTACTTGAGTCCATGAGTTTGAGACCAACTGGGCAACATGGGGAGATCATGTCTCTACTAAAAAATACAAAAAATTAGCCGAGCATGGTGGTGCGCCTGGAGACCCAGCTACTCAAGAGGTTGAGATGGGAGGATGGCTTGAGCCTGGGAAGCGGAGGTTGCAGTGAGCCATGATCACGCCACTGCACACCAGCCTGGGCAACATAGCGAGACTCTGTCTCCAAAAAAAAAAAATCTAGAGATTAAGGCATGCTTTCCTGACTTAAAATTTAGTATAAACTATTATTTTTGTCACTTTCAGAATAATGCAAGGACCTCAGCACACTTTAACTCCATTTATTCCCCTTTCAATTAATAGACTAACTTTTTTTCCATTCTTCTGTAAAACACATGCATATCTTCGTGTTATAATGTCGATATTTGCTTATATTTACCCATACATTTCCTTTACCCTTGCTCTATATTTTTTTCCTATATCTCTAAGTTTCTTTTTTTGATTATTTTCCTTTTGCTTAAAGGACACTCTTCTTTTCCTTTTGTTCTGCTGGTGATGAATTCCATATATATTTTTTTCTTTTCTTTGTTTCGTTTCTTTCATTTTGAGCTGGGTCTTGCTCTGTTGCCTCCAGTGGTAGCTCACTGCTACCTCAAACCCCTGTGCTCAAGCAGTCCTCCCACATCAGTCTCCTGAGTAGCTGGGACCACAGGTATGTGCTGCCTACCATGCTTGGCTAGCTTTTTTATTTTTTTGTAGAGTCAGGGTTTCACTGTGTTGTCCAGGCTGATCTCTTAACTTCTGGACTCAAGTGATCTGCTCTCCTCAGCCTTCCAATTGTTGGGATTACAGGCGTGAGCCACCGGGCTCAGCCTTGAACAATATTTTTTTAAGTTTAGGTTTTATATTACTTTGTCCAAAACTATTACCATAATCCATTTCAATTCATAAGACTGAAATAAATACTCGAGGTATTTGAAGTTCTGTTGGAGGTTTAGTTGAAGAGCAAGAATAAATGTAACATGGGTTTAGCCCTTAAGGCCTTTTTTTTTTTTTTTTTTTTTTTTTTTTTTTTTTTTTGAGACGGAGTCTCGCTGTATTGCCCAGGCTGGAGTGCAGTCGCGCAATCTCTGCTCATTACAAGCTCCGCCTCCTGAGTTCATGCCATTTTCCTGCCTCAGCTTCCAGAGTAGCTGGGACTACAGGTGCCCACCACAACGCCCAGCTAATTTTTTGTGTTTTTAGTAGAGACGGGGTTTCATCGTGTCAGCCAGGATGGTCTCAATCTCCTGACCTCATGATCTGCCCACCTTGGCCTCCCAAAGTGCTGGGATTCCAGGCATGAGCCACCGTGCCCATCCAAGGACTTTATAATCTGGTATGACATGAGGCACAGGTTTCTGTAATATTAGAGTAGAATGTGATAAGTAGCAGCTACAAGAAAGAGTGGTATATTTATGAAATGCTTGAATAGGAACACTGAGAAAGTCATGAAACACAAACTATTTGTCTTTTGCAACCTAGCTGTATTAGTCCATTTTCATGCTACTCATAAAGACATACCTGAGACTGGGAAGGAAAAGAGGTTTAATTGGACTTATAGGTCCACGTGGCTGGGGAGGCCTCAGAATCATGATAGGAGGCGAAAGGTGCTTCTTGCGTGGCAGTGGCAAGAGAAAATGAGGAGGAAGCAAAAGCGGACACCCCTGATAAAACCATCAGATCTCATGAGACTTATTCACTATCATGAGAATAACATGGGAAAGATGGCCCCATGATTCAGTTACCTCCCCCTGCTTCCCTCCCACAACACATGGGAATTCTGGGATTTACAATTCAAGTTGAAATTTGGGTGGGCCAAACCATATCACTAGCATACTGAAAGATTTAAAAATATATATGATGATCTTTTTAGTTATATATTCAGAATACCTGGCTGTTTGCAAGACGGTTGGAACTACTTTGAAGAAATATGCCACTCTGAAGATGTCTGCTGAGAATTATCTCCGCAAACAATGCTGTTGCTAGGATTACATATTAATGCCATCTTTATGTTGCCGTATGTCTTTATCAGTTTTCTTTCACTATCTGCCATGGCTTTTTTTTTTTTTTTTTCATACTAAGCCTTCTAAACCTGGCATATTTTACACTTATACCTCACATTTACAGCACATCTCAATTCAGAGTAGCCATGTTTCAAGTGCCAAATAGTGACAAATGGCTAATGACTACACTTTTGGACAATGTGTGTCTAGATGGTGAGATAGACTTTTAAAAAAACAAATAATTGTTATATTTGTTTAACTCTTTGTGAAGTAACTGAAGAAGCCCCTACTGACTTGATTAGAAGTAGGTGCTAGGGAGAGATTTAGATTTTCAAGGAAAGTTTTACTGAAAAGTTGTCGTTTGAATGCTGTCTTCAACTATGAATATAAATTTGGTAGGTGTACAAAATAGGCCAGGGGAATAGCATGTAAATCATGATGCTGTGTAAGAGCAGGATTTGTTCAGAGGCTTTCAAGTATTTCATTGTGGTCGGAGAATAGGTATGTGTGTGCTAGTGGAAGGTGAGGCTGGAAAGATAGATTTTGAAGAATGTCAGATGCTAGTGATTCTTCACC
This sequence comes from Symphalangus syndactylus, assembly GCF_028878055.3. Classification (NCBI taxonomy): domain Eukaryota; kingdom Metazoa; phylum Chordata; class Mammalia; order Primates; family Hylobatidae; genus Symphalangus; species Symphalangus syndactylus. Next base: position 19,804,343 of record NC_072425.2, read on the forward strand.
AGTTCTAGCGTTATGAGTAATTTACCAGTAATGACAGTTAACCTCAGGATAAATTTTCTGAAGTGTAATTGATAGATCTAATAGAATGACCATTTAATGTCCCCTCATACATTCAGGGAAACTCATGGGTTTGAACTAATTTACACTGCCTCTAGCAACTATGCTGGTTTCAGTGCATGTTCAATTGCTGTGATTAGTGTAGTTTTAATGTGCTCATTTTGCTGCATTGGGTTTGTATTTTGTTACTGTATTTTACTATGTTTGTATTTTGTTCACCAATTCATCATTGGTAGTTGAACATTTTTCTTATTAACATTGAAATGTACTCCTGTCTAGTCCTCAGACCCCATTCAGGCCTTACCAGTTGTCTCAATAACATCCTTTACAGCAGAAGGATCCAGGGGAGAATCAGGCATTATACCTCAGTTTTCCCTTTTCTTTGAAGGGAAGTACTTGACATTTTTGAAGATTATAGGTTGGTTATTTTGTAGAATGTCCCCCAACTTGGTTTTGTCTGTTTCCTCATGATTAGACTCAGGCTACAGATCTTTGACAGGAACAATACTTCTCATTGCATGGGACTTTGATTTGTCTGATTACTAATGATGTTCACTTTGATCATTTGATCAAGGCAGTGTCTGCTGGGTTTTACTGCTCTGAAGTTACTTTTTCCCTTGGAAGTAATGTGTAGTTTATGGGGGAAGTATTCTGAAACTATCCCATTCACTACCACACTTTCCATTTATTCACTCATTTATTTATATCTATATTGATTCATGATTTCTTATTTTGTTCAGTAGGTTATAATCCATTGCTATTACTATTGGTATTCATGCTGAAATTACCCTGTTTAGCCAGTGAGATCTCCTTCAAGCTTGATCGTATATCTTTTTGACATTCTTTAGCATTCCTTGAGCACTTTCTTGCTTACTACCACAAGATATTTCAGATTCATCCTGTACTTTTTCTACCCCTGTGCTGTAATTAGCGAATTACAATTCTCCAGCGATGTCTGGTTCCTTTTATTGGAGAATGGTATTAGAGGCCAAGAGCTAGGTGCTAGAAATGTTCATACTACTGGGGAGGGAAGATGATCACTGCTCTAAGGCGCTCTCAGTAGATAGAATTACAGAGCTAGGGAGTATGCATCTGTGTGTGCTTATGTAGACACACATACCATGCACGTGTGTCTGTGTCTTCGGAAATCCATTAGTTTACAGTTTATTTTTTGTGAAACAGAGTCTCGCTCTGTTGCCAAGGCTGAAGTACAGTGGCATGATCTCGGCTCACCTCAACCTCCGCCTCTTGGGTTCAAGTGATTCTCCTGCCTCAGCCTCCCAAGTAGCTGGGGACTGCAGGCACACCCCACCATGCTGGGCTAATTTTTGTATTTTTTGGTGGAGATGGGTTTCACTATGTTGCCCATGCTGGTCTCAAACTCCTGACCCCAAATGATCCGCCCACCTCAGCCTCCCAGAATGCTGGGATTACAGGCATGAGCCACTGCACCTGGCCCAGTCTCAATCCACAGAGTTCATTCTAACTTTTTCAATTTCCATATTTACATCTCCCTTCTCTGCCAAGTGAGAACTCTGGGTCCCATTGTGTTTAATAAATCTTTTTAAAAAAAGATTTTTTTTTTAAGAGATGGGATCTCGTTCAGGGCGAAGTGCAGTGGAGGGATCGTAGCTCTCTGCACCCTTGAACTGCTGGCCTCAGTTGATTCTCCTGCCTTAGCCTCCTGAGTAGCTGGGGCTATAGGCACCTGCCACCACATCTGGCTAATTTTTAAATTTTTTGTAGAGACAGGATCTCACTGTGTTGCCCAGGCAGGTCTCAAACTCCTAGCCTCAAGTGGTCCTCCTGCTTCTGCCTCCCACAGTGCTGGGATTACAGGTGTGTAATTAAGGCGCCTGCCCTTAATAGATCTTATTTGATCCTTCCCTCTCTATATAGCAAATCTCCCATTGCTGCTTTGAACCTTTCTACATGGAGGTGCTGTCACTGTGCTCAGGCTCCTACTTTCCCTGCCAGTCCTCCGCCCTCATGGGTGCCCTCCTCACCACACTCGGCCTTCAACATCCTGTGCAAGCTGGCTCGCCTGCGAATGGCCTCCTCACATAGCTTATATTCCAACACCCATGCAGGTACCCTGTGATGTGGATACCCACTTGGTGGCTGTAACAGTGAATTTTTCAGAAAGGGAAGAGAATTCTGATTTCCTAAGTTTTACTTTAATGGTTCTAGCTGTGGGATTATTTTGACATTCTTTGAGTCCTTTCAATTTTAGGTGTTATATTTTCTCTAATTCTGGGAAATTTAGTCATTATTTCTGCAAATATTTCTTCACTCTCATTTGTGTTTTTCTCTCTTCCTGTGTAAGCTATTGTGTGGCAGTTGATTTCCCTCATTTCTCTATCTTATCTCTTGCTTTTTCTTTTATATATTTTATCTCTTTCTACTGTCTTTTGGCAGAGTACCCCAAATCTGGTATTTTAGCTTATTAATTTGTTCAACTGTATCCTTTCTGTTCTTCAATCCATCTATTAAAGTTCATTATTTCACCAACTGTATCACATTATTTCAGTGACTATATTTTGTCTGCCTATTTTTACATCCTACACCAGGACCAAATTTTCCTATGTTGTTCCAGGAATTTCTGTCTGTGTGTAAACACAAATCAGTTTTTAAAATTTAGTTTAGGTTTGTATTGTACATACTGTCTGACAACTTACTGTTGTTTTCTCTTTTTACATGGCAGGTTTATGAAATTTGTTACAAGTGGAGATAGTTTCAATTCAATATAGTTTTAATATACGTCTGTGTGTGTACGTGTGTGTGTATGTATATGTGTGTGTGCGTGATTTTATATCCCTTTTATACCAAAGTGTACTCATACCGTTGCCTCACCTTCTTAAACAGAGTTGTAAGTTAGTGATTGGGTAGAGTGCGGTGGTCAGTATTCCTAACCATTTTCGTCTTTGGGGCCTTTAGGTTGTTTTCAATTTTTAAATGTTATGATACTAAAATAAATACATGGATAAAGTGTTTTCCATTTGTGGGATCATTTTCCGGAAGGATTTATAGAATGGATCAAATAGACAAATAAATAAATCAATATTTTTAGATTGTTAACCATGTAGAGGAATGCCTAGAACACAACAGGCATTCAAATAATATTTATTAGATGAAAGGATATTATAAAAATTGCTTTCTAATATGGTTCCAATTTTCATCCATACCAATGATAGGAGATGATCTATTTTCTTTCTTTTTTTTTGTTTGTTTTGTTTGTTTGTTTGTTTGTTTGTTTTTTGAGACGGCATCTCGCTCTGTCACCCAGGCTGGAGTGCAGTGGCACATCTCGGCTCACTGCAACCTCCACCTCCCTGGATCAAGCAATTCTGCTGCCTCAGCCTCCTGAGTAGCTGGGACTACAGGCGCCCACCACCATGCCCGGCTAATTTTTGTATTTTTAGTACAAACAGGCTTTCTCCATGTTGGCCAGGCTGGTCTCGAACTCCTGACCTCAGGTGATCCATCCACCTTGGCCTCCCAAAGTGCTGGGATTACAGGTGTAAGCCACTGCGCCCGACTGAGATGATCTATTTTCTTACAGTGTCTTACACTTAAATTATATTTTTGTGATTTGATTGTAATCAGAAGAATTCTATATCTGTCTTGGATAAAAAATACTATCAGATGTTATAACTAAGGTTTTTTTCTATTTTTTATTTTTACCTGCCGGATGAATAAACATATGTTTTCTTACAGGACTGAATTTGCTCTTAAAGAAATCATGTCCTCTGGAGGTGCTGAAGATGATATCCCACAGGGAGAGAGGAAAACAGTTACAGATTTTTGTTATCTTCTGGATAAATCTAAGCAACTGTTCAATGGGTTAAGGTGAGTGGACTCTTGATGTTTTGAACTTTTCTTTAGTTCTGCATTTGTTTTTTTTCTGGCTGATGTGTGGTAAGTTTCTGAAAATTACGAGTAGAATGTCATATAAATTTCTGTATTAGAGTGATCATTTTTTCTTTGACATCATTTTTAAAATTCTTAGATAAAAAAATAGGAAAAGAGGATAACTTACACTGTTTTAGTCAAGTTAAAAAGAGCTATTTTGTGAGATGGTTTTGTATGCATTACTCACAACAGATCTGATTTAAATCTGGTTTTGCACATTAGGGTGTTGAGGTCTGAGGAGCCTAAAAATGCATATGCAATTGAATGTGGAGCCTCCTATTGCATTTTTGGAATTTGTTTACTTGCTTGTTTCTTTTATTCTTTCTTTATTTGTTTTCTGGGATGAAATGTCTGTGCCTAAAGTAATGATGGTTACCTTTGTCTACCAGATCGGGGTGGTGATGGTGGGGGGTGGGTAGAAAAAGTAATGATGAGGTGTTATAAACCATGCTATTTATGATTTAAACTATATTTCAGTTCTTGAGAGTCTTAGGATATTCACTGACTTCAGACCTAAAGCTTCATTAGCTTAGTACCAGTTAGAAGAAAATTCATACAATAGGTAAAATTCTAGGGATAAACAGGTTTTATTTTTGAAAATTTATATAGGAAGGAGTGATTGTAAAGATAATAAGTTATTTTAATTTATGCTTTATTTATGGATAAAAATGAAATCTTTTTATCTTACATTTTACAATTGTATTATACATCCCCAGGTTTGGATGTATACTGGCAGGGTTTATTTTTAAACCAGATAATTTATCTTTTAAAAAAATTATGTGATTTTTTCAAATACCATTCTGTCTAAAGCTGCCCTTTTAATCATTCTCTTTTTCCTATATTCATTTGATTTGCTTCATGACACTTACCACTCTTAATATTATTTACTTGCTTATTATGTCTCTCCTGCATTAAAATGAAATGTCCATAAGAGCAGGCCCGTTTGTCACTGTTTCTCTAGTTTTTAAGCCCATGTCTTGCACATTGTAAAGGCTTTGTGAATATTCGTTAAATGGAGGATTCCAAAGGCAGTATTCTTAACTCCTGCACTCTGCTGCTTCCTATTTTATGCTGCAGAGGAGATGTTTGAGATCATGTTTGTCTTTGGCTTTATAAATTACTTGTGTCTTTTTAAAGAATATTTTCTTTCACTATTTTAATTCAGAAGTTTTCCTTGGTATGCCTGGGGTTTAAATCTTTTGTTTTCCTTTAATAGATTATTTTAAACCTCTTAAATTTGCATACTTAGACTTTTTTTTTTTCTTTGCCTTCCAGGTATATTTTTTTTCTTCAACATTTAATTGGCACCCAGTATGTACCACATTCTGTATTGGGTACAAAAATTCAGAGATAAAGCTAACAGTCCCTGCCCTCAATTATTCTATGACAAAATTGTAAAAAAATAAAACCCAAGGCAAACTTCTGCTCACAGCTAGCCTCAGCTTTAGCACATCTAGTGAAACTATTTCCCACATATCTATGTGCCTGTTGAAATTAAGTAAGTAAAAAGTTAAAAGAGGCCAGGCGCGGTGGCTCACGCCCGTGATCCCAGCACTTCGGGAGGCTGAGGTGGGAGGATCACTTGAGCCCAGGAGTTTGAGATCAGCCTGGGCAACATGGTGAAACCATGTCTCTACAAAAACATGAAAAAATTAGCTGGATGTGGTGGCGAGTGCCTCAAGTCACAGCTGCTCGGGAGACGGAGGCGAGAGGATTGGTCAAGCCCAGGAGATCGAGGCTTCAGTGAGCTGTGATCACACCACTGCACTCCAGCCTGGGTGACAGAGCAAGACCCTTAACCAAAAAATAAAAATAAAATCTTAAAGGGGTTACAGATTTAAAGGTAGGAAGGCATTTAAAAGCTTACATTTAAATCCCTTGTGTAACTTCTGGCACATGGGCTCTCAAACTTAAAACACTGACGTAGTTATAATAGCTTGGACCCCTTTTTTTTGAGACAGTTTTATGGAGCTATATTTATATACAATAAAATTTGCCCATTCAAAGTTTACAATTGAAAAGTTTGGTATGTTTGCAGAGTTGTGCAGCTATTACTACAATTTAATTTTAGATCATTTTAATCACCCCCAAAAGAAATCTAGTTCCTATTAGCAGTGATTCTACATTCTTCCAAACCCTAACCCCCTGACAACCACCAATCTACTTTTTGTCTCTATGGATTTACCTATTTTGGATATTTTATATATTAAATAATTGGAATCATACAATATGTGGTCTTCTATCATGGACTTCTTTCGTTAACATAATGTTTTTGAGGTTCATCTGTGTTATAGCATGTATCACTACTTTTATTAGTGATTAATATTCCATTGTAAAGATTTATCACAATTTGTCCAGTCATCAGTTGATAGACATTTGAGTTTTTTGGCTATCAAGAATAATAGTCCTGTGAACATTTGTATGCAAGTCTTTATGTGAGCGTAGGTTTTCTTTTTTTTTTTTGAGACGGAGTGTTGCTCTTGTCATCCGGGCTGGAGTGCAATGACACGATTTTGGCTCACTGCAACCTCTGCCTCTTGGGTTCAAGCAATTTTCCTGCCTCAGCCTCCCGAGTAGCTGAAATTACAGGTGCCTGACACCATGCCCAACTAATTTTTGTATTTTTGGTAGAGACAGGTTTCACCATGTTGGCCAGGCTGGTCTCGAACTCCTGACCTCAGGTGATCCACCTGCCTCGGCCTCCCAAAGTGCTGGGATTACAATTCTCTTGGCCATATACCAAGGAGTAGAATTCCTGGGTCATATGGTAATTCTGTGTTTAGCCTTTTGAGGACCTGCCAAACTGTTTTCCAAAGGGCCTCATCACCAGTAATGTGTTCCAGTTTCTCCTCATTCTCATCAACACTTATTATTTTCTGTCTTTTTGATTATAGACATCCTACTGGATGTAAATGGTGTCTCTTGGTGGTTTTGATTTGAATTTCCCTAATGTTGGGCATCTTTTTATGTGCTTATTAGCGATTTCTGTTTCTTCTTTGGGAAAATATCTGTTCTAATTCTTTGACCAGTTAAAAAATTGAATTATTTTTAAAATTATTAATTTTTTTTTTTTTTTTTTGAGACAGAGTCTCGCTCTGTCACCCAGGCTGGAGTGCAGTGGTGCGATCTCTGCTCACTGCAAGCTCTACCTCCCGGGTTCACGCCATCCTCCTGCCTCAGCCTCCTGAGTAGCTGGGACTATAGGTGCCCGCCACCACACATGGCTAATTTTTTGTATTTTTTAGTAGAGATGGGATTTCACCATGTTAGCCAGGATGGTCTGGATCTCCTGACCTCGTGATCCGCCCGCCTCGGCCTCCCAAAGTGCTGGGATTACAGGCGTGAGCCACCGTGCCTGGCCTAAAATTATTAATTTATAATTGTTTATATATTCTGGATACAAGTCACTTGTAAGATGTATGATTTGCAAATATATATTATCTTATTCTGTGGATTGTCTTTTACTTTCTTTCTTTTTTTTTTTTTTTTTTGAGATGAGGTTTTGCTCTTGTCCCCCAGGCTGGAGTGTGATGGCGCGATCTCGCTCACTGCAACCTCCGCCTCCTGGGTTCAAGCGATTCTCCTGCCCCGAGTATCTGGGATTACAGGTGCCTGCCACCACGCCTGGCTAATTTTTGTATTTTTCGTAGAGACGGGGTTTCACCATGTTGGCCAGGCTGGTCTAGAACTCCTGACCTCAGGTGATCCACCTGCCTTGGCCTCCCAAAGTGCTGGGATTACAGGCATGAGCCACCGCACCCAGCATGTCTTTTACTTTCTTAATGGTATTGTTTGAAGCACAAATGTTTTTAATTTTAATAAAGTTAAACTTGTCATTCTTTTCTTTCATTGCTTATACTTTTGGTATTGTATCTAAGAAATCATTGCCTAACTTAAGGTCGTGAAAATTTACTCCTGTGTTTTCTTCTAAGAGTTTTATAGTTTTAGCTCTTACATTTAGGTCTGTGATCCATTTTGAGTTCTTTTTATTTTAATTACTTTTTTTGAGATGGAGCCTTGCTCTGTCACCCAGACTGGAGTGCAGTGGCATGATCTCGGCTCAGTGCAGCCTCTGCCTCCCAGGTTCAAGCAGTTCTCCTGCCTCAGCCTCCCTAGTAGTTGGTGCCACCACACTGTATTCTTTTTAGTAGAAACAGGATTTCACCATGTTGGCCAGGCTGGTCTTGAACTCCTAACCTCAAGTGATCCGCCTTCCTCGGCCACCCAAAGTGCTGGGATTACAGGCATGAGCCACCATGCCCAGCCCATTTTGAGTTAATTTTTGTGTATGGAATGGGATGTTAGTTTTATGTTATTTTTTTTAATCAGAAAAACACTTCCGATTGTTTTGATTATTGCATATTTTTCATTTTTTCTTTTTAAACATTGATACATAATAATTTTACATATGTATGGGGTACAGGTGATATTTTGATACATACATACCATTGTAATGATCACATTATGGATTTGGGATATCCATCACTTCAAACATTTATCATTTATTTGTGTTGGGAACATTTCAAATCTACTCTTTGAGCTATTTTGAAATATAAATCTTATATCCCAGGTATGGAGTCATATCTTTTTAAGGTGCTGTTTTAAAATTTGACAGTACTAATAATGATAAATTTTGACCTGTCACCTGGAAGGGTGGATAAGCAAATATACCATGGATATATTTTCAGTGTTTTATGGAATGACCCTCTTCAATTTAAATAAGCTGTAATTGGCTGGGCACGGTGGCTCACATCTGTAATCCTGGCACTTTGGGAGGCTGAGGCGGGCAGATCATCTGAGGCCAGGAGTTCGAGACCAGCCTGGCCAACATGGTGAAACCCCATGTCTACTAAAAATACAAAAATTAGCCAGGCATGCTGGCATGCGCCTGTAATCTTAGCTACTCGGGAGGCTGAGACAGGAGAATCACTTGAAGCCGAGAGGCGGATGTTGCAGTGAGCCGAGATCATGCCACTGCACTCCAGCCTGGGTGACAGAGCAAGACTCTGTCTCTAACTAAATACATAAATAAGCCAGCCATAATTATTTATACAAAAATAGGTCTGTGGTGAGCAAACTATACATCTTCTCTGAATGCTTTTGGATTTTTGTTTGAGAGAGATGTGGTTGTCCAGTATAGCAGCCGTAGAAATGTTTTCTTGTTTTGTTTACATAAATGAAAGTGTCTCCAGGAGCAGTGGCTGACACCTGTAATCCCAGTACTTTGGGAGGCCAAGGCAGGAGAATCACTTGAAGCCAAGAGCTCCAGACCAGCCTGGCGACATAGGAAGACTCCATCTACCAAAAATTTAAAAATTAGCTGGGCATGGTGGTGTGTGCCTTTAGTCCCAGCAACTTGGGAGGCTGAGGTAGGAGGATCACTTGAGCCCAGGGGTTTGAAGCTGCAATGAGCTATGTTATGCCACTGTACTCCAGCCTGGGCAATGCAGTGAGACCTTGTCCCTTTTATAAAAAGAAAAAAAAGTGTTCTTTTTTCAATATTAGACCTTGATTATAAAGGGCTGTCTTTATCAGTTTTGTAGGCCTTCCTTAAAGTTCCCTGTGGTGGTGGGTTGGAGGTGTGTATTGGCATTCTTGTCTACACTGCTCTCCTTGTTTCCTGTGTAAAGAAGATCTTTGAGTTATGTCAGTCAGAAACCTGTTTTCTTTCGAGTGTTGATGTTGCTTTATGAGCATTTCTTTAGAAAGGGACAAGATTTATTTCGGAATAATTATGAGGTTTTTTTGGTTGCTATCCCCCTGTGCCCACCCCCACCCCCTTATTTAAATTGGTCTGAGTAGGTCCATGGTCCTTATAGAGAAAAAGAAATGTATTGGTAGTGGTCTGGACCAGCATTGGCTTTTGGGGAAATGGAATGAAGTGGGATCCAGCTGGAATAGTGTCAGTTTTTAATATTAAGCCCTTTCCCTCTAGCATTCTTTTCACTGTTAGTGCTTGTCTTTTTTTTTTTTTCTCTGCTTTTCCACAGGTTCTAACATGCTTTTCTTTTCACTTTCTTTCTTCAATTCATGAACTGTGTGTTAAACTTATTACTGAAGTATACTTGACTTGCAGAAAAGTGCACATGCTGTAAGTGTGTTTTTAAGAAACTGAATACATCCATGTGACTTGTATTCAGATGAAGGGGTAGAACACACAGCACCTCACAAACCTCCCCTGTTGTATTCCCTGTTGGACTTTTAACTCATTATGAGCAGAGTGAAAAAGGGCATTTCAGTGCATGAAAGGTTTCAGATTTTTGTATCATGTCTCATTTGGGATATAATAAATTCTCTTTTTACTCTTGGAGGTGTGTCTTTCCACATTATATTAAGCTGTTCATCTAAGTTGTCAGAGCCTTTCATTTTCCCAGCTGTGAATATCTTAATGAAGTATTTTTCTCAGCTGAAAATACCTTATTATAGTATGTGCATAATAGTTTATCTCTTCTTTCCACTCACTGTGTAAGAAAACATAATCCAAAAAAATAAGAATTGGATAAAATGAATGTTTCGCATATAATGGCTCTTGCATGTAGTTGCAATAGTAATGAAGTGAGAATAATGTTAGAAAAAGCTTTGAATACTGTCAGAAAATGATCAAAAGCCCAAGTGCTTGCAGGGTTCTGGTTGCCATGGTGACTAAGACTGTCGAAGCAGAATGGAATACTTAGTGGGATTATATAAGGCAGCATCTCGAGACATGTATTTGAGAAACACAGCTGTGTCTATCAGTGATATCCCTAACTTGCAGTGTTTTGCAAAGGCAGAGGCCTCCAAGTCGCTAATTATTTGACTCCAGAGGTGCAAATACACAAAGCCAAAGAAGGCTTGGAGGCCACTGATAGTATATATAATATTATTATTGTAGTACATATAATAGTATATATAGTGTGAATGTGTGTGTATATGTGTATTTTTAATTGGGAGGTGCCCCAAAGTGAAGTGTACTAGTCTTAAATGAAAATAATTACAGAAATTATTTGTATTAAATATGCTCCCGGCCAGGTGCGGTGGCTCACGCCTGTCATCCCAGCACTTTGGGAGGCTGAGGCAGGCAGATCACATGAGGTCAGGAGTTCGAGACCAGCCTGACCAACATGGAGAAACCCCATCTCTACTAAAAATTAGCCGGGCGTGGTGTCACATGCCTGTAATCCCAGCTACTTGGGAGGCTGAGGAAGGAGAATCGCTTGAACCCGGGAGGCGGATGTTGTGGTGAGTCGAGATCGTGCCATTGCCTCCAGCCTGGGCAACAAGAGCGAAACTCCATCTCCTAAGACAAGATCCGATCAGATCAGATCTCCCAGTATTCAACTTAAGAAAGAAAGTTTCTATAATGCTTCCTTTAGAAGCCTGTTCTTAGGATTCCCTTTTTCCTAAAGAGGACAACTGAGAAATTAACGGTTTGTTCCATTGACCCCTTCTTCCCCTCTCCTTCCCTTTTCTTCTTCTTCTTCTCTTTTCTTCTTTCCTCCCTCTTCTCCTTCTCCTTCTTCAGAAAATTAATATTCTCTTAGAGGCTAGTTCTGCAAACTGGTAATGGCAAGGTTATTGTTATTGAAATAAATAACCATGTTATTTTAGAGATTATACCCTAAACTGTCTGTACACACTTGTGATATAGGCTGTCATTTTATATGGCTTACCACCAAAAGAATTGGACTTGCCTTTGAGGTAGACTGCCACCAGAGTACAGTAGGTATCTTGATCACATGCTCTCGAAAATCATTGATTGACTAGGCTGGGCATAGTGGCTCTTGTCTGTAATCCCAGCACTTTGGGAGGCTGAGGTGGGCAGATCACTTGAGGTTGGGAGTTCGAGACCAGCCTGACCAACATGGTGAAACCCCATCTTTACTAAAAATACAAAATTACCTGGGCATGGTGGCACACACCTGTAATCCCAGCTACTTGGGAGTCTGAGGCAGGAGAATTGCTTGAACCTGGGCAGCGGAGGTTGCAGTGAGCCGAGATCACGCCATTGCATTCCAGCCTGGGCAACCAGAGTGAAATTCCATCTCAAAAAAAAAAAAAAAAAAAAAAAGAAAATCATTGACTGATAGAAATTTAATATAAGCCACAAATGTTATTTTAAATTTTCTAGCCACATTAAAAACTAAAAAGAAACAAGTGAAATTAATTTTAATATTTGATCCAATAAATCAAAAATATTCTACTTCATCATAAATCGATAGAGAAAAATTAGTGGTGAGATATTTTACATTGTTTTTTATACTAAGTCTTTGAAACACAGTGAGTATTTTACACTTACATACATTTCAGTTAAGATTAACTACATTCAAGTACTTAGTAGCCATGTGTGGCTGTTTGCTCAGGCAAAATTCCTCCCAGTTTTAGTTTCTGTTCTCATAATGGCCCACTGTGCTTTCTGGTGAATCCATATTGGCTATTTTGGGGTTGTCTTCTTCACTGGTCCATGAGATGTTCCCAGTTTTGCTTTCTTTGTCTCCTCCAGCATAGATGCTAATAGCTTGCAGGTCTTTTGGCTGTTGGTAATTTGTCTCCAACTACCTGGGATTTGATGGTTACCATATTACTGTATTAGTTTGCTATGGCTGCCATAACAAGGTGCCATAGACTGAGTAGCTTAAACGGCAGAAATGCATTTTCTCACAGTTCTGGAGGCTGGAAGTCCAAGATCAAGGTGTCAGCAGATTCAGTTTCTTCTGAGCCCTCTCTCCTTGGATTGCAGATGGATGCCTCCTTCCTGTGCTCTCACATGGTCATCTTTGCATGCATTTATGCCCTGGTGCCTCTTTGTATGTCCTAATGTCTTCTTCTAAGGAGGCAACTTATATTGTATTAAAACCTTTCCTAAAGACTTCTTTTTAATTGCCTCTTTAAAGGCCCTATCTCCAGATACAGTGAAATTCTGAGATACTGGGAGTTAGAACTTCAGTGTACGAGTTTTGGGAATAACAATTCGGCCCATAACCCTTGGTTTTCTTGAAATGTTATCAGTGGGTTTTGCTTTATTATCTGTTTTTTCTGCCTGTGTTGGGAAGGTATCTGAATAGATTGAATACTATGCTGTCACCATTTCCCCAGAATCTAGAAAATTAGCTATTTAAATGCTATACTAAAATATTAATAAAATAGATGAATATATTCTATCATAATATAATATATTCTATCAAAGTCAGTATAACCTGGTCTTATATGTTAGCTCCCTCTAAGATCTTGTCAGGTCTTACTAGAAACATAGAGCATCTTCCCCTTTAAAGTTGCTGGTAGAAGCTGGATCGGGAATTGGTTAGGGGAGAGGTAGTTGTAGTTAGTTCTTTTTTTTTTTTTAAATTTCAGTAGGTTTTTGGGGAACAGGTGTGTTTGGTTACATGAATAAGTTCTTTAGTGGTGATTTGTGAGATTTTGATGCACCCATCACCCAAGCAGTATATACTGTACCCAATGTGTAGTCTTATTCCTCACGCCCCTCCTACCCTTTCTCGAGAGTCCCCAAAGTCCATGTGTCATTCTTATGTCTTTGTATCCTCATAGCTTAGCTTCCACCTATGACTGAGAACACGTGATGTTTGGTTTTCCATTCGTGAGTTACTTAGAATAATGGTCTCCAATTCCTTCCAGGTTGCTGAAAATGCCATTATTTCATTCCTTTTATGGCCTATCTCATATATGTGTGTGTGTGTATATATATATATATGTGTGTGTGTGTGTGTGTGTGTGTGTATATATATATAGATGTGTATATATATCACAATTTCTTTATCCACTTGTTGATTGATGGGCACTTGGGCTGGTTCCATATCTTTGCAATTGCAAATTGTGCCATTATAACCATGTGTGCATATCTTTTTTGTATAAATGACTTCTTTTCCTCTGGGTAGATACCCAGTAGTGGGATTGCTGGATCAAATGGTAGTTTTACTTTTAGTCATTTAAGGAATCTCCACACTGTTTTCCATAGTGGTTGTACTAGTTTACATTCCCACCAGCAGTGTAAAAGTGTTCACTTTTAACCACATTCAATAGTGGTTAGTTTTTAAGATTCTTCAGGAGGAGTATAGAGAGAAAATTAAAAAGCTATGTTAAGAACCCTGAAGAATTCATTAAATCCTCAAAACAATATCATTAGTGTCTATTATCTTGGGTCTACAGATGAGAAAAACAAAGCTTTGCCAGATAAAGTCATAGCCTATGTTAATGTGATAGATTATAATTTGAGAAGTGCTACTTCCGAGAAGTTTTTCCTCAATTTAGGAGCAAGGATTCCAAACACAGACGAATGTTTGACTCTAAGAATAGAGGCAGGCCAGGCACAGCGACTCATGCCTGTAATTCCAGCACTTTGGGAGGCCAAGGCCAGAGGATTGCCTGAGCTCAGGAATTTAAGACCAGCCTGGGCAACAAAGTGAGACCCCGTCTACAAAATAAAAAATATAGCTGCGTGTGGTAGTGCATGCCTGTAGTCCAGCTGCTCGAGGTTGAGGCGAGAGGATTGCTTGAAGCCAGGAGTTCAAGACCAGCCTGAGCAACACAGCGAGACCTCATCTGTATAGAAAATTGTAAAAATTAGCTGGCCAGGTGCGGTGGCTCATGCCTATAATCCCAGCACTTTGGGAGGCTGAGGTAGGCAGATCACTTGAGGCCAGGAGTTTGAGATCATCCTGGCCAACATGGTGAAACCCCATCTCTACTAAAAACACAAAAATTAGCCGGAAAATGAAAATTAGCCAGGCATGGTGGTGCATGCCTAAAAATGTCACAGGATCCTTAGGGTGTTATTTTTCCAGCCAGAAACCTCTGTGGCTAGTGGCACCTTTGCCTGAGTTTTGCTTGGGCTCACTGGGCTTGTTCCCCCTACTCAGCCTGGCAGGTTGTGCTTGGCTCATGCTACTGGCCCAGATCCCCCACCTGCCAAGGGTAGGCCAGGTATGGAGCAGCGAGGGGTGTGTTAGTGAGTGGACATGGGGTCTGGCCACTGCGCACAGCCAAGCAAGCTAGCTGCCGTGGTGGGGCAGGCATCTCCAGGCACTGGCGCCATGCAAAGCTGCAGCTGGATTAGATATACCTCAGGCAGCTTCCACTGCAGGCACTCACATCTGGACGAGGGGAACGTGGTGGTGCCCAGAAGCTTGGAGACTCCAGGAACCGCAGAGCCCCAAAGAGGATGTCACATCCCTGGCTCAGGGAGCCCATAGGTCTGGACTCCCAAAGGGCCTGAGCTCTTTCCTTCTCATTGCCCACAACGTGGCGAGCAAGGGGGCATATTTCAGCCCTGTTTGTGTTACCATTTTTTGAGTCCCAGAATTTGCCAGGTCCTGATTTCTTGTCCTGCGCCCAGGAAGAATGAGGTGTGTGGCCACCTGGAGGGTGAACAAGGTGGAGAGGAGCTTCACTGAGTGACAGAAGAGCTCTCAGGAGACCCCTAGTAAGTAGCTCCTTTCTGCAAGCAGGTTGTCCAGGCAAGTGTCCAGCTCTTAGCAGAGAGGAGACCTGTAGTAGGTTGCTCCTTCCTGCAGGTAGATCATCCCAGCAAGTGTCCAGCTCTCAGCAGAAACGAGTGGGTAGCTCCTTTCTGTAGGCATGTCATCCCAGAGAGGGTATGAGTCTGGCTGTCTGGGGTTATTTTGTGCTCAGAATGGTGGAAGTGTGTGCTGATTGGCCCATGGGAGGCCATGGATGGGCCTGGAAAAAGCACCCTGAG